>NW_027266276.1:13882500-15082500 GCF_022045235.1 Haliotis cracherodii | reverse complement strand
ATGAATATATATACTGACGGGACAATTTGTCATGTGGCGGTCTTGAACTGCGTATCCCGGTGAGCTATTGCCATGACCCCGGTCTTAATGTGATGTGTCTTAATAAAACGGGGGACATGATTTGATGTCTTGCCTGGCACAGTGCCACTGTTTTTGTGATCTGTAACGAGTGATACGTTTGGTTCCCTTGTGACAAATGGTATTTTACTGAACCCTTTTTATCCATTTTATTACCACATTATATCCTTTTCGTGTTGCCTTGACGATAAAATATTGATGGAAAATATAATTGCTTTCGATATAAAAAAGCCCCATTGGGCGTAACGTTATCAGACAGTAACTAATGTCCTTGACTTGAATGTTTCATTGAACTGAGTGCTGACCTTGAAACCTATTTCCCAAGGTATTTAGAAATTGGAATGCCATATGATATATGTCGATGACATCAGATAATATGAATGATGATCGCAAAAGCGAAATATTTCCCCCTCTTTTTCGGGAACGCCAAAGCGTCAAGTGTATCTGACATGATTACATCGTGAAGTCATCGTATAACATGTAAGAATATTGGTGCGCAATAAATGTATGATTGATCGTTCAGTCCTCGAGACATTAGACTGTCAGCCAGTGTGAATTGTGGATTTGTCATGTTCTTGTCAAGGTCACCTTCAAGCCTTCAGAGGTAAAATCAGAGAACCTTTTGTCACGAAACGTATTTATCTTTGCAGACTGATTACAATTTACAGATATACCTAAAAAAACTGTTTTTGCATCTTTTGGTCAATAAGTATAATAGAACTACATATTGTTAATGATTTTTCTTATTTATGTGACATTTCAAAGGTCCAGTGTTTTCCAAGGAGATGATGTTTACTGTGGCAAGAAATTCCTTTTGAGAGAATATATTAGTATGATCAAAAATGTAAAGGTGAAATCAAGTTCAGAATTGAATGTGTCGTAAAACACATACACGTTTCACCACACTTCGAACTTCACACATGCCATCAAAACTTAATGCATTTTAAACAAAACTGACTGAATTATGGCCATGAATAGTTTTTTTAATATGGCGTTCATTGAACAACGAAGTTGAATCCCTTAAACAAATTGGGGTGTTATCATTGGCGGAAAAAGTATGTGAAGTCTCAGTTTCATTGGTCCCGTGGTTTTGAGGAAAAGACGGACGACGTTCGATTCCCGACACCTGGGCGGACGCCACACGTAACACGACAAGTGAAAGTGAGCTAAATGACGCCAAGGTAAGAAAAATGTCAGGATCCAACGATAGTGACGGTATTTGCATGGTATCTCAGTGGGTAGGCACAAATCTGCATTAGTCTGGACTAGCTATATAGTACAAACAGCCACACTCACACACGAATGTACACGCGCACACACTCCCACATCGAAGGAGAGGCATCTGAAGACATTTCAAATTATCTTCATTGTTCCTACTGATTTCGAAAGTATCACTTTTTACTCACGTCACTCACTAATGCAATAATCTTCAACGCGACATCAAACCCCACTGCACCTCGCCCTTCACCTTTTGCCGTCATGTAGAAATGCGACCATGAAAACCTACACTGTATTTGAGTTCGGAATGTTTCTATCAAATGAGTCTGGTTAAAATGTCATAAATGTTAAATGTTTATGGACGCCGGCGACATCTCATGATAACTACCAAGCCCTTCGACTCTTGGTGATTCAGGGGCAGACTTGTCACCGCTTCTCAACGTTGTCGTAAGACCAGACAGATTTAACGTGTGACCTGAGTGATCGTGGCGTCTTTCGTACACAGACGGTCAGGTACATGTGTGCGGCATTAAACTATCAGATGCCTGCCTGGTCCTGACTATGTCGTGATTGAAACGGAATATAAGACAAGGCATCCACGCATAAACTCATGTGGCCCTTGGGATCTGACAAGCTGGCATGTGCAAGAATATATAAGAATACACTGTGACAACCATGTGTCCGAGTACGTGACTAATAGTGGATGTTGTGATTGCTAACTCGCCCACATAATGGTTCGTGGTCTCTCAGCACCACAAACATGCTATGACAGAAACAAAATGGTTTGGGCCTAACGTCTTGAGTAAACAAAGCATTACCAAATTATATTTATATACATGTGTTCTTTATGTATGTTCTTCATGATGTTCTGTGCACACTATACAGTCAATATTAAATTAGATTAGCTTGTTTAAGAAGTCTAGCCCAAAAGGGGATACATTTAGAGAGATATGCCACGTAACTGTGATAATCCCCAGGAACAGCAGCATTATTAGCAGTTTGGGTAAATACAACATTCTCGTGAAATATTTACGATGGACTTGTCCAATCAGTTCCTTGCGTTCAAATCCCGATATTTGGGCACCGTAGGTTAAGATAGGTAGCACCATAGTATCAAATATTCTTGACGTGTAATAATTTATTTCCGGTCTGCCACATAGCTTATGGAGTTTAAAGATCATTTGGCATATAATCTCTGCTTGTTGTGAAAGAGTTCAAGTTGCGTTTGTCCATACGGCTTTAGGTGAAGACATACTTGTACCGTGTTCCTTGACAAAACCACATTTCATAATACATCTTACATGGCCTCAAGGGTGGAAACACAACAATCTGAGACATATTAATGTTGAAAGAAAGCCCCTATCTGTCACAAACGTTACGATACCGACAATGTCATCAATTCTACTCGCTCTTACCTTGTCTTCGGAACCCCCAGAAGGGAACATCTGTTTTCTGATATGCATGATGACTGCATCTGTTACACGGGGATGCACAGAAGCTTTGTATTCTGTACAACAACATTTTAGTTTTTTTCGCCAAAACCCGACAAACATATTTAAAGCAAAGATCAATCAGATAATAGGCATTCTGAGTTCAACATTAACTGCTGTAAATATTAGCACGTCTGTCACAGGGTTTTATCGTTTTTCACCCATCACTGGAGTATGTTACGTATATACCATATGTATACAGTACTTTCATCATCAAAGGTATAGAACTGTGCACGTTAATACAACGCCAACCAAAACAACTGACACTTTGTTTACACAGTTCATGTTTGGCTTTATTTCTATCATCTAATCATTTTGGGCGTAAAACTATAAAGCTTTCAGGTAGGACTAGTATGCAACGTGTATATGCAACTAAACTCATAAATGTATTGAGCCTCCATAACGTGAATACCAATTCACAGATGTCTTTTTAGTCCAGTCAACCAACAACCAAATATTACCGAACCTCAAACAAATTGCAACAGAATTTATATTTCGTGTTTCTTGTATGTGAATATATAGAACATGACATATCAAAAGTCAAGAAAAATCTAAAAGGGTGAAAGTCTTCAAAGTGATGCTCTTTTCACGTTTCGTTACCACAAGCATGTTAATTGTTATGCAACTGATCAACCGATGGAAACCTGGGATCTCCATGATAATTTTAGATGCGTTTAACGCATATTTTAGTGGGTTTAAATACAGCACCTCTCTCACACCCACCCTGTGACATTACAAGAAAACTGGTGAATATTTGAAACTTTTCCCATTATTGTGAGATTTCAGGATTGAGAACTATACATTTCCGTGGAACAACAATCATATAGGTAACGGAAATGATGTATCAAAAGTCTAGGAAAATCTAATTTTGAATCTTTAAAAAAACCTCAACATGCAGATGAAAGGTGCTGTTAATCGCACCTGAGTTATCTACCCTTGGCACGAGGTAAAACGCTGTTACAAAGTTTTAGCCCCCACCACACACACCGATATTTATCTATACCTACAATATATAGGTGTTAAAATTATCAGCCAAGCTAAATGTCGGATTGATAATCGGTGGTCAGACACAACATAAATGTGTCATTCCCTGAGACTTACTATTTGGTTATCATGCGATTGTGTTATCTATATATAGTCGTATAGCTAACCTGTGTATAAAACAAAACGTGTGTATAAAACAATGTGGTAATGTGTTTCTAGTTCATTCCTTCAAAGGTTTAAAATTCCTTAATGAGAAGTGATAATAACCACACTTTATAAATTAAACAAATCATAATTATAACTCTTTGAATTAATCAATACAGCTATACATTACACACTATCTGTTAAAAGAAATTTCAACTACCCTAAAGCTTTTATTCCTGTGTTTGACAATTGTTCGTCAAACCGTTTCATTAAACACTTGCTTGATATCGAAGAGATGGATAAACGGTCATAAATTGCTTCATTGTATCTGCTTTGTGAAACTTCCATTAATTATAACGTATCGGCTACTTTAAAATTTATAGCACTTTTTATAACATTTCGAAAATTAAACAGAAACTATTCATTTATTTAACGTGAACATTTAGATGTATAATACAATACATCGTGATGTGTTATGTTTAATTTCACCAACAGTCTTTGGTAACATATCTATTTTGACTATGATCGGTATCACGTGAAACATTGCGTGGCAAGATCTTTAGCGGAGATTCCATTGAATGTGGCGCGAGGACGTTCTTATATATGTTAGTGTTTTCGAGTAGAAGTGTATTAATGGATACATGACCGTACATCATAGTGTTATTAGGCCAAGTTGGCAATTTAGAATTGAACGGTTTGAAACGGAAAGACAGAGATCGAGGTACACCCGGAAGCTATGACTTTTGTAAAGCAATACTGAGTTTGCGAGTATTTCTGTATCGAGATATTATTTTGTGAAATACATTCAACCAGTAATATTGACGAACTTATGGATCACACGTTTTATTTTGTTGTAACTTCCATTTGAATGTTTCATGCGATGTCGAAATGTACATGTATGTTGATGCCAATTCAACTTGAATGTGACCATTATTAGACATTCACACATCATGTCTGAATATTAAATTGAATATATGGTAAGTAATATATTAACACAAATGTTTTGGTTTGAGAGGCATAACAGACGAAGGTGTCACAGGTGGGTTTTTTTGTAAGGAAGCGATTGGCAGTGGCTGGACAGACTTGACTAATGTCAGATCAGTCTGGCCGGGTGATGACAGGAGGACGAGAGACTGCAGCAGAGTAAGAAATAGTAGAGGTGGTTGCAGTAGTACATACAACCCTCTGTTTTGCTTCATGGTAGGAGAGATCGTTTCCGCAGCTGTTGAACAGCATCGCCAGTTGATATGCTTGGGTCGTTTCTACAATAAAACATATTTCAATGAACATATGTGTAACATCTGGAAAGTATAATAAACAAAACTTAATATCCTGCAGCATGGGGCCTTTGATGAACTGTTTTTATCTCATCACTACCTAATAATGATTCTTGAACACATGCTCGTGATACTGTCTGAATTGTACAGCTGACTCTGCTTTGAGCAGAGTTTTCTTATGAATCTGGAACTGTTTTGTCGCTTTTGTTACTAAAAATTTAATTTTCAAAGAAAAACCAAGAAAGATTATGTGGTAAATGTTATTTTATTTGAAGCAACTGCAAAGGCTTAGCAATTACACTTCGCCACCTATGAAAATATCGTCAACAATAAAGGAAACATCCTGCGTAGAAAGATGACTATAGAAATAGAAAGATGACAAATCACACTAAACAGGATGGTACGTGACTTCTATGGGTGAACTTGCTCATGAGCGTACTTGTGTCATGGAGGACAGGACTACTATACATGTACGTGTACGACGACTCCTCTGTACCTACTCGAGGGAACTTGATGTGGATGGCCCCATGGGTTGACATCTGTTTTTAGAACATGAATCTGTCCTTGTCACAAATGATGCATTCACCTACTTGTTCTGTAAATATTAGACAGATTGACTAAAAGATCTTATCCTCATTCAATAATGAGATTGAATGTGAATATATATAATATTTATGACAAAGGATTGGCATCCGGAGGATTCACAATTTTAATATGTCAAATTACAAGCACCAAGAAGGCGTTTGTGTTGCTTATCTTTCTCTATAGAAACAGTGTTTCTTCCTTCAAGGCTGGCCGATCCATGTCTGTTGTATTCTGCTGTGTGTAGTGTATCCATTCTGATTAACCTACCCGATTAAAACCCAGTCCTGCTTCACCAAGGCCAAAACCATCGACATGGTCTCCGTTGTTTTGAATCATCGTGGCATAGCTCCGATGTGTTTGTACAAATGATATACTTTATCGATTCAATTTGAAAATGTGTTTTGATTTCCAGGTTTTGACCTCTGTGTAGCCTTTTCGCATATTTTGAATATAGCTTTCCTTGTACACCAGCAAATCGATACAATATTTTACATAATTTTACATTATTCACCGCAGATTTTACACTCTGCCGCACTTGTTACACAAAAACTGCGTTATAACAATTTAGGCAGTAGCGGGGCTTTAAAGGTATTTGCTGATTGCTAAATATCATTGCGTGTAACCGCAAAGCATGGACAATCCATGAGTATATAGCCGATAGCAGTATCTGAAGAGTATGTGTGTATTTCATTTAAGAAAGTTGATAGGTAAAAATATTATGGTGTGGTAATCAAGATTCACGATACCGTTAGAATGGCGTCATCACAGCATGTGAATACTGCAAAATGAAACTCTGCTATTCAGGAGAATCGTGCGGTACTTTTCAATTGTAGTTATGAGTGAATGTTATTCATCGTGGGTAATATTATTCCTTTAGCTTAGGCGTGATCCTGGATTTGAAACCCGGTGTACTCGGATCATATTTCGGTAGTTGATGTGTGACTTACAATTTAAGAAATAACACCAAAACGACATTTCTTTAGCACTTTCAGCTCAAAGGGTACCGTAGGACTGCTGAGCAAATAAAGATTCACATACATGACACAGCTACAGATTACTACGTTAGTGTTACAGTACTTTTTTGAATGCTAAGGTTTCAAAGATTCTACCCCATGGACTGTCAGTAAAGTGAAAATACAAATGCAACGGAGTGGCAAGCGAGTACGCACTGACTGACACGTGGATTTTACGAGCGCTTTACTACATTTTTTGACAGACAAGCATCGATGACGTTATTGTTCTACCAACATACTGATTGTTTGTTTGCTGTCTGACGCCACACTCAGCAATATTCCAGCTATACGACATCATGAGCATCATCCACGAAACTAGATACGATGACACGCATCATACCAAGTCGCCTCTAACGACAAACACATTCGCCTTTTTGGGCAAGCATGGGTTGCTGAAGACCTGTTCTACCCAGGATCTTCACGGGTCTGTTTGTTTGTAATTTCACCCCACATGCAGTGATATTAAAGTAATATTACGGCGGCATAGTAGTAAGCGATCTGAACCAAACAAAAACCCATAGGCAATGATTTTTATTACGACCAACGTCGGGGTACCATGACATTAAATAAACAAAGTCATAGATCCATTCAGTGGCCTCTGCCTATCAGCACAGGTTTACAGGCAACAGATCCCTGGTCTACTGTTCCATCGTTGTGTAAACGGTGGTTTTGGGTTGAACTGTATGCCTCGTCTTAGTCATAGAGACTTCCCCTGACTGAAATTGGCCAAGAGAGAGAGAAACGCAACATAGTGCAGGTATGTGTGTCCAAAACCCACCCCGCACAGGAAGACCCACTGGGTGATATCTAGTGCTGATGATCGATATTTTGTTCTCCAGCCATCAGACATCGCTTAACCATTGCAAGTGCACTGCCTACAACTGCAAGCACTACAACGCAAACATAGGTCAGCACACCTGTTGTTTGACGCCACACTCAGCAGTATTCCAGCTATATGACGACGCTCTGTAAAATAATTTGAGTCTGGACCCGTCAATCCAGTGATTGGGATACGATGACATGCATCAACCAAGTCAGCGAGGCTGACCACCTTATCCCGTTAATCGCCTCTTATGATAATCATAGTCGCCTTTTGGGTTGGTTTGCTGGACCAACTCTTACCAAGATCTTCACGGGTCTACCACCACTGGCGTAATAAAGATGAAATGTGGGGACAGTTAGCACTCAAACCTATTGGTCATGGAGCTACCTTGCCTAACACAGGTTATGCCATGGCCAGCTTGTTCACCAGACCAGCGGGATGTGCTGGGAAGTCGAATCCGCAACAATCACCACCATGTACCGACTCCCCAGCCACCAATCATGACTCGGGCACTGCAGGGAGAATAGCAGCTCATTCCTCAGATATCCTTGCAAGATGTCTATGTATTGCTTGAAACATGGTGTTCCCATACGTTTTGCGAGGTGTATCTAATCTAAGTAAAGACACTCAGCAGACACTGTTCCTTCCTTATGCCTCGGACAGGAAAGGACGTCACCTGTCCGCATTCCGACTGCTTGTAGTTCGTGCAACGTGAAGGCAAATATTAAGACAAGCTTTGTGTGGCCAGTAGTAATTAGGTACGGACGCGGATTATAACGTGTAATGTGATAGTGACGTTTGAGTAAAACCAGTAAGTGCTGTTCTTATATGGATTCTCCCCAATAACAAGCTTTATTGTCCTGGTCCGAGGTAAGCCGAGTCATGTCGACGTCCTGTGTTAGCTCAGGGTACCTGTAAGTGGTACAACCTGGCGTTCCTGTCTTCGTGCCACGCTTCAACAACTACGTGTTGGCCTGTTTTATATGGTGGGTGATGTGTGCCTTGTCAGCGCCAGAAAACATGGTGTTTCCGCGACCATGAACATTGTCGATTGTGTAACACTTGTTTAACTCAGCGGTAGAAAGGGATACGTGAAAGATTATGATTTTGTGTAATTCCAAATGATGATAATAACACCCCCAAGTCTCGATATACCTTTGTCATAAAGCGTCGTAAAATATCAATTGTTCAGCAGGAATACTTCCGCTGCTTGTATGAAGAAATATGTTTGAGTGTACAAAAAGGAATTAAAAGACTGGACTATTCCTGCAATGTCAAGGTGAGATGAACTAAAAATGGCTTTTACATATCGTACTCATGTGTGGGAATCGACAACGTATCTCTAAAGTGAAACGAGATGAAATGCACATGCAAGAAATATTGGTATTAGGTATATTGGTATTGCTTCACTCATTCTCGATGTAGTGAGTGAGTGAGTGTTATGGTTTTACGCCGCTTTGAGCAATTTTCCAGCAAAATCACGGCGGGGGACACAAGAAATGGGCTTCACAAATTGTACCCATGTCGGGAATCGAACCCGGGTCTTCGGCGTGACGAGCGAACGCTTTAACCACTAGGCTACCCGACCGCCCCTCATTCTCGTTGTAAAGTACGATTTAGTTTTTAGTTTTTAAACATATTTTGTAAGGATGTCAAGATTTTCCTGGTGGCATGTTCGGACAGTGCGCAACAAAAGAAACTTTATCAATTAAAAATGAAATTGCCAAAATGTGAAAACACATCGTACAAACACAACATTGCACGTCCACGGCACGGTGTTTTGTAGAAAAGGAACAAGTGAGAAAAACGTGCCGCTTGGGCAGCCGAAACTACGCGTACAATAAGGGTACACACATTATGCGGATGGCATATCAGACACTCACACTGATACAAACACAACAGAAATGCCAAGACTAACATCCGAACAACGTGTGATACAGCAAAGTTACAGACCGGTCAGACACCAGACAGACCGGCCAGACACCAGACAGACAGGCCAGACACCGGGCAGACACCAGACAGACCGGCCAGACACCAGACAGACCGGCCAGACACCAGACAAACCGGCCAGACACCAGACAGACAGGCCAGATACCAGACAGACCGGCCAGACACCAGACAGACCGGCCAGACACCAGACACCAGACAGACCGGCCAGACACCAGACAGACCGGCCAGACACAAGACAGACCGGGCAGACACCAGACAGACCGGCCAGACACCAGACAGACAGACCAGACAGACCGGCCAGACACCAGACAGACAGACCAGACAGACCGGACAGACACCAGACAGACCGGCCAGGCACCAGACAGACCGGGCAGACACCAGACAGACCGGCCAGGCACCAGACAGACCAGACACCGGGCAGACACCAGACAGACCGGACAGACACCAGACAGACCGGCCAGACACCAGAAAGACCGGGCAGACACCAGACAGACCGGGCAGACACCAGACAGACTGGGCAGACACCAGACAGACCAGCCAGACACCAGACAGACAACTGGACAGACCGGGCAGACACCAGACAGACACCAGACAACCCGGGCAGACAACGCACAGCCCGGGCAGACACCAGACAGCCCGGGCAGACACCGGACAGACCGGGCAGACACCAGACAGCCCAGGTTTTTTTCGTGTTTTTTTTCATCTCTGAAATCGAAATTACTGACAGTAACGTCATCAGCGACGGATGCCTAAGGGTATATGGATAGTCGACAGACAATGGCCAGGCGACACAGGGCTCAAGGAATTGGGGCTTACAGAGGACAATAATTTGACAGCGCAACATCGTCGTCAGAGATTGAGGCTGTACGTCGTTGGCAGCGACGTAACTGTCACAAAGTCGTCTTCACTGATGAAAGCCGATTCTGTCTGGGGGAGAACGGGGAGAACGAACGGCGGCATGTTGCGTTCAGGAGGATGTTATGGTTGAGAGGGTGTTATGGTGTGAGGAGGAATTTGTGGGCAGGAGAGGACAACACCGGTCACCGTTAAGGTAAAGTTGACAGCTCAGCGTTAAAAGATTATTTTGGCCGTCAGTTTGTTTTCATTAATTCTAATTTCTCCGGCCGAAAGGTTTCACACCGTCATACATATAATATAACTGGTAACCAAATTGTCACTTACAAGGACCGACCATTTTTTCACAACATGTTTATGCGGACGTTCAACATCCAGCGACAATATGCACGTAACCACTCCGTACACCTGCAGCCACAGGGCATACTATTTGAATCATTTCTTCCTTTTGAGTTCCGTGACACTATCGCACCAATGCATTTGACAAGGTTGACAACCCTTAGAAGCCACGCTGATATCTTCCTGTTCATTTTGATGACGCATGTCCTTGCCTCAAGGCCTAAACAGTTTCCAAGTGGGACACATCGAGAGAGCCTGATGGCAAAGGAATCCGGTTTGTCAGTTTTCACAGGCTTACACAATCAGAACCATCGAATCATTGGATTTCTGAGTCTGCCAACAATTTACTGGAGGTGTCATGGTTAATTCATACAGAATGATTTAGATAACAGAGTCTGCTATGGCAAGAAATATATACTGAATCGCAAAAGAAACGTCACTCCAAGTAACATTGGATGAAAAGTTGTCATTTAAATATCTAGGTAATTTTTGTCAAAGTTTCTAAAACTTAACATTACCTTGTCCGGAAATATTGATGATAAAAAATAAAGCAGATGACAATTAAACCGATCGCCCAAAGGCATCACGGCAACGGCCATGGTAACCCGATGCAAGTGAGTTCCCTGTAAATTGAAATGCACATACGTTCCCTCATTTTTTTGCACAATAAAAATCCACCCAGATCGGATAACATTCATTCGTTATTGAATTGCTGCCACATGCCAAGAGTGTCAAGAAATCAGCGACACCAAGCCCTTGGACGATAGCAACCTGGACAAACCGCCTGGCAAGTAGCAAATGCATTTCAAGTCCAAGCAACGGTCCCAGACCACCAACATTACAGATGACCGACCACTCAGTGGAAGACCAAGGGTCACCACCCGACGTCAGGATCGTCAGATTGTGCGACAGGATCTTCAAGATTGCTTTGTTACTGCTGCGCAAACTGCTCGACAGGCCATAGGGAGACACCAACGCCACATTTGTGCGGAAACCGAGCGTCGACGATTGACGAGCCGACACCTCCATTGTCACAGGCCACACCGAGGACCTATTCTGACACAACGTCATCGCCGGGACCGTCTTCAGTGGGCAACACAGCACCAGCATTGGCGCCACCAGCAGTGGATTCTGGTATTGTTGAGAGAGACACGTGGGGTGGTCCGAGCATCATGGTGTGGGGTGGTCCGCGCATCATGGTGTGGGGTGGAATTGGTCTTGCACAAAGAACATCGGTCCAGGGAGAGACAATAGTGTCACATCTGCTCGGTACATTGATCAAGTCTTGAGACCACACGCCATACCTCATTTGGCACGTCGCCGCAACCACGAGTTTCAACATGATAGCGCCCGTGCCCACACTGCGAGAGCAACAAGAGACTTCCTAACAGCAGAATGGCATCAGAACCATGCAGTGGCCTGCCCTCAGTCACGATTTAAATCCCACTGAGCACCTGTGGGACGAGATTCAAAGACGGCTGAATGACGTCCGACCAAGGTCAACAACTGCAGCTGAACTGCGTCAGGCGTTCCTCAGAGTATGGCCTTCATCAACCGCCTCATCCATTCCATGTATCGACCTTGCACGGCAGTCATCAAAGCACATGGCGGACACACGAGATTCTGACTTGTGATGCCATTTTCTCAGAGACTAGTGTTGTTTTTCACTTTAAGAACATTTGACTCTTTAATTTCAGCCTTGATGACCAGTTTTGCCAAGTTTCATTCTTGTATTTTTACAGTGTTTGGACAAATAAGCTCTCTCATATATCTATCCATGGTGACGTTTCTTTTGCGGTTCAGTATATAAAGGCAATTATATTCAAGGTGTATCATTAAACATTTCAACAGGCAGTTAATATTTAACCAATGACAGGAAGAACACCCATTAGAGAGCATTTAATTTACATTAAGGATGGACCAGTAGCCCCGCTGTTTTAACTGAAGATTCCGCCCTCCAATTCGAACTCTTAAGTAGCTAATTAAGCAGAAACCTGTGTAAAATAGCCTATTTAACTTTTCTGACGTGTTATTATGAAAACCGTTAGCCTGGTATGTTCGCGTGCAGCAGGTACTCGAGAAGTATCTACATGTCTCCTTTTAATCGGCATGCATGCAGCATTTTCAAATACACTGAGCTCTTTTTCTTCTCTCTCTGCGAAAAGGATACGTTTTATTAACCCCTTAGATCAGATATGAAGCACTAATAATTGCAGTTTAGTTTGGTACTAGTCGTTCGTGACTGACACTGAAACATAACCAAAATAACCCTACGCAAACGAAGAGTTTAAAACAGGACGTTAACCATGCGTTTTCATAAGGAAACTTATTTAAGTCATCAACCTTTTAATTAGGGGATAAGTATTATGTTCGTTTTCAGATTTGCAACTCCGTCTTGAGTATTCGACGCCCGAACATTGAAATTTGTAATTTCTGGAAAGTTTAAGATTTGAAACCCCCGATGAACACTGTCAGTCACCAATGAAATTTTCCCGTATGGTATACTCCATAAAACCCACACAACTGAAAACGCATGTTTATCAACGTTGTAAAGCACAAAAGCTATCTCTCTGGCAGTGAACTCGCACAGTTTTCTGACAGAAATGACATGCTGGAATACGACGACGTCATCATGCAATGGATGTCTCATGCTTCCATGATAAATGTCGGACTTTCATTTTGTGGAAGCCTCGGTGGCTGAGTGGGTTAAATCGCTGACTTTGTGTGCTGGCGATTAGGTGCCTCACTCTGGCAAGTGTGGGTTCGAATCCCAGACGGGACTCAACCCAAAAAATACGAGAATATGTACTTTTCTAAGAAAGTGTTATCCCAAATATAACATGTGTTACCTTATATTCGATAACAAGTAAAATATATACATATTTTCAAATCGGTCAAAATTGACAACAACACAATATCTTACCCTGAAAAATGATTTGACCATGCACTTGTCACTTCAAGACTAGATTTCTGCTGAGCGGTATTCAACATATTCATTTGCAAAATACAGCTGCTAGACTCATCATCACCCGCCGTCGGACGCGTGACCGCATAATAACAGCCCTCCCAGAGGCGAATTTGCTACCAGTGAGACGGAGAATCACTGCAGAGTACCTACAAAACTAACAAGGTTATAACAACCTGAACGTGCACCGAGATCAGCAAGTTAACAGCAACTACCCCCAAAAAACAAGCCCGAACAGCAATAAGTGGAAACAGAACACTTTCAGCATGCGCAGAGCTGGCGCTGTGCTGTTATAAAACGAGCTTCTAGTTGATGTCAAATCCTAGGACTTTAAAAGCTTCCGTTTCTAACCTTAAGACCTTCCTCCTCAAAGGATTATTTGGCTGATTATGAGCACTTTTGGTCATGAGAAATGAGTATATATGCATAGGAAGCGCTTAATACATTTTATTTATTACATTGAAATATCAAGCCATGAACTCAAGATTATGCCTTGAAAAATGGCGTTTCCGAATCGCGGTATATTCGGTTTAGCCCTAAGATTCTGTCAACGGAATCGGTGAATGGCATGCCAGCTTTGTCATAATTAAGTGTCTTAGCGAGTGACCAACTTGCCGCCAAGCGTATAGGCGACAAGTAATATCCGCTATTACAATTACTCCCCCCCCCCCCCCAATTTACAGGACTGTAGGATGGTGCTGATCAGTCATCCACGACGACGACCATAACGGCATTCTTTGAATAAAGAATCCGAGACATGGGCAGCTGTGGAGTTTAAAGGTAGTCATCGAGCATTGCTTGATAACTAAAAGAATCGCACATTTTCATGCTATTTTATCGAAACGATGTAACGTCTACAGGCCATGTGAAACTTGGATCTTCTAGCCTTTGCGTATTGCTAGGTAACTTCCTTTACAAAGAGCTAAACTCCCTTCATCATCACCTATAACGATATACATTATTAAATTAGAATGTGGGCTACATTACTTAAATCAAATTTAAATTTGCTTGTCCGTCTTCCATTATTATTATTATTATATCGGATTAAGCAAAGTAATGAAACTGGAACACTGATCAACGCAATTGGCATACGATGACATGCATCAGCCAAGTCAGCGAGCCTAACAAACAGATCCCGTTACGACAAGCAAGTATTGTTCCTCACACATTTGCTGAAACCGTGTTTATCCAATGTTATAGTTTCACTTTTTGGTTTTGACTTATCTGGATAATATCAGGTTAAGGATATACAAGTAACAGCTGGACCGTAAATATAAAATTGCTCGAGCCCCGCGAGTTACGAGTATGCTGTCTAGTTTTTTAAACTATATTTTTAGACTTTGACAAACAGAACAGAACAGAACAGAAAACAAGAACCTGTTGTAGTTTATATTTGTAATGGTAAAAATAATAGATGATATCTCTCTTTCTAATCAACGTAATTTTTTGGGGTCGGTTATCGGTATCCCCAGTTCGTCGCCTCAGCCAGGGTTACAACAAAGGACGAAGGCCATTTATTTGGGTGATTTGATGCCACACCCAAAACCACCGACACTTCACAAAGTACGGACAAGACCATACTCTATGTCGTTGAAAGAAATCAAACGAGTCCAGTAACTTTTGCTGATGAATTGCGTAGACGATGGAACAGCAAGATCTCACAGTGCTGACCAGATAGTATTAGTTATTATCCCCAGCAAGGAAGTAGGGCGTCCGTCCGCTTCTAAAAAAATATTTAAGTTAGAGAAATGAAATTTTACACAATAATGCTACTGGTCATATTTTCAATGAGCTCGGTCACCCACTCACTCCAATGAGTTCGAAAATAGGTGTCTCACGTTTATGTTTTACAGAGTAAAAGGCCCTTGCTCAACGCTTTTCAATTTAGTTTCATGAATGAAAATTTGCATGCTTATCTGCCATAAACTATCTTTTTTTAGAGAGTTCTGTGGCTTGCTAAATGTTCTTAGATTTTAATCATGTTTTCAAGGGGGACAAGTTTCCCGAGAACTGAGCATACTTACAGGAGATACTTACCGTTAATCATTTATTCCAAAGTTACAGCCCTTGATCCTATGGTATTTTACTTAATGTATTGTGGCTTCTGTTTTCCCGTAATTTCTTGACAGAGTTACTCTCTCTTTCTCCATGATTAAGATATTATGCATCCTGTTTGCAGTGCGTGCTTTTAGAAAATCAGTATTGAGGTATACGCCTCAAATTCGAATGTGCCTGTGGCGGGGGACAGTGATAACGCAGTTTTCTTGTTGATACTGGAAACGATTTACCGAGTCAGACTCCACTTAATCTAAAATATACCGCACGTTCCATACTTGAAATCTGAAAACAAGGGAATCGAGAATTTAAACTTAAGTAACATTTCTGGACATTAACCATTTTTAATAGATGTCTATATCCAATACTATTTCGAAATCCAGTAACCCTTTTCCGATGATTCAACCTCTATTTCCTAGCTGTTGGCCGCTCATGATGTATCCTTTTTACTACTTGTGACTGAAAAGTCGTTATAGTGCTGCCAACTCGTTGGTCAAATAATCACAGGTGATTTATCTCTCATTGACAACGAGAACTTTTATTTTGTCAGTTATTTGAATACATGTATGTCCCAAACTATCCTGGACAGCCTGCTTCCTAATTGGAAACCTCATTATGGATACTGTCGAAACGTATGTAACAAAATAGACCAAAGGAGCAGATTAACATTTCAGAGCGTCGGAGTTGTCATTGGTAGAATGCACAAGCTGTAAAAAAGTCTCATTCTATCTCGGCCACACGTCATCCAAAGTATGCCAGCCCAATATAAAACATGTCTTGTTGTCCCCGCTGTTGTTGTTTGTATATTGTTTAACGCAGCACTCAACAATATTCCCCCAATATGAAGGCGGTCTGTATATAATAGAGTCTGAACTAGACAGTACAGTGATTCGCATCATGAGCATTGATCCACGCAATTGAGATGCGATGACATGCATCATCCCGATCCAGCGAGTCGATGATGAAGGTCTCTTCGTACCCGTATATTCACCGGTATGTCCCCACTGACAAGGCCTGAAATAACATGACCATTGCATGTAAATATCACCTGGCGTAGCATTTCAAATAATGCCACATATAAGTCAGGATGATAACTAAGGAAGAAATTTGCCAGACCATCGTATCCCTTGGCCGATGCTCATGATGTCAATCACTGGCCCACATTTGATTACATCGCCATCATATAGCTGGACTATTGATGAGAACGGCGTTAAACATCAAACAAAACCCTTTATCTAACACCGAACAACTGAATAGTCTCTCCTACTGAACACCTCAACACATGGATCTGCAATACCTGTGCAAAATGTCCGTGAAGATCCCTGGTAGAACAGGCCTCCAGCAACCCATGCTTGCCGTAAAAGGTGACTATGCTTGTCGTAAGAGGGGACGAACAGGATCGGGTGGTCAGGCTCGCTGACTTGGTTGATGCACGTCAACGTATCCCAATTGCATGGATGGATGCTCATGATGTCAATCACTGGATTGTCTGGTCCAGACGCGATTATTAAGCAGACCGCCGTCATATATAGCTGGAACAATGCTGAGTGCGGCGTTAAACAACAAACAAGCAAACAAAAGATATGCAGTAAACATGTTTTGTTGTCAACGGGATGGTCAAAATCATAAGAAATACATTTAGTTTTTTCATTGAGTGAATATGTAAAAATTGTTTTCCATCCAAGGATAGTTAACATGCTAATGTGTAAACATGTAGCTCCTCGTTTTCGTTTGATAAAATTCAGCACATAAAATAAGGACTTGGGGATTGATTAAATTTAACATAAAACCAGAATTTCCTAAACCAGCAGTTATGAGTTGCCACATATTCTGACCTATACATACCTTCACAATGATGGTTTACGAAGACTATGAGGGTATGATAATGATGAGTGATTAGGATGGGCAAAAGAGGACAATTAAGTGTGTGAGTGAGTGAGTTTGGTTTAACACCGCCGTGAACAGTATTTCCGTAACATCATGGCGTGTTGATGTTGAGTGATTCTGACAAACATTTGACATTTCCAGCGTTTCAAGATAGTGCCTTGTGGTCTTAGTTATAAAGTCAGCAAGACGTTGGTGCTGTTTTCTTACGACGTCAGAGTCACATACGAAATGTAATTAACATCAATTTTAGAGTGTGTGCCTGCTTGGCCTTGTGTAAAACGCACTTCACTTATTGATGTGATTGCCTATAGCTTTTGAAGAAGTCACGGGTAGTTACATGTAATCTTCGAAAATGTAATGTCGGTCGTAGTTCTGGAAATATCGTTTTGCTTAAAATGTTTTGAATTTCACCGAAGTCCACATTGATGGAGATATGGCTGAAATAAAAGTATAAAGTAAGTGTAAAACATCAACATTTAGTTAAGTCTGGCACAGCGCCTGATTGTAGTTGCTTTACCTAAGACTAATTCGGAAATGGGAATTATTTTGACAGAGCCGATGATAAGTCTGAAGCCCGAACCTTTCAACCGGATTGATTGTGCTTTATCCTAATCAACGATACCCCAACCGTGATTCATGGCACTTTGAAAAAAGATGAAACGGTCGAAGGCTGATATTTCATAGGCAAACATCCCCACTAGTGTCAACAGTGTAACGCCATACCATGCTTTCATTACAAGCGTAAGCAAACATAACTACATCACGTACTCCTGACAGCACGTTATAAGACGTGCATTATGGCCAGTGCTCTCTGTGCACAAACATGTTGTAATATAATTTGCGTTGATTCACCATTGTTCTTCTTGGTGTTACATCAGTCGATTGGCCATCGTAGATCCCTGTCCCCCCTCGGGCCCGGTCCGCTCGGGGATTTTGGAAGCTTGTTTTTCTGATAGCCCAGCTAAAATTCGTCTCTTGGCAAAATATGGTTTGTGGGTGTGGGCTCGGTATGCATTACCGTAATAAAACATTTTATATCTGTTCAGTTAAAAAATATCATACTAGAGCGTAACGTCGTTGTCTCTTAAAGATTTGCCCTGCTGTTGTTTGTTTGTTTGTTTGTTGTTTTACGCCTCACTCAGCAATATTCCAGTTATATGGCGGCGGTCTATAAATAATCGAGTCTGGACCAGACAATTGCAATCAAGTGATTGACATCATGAGAGACGATCCATGAAATTGTGATACAATGACATACAATAACCAATCAACCAAGTCACCGAGCCTGACCTTTCTCTTTTGCGGCAAGCATGTTACATATAAAGCGTTTTGTTTGCCAAAAAGACCCGTTTCTTATCCAACGCATTATGAATGCCACCAAATTTAAAGTAGCAATATATGTACAGCGCTTGTGTTCTCTCCTTGTAAACTTCATATCAACCTGTAGATATAGCTTGCTCTATTTTCATAGTACCCTTAATTCATTGATCACATACCAGATGGTCCCAACGACAAACTGATTGTGATAGTATCTGGACCGTACACAACAAAGTCGGTGTTGTTGCACGGCTAATGTGTTTCTCAAAGGAAGAACCAGTAATATAATCATGAAAACTATTAGTTGATGAAAGTACCTACATCGATTTAATGAGAAAATAAAATTATCTTCTGATTACTCCCCCCCCCCCCCACCCCCCGGTGAAATGGCGATTTTCATGTAAGTACCATCAGGGTTTGGCTGATATTTTTTCATTAACCCAGATTATATACCATTGCTCCCAATTGCAACGTCCGCACAGTCTTCACTCACACTTGTGTGGACCGCCAATTCTTATATAAATGAATGGCTTGATTGGTGGAGGTTAATGGAATATTATCTTTCGCAATTTTCGCTACGTCCTCAGTCAAGATTTCTTATAAATCTCAATAATTTGGAAACAAAAGTTACCAAAGGATTTATGGTGTCTATCAATGAGGGAAAATGGAATTAAATTCTATATGTCTGCTAATAGAACGCATTATTCGAACGATGTGGTCTGAAATTAACGGGGGGTTGAAGTTGCGTATTTATTATTAAATTATATCAACTCAATCTTTCTGCTTTTATAAGTTCCTCAACTAGTTTTATATCTAATCTGTGATATGCTAGTTATCGTACTATCCTTCGATGACAGGTTTTTATAAAGTAGTCTAAATGTATGCATTATTAATGTATAACTTCTCGTCACAATATGGCTGAAATATTGCCGATGTGACGTTAAATGTTAACTCACTCACTCACACACATGTGCCTGCAATAAATTTACAGTGTAGCACTACAGAATACATTGTATGTATGGAGACTATTGCCATGGTCCACCACGCGTTGACGGATATCCGCGGATTATTCGCGAATTCTTTTCAAATTATTCGCAAATTATCCGCGAAGTATTTGCAATTTTATTGCAGAACTCGATAATAAACTTATGCGTTATAGTGTAGCAGGAAATTATGGGTATCCAATGATCGAGATAATTAATAGTGTTATTTTGCATTCTCATCATCAGAAGCAACTGAATAAATACTGTGTCACATTACAGTCATTAATTAGTATTTCAGCTGGGCCAGGAAAATCAGTGGTTGATGATAAAAGCAACGCTCTGTTCTTCATGTACTCCGCCAATAGCTTTAGCGTCATTCGAAAACAATGAAACATTACGATGATATTCTCTTTGGTGGAAGTATGATTAAGAAAGAAATTGCTTCTCCTAGTTTGGCTGTATCCATTTTTACTTTCAAGATAGTTACGATATGTGCATATAGTCTGTGTTATGTGAATTGTTGCATGTCAAGTGCGTCCAATAATTTGTCTATATTTCCATTGGGTGATGAGCCGCTATGGTGCATGTGTATAGATTGGTTTGGCTGAAGTAACCGTTATACAGTATTTCAAATCAAACATTTTTTGGTAGTACGAAATTCATATATAGTTTCATTCATAAGGGATGGAGAGCCATATCTTATGAATATGTACTGAACCCCAAAAAGTTTGGGATCATGAATATTTTTGTGGATATTTTTTTTGTAGTGAAGATATCCCCCAAAATATACATGATTCTTTTTTATCAGTGTATAAAGAAATTTTATTTTTGGTTTAGATTGTTAGTTTATTTGATGACAGTATGTCTGTTGTAATGCGTGGCTGCTGCAGCAAATCCCCAAGTAGAGGTGATGCTGCATATGTCGCGGGAACACGGTTAAAGAGCTTTTTCTCAAACATTTTTAGTTTTGGCTTTACGGGTTGGGTTTCAGCGACCATCTTCGCGGACAATATATTTTATTCGATAAAATCTGCGCCCCCAACCCCTACCCCCCAAAGAATATCTGATTCATCTGATTGGCCCCTAAACACTATTTTAGATGTCAAAGTAACTCTTTGAAATCTAGGAATACCATTGATATAATAATGAGGGACGGATTCCTTTAGATTACCAGTAACCCGAGACTATCACCTTCCTAATGGAATAGACTTTGTCTTCTTCTTCGGAGACCTAAGATGTTTTCAGTGCTGACTATTGTTCAGTTTCTGGCTGTTAGTGGTGAACCCAAGACCTCATACATGGTTACAAATCACTCAACAAAACTACGTAAATTATCGTTTCTGGTCAGGAGTCGGAAGCCTTGGAACCAAGCGGGTTCCAACGGCGTTGGAGTCAGACCTTTTCAGCTCGAGATACTTAATGACAGCGCGGAAGCCAGGTTTGTCCCTTTTCACCAACAGAGAATGCCTAGTCACATATTTATGCCAGAAATATACTGCCTGGTGGTGTAAGTGATTAAAATACCACTGTAAGCATGGGATGTATAATTGTACTTAAATGCAAACTCTTAAGGATATATCATACATTTCGGGAAATGGTGGTCGTTACACGCGACTTTATGGATAGGGTGGTCAGCCTCGATGGCCTGGTTGATGGCGTGTCAGCATACTGTGTCGGGGTATATCCTTGCTCATTATATCCATCACTGGCCTCGTCGAGACCCGATTGTTAACAGTCCATTGTCATATAACTGGAAGGCTGTATGTGGCGTTAAAGAAGAAACACTCGAACAAACCGAGCTCAGTGTAGCAAATCGAAAGTTACGCAAATCGTTACCGTTTACTACTTTGGTGGAACATGAGCCCCGAACTGAGAGATTGAAAATCATAAATGGTAAGGTTCGTGTGTACATGAAGTCATATATATATATATATATATTTATATATATAAGTATTTGTGTAAAGTAAACGATTCCAGTTCCCTCACCTAACTAGACAAAATGAACTGTGAAACATTTTACTCTGCCACCCCCCCCCCCCCCCCCCCCCCCCCCACACACACACACCCCCAAACATTAATACCAAAAATGAATTGATCATTTCTGCACGGATTTGATTGATTTGTGTGGAAAGAATGAGGTACTACGGAAATTTGGTGAAACGATTGAAAATCGCAGGAACACATGTACAGCCACGTGAGAGATTGGCGCCGCAACACACCAGCACGACATGCTACTTCCCTTGATGGGCTGTGAAAACGTTTGGTTTTCATTTGCATACCATCTTACAGCAAGTGAACAGCCAAAACATGCCACAACTGGCGAAAGCCCAATGCAAGAACGCCATAGGCCTACTGCAAACAGGAGAAACATCTTCAGCTGTTGCCAGTTTTTTTTCCACGTAACACCAAGCACCATTACAAGACTGAACCGTTTTCAGACACACGGGACAACACGTGACCTTCCCAGATCCGGTCGACCACGTATCACTTCGAGAGCACAGGACAGGTTCATGCGGCCACGTCACTTGCGTAAAAGAACCATGACGGCGTGCGTAGAGCAAGATAATGCGTAGGATATCAGCCCAGACAGCGAGGAACCGAATACGCCCTGAATGTATTCGCTCTAAACGAACAGTTCGAGATGTCATTTTGACGAACCTGCAATGTCGGCTGCGACGTCAATGGTGTCAAGGTCACAGAGTATGGCTACAACTATGATGGAGCCAGGTTTGGTAAAGTGACGAGTCACGTTTTATGAATCGCCGTGCGGATGGTAGACGTCGTGTTTACAGGCGTCGCGGGGAACGTTAATTATGAAACTGCATACAGGAAGTGGTCAGATTTGTGTTGGTCGTGTGATTTTGTGGGCAGCCATCTCCATCATTTGTATGACTGACTAGGCGCAAGTTTGGGGAAGCTAACGGCCCAACGTATTCGGCCAGACGTCCTTCCCATTATGCAACAAACAAACGTCATTTTCCAATAATATAAGACAATACAAATACTGACAACAGCCTTTTTCAGGAATCACAACACCCAGCTCCTGCCATGGCCCTCCAGATCGCCAGATTTAAACCCGATCAAACATTTATGGGATGCACTGGATCAAAGACTGCGAGCACATAACTTCCAACAGTTGGCACACGCACTGCGGGAAGAGTGGGTGAATATTTAATTTGAAATGTAATTTGAACTTCAGTCATGTTTGGTACAGCCAGACAATTTCATGTCACTTGGGATGAATTAACAGGAAGCAAGCAAAAACATGTGGAGCTATAACTAACAGTCTTGAACTCTTCCACCGTACGTCGATAATGGCATCAATGTCATGTGTGACCACCTCGGGCGTCGAGCCAGACCTGGACACGACGCCTCATTGATGACATCATTGGGATGCGAGGCCCCACCCTCCAAGCACGGTCGTTCCAGCTGCAGTACGTCGCTCGGCAGGTTTGAACGTTGTCTGATCCCAGACATGTTCTGTCAGCGATTGGCTGTGTAGACGTGACAGCCAGGGCAACACCGCTACGTTGTTGATTTTGAGAAAATCTTGGATTATTTGATCAGTGTGGAGCCTGGTTTTGTCCTACTGGAACAATACCGTTTCTGCTGAGAAGGGAAGGGCTGGATGTATAATGACGTAACGATAGGCGTTTAGATTCCCACGGGTGATGCTGGACGTCCCTCGCCAAACCGTGAAGCGACCCCTTACAAAAGGGTGAACCTCTTGGATTTGTACCCTAGAGCCAATCGTTCACCAAACCGTCGATACTCTCGCATCCGACCATCAGGATGGAACTGGTTGAATCCCTGTTCTCGTCTCTGAACAGTACCCCTGACCATTCACATCGCTGCCATTTGCAACGTCTCATCGTTCGAGGCCGCTGACGTCAGTTTCGCCGATGATTAATGGTTAATGGCATGACGCGGTGGGATCTGAAGGCCCGACTTCCTGTTTCAGATAATGCGGGACCCCAGTCCCGTCAACGCCGATGACTTCACAACTAGGAAGCGGTTGCGCATATGTGACGTTTAATGTAACACACGGTCAGTTTAGTGGCTTGTCCCCAGTGTTCCTTGTCTGGTGGTATTGATGAAGTAGTCACTCTGGCAATAACCAGTCTGCAGCGACCAAGGGATCTTGCAATGTCGACCTAATTTTCTCTCGAAATTTTAATCATATTTGATGTTTTGGAATCTAACCAGTTACAAATTACTGTATTGATGATATGCTTCAATAACGCGTGCGTGCGTGCGTGCGTGAAGCATTGCGCGTGAAACGCTATTTTAGAGAAAGTAAAATGTTATTTATTTAATGTCTTTTATGCAAAGGAGTCATACTCAGTTTTGACATTTTAATCTTCTTGAAATGATATATTCAAAATGAAGCAAACCTTAGTGTAATCGGATGTAGAGATTATATGCGACTAAAAGTTGTAAGTCGCTGGTCATTAGCCTCAGGTCCCGCTAAACTGAGTCCCATGAGAAGGAAATCCAAATGCTTCATAAGTACTCGTATCTCTATGACGGATACACACATTTACCATTGTCAAGGAAAAGTAGCCGTCTTCGTGCAATTTTGTATGACGCATACGACATTCATTCGTTACATCAAGAGCTTACTTCTATTTTATAACCTTTTTGTTATATCACCCCTTGTGGTTATTTGTTTAAGAGGAGAAAAACTGATACAAGCATGCAACGCGTGATAAGACCTGCAAATAAAACGAGTATTGTTTTCGGAAAAAATGAATGTTGATGCGATGTTGATTATTCATAATATTATCTTCAGACATTTCAGGACCCATGAAGATTCCGGGGTAGAATAGGCCTTCAGCAACCCATACTTGCCGTAAAAGGTGACTATGCTTTTCGTAAAAGGCGGCTAACGGTGATCGGGTGGTCAGGCTCACTGACTTGGTTGATGCATGTCATCGATCCCAATTGCGTGGATCGATGCTCATGATGTCAATCACTGGATTGTCGGGTCCAGACTCGATGATATTACAGACCGCCGTCATGAATATTGCTGAGTGCGGCGTTAAACAACAAACAAACAAACAAACAAACAAACAAACAAAACAAAAAATCAGACATTTCAGAAAAAAATGTATTTAAAGACAAAGATGACGAATTCGAATTGGCATGGAAAACATGGTCACATTGAGCAAACAAAATATGCATACACATGACAGAAATAGGCAATACATTAGCTGTATATAAAAATGTTGAACATACTTCATAACTAACAATTATCTTTTGCATTGATGGCATATGTTTAATTCAATACTCTCGTCGCGATAAAGCCGAAACCGTGTTATATTTTAAAAGTATCGGTTGGAACAGGTATTTTGTATCAGAAAACTCGCCTATCATATCACCGTAGGGTCTATACATAAAAAGTACTAATGAAGGTTCAGAACAGTTCATATTACTGAGGAATGTATCCACTCCCGGACAATTTTCAGCTCACAGATGACACTTTGCCTCAATCAGGTCATCGGTACGCCATATGTATGTTAACACTGTTTGCAAGCAATTTGGGTCACCCTCTTAGACGACAAAACATATAAGGCAGCTCTGATCCTGTTACTGTCCCTAATCAGTCAAGGTATCGCCCTGTCTATATTTCTGACAGAAACGGCGGTTGACTTAGCCGTGCAACATCAATCGATTGGACGACGGTGTCTCATAGTGAGGGCGGGAGAGAACACAACGACAGATCTCCTCCCGGGTTGTTCATGTAACACGCAAAGGTAGGTCTGGTCCCCTGTACATTATATGCTGCCAACTTACATTGTTTCTTGATGCTGCTCATAATATTTTCCATCAACGGAAAATAGAAAGGTTTTCTTACATATGGTATTCAGGTGTATGTGTGATCATTGTGACCATCTTTGTGACCATTGGTCAAGTAATCTGAATCTGAATGTTTGAAGCCAGTTGTGGCTCTTTCATAGAATGTGAATAAATGTGCCATGGGCTAGTTGTGACCACTTGATAGTATGTAGACATATGTTTCATGAGACCATAGGATGGCTTTTAATTGAACACACATACGTTTACCTCCTAAATGTACATGTTTAAACTTAACACATTAAGAACAGACAATGCCAACTGCCATGCAACACAATTGTGTCCTGCGATGTCTTCTGTGATCGGCATTCCGAGCAGTATTATTCCCTTCCTTGTTTTCCTTATTGAAGTACTAAGATACTGCGTGAGTTGATTGCAAATAAGACACTGTCAAATTGTGTATGTTGTCATGGGTAACTGTCTATCAAGGCCATAAGACCAAGAGTACATACATTTTAAGGTGAACAATATGGTTGGTTGTTTGTTTGTTGTTTAACGCCGCACTCGGCAATATTCCAACTATATCCCGGCGGTCTGTAAATAATCGAGTCTGGACCAGACAATCCAGTGATTAATATCATAAGCATCGATCCACGCAATTGTCATCGATGACATGCATCAACCAAGTCAGCGAGCCTGACCACCCGATCCCGTTAGTCGCCTTTTACGACAAGCATAGTCGCCTTTTATGGCAAGCATGGGTTGCTGAAGACCTATTCTACCCCGGATCTTCACGGGTCGTGAACAATATGGAACAATGCAGAACACTTCTAGCATACACAGTAAGATAGAGTATAAGCTCTCAGTTAATTTCTTATACTAAATAAATGCTAAACGAATTTTGCAATGTTCAAATTCATCTCCTCATTATGCATGCTAAAAATATTTGCAATGTCACTGTTTAAAAATATGTTACAAAGTTCATACTTTGACAAATATTTACTTCTTATTTGAAAGTACAGAGGACAACTTTGGCTCATTGGAACATTTTGTATGCACGTGGATAAAGGTGTATCTTGCGTACATCTTATATGTATAACGCCACCGCTTTGAATGTGGTGTTCCTTGTCATATAACACCTGTATATTATTGTTTGACGAAACCTGAATATAAACAAACCGACCTCAGAACTGTAACATAGTTGTCCATGGCAAATTCGAAACAAAGAACATTTAGTTAAATGACAAAGGATAGAATCATTCATTTTGAAATATTATTGATCTTCTCTGAAAGGCCAAGGGAAAATATTACATGACAATGATACTCAAATTAAATATCCATGAAACTTGTATTTAAAGAGATAATTATGAAACATATGAATCAATTCCATATTCCTGAAATGTTTAACTCACAAAGAATGGGGAATTTGAAAATATATAAGGACACAAAAGGGTTAACATCGCCTCGCACGCGTACTCAACTTAGGCCTCTGTAGACCATAAGCATAGTTGCCAGCTGAGAAACGGCTGTACAATAATTGTTGAATCACATGTGGAAATATGTCATATTATTCCAACTAACAAAGCTTCAACCAATATCACTTTCATCTATGAACAACTTTATATCAATGGTAATATAAGGAAAGATGTGACACAAGTTATTTCTTGGTCCTCGTGGAATTTCTATAACATCTTAGTACTAAGCTTCATAAAACCCCATGTAAACGTATATTGCACATGTATTACCAAATCCTTGTCAAAACGTGTGACGATAATTCTGAAAACCTTCAGGCAAGGCCTAGTTACATACTGTCAGCGAAGATATGAGACAAGTGAAGTTAATCACACATTGGTCTTGAAAACTTCTAAAGAAGTTATATAATGTCAGACCAGGAGGAAATGTTCAGATTTTAATACTTCATATATAATGAGACTTGTCCACCCTTAACGCAAATATCACTTATGATAAATGAAATAAATAAATTCCCTAATCAATGGGACTTTTGTTTTCAAGTTCGGTAGTTTAATGCTATTTCAATTTTTAAAGGATGTCGTCAATTTGTTAAAACTTGAAAGTATTTTTTTATAGAAGTAGTCAGATGACCATATATGTAAGTTGTTGTATTTCCTTATTGCCAATATGCTTGTCACATTTGGGAGAACAATATTTAGACAAGCAGTAGGTATAACCGTACGTCACTCCTAGTCTAGGTGTTTCTGCTTGCATAGTTTTCTTCAGTACTAGTTAGGACAAATTGCCAACAAGTTCCTCAATTTCTTTAACAAATGTCAAGACAAAAGAATGTCTTCCTGTCATCAACCCCAACATTACGGTTACAACTAAGCAATTAAATCAAGGTTTCACAATCAAAAGACTGGTTAAGTCATTCAGACCTCAGAGGAATTTTATGATTCATGACACGTCGCTTGTCAACATGCTACGCGATCTCATACTAAGACCTTTACATGGTATTTCCACACCTGGGCACTTGAAATTAAAAATAATGTGTGAGGGCGGGTGTTGGACCAGAGCTGGACCTGCTTACTCTTTTCAGGAACACTGAAATATTTTTTCGCTGTTGTTAAACATTTGAATTGATGTTCTGTTGACCTTACCTTTTCTTGACATGTATATTGCATTTTAACCTTGAATATACATCAAATATGTCATAACCTTACAAACACATACTAACAATATCACTGGTTTTTCCTTTCAAAGCTCCGGATTAGAATAGGTCTTCAGCAACTCATGCTTGTCTTAAGAGGCAACCATGCTTGTCGTAAGAGGCGACTAGCGGAGCTTGCAGACAGACAAAGTGGTATAGGGTTTTACTCAAACTTGCTATGGCTGACCATTTGCATAATCGCCGTGATTCTAAGATATGTTACCGGCGCTAAACCAAATGAAAGAAATAAAAAAACCTTTCCATATTCATTAGAAATCTCTATCGTGCAGAGTCGATTGTACGAATCTGACTATTTCACGAAGATGTGTTTATGAATCACATAGTAAAGATACATGTGTTCGCGAAAAGGTGAGCGTATTCTGCGGAGACACCCGTCATAAGACCTGCGAAGATCCGAGTAGAGAATAGATCTTCAGCAACCCATGTTTGCCGTAAGAGGCACCTATGCTTGACGTAAGAGGCGACTAACGGGATTGGGTGGACAGGCTCGCTGCATATCATCGCATCCCAATTGTGTAGATCGACGCTCATTATATCAATCGCTTGCTTGTCTGATCCAGACTCAATTTTTAACAGACCGCCATCATACAGTTGGAATATTGCCGAGTGCGGCGTTAAAACAACAAACAAACAAACAAAACAACTCACTGCCCAAACCCTACCAACGGAAAAAGTAAATGTGCTTCATATAAAGTAGTGCACATGTTATGTTATTGAAAGTAACATAAAAGAACTTGGTTATTCGTCATGGTTTAATTATAACAAATTGAATACATTGACAAAATTCATACCTGGTAACAGGTGACAGAGTTACACTCCCTAAAAGAAAGTCGGTGTAACAACTACATTACCAAATGCCAATATCGGGTATGACCACCGTTTGCGTTGATACAGGCAAGGCAGCGGCGGTGCATTGAAGACGCCAGATGATTGAAAGCAGGCTGTTCGAAATGTCAATCAAAGATTGGATCAACTGATCTAGCGTTACCGTCTGGATCTGGTCCTGTCGTAGGGATCGCGCCATCCAATTGCAGACACGTGGAGAGGTCTGGATCAACAGCCGGTCATGGCAGTACAGCCATGTTATTGCTGCCTCAAGAAGTCTGTTACAACACGTGCAACATATAGGCGGGCATTATCTTGCTGTTTTGTGACGTTACCATCCATTGATTTGTACAAAGGGTGAAACATGAACTTGACCAGTCTCGCCCCAGGAGCATACGCCATTCAAATCGCCATCTCAATGAGGAGTGTTCCCCGATTCCTTATCATTACGCTTCCACACCTAGACTGAAGATTTTGAGGAAAGCAATCGTCGCTAAAACGTTCTCCTGGACGCCTATTGACCCGTGCACGATCATCTGAGCTTTCCAGATGAAACCTGGACTCATCTGTGAACAGTATACTGCCCCAGTCGTATTTTCTGAACCTCAAAACAAGGCGTGACGTGGAGGCAAGTTTGGGCGTATTGCAGGACGTCGGGGCGGGTGCTGTGCTCCGTCAACCGGTTGCGTACAGTTCTGCCACTAATCGGTCTCAATCCAGAAATTGTCCCAGCTGTTAATGTGGCAGTTTGATATCGATTCCGAAGATGCTTCAACCAAGTTGACGGGGTGTCACACGTGGACGACCAGTCCATGGCAAGTCATAAGTGTCGCCCTGCTGTAGATAACGTCTCCAAAGAGACGATATTGTGTTTCGATGAACATTAAATGTCTTGCAACTTTGTTTTGCGCCATTCCTGTTTGCGGCATATCCACGGCAAGTTGACGTCGATTTCCAGCAAACCGTGACATTGCCTAAGCGTTATTTACTGTTAAACAAAAGTGCTTTTATGAGCACCTGATCAATCATTGTATGCTGTTCACACTCAAACACCACATGTTTGAGTACCATGCTCCACACAAACAAGCAAACATCCAAATTGTGCACCGCACTTTAACATGCACGTGAAAATTGTGAATCACGACCTTAATGACGAGGGGATGTCTTCATGAATGTGTATTAAAAGATGCATTATTTTAATTTCAGAATATATTTAATTATACTCAACTTTATATGAAGCACAATTACATTATAGGTTATTGAAGAAATATATGCTATCTCATATTATGAGTTGATTTTTATGTGTAATAAGTGTCCCATTACATCCAAATATACACGATACTCAATCTTAAAAGAGAAATAATACCATGCTGATTAAAATGTCATTGGATTTCTTACCATATCAATTTACGGTAGGAATGAAGAGGTGTAGGATCACGACAGGATCACGAAATAAAATATATCCAGTCGTGATATTAACGTTAAAACTTGCTTCGATGACGAACTTGGATTGTGCTTGAAGCGCTTTGGCCTTCTTTATATTAACTATAACACTTCAAAGATACAAAATAGACATACTTCATATATCAAGAAATAAAGGTAAAACACAATGAGCCAGCACACCTGCATACAGGATATACTGACATAGCAAAACGACCCTTTAGAATCCATGTGACATTGGTCAATTATTTGTCCGTGCTATGATCTCCAGTAGCAGTCTACTTTCAGAATCAGGGCATTTCCGAGAAGGCCAAAAACAAATATGACGTTTCTGGCGTCTGCTCGCGTCATTCTCAATCTTGCTGCATCGGGTTTATATATTTTTCAGGATTTGTAACTAGTCGGACGATGTATGTGTGTGTGTATTCAGACATTTATGCATTGATGCATAATGGTAAAACTGCGTTTTCCTTTCTAGAATACGAATGTCATGCCTTTCGGGTCACTGTCATATGAGTTTATCAAATTCAACGAAAAAGCTGCGCCATCGCATCAGTTTAGACCATGGGGCTGTGGGGTAGTCAATTAGTTAAAGCGTTTCTCTCGTCACGCCAAAGACCTGGGTTCGATCCCCTACATGAGTACAATGTGTGAAGCCCATTTGGCGGTGTCCGCCGACGTTATATTGCTGGAATATTTCTAAAAGACACATTATTCTTTTTGGTCTAATCGTGGTGGGGTTAAAAATGAAAGGAAGTGTTACGACATTATAGATAACCGGGTTATATTAGCTAGTTAACAATTGAAAATGTGTGGATCAAACGTGTGTGACGAACAAACTACAAGTATATGTGTGCCTCAAATTCCACAGGCTATTGATTGTGAGATATCAGTGAATTCAAAATATTACGAAGTTTGTTAAAATGAAAATAATGTGGATTCGTTGTCGGTTGGCCCAGTCGTTAAAGGCGCCGCGATTCGCTCTGCTGGGTTGCGTCCCTTGGGCACGCCAAAAACCTATGATTGTGGGTTCGAATCCCGGTTTCACCGAAGTGGTAAACGTCTGATTCATGCATAACTTCGGGCTTTCCTCCCATGTAAAGCTGACATGCCGTGATATAACTGGAATACTGTTAAAAGCGGCGTTAAATCCAACTCACTCACTCGTTGTATAAACTGGCAACATCACCTCAACTCAATTAGGTGCGTGTAGCCTTCAGGCCTCACTGCTATGGAGTTCTGTTTCGCCATGATTGATGTTGTCGACATTGAATGAATATTTCGTATAATTTTTTGTACCTGGTGTCTTGTATTAGAAAAATGCGTAGTGTCGAGCATCAGGCGAACCAAGCGTTCCCTTCTTCTCAAAGTCAATAACGATTGGCAAACAGTTACAATGTGCACGAATACAGTCACAGACCATAACAAGGCGTCGGTCTCAGAAACCAGGTTTCCTGCCACAAATGCATACACATTGTCCTAATTCAGACGAATATACAGTGTCTTGTAACATCAGGCCAATCGATTTACAAGGCGACCTGCTTAATTCGCACCCAGATGGTGTGCATCAAAAGCATAGAAGGTGTGCTATGTGAGACGACCTCAAGTTATCGCGTTTTAAGTCCTGCTGTCCTGGTTCAGGTCCATACATGGTGTCCTGGTTTAGGCCCATACATGGTGTCCTGGTTTAGGCCCATATATGGTGTCCTGGTTCAGGCCAATGTATGGTGTCCTGGTTCAGGCCCATACATTGTGTCCTGGTTCAGGTCCATACATGGTGTCCTGGTTCAGGCCCATACATGGTGTCCTGGTTCAGGTCCATACATGGTGTCCTGGTTTAGGCCCATACATGGTGTCCTGGTTTAGGCCCGTACATGGTGTCCTGGTTCAGGCCTATACATTGTGTCCTGGTTCAGGTCCATACATGGTGTCCTGGTTTAGGCCCATACATGGTGTCCTGGTTTAGGCCCATACATGGTGTCCTGGTTCAGGCCCATACATGGTGTCCTGGTTCAGGCCCATACATTGTGTCCTGGTTCAGGTCCATACATGGTGTCCTGGTTTAGGCCCATACATGGTGTCCTGGTTTAGGCCCATACATGGTGTCCTGGTTCAGGCCAACACATGGTGTCCTGGTTCAGGTCCATACATGGTGTCCTGGTTCAGGCCAACACATGGTGTCCTGGTTCAGGCCAATACATGGTGTCCTGGTTTAGGCCATTACATGGTGTCCTGGTTTAGGCCCATATATGGTGTCCTGGTTAAGGCCCATACATGGTGTCCTGGTTTAGGCCCACACATGGTGTCCTGGTTCAGGTCCATACATGGTGTCCTGGTTCAGGCCCATACATGGTGTCCTGGTTCAGGTCCATACATGGTGTCCTGGTTCAGGCCCATACATGGGGTCCTGGTTCAGGTCCATACATGGTGTCCTGGTTCAGGCCCATACATGGTGTCCTGGTTCAGGCCAATACATGGTGTCCTGGTTCAGGTCCATACATGGTGTCCTGGTTTAGGCCCATACATGGTGTCCTGGTTTAGGCCCATACATGGTGTTCTGGTTTAGGCCAATGTATGGTGTCCTCGTTCAGGTCCATACATGGTGTTCCGGTTCAGGCCAATACATTTTGCTGAAGAATATTCTCGTCATGTAGCTGGGATATTGCTGAGTGCGGCGTTTAAGAATAACACATTAATTACAACTGTTAACTAAGTGAAAATATTAAAGTGGAGAAGAAACCTTCTCGAAACCATTTGTCAAATGTTTCGAATTTGATTACACGGCACAGGGTGTGTTATAAATGGAAAGACGTTGTGAATGTGAGCAAGGTTTGTTATTGTGTGGCTGCTTGTACTAGTCTGGACTGTTGTCGATTTATAGGGTTAGCCCATTGAGATACCATGCCGCAGTGTAACATGAATACCCTACTCAGGCATAGTATACTGACTCCGATCCAGACAAGTAACATCTTTTAACGTATGACGCAGCCGGGTATCGAACCTCGGACCTTTCGCTCTCCGGTCGGACGCTCTACCACGAGACCACGGATGCGGTCAATTCTACATGTAAGTTACTGCAGTAACATTGAGGAAAAGTTTTACATAGCCAATATTTACCAAACAATGTTCATGTAATATAGACTTGGAAAACCGCTGTTTTTGAAAAATACGTAATGCGTTGTATTAATTGAAAACGAAGAGCACCCAATGTCTGTCCTTTATTTCTAAAACACATGCATTATTTAATGGGATTTATCTCGAATGTAGAACATCTCTTTCTTGCCTGAGATTTCACTGACTATTTCATACCTAATGTGATTCCATAAAAAGAATCATACACGATATATATGTTGCAGACTGATTTGGTTGATGCATGCCGATTATTTACAGACCGCCACCAAACAGCTGGAATATTGCTGAGTGCGGCGTTAAGCAAACAAACAAAATATCTTCACTAGATGTCCTTATAACCACTTATAAAACCCTGGCGACTGAATCCAATCCATTAATGGATCAATCCCCGTCTTCTTTAGATTAGTGTGGACAAATCATCAAATATGATTGGAAAATTAGGTACTGCAGCTCCACGGAAAGTAGAGAAAAACACCTTACTTACTAAATTGACCTTAATCAAGATGTTACTTACAGTGCAGTTAGTCTGTATATTCACCTTATGACAACCCACATTGAATATATGCTGCAGAACCATAATCAATTCTTTTCGGAGGAGTGTAATGTAGGTCTTTATGAAATTCTGCAACTTGACGTCACATACTATATCAACGCAATGTGTACTTTATTACAAATACTAGCAATGCGGCTTTATCTATAATGAGAACAAACAATTAATATTGTTTTACAATTAACATGAAGTGAGTGGGTGAGTATGGTTTTACGCCACTTTTAGCACTAGTCCAGCAATATCACGGCGGGGGACACAAGAAACGGGCTTCACACATTGTAACCATGTTGGGAGCCGAACCCGTGTCTTCGGCGTAACGAGCGAACGCTTTAACCACTAGGCTACCCGACCGGCCACACTTAATGGAGTATAGCAAACAACAAAATAAGAGTACAGCTGAAGTCTCAGGTCCAATGGATATTTTGATCACGTTTTGTACAAGGATATCAATGTACTCCTCCCAATACTCTTCACACAACGGTGCCGCTCGAGATCTAGATGAATGGCCCCAGAGGTTTACACAGGTGTGTGCACTGGCTGTGTGTCTCAAGAGAAGGTAAAATGTGCCGTTTGTAGGAACTGTAATCTTGAAACACGGATGCCCTATTTTGCTGTTCTGTAAGACAGGAGTGTTGTCACACGTATTCCGATAGAATACTGTCACTGGTCCTCGATTTATGACTGATAACATAGTGTTAGTTTCGGTTACTTATTGATTCAGCCTAGGCATACACATACACGCATGCTACTTAAAGGAGTGGCAATGGTGGCACTTATGTAATTACATCGAGAATGTAGAGTGGTTGTTTATTACAATTGTTCCCCCGTGGACCAGGACATCTGTCAGACATACTCTGGGTGAGGTTCGATGTCGTAGCCCTTAGGTTCAGGATCAACACATCTAACAGGGCTTCAAAACGTTGGCTCAGATTGTGAAACTTCGGCGCGTTGATGCACACGACATCCAAATCTTCCCCTCAGCTGTTCAACAGGCTTGAGGTCAGCATTATTATCTGGTCAAGGCAGTCCCTGGATGTTCCCTTTCGTGGGAAATGTCCATTGACACACGAGCTATTAATATAAAACCTACCACATATCCTACTCGCAAAGAACACCACGACGGGCCTCAAAATGTTATCACGGTAACTAACTCCTGTGAGTAGACCATCAAGACGGATTAGGGCTGTATGTGACCTTTAACTGTATGAAGCTGTGCTATAGAACACAGTTGGTATCCCTAATGAGCAAAATCTTCAAACACGGCCACCTGGAACGTCGAGAAGGAATCTATTCGTCACTGAACATGGTGTGAGGCCAAAGCTTGTCTGACGCTATGACGCCGTACTCATTATGTTCCAATAATTATGTTCATTTATGTTCTTTACGTTTTGATGAGTAGTTTCCGTGATGCCAATCCTCGGGTGATGAGTTTTTTAAGCCAGCAGTATTGAATCACGCTTATTAAATTGTTAACATCTACCTTTCAGAGTGATTTCTCCGACCTAATCATGCCCATTCAGTGCCATTTGTTCGCTAATAATATGGCGACCCACGGCGATGCATGATTAACAAAATAATGCAACCATATGTTTCAGCATTTTCCGCGAGTATGTGCATTAATTTTGGCCACTATATGCACTGTTCCCAATCATTTCCCACGCTTCTCCATAATAGTTATTTAAGGCATACGTGTAATAATCTGTTTTATTCGCAAAAGAGGACATTGTATCATGAAGGATACAGATCTACTAAGACTGTGACATATTCCGCTGAGGATATTTCGAAAGCTCAAAGTAAATGAAGTGTGTGAATGCGGGTTCAAGCTGCAGCCTGTGGTCAAAGGAAATAGCCAGTTATTTTCTGAGACGCTCTTGTGCCTCATTGTTTTTTGCCCCATTATTCTCAATATAACGGCGCGTGATGTATCTGGTATACCGTCCAAAGTGGTGTTGAACCCAACTCACTCACACTCAACTGAGTATATCGTACTGTAGCAAATACAGTATGATAAAGTATTGTAACAATGTGTTATGGCCACGACGGTAAACATGATGAAAGCCATGATTGAATTTACGTTTGATACCCATTTTTTGAGAAAATACAGCTACCAAATGTAACCACATATTCATAAAGGTGTGTTGTAACGCACCTGGAGCTTAGTTACATATTAAGTTGGTGACACCTCAAATTCACGTTTGAGAAAAATATAAACCAGATCGATTGAATTCTTATTTCAATTATGTATTAATATTGTATACAAAAGCATAGCAGCAATTAGTATATCAGGACACAATCAATGGACGTGGCCGGTGATCTTTATCTAAATCAAAGGGCAATATTGAACAACCAGACATTATTAATAGATACGTGTATATGTCCATTGGTATGTGTCATATATTGGAATCCTTTAAAACTTGTTTTTTTGTATTTACAATGTCAAGTTAAGATTGTTTCACCTCCGTAACGCACGATGGATACTTCGTGCAATATGAGAAACGCATACGTCATATTCTTATACTCATTTGTATGCATACTTATAAGAAATACCTCGTGGTCGTTTGCAAAGATTAAGAACAGATGGTGTTGCAACTATCGTACTTCCCTATGAGTATGTTAACCAAAGACATTCTTTTGTGTCGTGATCCAAATTATTCACTGAGGCCAGCTATTAAGAAGACAGCTCTTTGCGACGAGATCTAAAATTCCGGGGCGGTAAGGCGAAAACCACAGACACAACTGAGACGATTAGTGATGTCCATGCGTTCCTCGCTGATTGTCCACACAGGCGCGGTGAAAGTATTATGTCATCCGTCATGTTCCGCATAAGAACCAGTTTAATTGTAAACATCATCACTGAGGACTTGCCCTAGGAGTTTGACTACAGTTGTAGGATAACGTCATCCTAAGCTTGCGACAACTATGAGACGAGTGTACCCGAACAATCGTTTGATATTGGGCCAGACGACGTCGCCTATAACACATGCAGTTAGACTGATATCAATACGACGCCTAAAGGTTCGTTTTTTTATCCGTTGCAGATTTATAAAAAATCGTCTGGTTAAGTAATGAATCTGTAACGGACACATTGGTTAAAATTAAACCGCCGAGACACGACTTTGTGAGAGTCTGTGCTAATCTCCGAAGGTATCTAGCGCTTCCAGCTGCCTGTATTGCACAATGTGTCAAGTGTTATGGTGACATTCGGAATTTTATAGATAATATATTAAACATATTAGATGGCTTATTCTAAAACCGTGTCATCCATTTCATCATCTGGCATATTAACAGTAGTACAAATTCAATGAGTGATCATGAGTATGTCGACTATTTATATATATTTAATTCTTGCTGTCAGAAAATGTTTACATTACTGATCTGTTTCTGTACTAAATGACAAGAAATGTGTACGGCTAAAGTGGGGTTAACGTTTGAACAAAGACGAGAATAGACCCGCCCAAATAACATTTGATTGCAATTATTTTAATTATGTGTCTCTTTTCCTTTAGGTGACATCACATCAGTTTAGTAAGTCCCAGCAAAACAAGATGTCGCAAATCAACACAACTGGTCCCGCTATTGTATCGGTGACGAAAACATTTGACCAAGGCAACTGGAAAATCATCGACGCCATAGCCTATAACATCGAAACGTATTACCTATGGGTGATTCTGGTATTAGGATTCCCGGCGAACTGCTTTTCGATTCTTACAATAATCAAAATGTCACCACCAAGGTCTCTCACTGTTTACATCGCCCTCCTCGCCATTGTCGACAACCTGGCCATCGTCAACAAACTCCTCATATTTGTACTCATGGATTATGGAGTTGAGATAGGATCATTCGGATGCAAATTTCTTGGCTTCTGTGGAAACTTCCTCATCACTCTTGCCAACTGGTTATTAGTTGCTCTGTCCGTGGAAAGATTCGCTGCTGTTTGGTTTCCTTTGAAGGTCGGCCAGAACTGGACGTTTAGGAAGTCTTTGCTTGTTGTAGGAGGAATAACCGTGCCGCTCTTGCTTTTGTTCCTTCATCTTTTCTGGACAACGGATTATATTGCCATGGATTACCCCGGCACATCGTTTTGTGGTATCCGCGAGAGGTATATCGACTTTATGATTGATATTTGGTACTGGATGAATGTTGTGATGTACGCCATTCTTCCATGCACTCTACTTCTTACCTTCAATGTGCTGATTGTTGCAGGAATACTTAAATCGGGTAGATTGCACCAATATCTGAACAGGGATGACTCAGTGATCAACGTCAACATCACCGCAAATCGCCAACGGCAAGTGACCATGATGCTAGTGACGTCAGCAGTTGCCTTGGTCATTCTCACAACTCCAAGATGTGTATTCCTTATAATGTCACCTTATTGGACGGCCCCTGAGAACAGCCATAAGGGAGCCACGTGGTATCTGCTCGATACAATTGCCTTTGTGCTATGTGACTCTACGCACGCTGTCAATTTCTACCTCTATTCTTGCAGTGCAAGGAGATTCAGGCGACAGTTTCGTGACCTTGTGCTGTGCCGGAAACGGAAACGACCCCGTAGCTTACAATACTACACCGTATCTTGTCACCAAACAATACGCTTTAATACAGCACTAAGGAGGGAATCCGCCGATCGACCATGCGTCCGGTACCGTAGTCAGGATTACTGACTAACCGATAATTTTAACCTGAGACGTAAACTTAATTCACACGACTATTTTGTCTTAAATAACATTGTGTACCAAGACAGTCCAGCTGCTTGACAATATATTTTAATCTACATAGATTTAGCTTGCAGACAATTTCAAATGATTTACGAACATACGAATTATTGCAAGTGACAAACTGCGTCTGGTGCTGTTGGGAAACCATTAAATATAAGCCGTATTTGTGTATTTTTACACTGAGATTTATATGGAATATGTGCTCAGCATTGTTTACCCTGTGTCATTGCTTCGGGTGTTAAAAATAGAGGCACAAATAAGCTCACCTGACTTAGAAATAATTCTAAGAGCGTGGTAAAAGTGCAAAGTCTTTCAACTACAAAGGTTAATATCGGGGTGAGGTACCTTGTAAATAGTCGAAGCAATGACTAGTTCGGCTTTGACTAGGCAAGGGGTAACTGACACACTTATCAAATTGTCCAAACCGCTGGCCCGTCGTTTATGAACATTTTTGACCCGCGTTCGGTTTTTTTCTCCCAACAATGTGTTGGGTGGTGAAATCCTACTGACAGCCTCTCTCAATGGTGCACGAACCCTTTCTTTTCGAAGTCAGGTTTGGGTTCAATGGTAACCATACACGAAATACCCACTTTATGCGTATGTATGCAGATGGTTTTGGTGAAGCTTTGCATGGTGGCAGGTTATTAGTGTGCGGCGGAATCTAAGATAATGGTTTTCTAGTTTTGCACCTGCTTGAAGTTTTATTGCCCATAAGAATATTTTCACTTCTATGCTATACAGGTTAGATCAAGAAGATAAAATTCACAGTAACTCCAAAAATACAACTTATGTGTTAGACTCCACGACTGACTACATATACGCCAAATTATAATACATTTTGAAAAATAGATGACCAAATAATAGCCAAGCCAGATTCCGAAAATGCAGTAACACCAGAAACATGGAGGTCCGTGAAAGCCAAAGGTTCTAGCGGAGCTTAAATAAAAACATACCTTAAAACGTATTTCGAAAATCACACCATTGCTGCATATCTAATTTCACGACACATGCAGAAATAACTGAGTTTTAATATGGACACCGTGACCATGATGCTATTGTGTGAGCTTTTGAGACACGATATATTGGATCATTCACACACTGTTTCAGATCCAATGGCCTTGTAGTTTAAAATAAGATGTCTAAATTTAACAACAGATGGACAGCGCGCCAGGACATAAACTCAATTGACTTTCAGTCAGATCAGCTAAAACTAAATGATAAATATATTCGAGCACCTCGTATGATGTTAGCTTCATTACTTCATTATATTCATACTAACATGAAGCTGCACTTGTAAACAACCCCTTTGTTGTGAGGCGAGTCATACGACATGTTTCTTGTTTCGTCCAGGAAAGTTCAGTGACATCATGATGGCCTTATCGAGCAACTTATTCATGAAATTTTGTTCTATGTGATGTCCTGTTTTTTCTCTTGACTGTATTAGCTTTTCCTCTTCATCATGGCTATGTAATTGTATTTGTATACAATGTATTCATTTGGGCAACAGAAGTATACATATGTCCGTCAACTACTGTTATCCTAGTCATCATTATTTGAATACCGGTATATAGCATATGAAGAGAACATTACTATCCATTGAACATAAGCGGCTGGAAGTATACAGAACATTTCTTGTGCAGTGTTAAGCTGTAGCGTGTTTATTCGAAGTTAGTTAATGTTTCGATATGCATTTTTTTTGTAAATTTTAAATGTTGTAAATATTTATCGTCTCCGATGTGTGTTCAAGATTAAAATATCTATATGGTCGGAAACAACGCTTCTGTATTTATTCGTGCTGGGGTATCCTCGGGGTTTAATACCATGAATGTGTACCCGGGTACCCGTATGTCCGTCAGTATTTACGTGATTTCAAGAATACACAGTTTCGTGAACAATGCGTGAACGTAAAAATTGTGTCGCTCATAATTTTACGCTATGAACGTCAGTCACGAAGCCATGTGAGCGGCCTTTCGTCCAGCAACAATAGAATTTTTAAAATAAAAATAACGCCATAAAATATAATCTCATATATTGGAAACGTCTTGAAGTACTGATCTAAGGCTGTGTCTTTCTTTGTCTTCTAGAAATTCAAATTTGAATAATGACCCATTGATGTCATCTATATTTAAGATTTTATTCCTTATATAATTCGCTGATTTCTTGGACTATTGTTCACCATGTATTAATGGGTAAAAAGGAGACGTTTCTTGGATCAACGTCTTGTCCAAAATTCATAAAGGTTTAACTAGAAGGCATCTAACCACTTCGGAACATCAATTCGTGACGCTGATAACAAGATCTGGACAAGGATGAGAGTTGTCTCAGCCGAAGTAATCCTTGAGACCAAAGACACTAAGGAACAGGATCTTCCTGGCGCAAAGTTGACCAGTAGACAGTTTGACAATAACAGGATGTGAACACATTATGACTCTGTTTACATTTAATTCACTGCTGATGATGTTTTCCCACAGACAGTACATAAGTAAATAAACGCTTGGTCTTTAAATATAATAACTGTAGAATTTGTAATATTATGTGGACTAAAATATTTTCCATAGTCAACATTCAACAAGTTCGTAAGATAGGTTTCCACACACAGGCAAAATGTTGGACACTCAATGTGTTTACCTGTACTCGTCGACCTACAGGCCATTTATAGCATGAACGCGCAAGGCGAGAGAAGTGAGGTCAACGAGTGCAAGCACGTGTTGGATGGATTCTCGCAGTTTTGTGGCAAGGACAAGATTATTTTGTGACAATGTAATTTGTCAGTGTATATTCGTTAGGACATTTGGAACTACTTATTCGCGGGCACAATATTTAAGTAACACCACTTTACACCGTATCTTCATATTGAATACCATATACATGTGCTATATGTGCTGAGCTGGCAGCCGTGTTTACGTTTGTATGTATATGTGTATATATGTCTTTATTTATGGATATATGTATATGTGGGTGCATGTCCATGTAGGTATATGTAGGTGTTTATAGATAAAAGTATTTATTGTGACTATGCTGCTAATCCATGGGAAGGTAGTTGCCTTCTCCATATCAAAAGCCAAAGCTTATGGAAACAATGGATATATCTTTATCATCTTCTAACGTTATGCAAAACAAAAATCATTCCAGTTGGTACGTAACTTTATTTCAAAAGAAGATGGATTAATGATACATCGGAGTAAATGATAAAATACATATAGTCTCAACTTATTGTAGAGGCCTAGCCGCAAAGACCAAACGAGAGAGAAATTCTCTATCATTTGTTTGCAAGATGTTCATATTTCCAAAGATAATGAAAATCTTATGAAAAATGAATGGGGTTTTGATAGTGCCATTGCAACATAAAAGTCAAATGCACGACGTGTAGCAATCCTCTTCAACAACAATTTTGAATATAATATACACAAGACTTGTGTTGACGATAATGGTAATTATATCATTTTAGACATTACTGTTCACGGCATAAAGATTACGCTCACCGCAGTGTTTGGTCCAAACTCCGATCACCCTTTATTTTACAAAACATTATTTGAAAAGTTGATGACATGGGTAATGATTCCTTAGTAATATGTGGAGATTGAAACTTGGTCTTTGATCATTCAATAGATTTATCAAACTAAACAAATATCTTTAATCATGATGCAAGAAAACTAGTCTTAGATAAAACTGAATCATTAAACCTAAAGATGCATGGAGAGAACTAAATCCGAACAACAATACATTTACTTGGTGGAAAAACAAACCCTCGTCAACAAGCTAGACAAAACTTTTTTCCTGGTTACTGAAGAACATTTCAATGGCACGGCTCATTCTTATATCTTACCCGGCTACAAAACTGATCACTCCGCCATTACATTGTCGCTATCCAATCAACAAAATAAAGAAAGGGGGAGAGGATATTGGAAGCTTAATACATCGTTACTACGAAAAGATGAATATGCAGCAATAGTAATAGCTATTTTAGACGAAACTAAACGTGAATACGCAGATCCTAAATATGATAATGAAGGTATTAAAAATATCCCTGAAGAAACTTTAGATCTTACAATTACTGATTCGCTTTTCTTCGTGACATTTGTAATGAAAGTACATATTCTACACACTTGAAAAAAATAAAAGGAAGAAAATAAAGAAATAGAAAATGATACCTTGGAATTAGAAACACGAGTAAGAAACGACTTTCAAAAGGTTTCCAAAACATTGGTAACCAAAAGGTCAGAAGAGAAATGAGAGCGCGAAACAATTAAAGAAGAAGAAATGAGAGGAATTCACATCCGTAATAGAATACAGTGGTATAATGAAGGAGAGACACCAACTAATTACTTTTGCCACTCACAAACAGGAACTATACGAATAAACTTATCAATACTATTATTACTGATAAACGTGAGGAAATAACAGATTGTACCTTAAGGATACACGAACAGAAAAAACCTTTACGAAAAATTACACAACGTGATTGACGTTGAAGGTTTTGACTGTTTAAAAGACACAACCACTCCAATGTTAAATAACAATCTTTCAGAAGAATAGGATAAAGAAATAAAAATCAACGAGATAGCTGCTGCTATTAAGTCAATGAAAAATAAAAAAAGCCCGGGACTTGTTGGTTTTCCTATAGATATGTTCAAATATTTTTAGAAAGACGTCAACATTTGGATTTTTCGCTATATCAAGGACCCTTTCTAAAACAACTCTATGAGTTTTAACAATGAATAGAGGAGTTATAACATGCATTCCAAAACCAAATAGAGATAGACGTTTATTAAAACCTGTAGACCGATTTCTCTTTTAAATGTTGTATATAAGATTATTATTATTATAACAAATAGGATAAAAAAAGACACCGGATCTCCTTATCCACAATAACAAGACAGGCGTTATCCCGGGTTGGTGGGTGTATTGGCGAAAACATTGGACTCTTATATGACAGTACATCATCTTCGAAATAAAAAGACTAAAGAAGAAAGGCCTGTTGATATTAATTGATTTTGAAAAAAACTTTGACACAGTTTCTAAACGATTCATTATAATGGTTCTAGATAAATTTGGATTTGGAACTCATGCAAACATGGGTAAATATCCTGATCTCCAACTCTACGTGTCACACAAAACGGTCACTTTTCATCATTTTTCAGCAAATGAGAGGATGTAGACAAGGAGATCCGATTTCCCCATATTTGTATTTTTTCGTCGCAGAAATACTTGGGATAACGATAAGACAAAATCCAAATATAAAATGAATAGTCTTTGAAGAAAGTGAGCATGTAATAGGTCAATATGCCGATAACGCCGAACTATTTTTAGGTGGCTGAGTAACGGCTCTAAATGAAGCAGTAAACACACAAAGCAAGTTCTATAGAATGACTGGCTTACAAATGAATACAGACAAAACTAAAGGCGTATGGTTACGCTCAAATGGCAGGGAGTTCACTAACAGTATGTTGTTGATTTCACACTGGACTGGCACAAGGCAGATTTCGATGTACATGGAATTAAACTAAACGCTGATTTAAAAACCTTTGGGTTATCAACACTAGAAAAATACAATTAAGGAAACAATTAAAAGAATTCTTTCAAACTGGCAGAAACGCAACTTGACATTAATAGGGAAAATAACCGTAATAAAAACCTTGGCTTTGTCAACTATAGTTCATATATTAACTGTTTTACCAAATCCCCAAATGAATTTATAAAAGAATTAAACAGCATTTGTTTCAACTTCAAATGGAACGGAAAAAAGACGAAATATAAAGAGTAAACCTGGTTTGAAAATATAAAGATGGTGGCCTTAGAATGGTTGGTATTACAATGTCTATTTACTCACGTTATCGTGTATCAAACGATATATTTCTTAACCAAACAGATACCCTCTTTCAGGCTTTCCGTTTGGACGTTAATATTAAAAAAAACATTTCAATATCACAAACCCATTTTGGACAGACACAGTAGACGCTTGGAACAAATATATAAAAACGTCACGAAATAAACGAAATCGATGTTAATGAAATTTTAATGTAACCATTGTGGTTTAATCATAAATGTAAATTTCCGGATTTGATTATTAGAAATTGGTATACAAGGGGTATTTGCCATGGAAAAGACTTATATGACTCGAGCGGCTTTATTTCATTTCCTGAGCTGAAAGTAATGTATGACATAAAAGGTACTTTATTAGACTATAACCGTTTAACCGTTAAACATCCATGGACAGATCTTTAGCATGATGCAAATAATCTAAACACAATGCAACTAAACATTTCTTCTCCATGGCTTGATTTACTTAAGACCATCAAAGGTTCTAGGATATTTTATGATAATTGTATTTCATCATCTAACTTTCCAGAAATTTGTGAAAAGTGGGAACAAGAATTAATTGGAAATATGTATTTTTACAATATAGAAAATCTACAATAGATACAAAACTATTTATTTAGAATTCAAATTCAAATTCCTACACAAAATTATTTTCACAAAAAATGTTCATTTTGCAATTCAGACAATGAAAACATTGCTCATGTATATTTGAATGTTCTTATGTTAAAGAATTCAATGTTTTCATAAATGTTATTTTCGATCATGTTATTATTACAAAACAAGATATCTATTTTGGAGGTAACTTATTAAATCACTTATTTATATAAGCAAAAAGACACATTTACGTTACACATATTAAAGGAATACATCCATGTTTTAAATCATATAGAAATATACTAAAAGACATTTATCATGTCGATTTGTTCCTTGCACAAAGAAACGGAACAATAATTTTCCTCACTAAAAATGGAGTTGAATCGGGGAAAACCATAACGCAGGCGGATTAGCTTACTTAATTTATATCTCTTATATTGATTACAATCATTCAAAGGTGAACTTGCTGCCATATCACATCCTGTACATTTTTCTCATGATATTTACCATGTAATTTGATGCCTCTTATGGTACGATGACTATGTATCCTCTGGAATGAATAAAAACAATCAAACAAAATCCACTTCAGAACAGTAGATCATATCGCGTTGTCAGATTAACGTTGACGAAGACTGACGGGGATCCTCGACGTATATATGAGGTTTGCTGACAAACAGATGATGGTAATCAAAGAATCTGGTATTCGAAACCACGACCATCGTATTCTGGCACAACTAGGAACGTCACGTTGCAAAGAGTAGTGTGGCAATCCTCCTGAAGGACGTTGATAGGATACGATATTAGATCTCAAAATGACGCATTAGCAAAAGAACTTTGATATGATGAGATACGACTATGCGTCAACTGGTGGTCGGACCTCTCAGACTGACTTTGCAATTTTGTTGAGGGTAATATTGAGACAACCTCTGATGTTTTTAACTTTTATTTACTCGTCTTGATATATTTGATTTCGGAAGACACGCCGGTGAGGTTCTCTATGTAACTATTGTGTCATGTGTGATACTGAGACATTGTCTGTGTCATTCGTATAATTATCACCAGTCAGATGCTGTGTTGAAAGTCTTGAAAACACACTTTGTAAGGTTTCAAGTTGATATCAGCGTGTATAAATATAAAACCCTGCTTAAGGCACTCATGATTATAAAGTTAGTACGTCACCCAAACCAATCATTTCAAAAGGTGAACATCAAGTCACGTTGAGGACCTTTCTGGAAACTACAAGATGCAAGGTATTATCTCTATTTACTAGACTCAACTTGAAAACGTGAAAAACAACCTCTTAAAGGTGAACTTTAAGATCAAGAGATACCATTACGATCATGTAACTTTGTGCCAGAGGTGATGACAGAGGTGATCTTGCCAGAACCAGCTACATAATTATCCATTGACAGGTGTCAATCACACCGGGGGCATACTTGAACCAAAGACCATGTTTTCAAGGGGAACTAATCTTCAGCTCACCAATCACAACCAGAAGTGGCAATTCTGGGTTGTGACAAACACGCTGGTCCAGCAGCCTGTGCTGGATCGGATGCAATTAACTGAATATGACGTGTTGCTTGCCAACATGATGCGCGATGCTGACCCATACCATGAAATTAACATAAGGTTTTCACACTTGCTTGCGCACTTTCTGATCGATTGGTCATTCACGGTTGATTTTTATCTGGAGATATTTCTAGACATAGTGTTTAGTAGGTTAATTGTTGTATCCTACAAATTCACATTAACACTTATCCTGTTCGGAAGAATGGTGCAAACAATAAATATGATAAGATGCATGGACATATAGAAAACGTAAAATGCTAAGCATGCCAACTGCAATGAATGATAGGCATAATACTATCGGTCACTTGCTAGCTTTTTGATTGGCTTGATGTTTCGACATCTTCAACTCACGGAGGCCGATTGAAGACATCACGACTTACACAATTCAAAGAAAAGATAGTGATGGCAGTTCCTGGGAAGATCTAGATCATCTTCAACGAAATAGGTTACTTCAAACTTTGACTAATCTATCCAGCTGAAGCCCTCACAGCATCAAGCTTCCGAAAGCAGTTCGGTTTTCTGTTAATCCTATTGCACTACCTGAACCCTTGACTTGTTTGTTTTGCTCACGAGCCTGACACAATGGCATAGCAGAAAATCTGTTTTCGTTTTGGAGATTACTTAGAGGTTTTCCTCTTAAACTCTTCCCTGACTGCTACTGGTAGGAATTTCATATCTCGTATGTGAATGGGTGTCCATTGTGCATAATTTTGTCGGGAGGCAAAGAACAAAGGTGTCAACTGTTCGAAGACTTCCACATATAGTTGGAAATGTCGTTCTCGGTGAGCCAGGCTGGCCAATAGAACTTGGGTTTACAGGTGTATGATAAGGTTCCAATTGTTAAATGCAGGACACTTTTGACACATCTCGTCTATCCAGGATTGCAGAGTACCAAGATCACTGGATCTTCCGGAAATAACGAAATCTCATTCTGCAGGTGTTGAAGGGTCAGGAGCGCAACTTGGTGGAAGTGTCTGGTCCTGGTCAGATGTGATGCCTTTAGGAGTGGCTCTCCCAAAGGATGTTACACCCCTCTTTCTGTGAAGGCTGTTGACCAGCCGGATCCATTTAGTAGGTCTCCAGTTGTCTTCCGACATAAAATACACTTGAGTGACTGGTCATTTCGACTGTATCAATTTAACGAGGGCAAACGGGAGCTGGTAAAGGCAAGTAACAGGAATATGCCTAGGGTTATGGAACTATTTAATATGTCTAGGTAACCACACTCTCCCACAAAGTAAGCACAAGAAAGAAATCAAACAGCTGAAATTTGCTAACAAGGAAATTAATGACTTAAATTTAAGTAACATTCATAGCTTCGTCAAGCAAATGTACCACCAAATACCTATATGAAAGATTAACCATAATCCTCAATGAAGTCAGAGAATAACTTTCTTTATATTAGCAGAAAATATTTGAGACAAGTTGAATTTATACCATGTGAATTCTCAGAGATTCAAAGGGTTTGCTTGATTTTGTGCAATCTCAGAAGAACTAAGTTCAATTCTGTCAAAACATTTGATTTTTCAACTTCGTACACCACTATCCCACAAACATAAGGGGAAACTTGATACCTTCATGTGGCATTAATTACTAAACGTGCTGACCAAAGATATAGTTACATATCTATCTTCAAAGGTTCAAGTCAGTTTGTCAAAAATGAAAGCAAACGTCCTCTGGAAACAATACGTTTGAAGAGGTTGGATCTGGGGTTGTTGCAACACAATTGTTAATATTCTACTTTTACCGTTCAGTAAGATGGACTTTGATTAAGGTTGTCAAACGCAATCAGATGAGAGAAAAACTGAGAAACATTATCACATGCATACTTATGAATTAACGACTGTCGAATGAAAAAAATAAATTTAGTTTTCGAAGATTCGTAAGTATCTGTATCTTTGGCAAATACTAGTATGATATTTTGATTCAAATAGTAAATTACCAGTGGACCAGACAACACACACACACACACACACACACACACACACACACACACACACACACACACACACACACACACACACACACACACACACATGTTTGTGTCATGCCTGATTTACTTTGGTTTCTTTTCAAGTAGCCGATATACATACACGTGTATGTGCACCCAATTTGGTTTCGACGTTTTTCATCCTTGTACATATATCCATGTAGTTGGTTAATCACCATCTTTGCCACCATCGTATGAGGATACTCCGATGTTGATATACGTAATGAACTCAGATGATCTCACCTTTCAATTCCGTTGGAGGAGTTCTTTTCTCAATATAATCATCCATTCCGTTTGATAAGTCATCACAGACACTGCTGAACTGACGACTACCATGTTAGAGAAAGTCCGATCTTGTTACACGGAGCTGCTGTCATAGTTCTGATTTTGTCCACCCAATTAGCATATGTCAATTCTTACTACTCAGCCATGAATTAGATGAATTCATATGTGTATAAATAACACATGACAGCTCGCGGCGGGGTTTTGAAATAGAATTGATAATACGTACAGATTACAATCATTGTCGTATTATGTATCTGTACAGTAATACTACGTGGGCACAGGTGGCATAGTGGTCTAAGTCGTCGCTATTCGTAGTGCACAGTTGCAACCGTTGACCTCATAAAGATTAAGCCATGCATGTCTAAGTACAAACTTATATGGTAAATAATGCTTTATATGTCTACATGAAACATGCATATCACAACATCTTGTAAAACGATGGTGTATGGTATTGAAAAATGCCCCTACATGTCTATATACTGAACCGCAAAAGAAACGTCACCACAAGTAACATTGCATGAAAAATTGTCATTTAAATATCTAGGTATTGTTTTGTCAAAGTTTCTAAAATGTAACATTACCTTGTCCGTAGAAATGAAATTTGATGATAAAAAAGAAGAAGCAGATGATAATAAAACCGATCGCCCAAACGCATCACGGCAACGGCCAAGGTAACCCGATGCACGTGAGTTCCTTGCAAATTGAAATGCACATGCGTTCCCCCATTTTTGTCCTATAAAAATCCACCCAGTTCGGGTAACATTCATTCGCTATTGAATTGCTACCACATGCTAAGATTTACATGAAATCAGCGACACAAAGCTCTTGGACGATTGCAAGCTGGACAAACCGCCCGGTAAGTAGCTAATGCATTTCAAGTCCACGTAAGGACCATATACAGGCTCCAGCAACGGAACCAGACCACCAACACAACAGATGACCGACCACGTAGTGGAAGACCAAAGGTCACCAACCGACGTAAGGATCGTTAGATTGTGCGACAGCATCTTCAAGATTGCTTTGTTGCTGATGCGGAAACTGCTCGACAGACCATGGGTACACACCAGCGACACATTAGTGCGGACACCGTGCGTCGATGATTGACGAGCAGACACCTCCAATGTCATGGGCGTCACCGAGGACGCATCCTGACACCACGTCATCACCGGGACCGTCTTCAGTGGGCAACACAGCACCATCATTGGCGCCACTAGCAGTGGGGAAGAGTCCTGTTGTCAGACGAGAACCGTTACGGTATCTCAACAGCAGATGGCAGAGGGAGAGTGTGTCTAGCGACGCCGTGCGGAACGTTTTCCGAATGCTTGTATTGTTGAGAGAGACACGTGGTCAGGTCCGACCTTCATGGTGTGTTGTAGAATTGGTCTTGCACAGAGGGTAGGCCCTGTGGTCTTCCAGAACATCGGTCCAGGGAGAGGCAATGTCACAGCAGCTCGGTACATTGATCAAGTCTTGAGAGCAAACGCCATACCTCATTTGGCACGTCGCCACAACCACGAGTTTCAGTTTTCAGACTTCATCCAGCAGAATGGCATCAGAACCATGCAGTAGCCTGCCCTCAGTCCCCATTTAAATCTCACTGATCACCTGTGGGACGAGATTCAAAGACGGCTGAATTACGTCCGACCAATGCCGACAACTGCAGCTGAATTGCGTCAGGCGTTTCTCAGAGTGTGGGCTCAAGTGCATATGACCCCTAACTGATGGTTACATTTTTATCTTTAATGTAAACGAAATTATTTAGTTGAGGGGGACAATAGGTAGCTACAATGTAGTTTAATGTACATGTTTACATCATAACATTTAACAGTGACGTGCGATTTGTTGGAACAACGATTAGCATGCAACATGCCTTCTACGTAAAAACTCCCAAATTGTAACCCTCTTACATATTTCCCCAACTAGTTGCAGCCAAGTCTCAAAACATTAAGAACATATTTGTACGCTCTGGACCAATGTGGGGGCACGGTGGCCCAGTCGTCTAAGGCGCCGCGATTCGCCGTGCAGAGTTGCGTCCCTTCGGCACGCCAGAAACCTATGATTGTGGTTTTGCCCCGATTATGTTTCTATGTTTGTCGGCACCATACCCGTGCTGGTGGGTACTGAGTGGTAAACGTCTGAGACCTGCATCACTTCGGGCATTCCTCCCACTTAAGCTGACACGCCGCGATAAAACTGGAATACTGGAGTACTGATAATAGCGGCGTTAAACCCAACTCACTCATTCACTCGACCAGTGCAATCTCACAGGTCTGTGCCGCTCCCTGAGTCACGCAGAAAATGTTAAAGTCATGGCTAAGAAAGATTTCACCAGAGAGGAAACCAAGCGAAATAGTTGCTCGATAAATCGATTTTGACGAGTAATGAGTGAAAATCTTAATTTAACACAAAAATACAAACTGTAGATATTGTTTCAACGACTCGCACGGTAAGAAAGTACCTTCACGCATTTGTTTTATTTCTGCCCAGAAGCAAATTGTGAAAAGAATGACTGCAGGAGGAAGAAACTGGATTACAATTTAACATTCCGGTGTGATGTCTAAATATATGTTTGACTGTCGGGTGACCATGCAGATGCTCGTTATTTATTGTCTACTGATGAAATTAGTGTACAGTATTGCTAAATTATTGCAATCGCGAAAAAATGTCAATATCATATGAATGAAATATCAATGGAATGTTTTGTCAACTACTTTGGTGACAATCGATTGATACTCATTACGTGTATTTTATTTATGTAAATGGCACACATATTCATTCGCTACAGGACCCGTGAAGATCCGGGTTAGAATAGGTCTTCAAGAGCCCATCCTTGCTATAAAAGGCGAGTATCCATGTATAATGTCAGCCCTATTGATACACAATGCTGTAGTTTAACATGGATATCCCACTCAGATACAGTGTACTCGCCTGAGCCGACCACTTGTATCCAGTTAATGTCGAGCGCCAGGCATAAACACCATCTTTTAACGTCTTTGGAATAAAGCGACTAGGTGATAGATCTAAAACCATTTCTGCTCTCCAGGCAGATACTCTATCCTAGACCACGGAGGCGGTCTGACTGACAAAGAAGAGAGCAAATGCTTGATCACATGATTCAATGCGAGACCTGATGCATACGAAATAAGGGTGCATTATATGAAGTTTCATAACAAAGAAGATGGTTTCAATATTAGTATATGTAATCTTTCGTATCAACCGGAAAATCTTTTATCAGTCTGAGGGTAATATATATGGCTTCATCATTTGAAGATCAGTTGTTGATAATCAGTATCGGTCATCAGGCTGCAATGTGAAACTAATAATAGAGTAAATCAATGATACCAGGCCACCTGAGGGTATTGATATCTAATGTATTTGTGCTTTGGTCACCTTCTTGTTAAATCCAAAGAAACGCTGTTCAAATATCCAGTTGCGCCACAGTCCTAAAGAACACATGCCTTCACATACACAACATTGTCATAACCAACACGCAGTGATACCACGAATACTCTGTGGAGGTCACCAGTATTCTACTCATGATCAAGTAATCCTGTCTTTTAGCATATTGACAAAACAAAAAGTAAGGTTCCTTTTAGAAGGATGTTTCTCATTTCATCTTATTCAGCAAATATCCTTCGTCACCATGGCAACATGCTTTTGTTTTATATCGTAACTGCGTAACCAATCGTATTCATATATACAAGTTGCCCTCAGCCTAGTTCCCATTGTTTCAGTCGTTTGGCTTGCTATAGAATCAGTCGCAAGTAGCTCTATTGGTTTTCAATTCTGACGATATTCATGACAATTTGTAAACGTGCATTTTGTATAGAGGAGGAAGTAATACATTTGCTGGATTCATGATATTTTTATTGAGCTGAGCCAGTCTCCTTGAAGATGGAGGATACCTTGTAGGTGAGTGAGTGACTTGGGTTTAACGCCGCTGTGAACTTTGTGTCATGTTCGGTACATGTAAGTCACAGTGACATGTCACATGTAAGTTCATGAACATGTCATCAGATCTCACAGTAAACATATCTTGAAACATTTTTTTCAATATTGCGACTCAGGAATTCATGCATTCTCTTACAACGGACCTCTGTCTCCACAGTAAAGCTCTACCCTTTAAAGCACATGTGGTTTCCATTTATAATAACAGTTCCTCGGATCACCCTGAAAACTTCAGAACGGAACGGGAAAAAGCCATGTGTTAACATGAACGTCAGTGTGAACTGCACCTCCAATTATCTTGCCTGTTCTTTTGCCATTGACATCACGGTTGTCCAATCTGTAACCTGGAGGCTAAAGTCTTATACATTTTTAGACTTGTTCCGTTTCCTGTTTTTACCACAGAGCAATCAAACATTTCTGAAATAGTTAGCATTTCAGTAATCACTCGAAGAACTTACTTGAAACGCATCATCAGATATGTATTGTTTTTTTTAGTTGTCTTTTGTTAAAGTTTAACCATTAATGCTTTTAAGAATATCATTAAAGGGCTGGTCGTATGTATGGTATGAAGCTTTCTTATGATGAATTTATTTATCAGAAAGGATCAACGCCATACTTACTGTTGATTATGACAATCCAAGTGAGACCATGCTCTGACCAGACCACAAATAGCTTTAAGGTTGATGATAAATCAAACGTAAAGCAATCACTCATCCCCCAACTTTCTAACCTTTCTATCGTAGATTGTATGCGCAACATATCAATTACATTTACACAATATCAATAACGTGAAAGCAAAACACCAAAGAGCTGCGAGGTATTACGAATTACACATCTCTAGTGAAGGATTTTTTTCAAATTCCAAGTTTCTTATGCTGTAGAATTAATCATTGTCATTTTCAGAAAGAAAATGAATGAAAGCATCGAAAAATATTTATGTCAACGATATAGAGAAACATCACTAACGTTGTGAACAAATTAAAGGATGATGTGATACAGTGTTATCGGCAATTAACGCTAAAATGCAGATGTACACATATTGACACGTCTTACACACGATAATTTCGGTAATGTCGGTAATACGCCATTAGTTACTGATGAAGTTCTCCACATAGTATTTAATCTTAAATGTATGATAAAGTGGTTGACTTCTCTTTTGGGAAGCGTCGATATACAGCGTTTACCCTAAGTCTGACAGCATACATCTCTGTATATAGTTTTTATTCGAATCCCCAAATCGCTCTGCTAATGCTCCAGCAACCCGTGCTTTTTGTAAGAGGCAACTAACGGGATCGGTTGATCAGGCTGGCTGATTTGTTTGATGCATGTCATCCCTGTTGCGTAGGCTGATGCTCATGATATCAATCACTGGATTGTCTGGTCCAGACGCGATTCTTTACAGACCGACATCATATAGCTGGAATATTGCCGAGTGTGGCGTTAAACAACAAACAAACAAACAAACGAACAAACAAGTATCCGCTATTCATCACGTGTAATACAATCTGTTGTAAGCAGCTGACGATCAATATAACACATGTTGTAGAAAGCAGACAGAGACTACGTTGTTGCAACCTTGCAGAAACGTTCGTATAGGTCATTATATCCTGTAAATGAAAACTGATTTTAGAATTACAAAAAAAACAAACCATTATATTGCAATCATTATAAATTAATGGAACGTCGGTGGATTAAACTGGGTCTAAGATTCAGTCAAGAAATGTTGCAAGGAGAAGATGAAACACATACATAATTGATAATGAAGGAATTGTGTGCAACGACGAAGTTATCATTTTGACAAATTAGATTGCGATATTCTATTGTTACAATTATGGTCGTATGCGTTTTTCTGCAATGATTTTCTCTTAAAGGCTTTATCTTTTCACTTTGGAAGGATCGGAACGCTCATAATCAGGCATGTCTTTTTCCCCCATATTTGCAGTGAATGCTTTCACATCAGAAACGCGTATATATTCCAGGACTAGATAGTCCTTACCTTTCGTACGTAAGGTACTTTGTTTATCGTTAACTAAGAATTGCTGCTTTTTTCACAAGACGTGTTATATTAATTCTTTGCTTGTGTCTTTTCTCGCCTTTGTGAACGTGCAAGAAAAACATTTCCACACAAAAGCATAAGGCAGTAATCATCTACGGTTTGCATCTTGGACTTTCCTCCCATCAGGTTGACACGCCTTGATATAACAGAAATATTATATAAAATGTTATATAATTTCAATGATCTCTACTAAAACAAGTAAACATGTTGTGTTTCAATGCATTGGCAGGTTACTACCTTCACATAATAAACTATTTTTCTTTTGGTTTAAAGTTTGCATTCCATTAATTCCCATATAGTAACATGAATGCTCTTTTAAACTATCATGATTGAATTAATTATCAAAATGTCATATTAGTGGTGATGTCCTTACTGGATGTTTTCCGTGTTCTGCAGTCCTGAGATATCGTGTTGTTGTTCCGAGAAGGATTATGGGCTTCAGCAATTATCTTCTCATATGAAAACAGTGTCCTTTCTCGTGTTCGCCGGGTCAAATACACATTATTATCCAGGGAAGAGAGGCAATGTATTCTTTTCGAGAACATGATAATATTACCCTGTGTTAATATAAGTATTTTTGTCAATAAATGAACTCTAGCATAGACGAAGGTGAGCCGACCATTCTTCGTGAGAAAATCTAGCTATTTCATTGGCGAATGCAAGTCGGTTGGATAGCTTGCACACAACCCAAGACATACAACGATATGACACGTCACTGTTGATCATATTTGCCGCTCTGAAATTTCGATAGCGGGAAAAACATAGACCTTAATTCATAAACAAATATTTCACTGAACTGGATGTGCTTCGTAACTTGCAGTGATAAATTCGATGGTTGTTATTTTTAGTAACTTGAAATGATAAATTCGTTAAATGTGTCAATAGGTGTACGGTCTCGCGGTTTACAAGTCTAATTCACCTCTCGAACACCGGCTTGTGACATGTACAATTCATGACCTGTTCATGCTGCTATTGTTGTTGGTGACATAATTACATATTCTGTGTTTTTTAGAACCAAGTCATAACATAATACCGTTGTATTGTTCTGTTGTATCATGTATTTGATGTTGATTGCTCATATTGATATGAATTGTATGTTTTTGTTCAATGCCCGAACTACTGGTAAAAGTGCCGTAAAACACTACTAACTCTTTCAATATGTTGGTTGTTTGGTTTGTCGTTTTACACCGCACTCAGCAATATACATGTATGACGGCGGTCTGTAAATAATCGAGTCTGGACCAGACAATCCAGTGATTGATATCACGAGCATCGATCCACTCAATTGGGATCGATTGGTTGGTTGGTTGGTTGGTTGGTTTGTTGTTTAACGCTGCACTCAGCAATATTCCAGCTATATGACGGCTGTCTGTAAATAACCGAGTCTGGACCAGACAATCCAGTGATTGATATCATGAGCATCGATCCACGCAATTTGACATGCATCAACCGAGTCAGCGAGCCTGACCACCCGATCCCGTTAGGCGCCTCTAACGACAAGCAGTCACCTTTTACGGCAAGCATGAGTGGCTGAAGACCTATTCTACCCCGGAATCTTCACGGGTCCAATTGGGATCGATGACCTGCATCAACCAAGTCAGTGAGTCTGACCACCCGGTCCCGTTAGTCGCCTCTTACGACAAACATAGTCGCCTTTTACGGCAAGCATGGGTTGCTGAAGACCTATTCTAACTTCACGGGTCCTTTCAATATGAAAGCGAGCACAGAATAATGATATAATATTGATGGATACATAAGCGCGTATTTTACTCACCCTGAAAAATGCTCTTGAGAAGCAAGGCGAATTATACTGTCCCAATGAAGAAATGGTTACTGAAATTTCAGAGAAGAATAGAAATATGTTTTACAGTAAGGTTGTTGTTGGATTTGTATCAGTTTGATTTGTATCAGTGTCACCAGGGCTCGTTTTGTCGCAATTTAAGAAATAAACGACAGTGGGAGATGTTTAGCCTACAATAAAACACTGCAAGGAGAATAAACCATGAGGGGTGGAGGCTCATCGTTTATGCTCTCTGCTGTGTTGTATTGCACGACTCCCATTCGTCGTCTAATTTTACATGAGATATGTACAACCTCTTAAAGGATCTTGAGAAACGGGCTTTTATAAATATTTACCCCAATTTTGATAATGATGACTAGAATCGGACCTCGGCAATTGGGACAAGTCCATTTTATGAACAGGTGGGCTAAGTTTGATATTTCCTGCATATTCTCACAATCCTTACGTCAATTTCTTCTACCTTCTCTCCAGATACCGATTGTCATGTCTCTCCACTTTTGGATGTGGTCGTTCTGCCATTGCGTTTATCTACATGGGGAATAACTCACTGGACACTTCCCTCTCAAAGATAACGCCGTCCAACATATGACCTCATCGAACTGCGATCGCATAGTCGAATCTCCAGAAATTTCGGCATGAGAGAAGAATGTGAAATAAGCCCCGCTTCGTTCTTCATTGTTCTTTGCGATCTATCGCGTAAATATCTTAAATTGATACACAAAAGTACGTATGACATCTAGTTCTCTATTGACAGTGTTTGTTTATGTTTTTGTGTGTTGCTTAACGTCGCACAATATGGCGGCGGTCTGTAAATAATCGAGTCCCGACTATAGAATGCAGTGATTGCTAAAATGAGCATAGATCTACGCAACTGGACCATGTCAGCGAGCCTGACCACCAAATCCCGTTAGTCGCCTCTTACAAGAAGCATAGTCGCCTTTCATGGCAATCATGGTATGCTGAAGACTTATTCTAACCCAGATCGTCATGGGTTGTTTGTTTATGTTAGTTGTAGTCCGCATATGTAAGATTATAGGGGAGGCAAGGAAATATTTATTTTTTTCATGATAACTTGGAAGTGAACGTTTTCCAACGGAAATGGTATTGATGGGCTTGAAAAGAAAGACACCAAAGCCTTATTGGAACATACATACATGTACGCATTGAACTTCTATAATGACAGTTGAATTTGGTAATCAGCTGTTTAGTGCAGTGACCTGTCCATAGTGTACGTATACCATTACTTACCATTAATCCATTAAGTGACCCTATCATGGGGAAAAGGGGTAAGATACCCCTCAGTAGATAAGAAATTAACCTTTATTTTATTAAAAATTCCATCAACTGCCAGGACGAATTTAAAGATTTGTCGAGTGTAGATATATATATCTATATTTTATTATAGTGGACTTGCAGTGCTTTTTAAACCTCTCTTAGACTAATTAATGCAAACGGCTTTAATAACATATTTCAATCCAGGAAAGATGCAATCCATCATAATCAAAAGTATAGTTTTTCTGTGAATCCGAAAGGTCCAATGGCTTATTGAATCCATATATGTCGGGTTATCAGTAGCGTATTCTCGAATTTAGACACTATTTAAATGGATTGTCCAGGGACCTTTACGTTGAAAACGCAAAGTGTGTCAAGTCGATCGCTTGAGACAAATTACTCTGAATTGATTAGCCATACCTGAAGGAATGAAGGCTTGCTTTTGTTATGGCTCTCGTCGTGAGAGGTCATAGCGGGAAGCAAATTCTAAAAAAATCCTGACGAGCGCGTTTGTTCAATTTGCCCGGGTATACCAATGGATTTCAATCACAATGATAGAGTTCAAGATGAAGGACAATGGTCTTAGAAGTGAGGCTTGAGTTTAAACTAGTAGTTCCTTTGAAGAAACACGATCTGCGTGGGTTGAAAATGGCTCTGCTCTGTCAAGACACCATATTACACATCTAGTGTATTGAATTTATCAGACCACCAAGACACGTAGGAAGTCAGAATGCTATACAATACAACAATGAGGGCAGAATATGAATGTATGGATCGGTTACAACAATAAATTGCGTACATAGACACACGCACACACGCACGCGTGCGCTCCCCCCCCCCCCCCCCCCCCCCCCCCCCCACACACACACAGATAGTTCACAGTTAATGTTTTTGAGGCCGACAATGGTGGTATGTAATTATACCTTTCGGATTTTAATTTGGAATTTACTTTTTGCCCGAAGTGAAGGATTTCTTTTGTCCAAATCGGCAATACCACAATCAAACCCCATAACTGACAGATTCGATTTCATAGGAAGAGCAATGTAAGATGTAATAATGCGTCTATAGTCAGAGATAAAGTTCCCACAAGTGTGTCATTCTATGTCGTACTCTATCCCGACACTAAAATCACATTAGTAATTTGTTTTCACTGTAAATATGTGCATTTTTGAAAAAAAATCAGTAATGAAGTGATTTTAGCATCACAGTAACACTCAAGGATGGGAAAGATAGTAAACCAATATATATATATATATATATATGTTGTTACAAAACGTGAAGGATATAAAATTTATACTTCAATTGAAAAAAGAGAAAGCAAAGCTGACTCTATCCCTGGTCTACATGGAACGACTACAAAATGCAATTTAAAATCTTCAGAAGATATTGACGCCCGCATGTGGACAAAAAACAGTAATAGTGCTTACGTAATGAGAATCCCTACGAAAAGGTCTAGTTACCCGCCTTTGTCTATTTGGTATTCATAATTCTTCTTTGAGGACATGCCGAACGTAATATACAAAAGCAATTGTATTAGTTTTCGCTCAGAGTTGTACTCGAAGAAGCCATGCTCATCTTTGCGTAGATATACAGGACTGTGGCGAGTTCACATATTTAAAGCCAGTAACTGTTTCGTGAATATTATATAAATCCTTAATAAACATAACAAAATATATACTTGAAAATGATAACATTCCCGAAAATACATTTACACATGCATGACTGTACTTCAGTTTTGATATTCTGTGATGCGTTTGAAAGCTACGACAGCTACATTAGTAGCAATGAATTAGTGTTTAAATAAGATATATTCAATTGATGAGTTTATGAATTTGTTTCCGTTTCCCGAGGCATTATCTTCTGAACCCTGTACACACAAACGCGTTCTCAGTATTCTTGATCGAGGATAGTACAAAACGTCAATGCAAGAGAATATTCAGTCTCGTTTGTCTTCCAAAACATTACCTTTGGAGTAAAAGACAAAAGACATATCATTGTATCACTGAACATTTAGTGCCAAGAAGGCCATGTTTCTCGATGAGGACAAATGTTGCCCATTGTCCATGGTCATTCATGCTCATTCCAAGAATAATACCCATTTAAGACGTTCCAGTACAATCCAGTGGTCATTTCACTATTTCTATATTTTTTACTATAAAGATCTTATCGGACAATCGTCATTGAAGATAAAATTTATGATTACAGATTCAGTGTGTACCACACAATGTAAACATATAAAATTGCATTATCGGCCTAGTCTAAGGTGTGGAGTTGCATTCCTTATCTTTTCCAGGATCCGCAGATCGTGGGTTCGAATTACAAATTGTGATTACTGATTGTGGTCCTCACTTTGTCAGCCAGTTGCGTGTTCGTGAGTTTGGCCAAAGTGATATCCCGGTAACACTGTCAAAGGCAGCATAAAGCCCATCTCACTCTTTGTAACGCGATATTTTCACCGATGTTTTTGCTTACGAGGTCTTCTCCCTACATACATTGCAATCACACACACATGTATGATATTACTAGGCTATATGAACGTAGGGATTATCCAAGTAATGAAGAGGGTACTTAATGAAACAAATGAATGCAATGAAAATGGGACTGAATACACATAAACAGCTATGATTTAATTTTATTAAGTTTATTGGCGACGTTTTAGTTATTGAATGGTGGTTGAAAAATACGAGGTTTATCTCATTGAATTGCGTGGGATTAGAATTAATGGTTTGACGAGTGAGGTGTATAATTTGTGTTGGCGAGCTGCCATGTGGGCAAAAGTGCGTGGAATCAACACATCCTGTCTGACAGTATGCTTGTGTTATTGGACTCGACTCATGTTGGTTCTTCAATCGACCCAGATCCTGCATATGGACAGACATTATAAACTAGACAAATCCCTGCGCAAATGATGACCTACAATAATTTCTTTCTCCAGATAATGGCACTTTGTCGTAGATAGCAGATTAGTGTCCAAACATAAATGAGCAATAGCGCTGTCTTAACCTAATTGATGTGGAGTTGTAACAGGCATACTCATCGCACATATGGACACAAACGTCATATCTTCTACCAGGCGATACACTGCTGCTTCGACTACATGCCAACACTCATTAATGGTTCATGAAGATGGAGAATACATTTATGTCACAAATAGTTACAGAAACTGGAAATATTTACAGCGCTAATGCACAACCTTTTTGGCTGCATGTCTCGACGGTATTAGAGTTGACAATGTGGAACGTGACTGATCGGTTAAAGGGTGAACCAAGGCAGGCGTGCAGGAGACGGCAGAAGGTTGGGTATCTGTGCGTTGGGAATCAGCGCACTTGTTTGTTGGTCGTACTGGTGTGCTGTCTGATCCCTCATTCTGAACTGTTAGATATTTGTGTCAGACAAATATTTGTTTGTTTATTGTTTATCGTCTCACTCAGCAATATTTCAGATATATGACGGCGATCTGTAAATAATCGAGTGTGGGCAAGACAATCCAGTGATTGATATCTTGAACATCGATCTACGCTATAGGGATACGATGACATGCATCATCCAAGTTAGCGAACATGACCACCCGAACCCATTAGTCGCCTCTTAAAACAAGCATGGGTTGCTGAAGACCTATTCTAACCCGGGATCTTCACGCGTCGTTAGACAATAAAGGTTGGGCTATGCTTGACCATATTAGTTATAGGTGTGGTCTCATAAAATTCACTAATGATGAATAAATCAAAATACAAACAAAAACAAAATTTAGACATCGATGATACGAAAAGTGAACACAACGTGGCACATTGTACGTAATGTACTTATGAGTTGTGGCGAAAGTCGCGACAGCAAGGCAATGCAGTCTGTAATTGAGTCTTTGAGGATCGTTGTTCTAGCCAATGTGTAGTGACATCCTACAGTATTTTAAACATAGTGACAACGTTTCGTTAAAGATTTATGCTTTTATGTTACCTGTACGTCTTCCTGTCACCGTCATCGTCTTCAGAGACGGTCGTGTTTCACTTGTCAGTGTCATAATGTTTATGGAACACGTGACGTATATAGTAATTGTAAACTGATGCCGATTTATAGTGCTAGCCCACTAAGATACCATGCCGCAGTTTAACATGAATACCCCACTCAGACACAGTATACTGACTCCGAGCCGACCGAGCGCCAGACAGGGTAACAACAAGTACCATCTTTTAACGTCTTTTGGTGTGACGCGGCCGGGGATCGAACCCCGGACCTTCCGCTCTCCGGGCGGACGCTCTACCTCAAGACCACGGAGGCGGTCCATAAATATATACATATATATATATATATATATATATATATATATATATATATATATATATATATGATTATGATTATAATAAATGATTTCACAAAAGCAAGAATGTTTAACATTGTTTAATAAAATCTTCATTGAGTTCATAGAGATTTGATGCCAGCCCAATTCCTCCCTGATTTGTACATGGCAACAATGACAACATTCTCGTTGGTGCTACGGGAGGGAGATTTAACAATTTACATTCCATATAATTTCCCAAGACAACGGGAAGCTAATCCTTTACCATGGCAACTCTTATAGCATGGATATATTATAAAGTAAGGTCAACGTGACAACAATTCGACTTGTCGTCTTGAAATCCTCGCGAGAACTTTACACATTAATCCAATTCTCACACGTGTCTAGATATCAAATCATGATAAATCTAACACTTGATCACTGGGACATAATCCCTGAGGGATATAAGGCCTATTAAGATTGGGAGTCGAGTCACTGCAAATAACATTTTATGCGTGATAGGTACTGAACAATTTGTAGGAGATTATAGAAAACGACACTGACCATTAATTTTGAGTGACATCTGAAACATTGATAGCTGTATTTGCTGTGGTATATACTCGCATAAATAACGTTGAATATTTTTTTCTTTTTCATCGTTTTTAAGATTTGTTGTTTAAACTTTACTGTTTTGATTAAAATATAGTGTAATTGTGTGAACATTCTCTGTAATATCTTTTTACTTGCGCAAACCGATTGTTTCCATCTTGTGTACACATATAGAAGTGGTCATTAAGATTATAAAGTTAGTGATACATATATTACTGATTAATAGTTTCTAATTTTATATAAAAAATAGGAGTCACTATACAATACAGTCAATCGGCTAAGAGTGTTAGGAACATGTCAACTTAGGGGCAAAGGAAAGTAAACCGAGTTTGTTTTATATGTAATTTAGATGTGAAAACATTGTTGCTAAATTTGATTATGTCTTTTAAAACATCACTTATTCCTGCAATAGTTGTAAAAAGTAATCTGTGACTGGGTTTTGTTGTGTAAAAATAAATTGGTTTAATGAAGACTGGGTTTAGGAATATGTTGCAACTATGTGACCTCTACCATGTTTGAAATGTTGATAATGTGTGCTGAAAAAAACAAATTTATTGATTTTCAAAAAATAGACTTCTTTTATTCATTAAAAGTTTTAAATCAAATTATATTTTTAACAATCAGATGTATTCTTTGAATGCTGACTAAGCGCCAATACGGTTAATTTTTGGGGTGTAATTATAATATCGTTAAATCAAGATATTTTCACTGAAAATTAAAACATATAAAATCAACTGAGAAGTATAGTTTCTTTTGTCCCTCACTTTATGTGCACAAATTTCATGTTAAGCTTATGTGTGAAGCCCTTTTCTAGTGTCTCCCGCCGTGGTATTGCTGGAATAGCTGCGTAAAACCATACTCACTTACTCACTCATGTTAAGCGTTAAGTTAAGTATTACACCTTGATGTATGACAGTTTTGTAATGCATGTCAGCTTCCAGTGTGTGGAAATTGAAGGCAATCGTTTCACTCTGTACGAAACACACAGTCGGTCGTGGGGAAAATCGCAATGGCGTAGACAGAGTATGTAATGCCATCGAATCCTGGCAGTATGAGGGACACAATTACGGGCATAAGTTCTGCCACCATCTTCACCAGGCTGTGTTATAGTTATCATTAAGCCTCAGTAGGATACAAAACGTCGCTGTAAAGAGCTGAAAGGATGAGCACACAAGACATTCACGTCCACTGGTCCTCGTGATGGACGTCCTCGTGCTGGACGTCCTCGTGCGGAATATCATACACTTACTGTAGATTTCTAAAAATGACCATCATTTGAATAAACTAAACTGATTTCGACAGCAAAACTTAAAGATTGACTGACGGCTTCATTCTAGTTATACTCGGCATAAACTTTCAACACATGCTCTCCATCAAAGGACGATACGCGTGTAATGTACAAATATCTTCTAGACTCAAGGACTTAATATGAGTTAGTATGGTTTTATGCCGCTTTTAGCAATATATTCCAGAAATATCACGGCGGGGGACACCATAAATGGGCTTCACACATTGTAGCCACGTCGGGATTCGAACCCGGGTCTTAGGCGTGATGGGAGTATGCTTTAACAGCTAGGCTACCCGACCGCCTCACTGAATATGAGACCTGAACTAATCTCTTAGGCAGCGCTATTGCTTTTAATAGATCATAACAGAGTGCCATCGCACTTTGCAAGAGAACGGAGAACAGTAAAATCCTCTCGCTAACACCATACCTTGCCTTTTAGTCTAAATGCAGTACACTGAGTTAAGAGTCTCTGCCTGTATTAATTTTTGTTGAACTTCACCGCGCTACACGAACTGTCGTGTGATGCATTTCCGAAAAGGCTTGAAATGAAAGATGCCCAGGTCATGTTGACTTCATATTATTCAGATTAATTGGCAAGTATCTGTCGTAACCGGCCCATGTTTCGAAACCTTCCCCTCTTGACCTGGCGTTCAATAGAGATCATACGGTGTCCCGGTGTCCCTTTAAAGATCAATATAAACGATTTGTTGGAGCCTCAAGAGAAAAAAGCAAGGCCAACCTACAACATGTTACCTGGTTGATACAATCGTTAAAATATGGCACTGTCGGGTCTGAGTCAGTATTCTGTGTGAATGGGGTATCCATTTTAAAATGCGACAAGGTATATCAGTGGGTTAGCACTATAAAACCGGCATCAGTCCGGACTAGTACAAGCAGCCACATGCACACACACACGTGCATGCACGTCGCTATAGAAGTGCAATAATCTTGAACTCGACGTTAAAACTTATTCAACCCCACCTCATCTTTTCTCCAGCTTAAAGCTGATACGCCGTGATTTTACTGAAAAACTCTTCAAAGCGTCGCCAAACCAAACTCTCTGATTACTCGAGTATACTCAATAGTATTTATGCCTTTGCACATATGATTAATTTCAATGACAGTATTATTAACACAACATTAGAAGTAATATTGCAAGATTTTATTGAAATAAAGAAGTTATTTTTACATAAAGATAACAGAAAATATGAAAATATTACAATATTTCACACTAATACACAATCAGTAATCAATATACCAGTACCGTGAACACATTTAAACGTTGAATGAAAAATGTAAATGTTCTCATAGACGTCTATGAAACTCTTTTAGATTTTCAGTCAGCAGTTTAATATAGAACATATGTAATGTAACACGCAGGACAGACAGACAGACAGACAGACAGACAGACAGACAGATACATGTAGTGTATTTAGGAAAAAAGACATAGACCCATAATACAGACAGTGCTTGGTTCCATGAAGTGCACATGCCAATGAAGATATAAAAAATGTTTCTCTAAGCAACCCATGCTCGCGGTAAAAGGCGACTATGCTTGTCGTTAGAGGCGACTAACGGGATCGGGTGGTCAGACTCACTGGTTGATACATGTCATCGCATCCCAATTGCATGGATCGATGCTCATGATGTCAATCACTGGACTGTCTGGTCTGCTACAGTGTAAAATTGGTTTGATTAAGGCATTCATCGAAAACTTTATCGTAACTATTCTGGTTTGCCGTTATATAACTTATGATGGAAAATGGTATGACAAAGATATAACAATCAGCAGGAATAAAAAAGAATCAGACGCCAGTCATACTTTTAGTGTCAAGTTAAGATACATGTTTTAGCAACGGGAAGTTTATTTCGATGCACACAAAACACTTAACAAAACGCTCACAATTGTATGACAAAGGATCACTGTCTTACGTGATCAATTGCATTTGTGTCACTGACGAAAAAGCCTCTTGAAACGTTTAAGGCACACAATGAAAACTGCAATCAATAACAGTTCTTGTGAAAAGAGAATTCTTTACAGCAGCAGGTTTTATTTGATGCTTTCTGACTTACCACACATGTGTCTATATAAATACCCATACTCTTTTCAAACGATCTTTTCGTTACACAGTTTACGACCCTTTTATTCCCACCATCCCAAAGATATTTTAGTTCAATGAAAATTAAGTGATTTTGTCTTGCCTTATCAGTGTATTGTAGGAAGGTGGGAAGACCGAAACGACAACGATGTATACGTAGTTTGGAGAGGGGTCGTTGACTGTTTCCGACACATCAGAATATCAATAAATTGACGTCTGAATATTTCAACGGTCAACGAATATACATAGAAGTTTATGGCGTGTGTGAAATCGCATAAAACAAATGCTATACAGTCTAAAAGGTATTCAACAGACCCTTCTATTGTTCCCCCCCGGTACGTTCAAATATGGAGTCAAAATTAGCATCACACATCGAGGAATTGTGAGAATAACGAGGGACACAGCTGCAGCGACTAACATAAGCGTGATAGGACGATGTCGATCAACGCTGATGTTTTTGTGCTTATTGTAGCAATTACTCTGAAAGCGCCGCCGAACTTTTCGAGCTTTTACAATCCCAACCACGATCAACAAATTAAAAATAATCAGCAAAATGCATGGCAATATTGCATAGATGAGAACGTTCATCCAGTACCAAATATGCATCATAAAGTATTTGTACTCGTCGTAGATACTACAGTACATCATGCCAGCATCTTTGTCATCCACGAACCGCACCATCCAGAACAGGTGAAGGAACATGACTGACAGAAGAACAACCATGATCACCACGGCAGAGAGGGACTTCTTAGGGGACCAGATCTGCACAAATTTCAGAGGAAACCACACGGCAGCGACTCTTTCTATGGACATCGCCACAAGTAGCCAATTTGCAAATGTACTTAAAACGTTTCCGAAATATCCAAGGGTTTTGCAACCAAAGTTACCGACACCGATGCCTTTATCCGGTAGAACAAACATCAGTATTTTCACTACGATAGAAAGGTTATCCACAACGGCTAATAATGCGATATACATTGTGAGAGATCTCTCGGGGAACATTTTGATAACCGTCACAATTGTTGCACAGTTTCCAGGAAATCCTAAAGCAAGGATAACCCAAAGGTACACAGATTCCATATCGAAAGCTATTTTTTCAATCACCTTCCATCTTTCATCTCCACTACCATTAACGTGATCATTACTTGCCATATGATTCCCAAGTACAGATATATTGTAAGAGTAGTTTGTTTGGCTGATGAGAGACTGGTTGATGAAAGTGGGTTCCTCAACTGCCATAGGGAATGACTCCAGGTTCCCCAACATAGGAAAGAATAGCTGGTTTCAGTTAACCTGCTGTGGCTCCTTGTGTTCATCTGAAAGTAAGATAAGATCTCAACTTATCGTTTTTAAAGCACATACATCTACAAAATCAATGTCTAGTTTATGTGATGAACTGCCAGTACAGATACGATGACTGCATACAACTGATATTCTAACACCTGCTGTCAGATTAACCAATGCATCATACTGCTGCTGCAATCACCGTTCTTAGTGTAGTTAAACGTATTAGGAGTAATGCTGCTGTATTGTGTATACATCAGTTCGCATCAGCCTCAGATTGACGCAGGTGGGTCACATTTGATTATATGAACGAGCACGGGTACGGCTCTGACGGATCAAAGTTAAAAGGTCAAATCGTGTTTATGATAGAACAGAAATGGCAACCTACAAAAAATGTAGAAAATTAGTTCCTAAACATCTGGGAAGATTTTTTGTTCAAACAAGCTGCCATTATTGAGTTGTATTTTAGGCAGTAATGGAGGCACAAAGAGCCACAATCTTATTAGAATTATTCAAGCAGGATGTGCATCAATATATACTTAACAATAAAAGTTCCTGTGACACCAATATTTTAGTGAATTTTTCAAACAAGTAAAGTTTGGTTTTCAATATTGTAGTACATGTTTGGAATAAAGTCACAGAAACGCAGCTGCTAGAGAAAAGCATGCATTCCATGCAAAAGTTGACTTTTATGCAAGCCCTACGCATTTTACTATGTTTAGCATCGTGCTGACAACAACCACTCAGAAAAACAACAAAATTACGCAATTATTCAACATTACGAAATGCCACGCCTGTCCGAAAATGAGCGTCTGCGATCCATTGGTATGCTTGAAGCAGGATCAAGTAAACGTGATTGTGCAAGACAATTTAACGTCCACAGAAACACCATTGTTTATGACAACGTTGGCAACAGACGAATGCAGTCGGAGACCATCCTCGGAGTGGCTGGCCACGCGTAACCAATAGTCGAAAAGACAACTGAATTCGAGCAACACACCTATGATATCGATTCCAGCCAGCAACAGTGACTGCAAGATGCATCCCTGGCCTTAGACGAATATCTTCACAAACCGTACGTCGTCGCCAAAGATGTGCAGGGATTGTCGCCAGAAGACCCGCCAGACGTCCCATTTTGACAGGATACCACCGCCAAGCACGTCTACAGTGGTGCAGACAGCGTCTACGCTGGACGGTCATGCAGCGGGGACAAATTCTATTCACTGACGAGTCTCGTTTTCACCTCAGCCACAGCGATGGACGGCATTACCTTTCAACATGACAACGCCCGGCCTCATATTGCTCGACTTGTTCAGGACCCTCTTCAACAAAACAACATGAATGTCATCCCCTGGCCGGCTCGCTCCCCGGATCTCTCACCAATCGAGCACATGTGGGATGAGATGGATCGGCGCCTTCGACGTCAACCACGTGTTCCACAGACACATGCTCCAGCAGATATGGACAGATATCCCACAGGACTATGTGCGACGCCTGGTCCATTCCATGAGACGAAGATGTGTTGCTTGTATCGCCACCAGAGGTGGACACACACGATTTGTAAATTGACATTTTGGCATGTTCATGATTTGTTTTTTCTGAAGTCAGTATGGCAAATTAAACCATTTGAACAGTTACGGGAGTCTTTTATCTGTTGCAAACCGAAATTGTTTCAGATTTGGTAAAAACACAACTTTGCATTAAATCTTATTCAATGTCACAGGAACTTTTGTTTTTCAGTATACATTAAATTTGGAAAACATCCCTCGAATCGACAATGAAATGCACATTTGAGTTTAAAGGACCTAACGTGAAATAAGCGTTAGAATAATGATTTGTTTCCTGGATACTTTCCGACCTACCGTTGGGTGCATTTACTATTTGCATTTACTATTCTACAGCGTACTACTTGTGACACCACAAACACCGCCACTTACTAAAAGCTTTCATGCATGTTATCCCAACGATCCAATTCTTCCGTCGGGATCTTACAGACCTGATCCAGTCATAGCAGTGTGATTCTGATTTGTTTATACATATATATGTTTGTATAAAAAAACAACTCTAGTACCTATTTATCACACATGTGGACACAAACAACTTACTGTGGCCATTAACAATCAATCACCTGTTAGTTATTACATGTGTATGTGTCACAAGAGCAAACGTTATCTCCGAGACCCAGCGGTTGTTGATAAAAGTTAAGATCGCGTAGTTCCTATACATCTCAGGGGGCACGGGTGGCCCAGTCGTCTAAGGCGCCGCGATTCGCTGTGCAGAGTTGCGTCCCTTGGGCACGCCAGAAACCTATGATTGTGGGTTCGAATCCCGGTTCGCCCCGATTATGTTTCTAGGTTTGTCAGCACCATACCAGTGCTCGTGGGTTTCACCGAAGTGGTAAACGTCTGAGACCTGCATCACTTCGGGCTTTCCTCCCACATTAAGCTGACACGCCGTGATATAACTGGAATACTGTTAAATGCGGTGTTAAACCCAACTCACTCACTCACTCACTCCTATACATCTCACAGCTCGACGGCATGGCTAGTTGGTCATTCCACCAACCATTGGTTTACTTGTTCCAGATTCCAATAGCTACGAATAGTTAATACGTTGCTGACTGCAACGGATAGCAACAGATGCTATAAAGCATAGGCCCTATAGTCGCAAGTGATATTATTGGGATTCACACACTAAAGTACCTATATATCACAGGTATAACATACCGGTATGCCAGGTCGAATGATTCTTATAGACGTAGTAAAATTTTGCGTACTACTCCCGAACACTTGCATTCATATTAGCAAGGCCTCCATTGTCTTAAATGTCTTGTCATATATGGACATAGTCAAAATCTTGCGCATGAATAATGAACTACCATAAGCAAAGTTATATTTACTTTTCCATCATTGCTGTCTTTGCAGAGAACAGTCACTTGCAAACAAAACTGATATATCAACTGAAGGTAGAAACTATTGATTTCAGGTCGTTAAAGATTTTCTTTCTACATAACTGAAAATAGCATCAAGCTCAAAAATGGTATCTATTTCGACAAACATATCTCTACAAGCAAGAAATCGATCTGGAAACGTGGGCACATATGAATAATGATAATCACTTTCACAGCAAGAGTAATTCAAGTTATTTTTTCGGACTCAGTTGTCTAGGGCATCTCAAGCCTAAGAACACTTTGGGCTTTCCTCCCACCCACCACACTCTTAACATTAACTACTAACATTTACCGTCCTAATTAACCGTTTCGTCTTCAGTGTTAAAAATATATCCAATTCCGTTTTTATTTTCCACTGCAATCCCTTTCATGAAACAAATAAATTACATTCACTCGCAACAACGAATTGTACAACTAGAGTAGCAGAGGTACAAAAAGCCCACGTCTACAAGATGAAATACATGCCGTAGGTATATTGACAAAGAGTGTGGGGTGACTTCATAGATATCTCTGTAACATAACATGGCCATAAACACATTGGAAAAAAACGGTATAGAAATATATAATATTTCTTGTTAAACTGAGAGCTACAGGTATAGTGTTTTCGCCAACCGCGTTTTCCTCCTCTTTTAAAGCTGTATAAACTGAGACTTTCTCAAAATGTCTTGTCAAAATACTTTTGACACATCTAGAAATCCCAATGTTCAGCATATATATACTAGTGTCATACATCTCGTGTTACATGTTGATCACTTTTAAAGATCTTCAGGTTCGACTTTGAATATAGGGAAAATACAATGGTTCTACATATTCAATTACAAAATGTTCTCAATATTATTTCAATCACTTTACATGGCCAATGGTATTTTGGGAAAGTATTTCCAAATGTATTATAGACGACCCTTGATCTTCTAGTATGATAACCACAGTTTGTACAGACATGTATGCAAAGTTAGGTGAATAACATATTTTAAAATCGTAGGTTATGTGGTTATAGATTGGTTCTTACTAGTACATACATTGAACATGTTTTACACAAATCCTTAATATTCATATTATTACATACACCCTAATTTAGACATAGTACATGTAGTCTGTTTTCAAAATTAAAAGTTTACTTATGTACATCCCATGAACATTTCAATATCCCAAGACCGCCTCCGTGGTCTAATGGTAGAGCGTCCGCCCGGAGAGCGGAAGGTCCGGGGTTCGATCCCCAGCCGCGTCATACCAAAAGACGTTAAAAGATGGTACTTGTTGTTTCCCTGTCTGGCGCTCGGCATTATGGGGCTAAAACAAGGACTGGTCGGCTCGGAGTCAGTATACTGTGTCTGAGTGGGGTATTCATGTTTAACTGCGACATGGTATCTCAGTGAGCTAGCACTATAAATCGGCATCAGTCCGGACACAAGCAGCCACACACACACGCATGCACGTCGCTATATAAGTGCAATAATCTTGGACGCGACGTTAAACCCCATTTCACCTCACCTTCAATATTCCAATAACTTCCAAGAAGCGGCTTAAACTAGTGTTGAACTTGTTAAAATAATTCCACTCATCTCAGTAGGAGGTTCGAGAACCTACATTGTACATTATTCATATTGTATATGTGTTTTACTTTTGCATACACAATAGAACAATAAAGGGTACATAAACTACCATTGAATTGACAACGTGAGATTTTGATTATTTTGAGTTTGAGCATCACGCAGGGCGCACATATTAACCATGACTTCTATTTTACTTGTTTGTGTATATCATACTTAACTGTGGCATCATCCATTTTGTTATAACACCAGTTGTTTCCTTTTTGCAGTAATGTGAAGCAGATTATTTCAGCTGTTACATAAATCCACAAATCCGTAATGTAGACGTACATGTAATTTCCATACAAACGTACCAATGTACATGTATGAACAACAATAGGTTGAAGGCAACTATTACGCGATATCAAACACCGACGCATTCGTGTGTAACAAAGGATAATGGATACATAACGCTATCATGGAGGAGAACCACACAATGGTATTAAGATAATAAGTAATTTACTGAATAATATTATTGAAGCAAATCCCTGTAACTATACGATTGAATTGAATATTCAACTTACACGTTTTTACCTGCAGTCGGCATCAAATGTTATGATCCATGTTCCCTTTGTGTCATCTGTCGATCAATGTTACAGACTCTCCTCCCCAGCTTTTATAGCACAGAGGCAGTCATAACACATCAATAAATCACTCGTGCAAATAAGGGTAATGCAATATTGTGCCTTAAAACAAAGCCTATTGATTAATATTTCATTGGAGGATTTAGACATGTTTTTCTCTTGTAGGAATTGCTATTTGCGTGAATTATCATCATAAAGGTCTATAGATAATGATATACGGTTATTAAAATAGTCCCTTTTGCGTTCCCGTGTTTATGTGGCTTGAATAGCCGGACAAGTACTGGTACTAGTTTACAGTGCTCGCCGACTGATATACCACGCCACAGATCAACATGGATATCCAACATTATACTAATGCCGAGTCGACCAGTCCCTGTTTCATCCCCTTTATGCCGAACACCGGGCACAACATGTCAGCTTAGGTGAGGTGAAATGGGGTTGAACGTCACGCTCAAGATCACGACACGAAATCAACCCATTTCCTGAAGTTTGGAATAGTGATGGTATCAATGTAAGGGCACATATTTTCAAGTATTCCAAAGCATTTGGTTATGTTTACATGTATGCCTAGTGTGGGAATGTTTGGAAATATACCTGTCCATTATCCTTGCATGTGTGTTATGTCCTAGATGCCAGGGGACAGGGACACTATCCCAATTAATGACATTTACATGTGTGCATGCCATTTGGAATAATTTGGACAGTTTCTAATTTCAAACGCTATTTAACTTCAATTTCAACGTCCATAAATTAACAGAAAATTGCACAATTTCAAATGTTTATCGCACGTTTGGCAAATATGAGATATAATTGGCATCAAAACGTTTGAAATACTTTGGGAAATACAAGCCGAATCAATGAGCAAATTGGTGTTATTTTATTTCCTAACATGACCATGTACAGGCATCAGTGTTCAGTCAAACAAACAAAAACATGGAAAATTAGTAATGTCCTCTCTACGGGCGCACGATGTCCCTTCAGAGTCTTTAAGCATACTCTCAGCTCGTTAAGTTGAACAAAGGATGCTCAGTACATTAGCGAGAGATCTTAAATTCTATTGGTCATGGGGAAGATAAAGCCTAACCTTGTTTGCAACATTGTCACAGTTGACCATTTTGACGGATATATATTGCGACACAAACGTTGTCAGTTGACGTTTATAAACAATTCAAATCTATTCCTAAATACCATTGAAATGAACTTTTTTCTTTTACTAAAACCTTCATAAATAATTTAGGACATCATTTTTAGTTAACCAGTGAAAGATGCCAAAAGGCATTAGCTTCTGTTCATTTTGCAATATTCAGAAGAGTTACAGTATAAATAGTCTGGTATACTGTACTGATGATACATATAAGAAAGCTTGCTGATTCTTTTGTTTGTTTTTGTACTAATGACTAGGTTTCACTGATTGTCGGCAGATGGTAGCAATAGCCTTTGTCCCACAGAGAGACTAAGAACACAAGGAGGTCAGGAGATTGATTTAACTTCAAGGCAATATGAGACCGATTTTTAAACTAGAACAATAGCTGCTGGCAAAGTGAGAACACCCCCATGAGACATGTGCTGGAAGGAATATCCTTGCTGTGGACTTACTGACCAAAGTATGACAACAAACAACTGGGTCGCGATTTTATCTCATTTGGAGGTTAAGTTGTATAAATATGTTTGTCCTGTATAAATATGTATGATCAAGTCGCCATAAATTACAACTCTAATATATGTACACTTTCTCTACATCATTTGGTATTCATAAGGGGGGCAGTCATCTTTCATAGGAAATACAAGCATTGTGAACTATCAATGTCAGTGAGCAGAGGTTGGTGACTCAATATCCCCCACACAATACTACAATCGCATTTTAGAGAAGTAGTTGGGTGGATAAAGTATGATTTCATTCCTTTTATATCCTTGTATATACATACCAAACGGACAGTCATTATATTCATATGGTCCACAGTACAATTCAGAGTTACAATTCACAATGAATTGACTAATAAATTATCGAAGAACAAATTGAAATATTTTTATCTTTTATCCTTTTAAATATAAGTTGATCCCACTCTGTAAATATCGTAAAACTAGTTGTCTTGACTATCTCCAATAATTACAATTATCATTACTTAGAATGAGACCGTGCTGTGACAACGCCAGTCCGCTTACTGGGACATGTTACAACACCTAGTCCGCCGTGATATTGCTGGAATATTGCTAAAAGCGGCGTAAAACCATACTCACTCACTCACTCACTTACAACACCTAGTGCAACCAACCATGACCAATGATTTTAAATCCGTAGGGAGCAGCCTTCTTTCGTGGGGGAGCAGTGTCGTGACATGAGGGAAATGCAATGTGTATAATGACGGGAATTGGGGATTGATTTAGCAAACTTGGATCAAGCTCTCAAGTTCTTTATTTCACCAAAACCTCTCACAGTGTTACACAGTCCACTTCAGTAATTGTATTTATATCACGAAACATTTAACTAAATATGTCTATTTTGGTCGTTAGAAAATGTTGAGTAGTATATTTATATGAGGCAGTTTCATATTTGTACATTTGTACTGATGGTATAATGATATGACAGTTGGCAAGTGAGAGCTATTTCAGCAGGTCAGTGGTAGTACGTAATAATAAACACCATTATTATCATTTTTTTAAACTTCTGTGTTCTACTATCATTAGTTGTAAATATGCATTGAAGTTTTTAAAAGTTAGGATTTCTACGACAATAGTTTGGTAATGACACATTTCCATCACGTTTTTGATAACATATGGCGATATTCATCTCCCATTGCACCTGAGTTACTCATCGGACAGTGAAAGGAACATTCTGCCAAAGACCCGTTTCTACGGGCAAAATAGTATTACTTATCGAAATTGTAATATAAGTTGAGATATTTAACGTGGTAACAATATATCATTTTCAGAGGAACTGTTGTCATGTCTAAAACCATATGGTTTTGTTGTTACATGTATATCAAAATATTGTTTGGATTTTGAACCTGTTTTTTAAAAAAAATAACTGTCACTTGCATCCTGATGTTTGAACGGTGATAATAAATAATTCAACACAATACTAGCAAATGAGACAAATCGCATAAATATACATATATTGGAATAAGTTTGTGTCATTTTTCTGTGACAAATACTTAGTTTATGGCAATTTTATTACCAGACAAAGATAAAATATCATTTTTTCGAAAACGTTCGTTCCATGAATCGCCTGTTCGATGAATAAACCAAACATGGCTTTTGTTGTAGTCACCTAAGTACATATTGTTTCAATTACTATCGGGCCCCGTTAACTCGAGATTCCTTATCTCGAAAGCACCGACATCTGGAACCTATTCTCAAGTTTCGACCACTCCTCTCTATAAATATATATTAATTTGAGCGCAAATACGCATTTAACATAGCTGCCAGCTATTCTCCTCTCTTTTAAGTTTTTCGTAAAAATGAAATTCCAATAAAAAAATGAAAACACCACGTGTAACTCAGCTGTTGCCAATTACAATGTTTTTATTGATTATTGCCAACGAAGTACATTAAAATTATCAATTATCATCGCATAACCCTTTGCATCCCAAATTTATGGTTAATACAATCGTATTGCTTCGGATCTGTAATGCCCAGTCTGTTACTCCGTCAGGTGAAACAAACCTTATATTTTCCATTTAAACACAATTATATTCATGAAAATACACAGAAAATGAATTGTGAACACACAGTTCATTATCTGTATTAACAACTTTTCCTTTAGAACAACACATATTTTAACACACACAAATGGTTTACAAACAACAGTTAATATGTGTTTTCCATTGCGTTCAAGTTAATGCTGTCATTATGTATTACAAATACACCTATTATAAGTATAAAAATTATAAGAGAAAAATATGAGTTACGAAATGTCCGTCTTATTATAGCAGATAAAGGACATAGAAACAAATAGTGTTATTTGTCAACGATGACGTTTAAACCACATTAAGTGCATTATTTGTATGACACATTGCTATCAACCTACTTTAGTTGCCATATAGCTTCTATATGTAAGACGATTAGGCCAATGGCATTTTTTTCAATTTTGATAAATATCTTTCAAAACTAAGAATATGTTTTTTAACCGTTGTCGGTGACATCTTTAGAGTAACATTTATTTAAACAGCCATTTCTGTGTGTGATTAGTTAGCTGAAGCTTAGATATTGGTTTACTCGCTATCCATGAAACATTTAACATTTCATGATATTTGCTGACATTTCTCTCGAAATGAAAGATACAATAGTCAATGAAGTACAGACTCATAAGCGGTTAGGGCCTATTCTCAGACATGAAATGATATTGCAAAAATGATGAACCCATAAATATTTGTAGAACGTAAGTGGTGGTTATATTAGTGCCTCAGAGAAGTAATACAACCAAAGATTATTCTGCAGGTCAATTACAAGTAGTACAATGACTCTCTATGAAGTACTTCATTAAGTAGTCTTCACACATGTACAATGTATACTACACTGTGAATGTATTGCAGTGACATGTAATGTTTGATAAACACCAGTTTGTAAAGTATTCCTGCTAACATAATGCTGTCATTAAATATACTTATTGACATGGCTATTTCATTTATGATCAACTTGCATCGCGTCTCTTGTCCTGTACAAATCTACATATTATATATTTAGGTACTGGCATATATGGCATATATGGTATGGGGCGGCGTTTGCGGGGACGAGAAGACGGAACTTGTCATCATCGAAGGCAATCTGACAGCACAACGCTACATTGACAATATCTTACGGCCAGTGGTTCTTCCTTTCATCCAGCGTCAACAACGTCCAACAAGATAACGCCACACCCCATAAAGCCCGTATTACTATGATACTTCCTCAACGCCAACAACGTGACTGTCCTGCCGCGGCCAGTTCGATCATCAGATCTGTCACCCATAGAACATCGCTGGGACCAGCTGGGGCGTCGTTTTCGGAAACGTCAACATCTTCCCTTCACGAGACAAGCGTGATGAATCATGGAATCGGATACCTGCAGTCGATGTGAGGACGCTTGTCTACTCAGTTCGACGCCGCATTCGAAGATGCATTGCCGCTCATGGAGGTCATATCCCGTATTGAATGGTCTGGGCTGTCGTCACCTTAAAGTTGTAACCAATGTTGGACGAATGACCCCTTGTCAAGAAATGTCCATGTTGGAGGTCAAGGACTTTGTTGTTGAATTTGTAAATTCGAATTTTAGTGTTCTGAATGATGAATTTCTACAATACAATTGTTATTGCTGCTTCAAATTGCATTGGTCATATTTTATCCTGGAAATATCGTTGGTAACGTTTCTTTTGGCCGTCAGTTTACGATGTATGGAGGGGCGTCCTGATTAGTATAGCCACACAGTTAACGTTGATAACATTATGAAGTGCATTACATGTACTCCTACAAAACTGATTATTATATACGCATTTACATACACATATACTTCAATTCCCATTTTATTTAAATCAAAACTAACTATAACATATGGATCTTTCTGTGAGTGAAATATGCTAAATGTCATTGCGATATAACAGTAAAACTAGTACTAACACGTTTTTACGCGTACTGTAGGTTATTACAGACAAATGGTCAATAAGGCAGCTAATTAAATAATTATCTTGTATTAGTTTGTAATTTATGTGTTATGTACATGAATTGTCGTCAATGCATCCAAGTAGTTTCCTATATATTGACATACCTTTTTCACTGTACGTTTGGTCACGTGTGTAAGATTTGGCTTCTGTGGGAGAATCATTCTAATATTTCACATAACCGTTAATGTACTTCTTGAATGTTGTCACGCCATTCATTCAGACAGATGTCGAAAATATGTTAATATTTATGCGAAGACAACGGATTAGTTCTCGCTACCGCTAAACAAAGATCTGAGGACATCCCATTAGGGGTCATGTCAGAACGACTTTTCATCCGACCAATCAGTGCGTCGCTTACCAGATTATGAAAGTGACAGTTGGAATGTGATTTCTAATCATGCAATTTCGAAAACTTTAACACGGGGTATTCCGAACGATAGTAACATGTTTAACGACTGAATCCTTACAATCTAGACCATATTAGCCAATCCAGAATGTTTTTTTGTTCAGGTTTCAAATTTGTAATCGAGAATTTGTCAAAATATGTTTCGAAGAGTAGTCGCCAATTTGAAATTTGTGCTGTAAGCAGCCTTCTGATTGATCATTCCTTTTGTCGCGCAAGGTCGGTCTGACGTGACCCGTAATGGGATGTCCTCAGATCTTTGTTTAGCGGGAGCGAGAACTAAGATCTGATTTTAATGAGATTGATGTCGTCCAAATAGTGTTACGAACAACCAGAGACCGTTTCATAGATCATGCTTTCTGTCTAGGAACTATTCATTACTGCTTTACAGTATCAAATATATTAGAACAGTAAAAGAAAATAACGACACCAATTCTCTAACTGTATAAAATTATATTCCCAGGATATATATATATATATATATATATATATATATATATATATATATATATATATATATATATATATATATATATACATACACAACCGGGCAAAAGAAAATACCTGCCATTCTAATATCACGCCTGTGTACAGTGAAATTGCGACCCCCGTGTTCCTTAAGACGTCATGTGTCACGTCACCTGTGGTGAGACACTCATTGATATGATGCATGTGGTATCGCCTAAGATACCCGAATCAAATATACGATCTCCATCGAATAACCATTTCTTGTTTGTTTCATTTTTAACCACCATCAAACATGGATGTATACTTACTTTTGCCCGGCAGTTTACACAAGTTACAATTACTTCTCAATCGTTCGATCACTGAGACGATTGGAACATGGTGATCGCAATTTCAAATTGCACAGTGAGGTGAGGTAAAATGGGGTTTAACGTCGCGTCCACGATTATTGCACTTTTATAGCGTGTGTGTGTGTGTGTGTGTGTGTGTGTGTGTGTGTGTGTGTGTGTGTGTGTGTGTGTGTGTGTGTGTGTGTTGGATATTACATAAAACATTCATCTTGAGCGGGATGGTAGTTCGAGTTGGGTAAGCATGTGAACTATGATTTTCTTAAGTTAGAGAATGCCGCGCATGAATGTATAATTGTGATTCCCAGGTACATGGGGGCTTTTCGGCAGGAATATCCACACAGAGGAGACTTAAATGGGGATCGGGTGTGGATAATGTGGTACCTGGTAGAGTGTGTGTCATCAAACCGGACAACTTTGGTCTTTGACTGATTTTGGCGTAAAACACACTTATTCATTTACTTGTATCGGAAATTGAAAGTTCATCTTAATTGTTATTGATGAACACGTAATATATTTTTAAAGAAATAAAACAGTGACATAATAACGACAAATTTATGTGAGAACGAGTAACGTGGGGGTGAGAGTGGGGGTATAGATGATGGATTTAACAACAAGTAAGGTCATCTTGAGCGGGACGGTTTTCGTAGATGGATTAGCATATGAACTATGATCCTCTTTAAGTAGAAAATAAAGATCCACGATGTTCGGCCTGGTAGAAGTGTGTAATCAAACCGAACAGCATTGGTCTTTGATTGACTGTGGCGTCAAAACAAACTCATTCATGTTCTTGATCGTGGGACTTGCTTAATACATATGTATGTGGACATATATGTATGGACATTTGGATGAATATAGATATACCTCCTTATAGAAAGTGATCGTAGATGATTGTAGAACGTGCATGAAGAAAATGGAATAATTATGTGAGTAATCGGGTAAATACCACGTTTAGCAATATTCAGCCATATTGCGATATTGGTTTCCAACATACAAGACGGACCTTGAAATTATGACTTGAATTTTGACCTGGCTTTCTGGTGTGATGTAACACCCCATAATCTCCTGTAGAAAAAGAGCTAAACGCACGAATAAAGATCACGAGATGAAACTGATGTGTACATCTGGTCATATATTTGCCTAGTATTACCACGTTAATTCATCAGTATATACGTATTTTGCACAAAAGGATATTGTAGGATCGACGCTGACATGCGCATAAAACCTATTCAACAGTGCTGTAATATTTAATTCATTTGTCTTTTGATACATATCGATAGGAACAAGGAGAGTCTGTCTGAAGAAATATAGACATGCATGGGATCTTTTAGATAGTTGTACTTCACGGTTAGACTAACGCTTAGTCTCTGAAAATATATTATTTTGGTTAAAACGAGAAACTATATTTAAATTTAAAAAGAACCTAAGTGAGATGGAAATTTCAATCTGAACCTGTTGAACATCTAGACTTGTTTCATTTGGGGCTATAGCATTGCAGTAAGGCCTGGGCGAAAGGGAAAATAATATGGTTCAGGGGCTGTGAGACAAACTACTTCACGGTCTGTGTCGCCGTGGGGATCGTGATCTTTAGCGCTACGAAATTAGTGCCATCTGAGACAGCGACTCGACACATGCTTGCACCCATCAGATACCAGTCACTACTGTCACTACTTCTCCCTCCAAACGAAAGAAAATACGAAAATGACGGAAGTGTACATTTTTAATCCTTCTAATTTACTATTTAGATTCATGATTTAACTTTAAAGTAATTATATTTATCTCATATTCAAAAATATATTTAAGGTATCTGTGATGCTGGTACCGTTTTGTCGCCATTGTGTAGCTTTTGTGGAGTTTTTATGAATTTCAAATACATATATATCTTACAGTACTAAGATAGTTTGTCTTGAAATATGGACTTGTAAAAGAGTTCATCAATGAACCATATACAGTCTAACCCATTTAATTGGCGTGTATGGATATATTATCCATTTACTTATACACACTTATTATGGACATATACAGAAGTTCATTGTACCTTATTATTAAAACAAATACCCGTGAAGATCCGGGTGAGAATAGGCCTTCAACAACCCATGCTTGTACGAAGAGGACTAGACTAACATCTAGTCTCTGAAATGAACATATCCTACAGAAAAAAACTATTGTTCAGTTATCTTATTAAAAATATAACAAAAGGGAGTGACTCTCTTCATTTTCAGCCTGATACTGCAGTAATCTAGACTTGCCAAACATTATGGGCTGTATTTGATATATATTTGTATCAGGGTCTGTAAGACAGTCTTGAAGGCGACTAACGTAATCGGGTGGTCAGACTCGCTGACTTGGTTGATGCATATCATCGTATCCCAATTGCGTAGATCGGTGCTCTTGATGTCAATAACTGGATTGTCTGGCCGAGACTGGATGATTTACAAACCGCCGTCATATAGCAGGTATATTGTTTAGTGCGGCGTTTAACAACAAACAATCAAACAAAAACTATTATTAAACACCATTCAACAATGAGAAATTAAGCTTTTATTTTCTATATATTCAGTTTTATTTATAAAATAATTTGATTCATAATTTAATCATTGCGTTGCTTTCTTGTCTGTCATTCAATGCACATGTTCAACCCCTTAACTTTTACTATTTCATTTTTCACAAATGGTTACGTACGTTAGTGAGTTGCCTCGATCTTTTGTTACCTACTCACACTAACAGATTAAAATAATTTGTTTGTACTATCATATTTCAATTTATTTAATTCATAATACGAAATTAATAAATAAATAAATACATTTATCACAGTATAGATCATGTATTTCACTATCTGATGTTAGGTTTATATTGCAGAAATTACAATGAATTCAAAATGTAGAAAGATACACAATTTGCCATTATTTGAAATGCAATATTTCTCAACTTTTAAACTATACAAAGTATAATATAATGATTAGAATGCCTGTAACGGACAGTGTTTAAGAAAGAAATATTAGTCGATTAGTCCCATTTTTCAGATATGCCCTTCAGTTGTATTAATGTATATATCCAGATAAATGTTTACATTGAAGTTCTCATTATTTGTGGATAATTCAAAAAGCAACATAGAAAATATATATTCTACCATGACGAAAGAATACAAAGTATACAATAACTCGCAATTGTTTCAAATCACAATTTCATATCTGATATAAACAGAGGTGGTGATGCTTTAATCTCTACATTGTGCCCTTGTCCGTGAGCCCTTGTTCTATTCAGCAAACAGCCCAAACCCGAAACTCCAGAATATATCCGATTACACTAACCATGATGGCCCCTGCTGGATTCTCCCAAACGTCAGTTCTCCATGCGATAATGACACCCTTGTACGTCTCCCAGACCATAGAGAATAAATTTAAATAGCTCAAGTCTAGAACGATTTTGGCAAGCCCAGATTGCCTCAATTCTATCCATGGAAGAAAGCATTAATAAAACAATATTGTTCTTGGCTCCTTTAGATTACATTTTTAACTACGAAAATTTTACTGACACCGGTACTGTCCCTGTTGAAGCTATTTATAGCTAGAATAAGAATTGCGAATTATCGCCCATTGTTCGATGTCAATACATCGATGACAAGTGAGGATATCATATAGTAATCGTTGATGACGCGCTACACTATAATAAACATTATAATCAAGTTGACTAGTATGTACATTACCACAGTGAACATGTACCTGTTCATGTCCTTCGTAATATCAAATACTAATATGTTATTGTGTGATGTACTTAACTGGATTATTGGTGACATGTGATATCAATATTCCATCAATTTCTTTCCTGGTTGCTCCATCCATGTCTACAAAATAAAATTAAAAAGGAGGACAGAACAATTCTTAATTTCAGGCTAGAGCTGTGGAAGTCTAGACTTTCCCAATCATTGTAGCCTTGTGTTGGTCTCATTTTTTACTTTATTCTCTTGGGTCTACGTCACAGCTCATACCACACAATAACAAGACCAGTTTGCCCCCCGCCGGAGTAGAAGAGGAAGATTTAACGTGCGCTTTCCGACTGTAGCGTATTTCGCAAGTGCTCCGCAGGAACTCCTGGATTATGGTTATATCGGATCGCCTAATTTCCTAAACCAATTAATACCCACATTGTCTAATTACTGGTGAGCCCAGATTGCCTAATCTGTGTGATCACTTATCCATGCGCTCTCCCGGAGTAGGCCAACGTTGAGCTGATTAAGCCTTAAACAAACACTGCTCTTAAAGGGGCACTGATCTAACGCAATTCCCCGGGACTGGTTGTTGCCTTTGTTATTGTTTTTTCCCAGTGAGTACCCGGATGTAGAGCAGAAATCTAGACTAGCTCGCGACCTCTGTTGCGCCATTCGTAAGCGCATCAGTCACTTTTATGGATACCGGTAGTAATAAGAGCGTATGGTCACATTGATCAACAAAATGAAATACAGTTTTCGAGATAATAAGGAAATGTAGGTATCTTTGTGGGTAGCATCGGTAATGGTGACGAAGTTTTGATAAGTCACTTGCTTGGTAATTTTGCGATGTTCATTTACACTATTTTGACTTGCAACACAAAGTAAATATCTCACCTGAGCATTGCTTTTTTTTATAGTGTGTATATTTTTTTACTGTCAAAATGTGTAACATATTTATTAAACGTATAAATATTCAGTTATTTTACAAAGTGACTGAAAAACATTTCCATCTGTATTATTATGATAACGAATTCCAAACATTTTGATGTTTAATGTCATCACCAAGAGACTGAAAATGTTACGTTGAAAAGTACATTTCTATGTTGTTTGGCTTCTAATCCTACATAATAATCTGTTGTGATGTTTGTAGGCCCTTTTGATCGTCTTAATCAATCTGGACAGATTTTTTAGTCAAAATGACTGAAATATTTACACATTTTATAAATTGCCTGAGAGAATCACATTTTACAAATTGACGGTAATCTATACACGCTTACAAAGGAAATGACCTGTGAAAACAACGTCTATCGCGCATTGAAGAATTTCCCAACCAAGACGTAGAGAAACAAGAACGAATCTGTTCAAATGAAGGAAAACAAAATGCAAATACCATTATTACAACTTACCAAATTTATGTGTATAAATAGGCTGCTTCCTTGTTCGAGGAATGTATCCGTGAATATCCACACAAAGGAATAATGTGCCACTCATCTGCAGCTATACAAAATAACTTATTCGATGTCACGTGTCTCTGTAACTATCAAATATTCTAAAAGATATATATCGTTTCGGGATATTATAACCCGTGTTCGTTTCTCAACTGATCACTTGGATTGTTTCAGGTGTTTCACATAGGTGTCAAGTCTCCAGGGTTGGCTGAGAAAGCCCACGTGACAACTATTTTCATTACGTCCACGGTTCCTAAAAAATCCACTGATGTTTGATAACAATGAGCAACCAATCAACGTATTATCAGTTAACCCTTTGAACAAAGTATGTTGTTTTTACATCGGCACTTCACGCCATGATATGAGTGTATTCCCTTTGTTTTAGTAAACCTAGACATGTAAACACTCCCTTTTGACATATCCACTGTGCAAGATAACAGTGATTAATCAATCAACGTATATTCTGTTAATCCTTTGATGACTAGGAACGATCCGTTGATTTACCTAAAAAAGTAAATCAACTGATCATTCATCTATTGCTGGGCTGCCACGTGCATATTACATAACGCACATTTCACCTCACTTCAAACCTGGATTTAGATTGAATAATTACCCCAGACACAATAAATGCCAAATGAGAACCTTTGTCAGGTAATCTAAGTGGTACTACCACTATTTGTACCTGTAATAAATTCATTAACTGAGCATCAAGTGAATGACGACAAATACACAAGTGTAGGGTTATACGAGAAAACGTGGATGACAACAAGGGAGTAGTAATCGTATTATCGACGCAATCCGAAATCCGAAAATGCTTTCACTGCATGGATACTTTTTTTTAGTATTAAACTGTAACCATCTGGGGTATTTCCAAATGACGACTTCCGATGAGCTCCGCCGTTCTTTTTGTCTGTTTGTTTAGGCTGAAGAAATGAATTAACATGCGCCCTTTGTCGAATCTTTATAGATCACATTTAACCAATCAGTGTTTATTCAAAAATGCGTAAAAACAAATATTGCCTCCAGCCTCCAAGTTTATTTAGCTGTCCTTGCAGACGGTAGCCCAGTCTCTGGTCACGCTCAGTTGCGTTGCGTATCATCCGGGTACTCACGGTGAAAAAAACAAAAACAAAAGCAACAACCAGTCCGGGGAATGGCGTTAGATCAGTGCCCCTTTAAGTGGGAATATTAACGTTGTATAGCTTGCACATGAGTAAAGAATCTTAAACCACTGAGATAGAGAGATCAGTAAATTTTGCCTTTCTCAAATGAAGAGAAGGATATACACAGATATAAAAGGAAAATGTCTCGCCCTGTTGTTCCACCAGTTGTGTCACAGGTCCCGTACTGTACGTTTCCATGGCAACAAGATGGACTTAGGTTCAAACTCTTCTCTTTTTTGTACAATTTCCATCACAAGTTCAACCTCGGTTAAAAAAGGTTAGGGTTTGTTTAGATGTCATAAATTCTGCAACAGGGGCGGGGGATATAGCCAAGTTGGTGGCAAACTCATGTCTGTATTGTATGACATTGGATATATGCTCCTGTACCGCCGCTGGTAGTTTAATTTGTGAAAAACAGCAGGACATTCAGCTGTCGGGGCTATGGGCCAGTGGGTGATTGACGGTTTGTGATTGATTGTTACCAGATGGCTCCAGCTGGGGTAGTAGACGACACACTTTCCAACTATGCTAAATATGAGTCTAAGATGTATTGAAAAAGCACAATTAATTCTCAACCTTATCCAATGCTAATTCAACAAGAGACACAGAGACACATAGTTGTTGATTGTTATAATATGTTGTTGATTAAAATATGTATGTATCTCTTGCTGTCTTGTCATTCCTTCTTTCAGTAAAGTGGACTGTTCCAACTACCCACATTACCTAATTATAAACCTCATCCACCTAATTGTATTTTGGTACCTTGTGGGGAGAAATTACGCGATCTGGGACACTAACATGGCAAACTCTGCTCTTAAGTAAACAAGAACCTAACCAGTGAGGGGTCCATTATCATCCCTATTTGACTGCTTATAAAAATCTTATATCTCTCCTCACAGCTGGTTAATATATATTTTTGCTGCTGAATATTCAAAACAGAGTGATTGAGTAGCTGTTACACATGTATACGGCTCCTTTTAAATGACTGCAGCGCTCTATTATGAAAACAAATTGTTTTAACGCCGCTCTCAGCAGTATTCCAGTGATATATCACGGCGGTCTGTTGTATCTGAAATACATGCAAATTGAATCTTGAATCTTGAAAGTTGCAGCTTTTCCGCAAATCAGTATCACATGCAGTATACAGTATATAAACTGCAATATACTGTATACAACATGCAATATACAGTGTGTCGCGAGCTCCGCGCTGGGCTGGAGCACACATTTCCTGCCCCTCTCCCTTCGGCAAACACCACATGTAACGAGGTCACAGGTCAGGCGTGAACTCGTCAGTTGTCTAATACCGTCAAGAGTAAGATCTTCTGGACGATCACTGCACTAGAGGAATGTGGTTTGTTGCACTTATAGAGAAGAGCTCACCATAAAACGTTATGGACTCGCGGACGGACTTGTGTTTTCAATTCAAGACGTACATGTATCAGGTTGAACTTCTACGACAGATATAACTTGGTTACCGCTTCCTAACTATAACATTAACTGAACTTTACGCCTTTTATACATATTTGTGATGGGGCGACAATGCGACAACGAGACATAATTTAACATTGAAAAATGTCGCGTTACGGCATTGTCGCCCTTTTGTAAAATATAGAAAAAGAATATTCAAAGAGCGACAATGCGACAACGCGACAATGCGACAAATGGCCAAAATATCGCGTTGTCAAATTGTCGCGCTTTGGTTAATTTTGACACGTTTTGCTTGTTTATGTAAGAACGTCAATGCGACAATACGTCAACGCGATAACGCGACAATGCCCCTTCCAAAATTCCATAATGATCCGTGCAAATAAAACTGAGTTATGAAATAGAAGTTTAACATGCCAAAATTAAGAAATACAGTGTAAAAATGCGCTGATGAGTTCATCTGCATGCCGAGTCTATACGCTGTGATGAACAATAATGCTCTGAGCGAATACATTTTGTCAAATGTATGACATGTATTACCCGAAGGAACATATTGCTTATACTCGTCCATGTTTTTGACGGACAATATAATTTACATGCTCGGTAATAGTGAGGACGGGCATCATTGTGTGTTTCCGTGCTTTGTTCAGGTGAACAATTGACCTGTCCTTGCATGTGTTTGTGACGGGTGCCACCTGTATGGCAGAATACGGTCACCTTTCGCGAACACCCGTTTGATGGCCTGAAGCACTTCGGTTTTTTATCCCACATTAGTCTGATACACCGTGATATAACTAAAATACTGTTCAAAGTGGTGTTTAATACGATCACCGTAGTGTGTTACTGCAACTGTCCAAATTTTGTGTAGTGATATCATGTAATATGTAAAATAAAGCATATTCAATTATCCAATTGATTTGATTTGAATATGATTGCGTCAGTGTATTTTATTAACGCCCCAAACCGTATTTGTTAAACACATATAATAACAGATCATATACACGCATGGTGCCTTGACTTACTATTAGCTTTAATAGGCCATTCCGGAATATAATATATCCCCCAAAAGCGAGGAACATCTGTTTTAGTTTGTTTACAAGAAATGTATTCCAAAAAATATCCTCATTAGATGAGAAGGTCTGTTAAGAACTTCCTCAGTAAGTCAATCACAATGACAGTGCGTCGTAATACATTTACATCAAGTACAAGACGTCAAAAATGACCGACACGATAAACGTGACGGGAGATATTTCCGAAGTTGTTAATTAACCTGTGGCGATTTCAAGCCTTTGTCATCACTGATCAATTGGCCGATCATTGAAAGGTGATTGTAAAGATGTGTCAAATAGATACTAAGGTAAATTCATAGATTGCTGTAGATTGGCACTACGATAGTTTTGTTTTGTTTTTCTCTAGGATGGGTATCCTTGAACGGGCAAGCAACTCTTATCCCAGAGTATGCTAAGACGCTACGTTCAAAATTAAAGGGTCTAAATGATGAGAAACAACGCTTCTGTATGAATTCGTACTTGGGAATTCCCAGGGTTTTCCCCAGGAATGTGGAAGTAGTCAGTGTTTACGTAATTTCAAGAATACAGTCACGTGATAAACGTCATGTGACCCACCTCTCGTCCCATGGAAAAGCCGTATATCGTGTAAACTTCACATTACAAAATTAGTTACTGTTATAACCAAATGAAACACAACCCATTATCCGATAGAGGTAACTGTCCATAGCGGAGGGATATGTTATCTCAATAAACTTGGTAACATGGTTTGGTTTGACTAGGTCTTCATGGCGCGTGTCTGAATTCCATTAACATGTTACATATCCTAAAACTGACTAATCAGCAAATCTCGCTGCACTGCGCAAGACAGATACTGGAGCAAGGCATGACAGAAATACGAAACCTAATGCTTCCGAAAGGAAGCCTTGGGCATCACGTGCGTCGGGGGACCAGCGCCATCTGATTGGCCGTTGAGGTTGTACAAGGCGGAGCAAAAAGACCCGTTTTTCCGTCCATTTTACGCTTGAAAAACTCGACGCTTTTCCGGACACTTTCTAGACGCTAACCAATTAATAAATTTTAATGAATTTTTAGTCGTTTTTCCGTCCAATGACCATATACGGAAAAAACGACGTTTTCGTGTTTGCAGTGTGATCAGCTCTCCGTAAAGTCTCTTTATCAACTACACCACAGAGGCAATACCCTATCGCCACTTGCCAACCAAAAGAACATGACTGATCAATCAGAAAGTCTTAAGTGACGCATGAACCGCCATTTTCACCGATAACTTAAAACATGTAGGTTTTTATTCTTGAAGCAGTAGATTCTTTTCAGGTCAACTAATATTACGGGAAAATGTTGCTTTTAACTAAATATATAGTATGTACAGTGCAACTGATCTAGGAGAAGGAAATATTTCAATCAATTAGAAAACGTGATCTAGAGAAGAGACAAAAAGAAACCAATATTGTTTTTTAAATGTATCTTTGAAGATTCATAAACACAAAATATCTCAGGAAATGCAAATGTCATGGTTTAAGAAACATACAGATTGAACAAAACTCATATAAATTGATGATTCATTTTCATCTACTTGTTTAGGGCGGGGTAATTTCTCTATTTAAAAATCAACAACAACGTTTATGTTACGCTTATTGGCATTACGTTGAAATATTGAATGTAGTGAATGTAGTTAAACATCATTATTCATATTGAATAAACATACATATGTTGCAACCGAAGTCTGCATTTATCATTTACATGTTCGTACAATGTATTACGTGTGTGGTCAGATTTATACACGTATAGATATAAAATGGCATTACTGTGCAATTTGTGATTAAAAGTAATTTCCGCATTCAACTGTAACAAAGTAATTTTGAACACTGAACGGTAACAGTATTAGCACTTAAGCATGTTTCCGATCAATTATCACTAATCAGGATATGGAGCATGACTGTAATACTGTATGTGTAATGGTACATGTATATACTGTTTAGAAGAATATTTGTGTCTATACTCATGTTTATACTCAAATGACAGTTTATTAAACGGAAAATAACCTTTACGGACTACAAAATAAACTTATCGCTTGACTGAAATAAAATTATAATGATCAATCTTATTACCATTTTGTGATGTTAGATTACCTGATCATAAGACAAAGATTAAATTCTTCCTTTGGTGGTGCAATTCTTAAAATGAAATAATGTACGCTGTTGTGTGTGTCAAATATTAGGTTTCAAAGATTACGCAGACAGAGTTTACAAGTACCTCCAAAGTACTGTTTGTGTACCTACTCAACAGGGCATGATGCTGTTGCACGTGTATAATGATTGCGTTCATGAACCCTTTTGTATATTAATATGATTACAAGTTGGTTAACAAACAGAGCAACGCCCACAAAGGAATTCACACAACTACATGAATTGCCCATACTTCGATGATATAACACATGGACGACTTACGTATTTTATAAAATAATTTCGCGCGGTTTTAACGGTCAAATTGTCACTGCCCTCCCACTAATTTACCCACCAGGACCAGTGAAACCGTCACATCTGTTTCATACATGTGTATTTAGATCTGTCAATAAAGAATCAGAGCGACAAAACTATCCACAAGACTGCATGACATTTAAACTTCTCTATAGTCAACTTTCCCTTTATGTCGAGCAATATTCCAGCAGCTCCAGATTTTGGTGTCTACATAACTACTAGCATGCAGGTGCAATCAAATACAATCTTTCTGCGAAGATTCCAAACAGCGTCAGATGGATCTTGCTCAAAAGCTCTTTGCTTAGGGTTACAACGTTAAGGTCTGTGTAAAGCCTTCCAAAGGTTTCATGGTACATGTAGATATGTTGAGAACATACCCAAATTTGACCAAAATGATGTCTGATCAAGCTCCTTAATTTGACTTAAATTGTGCTTTGTGTGTGGTTATGACGTGTGACACCGTTGACGCAGGATACACTCACCTTTTGGGCGAGCACCTGATGTCATCAATATGCTACAGTGAGTCTGTTTATTAAAGTTGGATTCGTACAATGGACTATTTTAGCAGTGACTTCTTATGAGTATGGAAATGGTGTTGTTTTATTTGTATATGCTTGGAATAGACATTTGAATGATTATTTTATTTCGTGTTATGCATGCTTGTCTGTTACAAAATATATAAAAACTTTTCTTTCCACACTGATGTGATCCACGCTACATATATAACATGAATGTATTATTAGATAATATGGTCCAAAGATCTTTGAACTAGAAATACATATTTGATATTTGATGAAACATCTATAACATGAATGTATAGATGAAATATGTTGTATCAAATTATATCAGACACACAAAGGATAATTTAGTATCCATTTTATCGACATTCAAGGTAGAATGTAAGCCAATAGGAAACTCAACGTACATGCACTGTAGATACTTGGGAATTGCTAACTTAACAGTTATATTTGAAATGCATATTTGTTGAACGCTTTGAAGTACTGGCAACATTGTATGCAATCAGAGGCAAAGAAAAATGATCTGCAATTTCAATCGCAACAAGTGAGTATTGTTGTTTGAAGCAAACGTCAAAATCAGACAGATATAATCATGAGAATACCCTTGTTACTGTTTGAGTTAGCAAGGCATTGCTGTTCAGAGGTCCGCAATATTCCAACATGAATCGAGCCTGGACCAGACACAACGGTGATTAAAAGCGTGAACATAGGTCTACGCCATCGGGGTAAGATGAAACGCAACCAGAAAGGTCACCGAGCCTGATCACAATAGTTTTTGTCAATTCAGGACAAGCGTATCCCGAATAAAAACGTGGCTGATCGCTTTTGATTGAAATCGCGATGCTCCCATATTTCATCTCTGGTAACTTTGTGTCATATCAATTATGTGTTACAACAATATAAACAGTATAAATTAATACTCATGATTGAGTTCTACTGACAGGTGAAAAACACAATACAGAAATAACTATCTCAAGTCATCTTGATATGTAAACAAATTCTGATCATAAATAATATCTCCTACACACGAACTATACGAACCACAACATTTATTCGTCTTTGTAATATTATCCAGAATAGTACCCATATATCAAATATTACCTTCATGACTTTGTCACATTTTACAATCATGTCAATATCTATCTTATTAACTCAAACAGCTGTTGGGCATTGACACATCTAATCAACACATAAACTATAAAGCAGACAAATTGGCCACATTTCTATACTCACGTGTGAATCATGTTGCTGCAGGACAATAGGTTAGGAGATGTGTTCATGATCATGGTTATGTCATACTCGTGAATACAGTGTATAGTAACCTAATACAGTATATATGGTAAATGATTCGGTTACTCTGAAAAAAGTAAAAAAAGTAAACGAAAACATTTTTTTAAACAAGTGAAGCGTATAATTCGTGCAACATATGAAACCTGCAGTTTTCAAACTCATGATGGATTATGAGACTGCTTATATCCTTAACAAGTTTAAAGTTGTTTTTACTGTAAACTGCGCACGAGCATGCCATGACAATCTATGTTGAGGTTAACCTGTCAGAATAGAAGTGGTCATAATTTTAAGGATATGAAATTGAAGTAGTATTAAATGTATACTATATTTAGGAGTCTTTGAAAGGTATTTAGAAGTGATACACATAAGCAAGAGACTTTATTGATGTCAATTATTATGAGAAACACAACGTTTCGGAGTACATGCTTACTCCTTCATCAGGTGACGTGTGGTACCAGGATCACCTGATGAAGGAGTAAGCATATACTGCGAAACGTTGTGTTCCTCATGAAAAAGAAGTTGACATCTATAAATACTCTTCCTTAAATTAAGATGTTACCTGTAGATTTGACCGCTTTAAAGTGAATTTAATGTCGAATGGGTGATTTACATTGAAAACAGAATATACGTAACTCAATTCATAAACGTGTTGGCGAAGATATTGCGTGAAACGGCATGAGCTTGGTGCAATGTTTAAGGGCCTTGTCGATATGAATTTAGGAATTTATAGCTTTTAAATGAAGTATAACGCTCTAAGTATACTGAAGTATAGTATGCTCAATCATTGCTTTTTACACCATTTTACTTTATCGCATAAATGCCAGGCATAGTAAGTGTGTAGGACACTAGTCCGTAAGTCATATTGAGTAGGCATCCCTTCGAAAACTTAAGTAGGCCTTGCAGTGTTTATTCTACATCGTACGTCACGATGATGACGTCACATCGCTCATTGTGAATCACACGATGTGATGCCACAATCGGATTTGGAAAAAGCGCCAAATTTAAAACTCCCTGTCCCATAGAACACCCTCGTAGGCGTTATAATCGTCTTTATTACCAAAGTGGATTGCCGGACATAAGTTGAATATGGTGTCTTGAAGTGAGGTGGGGGCTTAACGTCGCGTTAACTATCATTTCCGTCATATAGCGACATGCGCGCTGACGTGTGTGGATGATTGTACTAGTCCAGACGTTTGCTGGTTTAAAAGTGCTGGCCCACTGAAATACCATGGCGCATGTTAACATGGATATTCCACTCACATACAGTGTTCTGATCCCGAGCCGTCCAGTCCTTGTTTTACCCCCTTAATGCCGAACGCCATACAGGTAAATAATCACACATGTACCATCTTTTAGTTTAAAAATATTTTATCCATAAATGGAAAAGGATTAGGAATAAGTTATCGGACTTTGGACACCCTCTCCTTGGTATTTCCATATGTTATTTACATATGTACAAAAGATGACGTGTGAAGACAAGAGAATAATAAGGAATGATCATGATGAGAATAGAAAGAAACAAATACAGAAGGAAAGAGATAAATTAGACAAAGCGTTTGGTCTGATTGCACTCCCTGAAATACATGATGATTGGTTTGCGCTTCCCCCTAACAAACGTTTATAACATTGATTGTAAATATGTGTCTTACTTTAATATAAATTGTTCTCTTTGACTAGTATATAATGGAAATCCAAACCAATGGTTTTCTATGAAGTTGCTGCAGGTGCAATTCAGGTCAGTTTTTATGTCTATTTTACATAAATAAAAATTGAGTGAACTTTTGTAATAGCGTAACTAAGTGTGAATAATGTTGGGTAAATACTAAAATACCAAAAAATAATGTTGTTTTGAGATACAAGATTTGAAGGATGTTACACAAGCACACTTACGGACATTTAATGATAGGTTATTCCACGATTTATTGTTGAAGGAAAGAAGAATTCGTATGTTTATTTAAGTATCGAACGAGGAATAGATATGTTTTCAAAATTTCCCAAATTATTATGAGTTTTTGTACCAACTTTGTGCGAAATCTGTTCTTTTAGAAATTGACATGGACATTATTTTCCCTTTCCTGCGGCGTTCGTATAATGTTTCCCAACCCGTTTCGTTGTAAAGCTATCTATTTGATGACTGTATATTTCGGTAAACCCGTTACTATCCTTGCTGTATCATCTTTAACGTCTTTTTTTATGACGCAGCCAGGGAATCGGGTCACCGATCTACGTCTCATTCTGCATTTTGTAACCTATCATTATTTGAAAAGACGATGATGGAGACAAAGTATGTTTTATATAGATATTAAGTTCCGTTGTAAGGCGCAGGTTAAATGAACTCTGCAAAATGAGGCAAATGTAGTAATTTGAACCCTCTGACTGACAAATCAGAATAGGTACCGCTCATGGATTTTGTAGAATCATTAAAATATACAATCTTGTGTCTAGATGCTAGTATTTGGTCGATTGCAACAACAGCAATGTCAGTTTTGCCGTACTTAAAGTAATATTGATGTTACCTTCACTATGCGTTGTAGTTATCCCCCAAAATGGTTGACGTTCATCTTTTGATGATCAATCCTCTAATTTGCATATTATGCTCATGTAAGTCCCAGCTTGCATAGTTTTTTTAAAAGTATTTTACTGCCCCAGATGAGAAATTGTCGGAAGAACTACATGTAAATTACCCATATAGACTCATACATATATAGGTTATCACGGAAGTGTGTTTGGGGATGGTAAATAGCCTGTGTGAGGAATAAACATTGTATTTTTCGAGCCTTGGAGAGCTAAATACATGGTGTTTATTCCTTATCTCTTCCTAGCTCTCACAAACATTACCTAAACATTGCAAGTTTTCCTGGAATGTGCGCATTAATATATATTACGTCAGATTATTGAGACACACAGCTAACATGACCTCGAAGCACTGGGGAGCAAGGAAGACATCCCGTATCAGTCATACCGTGACCGAGACAAGCAGTGCACCATAATAACATGAAATCGTGGACAACCATGTCTGGACGCTTCGCCTAAGTAGCAGAGAGTTATGAGACAACGAAAATGTAATGTAAGGTTTCTATGGTATCATTAAACATGCATGTCTATGTTTCTTGGCCATTGCATTTCTCGGGTGATTTTGATACATACATGGATGCTGTAATACAACACCATAGCTTACAGGCGGTTAAACGCTATATCTTGAATAAGAAATAAGCTTTTCTCGACGAGCGTAAGTATTGATCAACATAATGAATTCCATAACATTTACCTGAAATGAGCTTGCCCATGTGAGGCACAACAAAACTAACTTGTTGTTAAATGACATGTTCAATGAGTGAGTGAGCGAGTGTGTTGCGTTTACCACCGCTTTTATCAGTATTCTGGTTATATATCAAGGCGTGTCAGCTTAATGTGGGAGTTAAAACCCGAAGTGATGCAGGTCACAGACGTTTAATACTATGGTGAAACCCACAAACACGGGTATGGTGCTGACAAACCTATAAACATAATCGGGACGAAACGAAAATAATACAATCCCACAATTATAGGTAAACCGTTTCTTTCGTGCCTGGTGGACGCAACTCTGTACAGCTATTGTGGTGCCTCAGACGACTGTTCATAGAAAACGAAATTACGTGTAAATGTGAAAAACAGCATTTCCATACCAACATTTACTCTAACGTCATGAACTTGACAAATAAAAAAACATAAAAAGCGTCGATTTCACACAACTATTCGCGTCCGCGTGCAAGAATGAAGGTATAGACTTTTGCTAAGTTAGTACCAAGTCGTAAGTACAGCGACAATACAAAATTAATTCAGAGACACCTTCGTGATTCAAAATGTCACTGTCGTCACTAGTGTTTATAGCCTTTGTGAGTAAAAACGATTTCCTGTGCATTGTATTGCGCGTTTCATTTACTGCTTTCTATGCTCAATTTCCTTGAACTTTGATGGACCATGCTGTCCTGTAATGCTGATTAGAACTGTTTCCCCTGCGCACATTTAACTCTGAGGTTGTTATGCTATAATTTAGATTGAATTTATTTGTGAACGAAAGTCAAAGTGTCAACGATGTGAAAAGAATCTGAAAATTTGCGATAAAATGTAATATAAATGATTAATTTAAGAGACAAAAATTATAAGTGCAAACAACAAACCTGAAAAAACTGAGAAGAAAAACAAACCAAATGAATAATGTTACGAGTGACACTGTGTCTCAAATAACAAAAGGAAGGACCCAACACATTTTCACCCTTAAGAATATTTAATTATTAACAAAAACCTACACTTATTCAATATTTGAACAATTGCGAATACAATCTGGCAAACTTACAGATATGTGACAAAGCACAATGGGTGAATACCCAACGTGATACAGAAACTCCACCAATCGGACACAATCTGGATCCTGGTCGCAAACATATTCCGATAACAGTTCGATTAGCCAATGACAAAGTGTGCAGAGATTCAGTCTTACTCAAATCACTGTTCCACTTTCATGTCTCTCACAAATGACCTAACATGGCCGAATACATCACAAGATTTCACTGGTAGGAATGTTACAGACCGACATGGTCAATACAGGGACCTAGTAAGTGTGAGACGTCCGTGAGCTGAACCCGTATCAGCTCTACAAAACATTCTTCCAACTCTTACGCCTGGGGAGATGTTTCCACTGCTTTAACTGCTCTGGCTGATACCTAACACTCATCCAAGGTTACAGATCGCTCTTGTCTCAGAATGTTCTAAACTCGCTCATCAGATTCGCTTCTAGTATTGGTTATTTGTCGATCATCCATAATCATATCAAGAATTTTATGAATATTTTCCTAAGTGGTGGCAGTTGAAGATGTTCCTTATCTTTATATCGGATCAACTTCGAGGCTCTCTGTTCTCCTCTTCAACTTCGTTGTCCGCCCTTAACCTTGCCACAGGAAGGGGGGTAATACCAGGTAGCTGACACCAGGTCCGCATGGGAGCTATTAGACTCAATCATTTCATTACGAGAAACTCTGTGACATCCAGGTAACCAAGTTTGTCCAATTTCATCACCATATATTACATGTACCTACATGTAGTCGCTTTGATGCCTGCAGAAATATGCTGCCTGATTGTGTAAACCGTAACATGCAGCATGTATTTATCATAACAAGTATTGTATGTATGCAAACTGTTAGGGTGACTTTGTTATATGCGACTAGAAGTGATATTCGCCTTTCGCTTAGCACATGCAAATCAGGAGCATATAAATTCGTTTCTAATCGATACTATACATCCTTCCTTTTTCAACAACACCTGGTAGCATTGCCGGGTTGATGTCCACTTTTACTAAGAACTGTATCATTTTACCGACTACTTTTTAAATATGTTTAATAAACTACAAAACATTTATGAGGTTTACTCAGCGCCAACGCCATATGTATATTATTGACTGCATTATGTATGGCCATTCATTTTAACTATTGATTGATTTATATATGGGCAAACCCTACGTTTCATTAATATTATTTATACCTTATGATAATTCTGTCTAACATTGGCAAACCTTACAGGTTACTAAGAAGGTAGATACCAGTTTCCTTTATTGTGTACTGTTGTTTATTTTGTTTCGACAACATATATCTACACTTAACTTTTACACATTATGGCTACGTGTACCTTACCCTAGCCTTAATTATAAAACATGTTTTGTTTGTTTCTTGTTTACCTCAGCACTAAGCAATATTCCAGCTATACGACGGAGGTATGTAAATAATCGAATCTGGACCAGACAATTCTGTTATTGACGTCATGAGCAATTGTGATACGATGACATGCATCAACCAAGACAGCGAGCCTGGCCACCTAATCCCGTTAGTCGCCTCGTACGACAAGCATGGGTTGCTGAAGACAACTTCTAACCCGGATGACGGATTGTGCAAACATGTAAAAAAGTTATATTTCATAAACGAAAACCATTGTTGACTGACAGTTTATAACTGAACTTCATATGCTTATTACTTTCTTGGTTTGGTATTAGCATTCATGTATATATTCGTTATATAAGCACTGTACACGCCAACATAATATTCATAATCGTTATATAATGGATATGAACATTTCGGTATTTGTTAACTTGTTTTCACATTATCACGTAAATTGGTACCACTGGACGCATTTGAAAACCTACAGTATTATCTCCATTAATACCAGTCCTATTACCTACGCATCAATACCATGATTTAAAAAACTTTGCAGAAAAACTAACATGGCATATCACATGTCACCCTTCAGGCTCGAGCCTGGTTTTTACAAGGCCTACAAGTTCATTTTAGCTTCCACATTAATGCCACATGGCAAATTTGATAATTCTGATATTTCCTTAATCAATCAATCAATCAGGAACCAAAGAAATCCTGTTTGCCGGGAATCAAAATGATATGAACATCTCACCTACTGGCAAATCACAAAATATTACAATATTTCGATTCCCAACATGGAGGAATGCTCTTACGTTACGTTTCGAATGCCTACTCTTTTAATAGCAAATACAATACAGATCCAGGTATGTATTCAACAGGCTGGAATAGTATGATAACACATCACTACTTTTCTATACAATTATTTAATTAACTCAAACAATCGGCCTTTGTTTTACCTTTGTTGCTACTAAGAACTAAGGAATCTACTGTCATGATAAACAAGGTTTAGAATCATGCCTGTAGTTGTCTTCCCTCTTGGTAAACATACTCCGAATGAAGACGCAAGTGGTAATAAGGGCTGGACCCCTTTGAACATTGCTCCTTGGAAAAGAGAACTTCTTCATTGGAGAAGGTAAATATGAGTGACTGAAGATTCAGTAGTCAGCCAAATGCATAAAACTGGAACTACACCGCCCAGCGATATTGTGTACAACGTAACCTACATCTATGTGGTGGATGCGCTTTTTCTGTTTGTTTGCCAAAGCGAATCGTCGAAGATGTGTTATCGCCGTGGTCAGATCAACAGGAAGTTCATGGGTGCAGACTATAAGTGCAAACTTCGAGCATACCGTTTGTTATGGGAATACGTACGTCGGTTTGAGAATAAGACTATCGATCAGAGCACATGTCCTTCGGGCGATAGCAATGTTATGGAGGACGAATTGCAAGTTTTCATGTGCTTTTCAGTACAAGACGAGTTACGTGTTTGTGTCACAAATTACATAGTTTACCAGTATTTGTACAACTTCTGTGGTAAGAGTCTATCAATTCTTTTAGCCAAAACCTGTTATAAAATTTCACAAAGCCGCAGAAACCTGTACTATTGTTATTGCAGTCACTTATAGTTGTGCATAGTTTTACACAGTAAAGTATTTTCTCGTAATTCCATATGGAATGGCTTGTGTACTACACATCACTTTCTTTTTATGCATTGTAGACTGAAGTATGTATTGAGGTATGTACATGAGGTGAGACTTAAAATGCAATATTTATCTGTCAGTATCTTATGTAAAATATTTTTAAATCTTAGAAAGAGAGTCTTACATTTGTGTGAAGTGCGCAAACTCATGAATGAGTGAGTTGGGTTTAACGCTGCTTGGAACAAAGTTCAAGTTATATATCACGGCGTGTCAGTTTGATGTGGGAGGAAAGCCCGAAGTAATGCAGGTTTTAGTCGTTTACCACTTTGGTGAAATCCACCAGCACAGGTATGGCCATGACAAACCTGTAAACATCCCATTCGTTTTGATCCACCAATCGCAATGTCATATATTCACGAAAGAAAGTGGGAGAAATTATGTAGGTGTTTCATTATAACAGGCCGCACCGGATGCGTTTTGATATATATTCTTTTAACATCTGCAGTTCCATCTGTATTATAATTACAGTAGATCACAGCGCCACCTTTCCAGGACGAAATGCCTTGTCAGAACGGATGTGCATTAGCGAGAGAGTGAATTAGTTTGGATCAACATCGCTATATATCATGGCATGTCAACGGCACGTGTGAGTAACGCCCAAAGGGGACATAGATATAAATTAGACGTATACCACTTTGGTGAAACCATCAAAGAGGGGTATTGTGTTGACAAACTTAAATACATAATCATGGCGAGTCTGGGATTCCAGACGCAACTCAGAACAGTAAATTACGGTGTTGCGGCGTACTTGTCCCTCTATGCCCCTGCAGTATTTTAAGGATAATTGTCTTCAAACATGTACCACGGCAACAGTCGGGATGGAAGCATACAACTGACACAAACAATACGATGTCAGTACCATAAATAGATTGCATTCGTGTATATATTGTCAATGTTAGTTAGTTAGTGAGTGAGTGAGTGAGTGAGTGAGTATGGTTTTACGCCGCTTTTAGCAATATTCCAGCAATATCACAGCGGGGGACACCAGAAATGGGCTTCACACATTGTACCCATGTCGGGAATCGAATCTGGGTCTTCGGCGTGACGAGCGAACGCTTTAACCACTAGGCTACCCGACCACCCCACTTAATATGAGACCTGATCTAATCTCTTAGGCAGCGCTATTGCTTTTAATAGATCATAACAAACTGACATCGCACTTTGCAAGAGAATGGAGAACAGTAAAATCCTCTCGCTGACACCATACATGGCCTTTGAGTCTAAATGCAGTACACTGAGTTGAGAATCTCTGCCTGTATTACGTTGTGTTGAACTTCACCGCGCTACACGAGCTGTCGTGTAGAGGGGATTCCTTTAACGACACAGGTAAGTGATGCATTTCCGAAGAGGCTTGTAATGAAAGATGCCGAGGTCATGTTGTCTTCATATTATTCAGATTAATTGGCAAGTATCTGTCGTAACCGGCCTCTTGACAATAGAGACCATACGGTGTCCCGAATGTGGCTCCGTAAGTATTTATCTACCTTATATATAATTCATTTCAACTACATTTGACAATTCACATGTCGATTCATATTAGCACGTTAAAAATCATTATAAACGATTTGTTGGAGCCTCAAGCGAAAATAGCAAGGCCAACCTGTCAGGTGTTACCTGGTTGAAATCGGGAATCGAACCAGTCAGTGTTAATATCATGCGTCAACAGAGATCGTATTATGTTAAACGGCCCAAACATTCAGCACTTATAAAATAAAATACATAAATAGTTTAAATATCACATACAACAATGAAAAGAAAGTGCATGAAGGTTATTGATCTTATTATATGTAAATACGCTGTTATGTATTTTCATGTGTCGCGATACCGTTACATCAGTCTATGTAAAACATATGTTTCCAATACCGAACAGTAGTAGAAAACTTCCCCTACAAAGACAACTGTGGGTTATCACATAATTACAACATGATGCATAGTTACAATAAGACGGATAAGATAACATATCGGAAAGATTGTCTTAATTAGCTGCTATAAGTTACGGTCTTAATAATTCATGTTGACAGATAATATAAATATCGTTAAATGTATACTCGTGACTGTTCAGTGAAGAAACCAACTGGAAGTGTAAATCGCCCAATTAACGTGATAGTTTATGTCAGCAGCATAAATAATCATTGGCATTTCAGATGCTTGTGGCCCAAATCGGAAAGAATCAACACTGAGGAATATCGGATAATATAACTTAGAAGAAAATTGGTTTTACACATTGTAATTTCTTTGATCCTCTTGTGTAATGAAATGATTATACAGTCTGTGTCTGTCCACAGTTCTGAGTCCTAGGGTACTTAACACGAGTACGAAATTAACATCCTGAGGCAAGTGTAAAATATGAGGTCAACGTTAATTATGTTCACACAAGTGAGTTTATGTCGTCTATAATGATATACCAGACATATGACGACGGGGGACACCAAGAGTGGGTTGCGCATTCTTGATCTATGCCGATGTGGGGATGCGAAACCGGTGTAACGAGAGCCACCGCTTTAAATACTGTGTTAACCTGACCCACCATATGAAAATTATCATTAAGTAATGTTCATATTGTTTACCTGGGAATTCTTGAAGGCTGTATCAGAGAGAAATGAAAAAAATACCTGTACACGTATGCATACAGAAAGAATGTCTTTGTATAATAATTTAATGTGTTTCAATTGAGGTATTTCCATATTTAAAGAGTGGGTGGGCAGTGTTTGACGCCGCTTTTAGCAATACCCTAGACATATCACCGCGGGAGACACGCGAAATGGGCTTCACACATTGTACACATATGGGGAATCGAATCGAAACGCCAGAAACCTATGATTGTGGGTTCGAAGCCCGTTTCGCCCCGATTATGTTTCTAGGTTTGTCAGCACCATACCCCTGCTCGTGGGTTTCACCGAAGTGGTAAACGTTTGAGACCTGCATCACTTCGGGCTTTACTCCCACAATAAGCTGACACACCGTGATATGAGTGGAATACTATTAAAAGCGGCGTTAAACCCAACTCACTCACTCACTCACACTGATTGAACTCATATATGCGCGGAAATGCATCAGTCCGTGTCTGTTGAGCGGTTTTTCAACGACAAGAATAATGTTTATAATCAATACCAGGTCGATTTGTTCTGTCCTTGTGCAACGCGCTACTGTGTAAATTGAAACAAGTATCAAATCCCATTTGCACTGAAGTGTTAAATTACGTTTGTATTGAACTGAAGAAATTGTGTTTATTTCATTTTCACTTAGCCAAATGGAACAACTGATGGCAATGTTTCCATGTTATCATTTGGTGAGGTACATTGAGGTCACAAGGGTAATGCAATCATATGTATTCATTTCACAACAAGTACCATGGGTTTATAAAACAATATATTTTGTAATAACTCTGGTCCTTGAAATAAATGAAATTTATCTTTATCATTCAGACATAATGTTATCGGTACCTAATTTAGCATGTCAGTTGCGAGGGATGTCTACATAGTTTCTGAAATGTGAGGGAAGGTATGTTCAATCCCGGTATATTCTGTGAGGTTTCACGGTATTGTTTTAGTCAGGGGCACGGGTGCTGCAATTCGCTTTGCCGTGGGTTGCGTCCCTGTGTCGGGAGAGGAAAAGAGTCTGGTGGTTGAGGGCGCCTAACTTTGCCAATACAGGTGGTAGAATGAACCCGATTCTATCAATCGGCTGAATTCTGAAAGTCTATTATATATATGTGTGTAACAATCTATAAATTTGCTTAAAGTCCTATTCCCAGAAGGTTTTAGTTTATTAGCCAATCTAGTGATGTTGACCTCCGAATTCTGTACGTATCCAATTTATTGTCATGGGCCAAAAAAGCGTGCCTTTTTATTCGGTAGATAGCTACAGTTTTTACAGGAAATAACAACCCTTTATCTCGGTTATTGCAGCCTAAGACTGTCTTTGGTTAACCTCGATGGTGGATGGTGAAAAGGGATCCTGAATCATTTTCTTTTCGCCATGACTTCCAAATACCACGGTTAAAAATAAGACACAGGAATCTGACGAGCCTACTACACCCAATTTATCCGACTATTGGCCACGTTTCTTGGTTATTGAAGCATTGGACAAAGAACCCATCAAATTGAATCCATTTGCAATCTTCAAAGGTATCATTGGTATCTGCGGAGAGGTTACAATTGTTACAAAGCTTCAATCTGGCTCTCTCCTAGTAGAATGTTCACGGAGACAGCAATCTGTCAATCTCTTCAAATTAAAAGATTTGTCAATATCAAGGTTGCAGTCTCAGTGTACAAGACACTAAACTCATGTAAGGGCATTGTCCTTGACAGAGCTCGCTGTCAGTCCAGCATGACCAAAGATGAAATAGCCAAGGAACTTGAACAACAGTCTGTCAGAGCTGCCAAACCATTTACCGTTAAGTAGGATGGTGTGGTCGCACGGACCATGACCTACGTCTTCAAATTTGCCCGTACATCTATCAATCTTTCAAAATTGGTTATTAGACATTGGAGTGGTTTCCCCAATCCACTCCGGTGCTACACCTGTCATGCGATACCTCTGCTGTTTGTTACCAATCCTGTGAAAAGCACGAGAGCACTGACAGGATGTGAAGTGTGCCATACTGCCTTTTCCAAATTCTTCCCTGTGTGGAAACGCGAGTCCCAAATCATGAAAATCAAGATTGAACAAAATGACGGCGGTCTGTACATAATCGAGTCTGGATGAGACAATCCAGTAATTCACATCATGAACATCGATCCACGCCATTGGGATCGATCAACCAAGTCAGCGAGCCTGATCATCCGATCACGTTAGTTGGCTCTTACGACAATCTTAGTCGCCTTTTACCGCAAGCATAGGTTGCTGAAGACCTATACTACCCCGGATCCTCACGGGTCCCAAGCTCAGAAGAGGGTTGTAGGTCTTACAGCAACCATTTCTTCTATTTCTTACTCTGCTGCAGTCTCTCGTCCTGCTGTAACCACTGCCTCCACTGTCTGCCAGAATTATCAGACATTGGTCAAGTTTGTTCAGCCTCTCCCTACCGCTTCATTGGGGGAAAATAGCTGTAACACCTCCCAAACCGAAAACTATCTAGAAATAAGAAATCATTCATTTAACAAAGAAAGAAAGAAAACCAAGACAAAAGCAGCAAAATTAGGTCCCCATACAGGTCCATAACTCCTTTGGTCCTCAGGTGCTGGAGGTAACTCAATCTCCACATGTATAATACTAATAGGAGCAACACAAAGTCCTCCTCACGTTCGCGTGACATATCTCCTGTGCAAACCCCACCATAAATCCACAACATATTATGCAAAGGAATTGCAGATGTCTGAAGAAGAATTTTAATTCAAGATTTTAAACCATTGACTTTTTCTCCAAGAAACTTTCCTAAAAAACACCAAGATCAAGTCGATGTCCGTCAGTGTCACCTCTTACCATTCATTGGCAATAAGTCAGGAGGTTCTATCCTGGTGAGATGGGGCTAATCCATAACCCTGCACCACGTGACACTACTCTTCAAATTGCTGCTGCCATGTTTCTTCGAAACATTATGTTCACTGTATCTTCCACCTTCCTCAACTATCCCCAAATCAGATCTTTAGACTCGGCATGATTAGTCCCCGAAGCGCTGCATTATCATAGGCGATTTAAACTGACATAATCCTCTATGGGGGATAACTGATTCTCATAATAAAGAAAATTTCTTGAAGATTATATCTCAAACGATGACTTATGCATCTTCAATCATGGTTCAAACACCTATCTGCATCCTGCCACAGGAACAGGCACTGCCCTTGATCTTTCCCGAAAAGGTCCAAATACTTTATACGAATTTGAATAGTTGGTCCATGGTGACCTTTATGGAAGGTCCAAGAATACTCCAAACTACTAATCCCGCTGACAAAACACCTTCAACAAGGTGAAACTTTCCAAAGGCTAATATGTATTTATTCCAAACACTATTTATACAAACATTAAAACCTCACAGTTTCAGGAATGTTCCGGGTCCTATTTTCAGATCAATTAAATGCTATTGGCGATGAAAGCATTCCCAAACCATCTGCAAACCCTCATCATGGTTTGATAATGATTGTTAACAAACTAGAAAAGATAAGAAGAAAACTGAGAAAATTTTCCGCCGACATCCTACCATGCGCAACCTGAATGATGTTAAAATCATTAACGCCAAGGCGAGACATGTTTTTAAACAAAATTAACGTCAATCCTTCAGAAACAATGCCTAAAATCAATTCCCGCACAACCAAGTCATAGGTGTGAACGTGATTCAAAAGATTAAGGGCAAAGGATTAAAATCTGGAGTTCACCATCAATTGCCAACATACTTGGTGAAACTTTTGCATACCATTCCTCATCATCCAACTATGAATATCAATTTCAGAGGTTGCTAAAACAACAAGAAAACATAAAAGTCAATTTTAGCTCTGATGATAGTGAAGACTACAACGAAACATTTTCACTCCATGAATTGCATACTGCCTTTGGGCAAGCTCATGACACTGCAGCAGGAGCTGACAACAGTCAGCTCCTAAAACACTTGCCCGATTCATATTTGGAGACCGTACTTATAGACTGAACCGCAAAAGAAACGTTACCCCAAGTAACATTGCATTAATTTGATGATAAAAATACAAAGCAGATGACAATAAAACTGATCGCCCAAACGCATAACGGCAACGGCCATGGTAACCCGATGCACGTGAGTTCCGTGCAAATTGAAATACACATGCCTTCCCCCATTTCTTGTCGGATAAAAATCCACCCAGATCGGATAACATTAATTCGTTATTGAATTGCTACCGACATGCCAAGATCGACAAGAAATCAGCGACACCAAGCCCTTGGACGATTGCAAGCTGGACAAACCGCCCGGTAAGTAGCCAATGCATTTCAAGTCCACGTCAGGACCATATACAGGCTCCAGCAACGGTACCAGACCACCAACACTATGGATGATTGACCACGTAGTGGAAGACCAAGGGTCACCACCCGACGTAAGGATCGTCAGATTGTGCGACAGCATCTTCAAGATCGCTTTGTTGCTGATGCGGAAACTGTTCGACAGACCATGGGGACACACCAGCGACACATTAGTGCAGACACCGTGCGTCGACGATTGACTGTCATAGGCCACACCGAAAGCCCATTCTGACACCACGTAATCGCCGGGGTCGTCTTCGGTGGGCAACACAGCACCAGCATTGGCGCCACCAGGAGTGGAGAAGAGTCCTCTTCTCAGACGAGAGCCGTTACTGTATCTCAACAGCAAAAGACAGAGAGAGTCTGGCGCCGCCGTGGAGAACGTTATTCGGATGCTTGTGTTGTTGAGAGAGACCCGTGGGGTTGTCCTAGTATCATGGTGTGTGGTGGAATTGGTCTTGCACAGAGGATCGGCCCTGTGATCTTCCAGAACATCGGTCCTGGGAGAGGCAATGGTGTCACAGCAGCTCGGTACATTGATCAAGTCTTGAGACCACAGGCCATACCTCAGTTGGCACGTCGCCGCAACCACGAGTTTCAGCATGATAACGCCCGTGCCCAAACTGCGAGAGCAACAAGATTCCAGCAGAATGGCATCAGAATCATGCAGTGGCCTGCCCTCAGTCCCGATTTAAATCCCATTGAGCACCTGTAGGACGAGATTCAAAGACGGCTGAATTACGTCCGACCAAGGTCGACAACTGCAGCTGAACTGCGTCAGGCGTTCCTCAGAGTGTGGGTTCAAGTGCCTATGGCCTTCATCAACCGCCTCATCCATTCCATGTATCGACCTTGCACGGCAGTCATCAATGCACATGGCGGACACACGAGATACTGACATGTGATGCCATTTTCTCAGAGACCAGTGTTGTGTTTCACTTTAAGAACATTTGACACTTTAATTTCAACCTTGAGGATCAGTTTTGCCAAGTTCATCTTTTTAATATGTCTCAAAGTATGTTGACAGCGTTTGGACAAATAAGGTTTCTCATATATCTATCCATGGTGACGTTTCTTTTGCGGTTCAGTATATATTTGATGAAATAAGGAAAACTCGAAAATTTCCCTCCTTCGTGGCACAATGCTGTTAACGTTCCTACAGCAAAGTCTGGCCGGGATCATACAGATCCATCCAATATTATTAACTAGCTGTGTTTGTAAAATCATTTAGCATATGGTGAACAATCGTTTGGTCCGGCACTTTGAGACCAATAACTTCCTGTGTGACAGAAGTACCTCAACTGTCAACAAACAAGATACTGTATACTGATAAGGCATATGATACAACGTGGAGACATGGTATCTAAACAGATTTGCATACATATGGATTGAGACGCAGATTACCTCACTCGCAGATTACGTATGTCAGACAACAAACAATTTCAGAACGAGTAGGCTCCTATCTGATAATTTCGATCAAGATCAGGGCGTCTCTCAAATCAACATCCTATCTGTCACACTTTTTAACGTCAAAATACAGTCTCACAAAAGTCTTGTACAATGGTATTGATGGTTCACTTTGTGTGGATGATTTCAACATGTCTTGTCGTGGTAAGAAAATGCACACAATAGAAAGACAGCTACAGCTACAACTGTATAAACCTGACAAGTATCCAGGTTTATTTTTAGATGGTACTCCTAACAAGGTAGTAGAGGAGGCCAAATTCCTGGGCCTCAAATTCGACGTCATCTCACAGTTCCTACCACACATCACAGTGGGTTAAAATTCCAAGTGGGGAGGGGATCGGAGAACCCTCCTTCACTTGTACAGTTCATTTTCATTTATACGTTCTAAACTTGACTATGGTTCCATTGTCTATTGTGGAGTCTGCAAAAGCAACTTAGACTCTATACACCACCAAGGTCCATGGCTCTGTCTTGGAGCTTTTAGGACCTTGTTATCTGTACAGTTTGTATGTTGAAAGCTGATGAACCTTCCCTCGAACAACGTCGCATTTACTGTCACTGCAATACATAACTAAATTACAATTCAATCAGTCAAAACCAGAACATAGTTGTGTTTTCAACCCTCTGTATGAAAACCGAAATTTGTCAAACCTGGTTTCACCAATTAGAATTAGAATTCAACCACACGTCAAAATAGCTAAAATAGATTTTATCACCTCATCGACTTCTGTCTTCTCCTCCCTGGCAGATGGGAAAGCCAGAGGATAACCACACTCTCACCCAGCTAAAAAGTCCGAAAAAAATCCTTTGGTATATCAACAAGAATACAACCAGTTACGAACAAAATATAATAACAAGAGATGTATTTCTACAGATGGATCCAAGGGAGGTGGCAAAGAACCCCCGATAATAATTAGTTCAATCTTTACTGCTAAGGCCAAAGTTATCTTAACAGGTTTGACCTACAGTAAACTACGTTTAAAACGAACTGACCGATATAACGAACTAATTTTTTAGGTCCCGGCCATTTGCTGTATATATGCTGTATTTCTGCTTATAACGAACTACGGTTATTACGATCTAAAATTAGTGGTCCCTTTGAGTTCGTTATAACCGTAGTTTACGGTATGTTAAACAACAAAATCAGTATAAAAATTCATCATATTTTCTGATTCATTGTCTTGCCTCCTGGCACTTAAAACTGTCTCTCCAATCTCTTACATGAAGAATATTCTCTATTTGTTACCATGACGCCGCCGTCAGGCAATATAATATGGCGCCGTGAGTAGGTATTATGACGTATGTCTTCTCATACCTCCATTTCAAGAGATATTGATGAAATGCTATGTATCCTGCCTGGGAGGGACACATATTTTAGCAGTATCACACGGTTAACGTGGTATTGTGCATCCCACTTTAGATTTCGTGCCGTTAGACTCAGGCTCGTGGTATATGTACCATATCTGTAAAACATGTTTATCATACAAGTACGATTAAGACTAAAACATTCATTAATTTTGGTAGAACGCGGCCGGGGATCGAACCCTCGGACCTTCCGCGCTCCAGGCAGACGCTTCTGAATTGAGAACATGTACCAACAGTTACATATGTTTATGACAGATCGTCTATATCTCCGTCCCGTGAAGATTCCGGGGCAGAATAGGTCTTCAGCAACCCATGCTTGCCGTAAAAGGTGACTATGCTTGTCGTAAAAGGCGACTAACGGGATCGTGTGGTCAGGCTCGCTGACTTGGTTGATGCATGTCATCCATCCCAATCGCGTGGATCGATGCTCATGATATTAATCACTGGATTGTCTGGTCCAGACTCCATTATTTACAGACCGCCGTCATATAGCTGGAATATTGCTGAGTGCGGCGTTAAACAACAAACCAAAAAACCAACCAACGTCTATATCTCCAGGTTGGTTGGTTGGTTGTTTAACGCCGCCTATATATCTCTCCAGGACTCGAATATGGGTAAACCTACATAAACTCATGGATCCATTCCCATTGTTCTCCCGATCTCAAACTGTCCGCCCTTGATTTTCATTTATTCAGCTGAATACTTGACTTGCCTATGCAAATAAAACCGCATTTGATCAGATACCAGTACCTGGGTACCTGTGGTATATAAATGTAAGCAGCTGGTATCATTACTGTTTGATAGTGATTCATCAACATATATAGATTGAATTATACCCTATTGTGACCATAAAACGTTTGACTTGCAAGAGTCTGGCCACACATTCTATGATTGCCAGCCCGCACAGTTCAGTGTAATGACTGGTGACAAAAAGTACCTTATCAGTGTCTTGGGTAATGAATGTCATTATGTGGTAACGGATCAAGCAGTCATTTTTATAACCTCAACACAGTACAGATGACGAAGAACAATTAATGTAATTCCTGAACGTGTCAGCGAGTTTTGAGTGAGTCACCACTTTAAGTAGTAATCGAGCCACATCACTGGGACCACGTGCTTGTGACATCCCATGGACATGATGGAACTCCATTCTTGTATTGACTAGGCTACCAAACCAATCAAACAGAAACAAATACAAAACGTGAACGGTTACTGAGCTTCAGACATCAATCATAGTTGTACAGCGATTCCCAAGATGGAAGAGACGCAAGTATCGATCTAACCTCTCTTTATCTGTAGTCTAGATTACTGCAGTTTCAGGAGAAAATGAAGAGTCTCTGGGCTCCTTTTCATTACATTTTATTAAAATAATTTTACAACTGTTTTTGTCTGTAAAACATATGTTCATTTCAGAGACTATAGGTTTGTCTATATATCTCCATATGAAGTAGATTGTGTTAAATGGGGGATTGTACGTTTGTTTCAACGCCACATTCTAAAGGTGTTTTAGTTATTTGATGGCTTGTTGACATGGGAGGAAATCCCACTTGATGAAACCAACAAGCATGGGCACAATGATCACAACCGAGGCGATTCTAGCACACGAACCAACAACCAAGGGACATAACCTACATGTTTGTTAAAAGTAACATATGCAGACTCAGTTTCGGGTTTATAATTATAAAAAAACATGGAAATGTGGCCCCATACACAGGTACATTTGACATGTAAGCGTTCTTCTGTTTTGTGAATACGTACATATATATTTACCAATGTACCTTTTTTATTGCCACATCGAATACGTGACAAAGTTGGTAATGCGATATTTATTGAAGGGAAGTGTGAGAACAGTGAGGAACGGGATAGCACTGACATCCCCGTTATGCAACTTATACACATGAATTCATCCATTCCGGCTCACGCCCACAGGACACACTGTGTTTTATTGTACAAAACAGGTCCTGGTTTGGTTGGTTTGTTGTTTAACGCCGCACTCAGCAATATTCCAGCTACATATCGGCAGTCTGTAAATAAACGACTCTGGACTAGACAGTCCAGTGATTGACGTCATGAGCATCGATCTTTGCAATTTTGATACGATGGCATGCATCAACCAAGTCAGCGAGCTTGACAACCCAATCCCGTTAGTCGCCTCTTGCATGCATGGGTTGCTGAAGACCTATTACCTTGATCTTCACGGGTCAAAACAAGTCAAGATTATTTCCTACACGTAATATGTATATCTTATGTTATCTATACATGTTGTGTGTCTAAACAAAATGTTAATATATTATTAAATCAACAGACCCATCTGTTTTAACTTCGGCAACATCTACATGATCCAAAAGCAATATTTTATTAATGAACAATTGGCTTGTCTTTGCATGTGCTTGTGAGGGGTGCCACCAGTCGGGCAGGTTACGCTCCTCTTTTTGAACACCTGGTATTATCACTATTTGATAGGGATTCATACGCACTTGCGAATGATATGCTTTGTTGTCGGAATCGTACAATCGTGCTTTCAGGAGAGATTTCTTATGAATATGGAAAGGGTTTTATCGCTTTTATTATCATGAATTATGATATGTATGAAATATGAAATATTGCCATATGACATCAACAAAACCACGATGATACAGGGTGTGCTTGGTCTCTTAAGGAACATCTGAACTCGTTGAAGGTTTATTGACCGTTCGCCAGATCTTCTGACTTTGTCTGGAAACCAGACAGAACCGTTGATTACATTGCCAGTGAAGTAATCTAACTGTACTTACCGTTTCCAGACAGGAGACAGGTGGTAATTAACATGTATAGATTTTGTCACAAAATTTAGATTACCAAACGTTCTTGTTTGCGAGCAGTGCCAAAGGTTTTACTTGTTGTCGAAGGACGAATGCCAAAAAAGGTATGATCTAGATGAGAAATGTCACTTCCCAACCCACGTATGGTATATGGCTTGCTTTACAAAAACGGTCAAGTTGTCTGCGTGTCCACAAAGGTTTTGTAGGAAAATGAACGAGTCAATCCCACACTTGCAAACGTTATAAGAAAGAGTGCTTAGATAATAGTTTCGACCTTGTGACGCTGTCTTTATATGAATTTATAATTTGTTTGCATCACTGACATGCGGTCGTCGGAATTCAAGGAGTGAGAGATCTTTACAACTGCATACAGCTGTGACATTGTGCAATCGCGATGCCAAGGTAAGTTTGTTTGTTTTTAACGCCGAACTCAGCAATATACCAGCTGTATGATAGCTGTCTGTAAATAATGGAATCTGGATCAGACAATCCAGTGATTGACATTATGAGCATCGATCTACTCAATTGGGATACGATGGCATGCATCAAGCAAGTCAGCGAGCCTCACTACCCGATCCCTTTAGTCGCCTCTTTCGCATAGTCGACTCTTATAACAAGTATGGGCAACGGAAGACATATTCTGACCCGGATCTTCGCGGGTGACATGGGTAAATGTAATGTTACATGATATGCGTGTATCGGATTATTTCAAGCCCTGTTCGCATGCACAACTTTTACTCACCAATACAAACTTAAACATGTGTATATTTGCACCCCTGAGTAAAATCAAAATTACAATGCGTTCACAACGTTTTAGTCAGGTGTTGCATATTTAGGGCAGTAAATGCGAATGTTATGTACGAATCGGAAAGACGGAAAGGACATATAGATCCACATTGTGACCTTATTGCTGTTCTAAATCCGTAAAAAAGACTTCCTTCAATGATATCCCTGTTTGGCACACAATGAGATCGTTAGCAAAGTAACCGTTTCGAATCATTTGTGTGTAATCAAGTGAAATAACATACTTCATACAAGGTGCATGTACACGTTCAAACACAGAAATCGATTGACAATCGATACTACACAAGATCCTAGAACGTCCTGATAGGAGCAGTACAATCCTGCACGTTAAGATACACTTTGAAACATGAAATGCTTTCATTCAAAATATGAATAATTGGTTCATGTTTTTTTTTTTACTAAGGTAATGTTTCAAACCGATTTATTATGCGTAATGTTTATAAGGAATTATTTTTGTATTTATTGTTCGATAAACAACGACAACGAGTCGTTTATTTCTTATATGGAGTATCAACATTATGTACACCTCTTTATGGGGCACGGGTGGCCCAGTCGTCTAAGGCGTCGCGATTCGCTGTGCAAGTTTAACCAACAAACTGTCCGATATTGGCTTTGTTTCTTTTGTATCTCAACACGACATTGTTGTTTTCTATGAAACATAGTCAATAGAAAAACACTTTAGTGACATTTTTTCCAGAATATAAACTTTTATGTTTACCAGCCACAACAAAGGTTCGGGAGGTATACTGGTTTTGATAAAATATTCACTGGTAAGATATTTTATTGATTTTCGATACAGGGGCAGTGCTATTACTATTCTGTTGGATAAAAGTATGTTTGGTTTCAGTGGAGATACATTATGTGTGTTTACATATATCCAACCGGAGATTTTGCTGTATGTTTTTATTGAGTATACTGGAAGAGTACCCAGCTGTTTCTATCATTGTACTTGATTTGTTTGTTTGTTGTTTAACGCTGCACTCAGCAATATTCCAGCTATATGACGGCGATCTGTAAATAATATTGTGAATGGAAGATTTGGAACTGACTATAAAAACGGTGACTGTACATTTATTTGGCATTTAGGGTGTAGTGTGATAGATTATGTTTTAGCATCGAGTGACATGTTCCCCGATGATGATGAATGTCTCCGGAAAAACACATGAACGGTGTCATTATTTAAATACGTGCAGAAAAACTAAAGATAACTCATACCTTATTAAGTATATCATAAAGTTTGCAATGGATGCAGATAACTATGTAGAATCAAGAAGGACTAGTTTGTACAGTATAAAAGGAGTGAGCTAGAAATGCAGCAGCGGGAGACTCTAAACGTTTCTGGGACGACCCCAACGCCCCACAATCCTATTGATATACAAGACTGGGGGGACTTTTTAGTAAAGTTTTTACATCTATTTTAAATAGAAGACTAGTGTATTCGGCTGCAACACTTGATACAATATTAGTCATTCAACTATTGATAACTGTTTTGTTTTAAACTCTGTCTTTCAGTGCTATCTTTCACGTAAATGAGGTAAATTGTATGTAGCATTTATTGATTTCTCTCAAACATTCGACTCCATTCAGCCTCATCTATGGAAGCTATTGTTAGGTTTGAGTGCTTAAATGGGTAAAATGTTACAAATCCATCAACAGTAATGTAAACTAAGGCTTGTGCTCGTTCAAACAACAGGGTATCTGGTACATTTAATTTCTCCATGGGTGTGAGGAAAGGGTGTATGCTTTGTCCCTTTTTGTTTCAGTTTTTTATAAACGAATTGGTTACTGAAATGGAACAAAATTGTCGTTTTGGTGTTCAGTTACATCCGGAATCTTTCTACTTCTATTTGCGGATGACCTAAATGTGTTTGGCAATACTGTCAAAAACTTAGACATGAAGTTGAATATCTTGTATGATTACTGTTGTAAATGGGAAATGTCAGTCAATCTATCGAAACAAAAAAAGTTGTTGTTTTTTTTAAATGGGGGAGGTTTATCATGTTACGTAAAAAGGTATTATGATGGAAATGAGGCTGAAGTAGTTACTGGATACAGTTATCTTGGCTTGTATTTTAGCAATAGATTACTGAGGTCGAATGCTTTAAATAATATTGCAATTCAGGCAAGAAAGGTGTTCACGGCCCTGTTAAGTAGTATACATTCCTTGAAACCATACTCGCCTCACTTTTACAAAGATAACACCAATACTTTCATACGGGGCTGAAATTTGGGGGTTCAGTGACATAAAACCATTAGAAACAGTTCAATTGTGTGTCTGTAAGCGTCTTTTACACGTAAAGTTATCAACTTCAAATAATGGAGTGTTTGGCGAGTGTGATAGATGTTGTATTCAGTCAAATATTGGCTGCCTCCTTTCAATATGCAGGAATCTCGTTTATCAAACAAATGTGACAATATGTTGGGGTTGTACGATGAACAAGGTCACGTAAATTCGGTAAAGGAACTGGTATTTTCAGATTAGGATTTAGTGATGTTTGGTACTTTCAAACAAGTGGTAATAAAACCGTATTTTTAAATATGGTACGTCAGCCGTTAAGAGACAAGTTCTTTCAGGTTTGGCATAGTGATCTACCCGAAAGCCCTAAAATGGCTTATTTGGCACAGTTTAAAACATCCATTTCATGTGAGAACTATTTAAGTAGTATAACTGAAAATAAATTCAGGACCACATTTACTCGTTTTCGGCTCAGTTCTCACAATTTAGAAATTGAACTTGGACATTTCAATATTCCTCGTGAATTTTGAAAATGTAAAGTTTGTTACCTAAATCATATCGAAAATGAATATTACTTTGTGTTAATTTGTCCAGGTTATAGCCATCTTAGGCAAAGTTACATAAAATCTAAATTTTACATCTTTCCAAATATTCTGAAGTTTAATACACTTCTGTCATCGCAAGACCCTATTATCATTATGAATACAGCAAAGTACTTGTTTTACGCCAATGCTGTAAGAACACAAATACTCAAACTTTGATAATATGCAATTATGTCAAAAATGCTTTTTTTAAAGAAAAGCAAAGGAATGTGTTGTAATATTTACACTGTTTGCACCTAAATTGTATTTCGTTTGTACAAAAAGGCCCGTGGCCTACAAGTACTGAATAAAGTGAAGACCAATTATTCGTATTAGAATATATTCTTCCTTCATCTTTGCGCGTTTTCTCAGGAACAGCATATAGTAGAGCCATGGAACTTGTGTAAGTGCACTGGACCTTTCATATTCCAATAACTTCTCAACAACGACAACTTGGTCGTTATTTACAGGTTTTCTTTCTGCGTCATTACCGACGTGTCATTTAGCCGATTTTGTTACATTTTGGTATACAGGAGTATCTTAGGACACTATACAATATGACTTTATTTACGTTACTACCTTGCTTCCATGGCAACGGAAAGTGGCATTTGCAGAGCTGATTGATCGATATTCAGAGATCTCGTTCAAATTTGGTATTGAGGTACAATGTATTTCAGGTCCCAACCGAATAGGTATTCTTACCATCATGGCAATTTAACCAAGGCATCCGATTGGTCGAAATTTAGTTGTTCGATTTCGTTAAAAGATATTTAGATATGTTTCTGCATACAAAGCACATTTTATTACAATAGCAACGGAATGGAGTCCTCTGATTGGTCGAAATTTAGACAATTAACCCTATTTAAGACTATTTTCTCATACTGATAAGTGCACTTTATGAAACTAGGTGTGAATGATTAGCACAACATCCAGTGATATAACCTCATTCAGAAATCTAAGATGATCTCTCTAATTTACAGGTCTCAAACATCTACAAGAGTAAATATGAATTTATGAATTTCTTTTGAAACCTCTCGTGAATATCATTTCATTAGATTATTAGTTCATTGTACCCCTGCAACGAAGTTAGGGGGTATAATGGAATCAGCGTGTCCGCCTGTCTGTCGGTCTGTCCGCAGAAAATAACTTTCCGAACAATTTCTATTAAACTAATTGACTGATTTCAATTAAACGTTGTACACTAGGCCACTTCAACATGTTCTTTGGCACATTGCAATTGTTTCTTTTTTTTCATTTCGGCGGAGTTATTGCCTTTTTATGACTTCGTCATTTCAATTTGTCTGGACAACTTCTAAACTACTACATCGATTTCTTTCTACGTAGGTATAGCTACGGACACTGTACGACATGCCTTCATTTCCATTAACATTGTGGTACCATGGCAACGGAACGGAGGCCTCTGATTGGTCGAAATTTAGAACTTGGCCGATTTCGTTCAAATTTCGTATATTGACATGTAATCGGACTCCGAACTCAACCACATAGGTTTTAATTTTACATTGTCAATGGAAAGGAGGCCTCTGATTGATCCTTTATATACTCTACCCTATTTAGTATAATCTTCAAAAACAGATTTTTTGTTATGTCGTCCAATATGATTGCAGAGGGACGCTTGGATACTCATGTTAACATTATCATACGTCTGTAGGAGGTATTTAATTCCCCATAGGACAGTTCTAGTTACCATATTTTTTATCCATACATGCAAGATGTGCAAAAGGATTATGTGATGTATTGCCGTCCGTCTTTGTACGCCGTGCGTCATCCGTCATGCGAAATCTATTCACAATCCAATTCATTCATAAAATATGTCGAAAGATAGCATTTACAGCTCACCTGGTACGAAGTTCCGCGGTGAGCTTATGTCAGCTCCCCCAGAAGATCGAATGGTCAGTACATAACTGACATGAAATACTCTACGGGTCGTAAGACTAATATTCTTTTTTCGCTGTTTTCAATCAACAATGGTCTTACTACAGGATACGCTAAACTGCTATAGAAAAGGTACAGACTTCATATCCGAAAAATATATAACTTTAAGTGGCTATATTTGACTCGACACGGTACTAGTGAAACCGACGGGTGATTGTTTTTAACAAAAGCACCACTGCATTGGAATTCCTGTCGTTTGTAATATCATATGGTTTTTGTGTATGCTCAACTGTCAACTGTCATATCCGTTCAAAATGTCCATTATTGTATTTCTAAAACTCTGTTAATGGACCATTCTAACAGCCCACCACCAATTACGACTTGGTCTGATCTGCTTGGTCCTCCTTTCCTTCGTTATGGTATTAGAATATTAACGGAAATGGGGTTTCCTTACAGAATATCGAAAGATAATCTTTGTAAAACAGTAAGTTTGATATAAATCGGGTGAGGGTTCAAACGCCGTTTTATAGAGCCTGCATATAACAACCAGGTGGTACAGTCCGTTTGACTCCAAATGAGAACGATGAATTGCAAAATAACTCGAAATCCAGAAAAATGTATGAAATATCAATACGGTACTTGACCATGAATACCCTATACCCAACAACATCTGAATTTTGTTTAATTTAAGACCCATGACGGATGAAGTTCTTTAAGAAACTATCATGTAATTTTGTATAGAAATGTGTACATGACACGTAGGGGGACAAACCGTGGAAGGAACAGCGCAAGCACGGTCTGCACGTGCTACACAGTGACCGTGTTCATTCAATGACAAGATGCGCTACTCAGAAGATATTAAACAGTTGATGTTGAATGTGTATGATTTCTTTAGAAGTGAAGCAGAAAGAGCAAAGCCTTTTTATGTAATTAATAAATTCTTGAAACGAGCTTCAAAAACTTTTGGTATGTCCCCTCAGAAACTTAAAAATGTTGTTAGTCGACGAGATACAAATAGTCAGGCCAAGGAGGTAGGGAACATGTCAAAACCACGCAAGGTTGATAAATTAGACAGTTTTCAGAGGGATCAAGTCAGACGTGCAATTGTTAAACTGCACTCAGAAAGTAAGTACCTGTCCCTAAGAATTTTGAAGAAACAACTTGAAACTGACCATGATTTACGTGTTACAAAGTACAAACTATGGCAGCTGTTGCATACATTTGGTTACAAATATAAAAAGATAACTGGAGAAATTAGGGCTGTGTTGTGTGAACGGTCTGACATTGTTCGTCTCCGAAATCATTACCTTCGTATCATCAAACAGAAACGTGAAGAAGGATATGAGCCCGTCTTCTTAGATGAGACATGGATAAATGCGTCACACACAGCCAGCAGTCAGTGGGTACCCAGTGGTGACTGTAAGGAGTCTGGTAGAAAGTTACCAATGGGAAAGGGTGAAAGACTCATAGTTCTCCATGCTGGTTCTGCTAGTCAGGGTTTTCTCCAAAACTGTGACCTCGTCTTTAGAGCCAAGGCCAAAGACAACAGGGACTACCACACAGAAATGAACGGCAATGTATTTCTGGAGTGGGTGAAAGATAAATTAGTCCCTGCTTTGCCTACCAAGTCTCTCATTGTCATGGACAATGCACCGTATCATAGTGTGCAGGATCGAGAAAGCAAGACTCCAACCTCTAATAACCGTAAAGGAGACATGGTTACTTGGCTGCAACGGAGGAACATTACCTTTCCTTCTCGAGCGACGAAACCACAGCTCTATGAAATCATCAAAACTATGAAACTTGACCCCGTGTATAAAGTTGACAGTTACATCAAGGGTCAGGGTCACGCTGTCTTATAACTGCCACCTTATCATTGCGACCTGAACCCAATCGAGTTGGTATGGGGCATCGTCAAGGGTGACGTTGGACGATCGAACACAACGTTCAAATTACGAGACGTTGAACAACTCGTAAAGGAATCCCTTGGTCGGGTAACAGTAGAAACATGGAGGCGTTGTGTGGCCACAGTCGTTGACGAGATAGAGCCACGTTATTGGTCACGAGATGGACTACGGCCAGCAACAGTCCAACCTATAATAGTGGCAGTCGGTTCAGGCCCCAGCAGTTCCGACGACGAGATCTATGGCATGAGCGAGTCAGATTGCGACTGAAATTATCATGAGACGGCCCCTCTAACGATCTGTCATTTCCCCTACCACAGAACGTGCAGTGCATTCGTGCTTGCGCTGTGCCTTCCACGATTTGTCCCCCCTACGTGTCATGTACACATTTCTATACAAAATTACATGATAGTTTCTTATACAAACTTCATCCGTCATGGGTCTTAAAATAAACAAAATTCAGATGTTGTTGGGTACAGGGTATTCATGGTCAAGTACCGTATTGATGTTTCATAAACTTTTCTGGATTTCGAGTTATTTTGCAATTCATCGTTCTCATTTGGAGTCAAACGGACTGTTTTTTGTAGTTGTAGAGAGGGAATCTCAAATGATTTGCACATCTAGACAAAGTAACGATCAATTAAATCTGCGAAGTTTCATGAATGTTCGATAAGTATTATTTCATAGCGATAACCCTTAATGTAAAAAAAAATAGTATCTGTCACTTCAACCCTTGATAATGTAAAAATGTTTACATTAAGACTAATTTTTACATTAAGAGTTGTAACAAGAGTTAAACCGCAACCCTTCATGTAAAATATTTTTACATTAAGAGTAATTTTTACCGTAAGGGTTGTAACAAAGGATGCTGATAAAATGTACAAGATAAAATATTTACCCCAATTTTAATAATGATCATTCGCGGAATAGAATCCGACCTCGGAAATGTCGGACAAGTCCATTTTCCGAATAGGTGGGTTAAGTTTAGTATTTCCCGCATATTCTCACAATACTCACGTCTAGTATCTGTAACGTTTCCTCCAATACCGATTGTTATATCGCTCCCACTTTTGAATGCGATCGTTCGGCAAATGCGTTTATCTGCGTAGTCCAGCTACATGTATGGGGAACAACACTTCCATCTAAAAAATAATGTCGTACAATATTTGACGTCATCAACTTGTGATCAAAGATTTGAATATCCACAAATGATGTCATGAGAGAACAGTGTTTTATCGTGAAATATCGTGAAACCAAGCCTCACTTCTTCATTGTTCTTTGCGGTTTATCGCATAGCTAACTAAACAAAACGATTACAATACAGTGTTGTCCATCTTGTTTGATTTTAGGAAAAGGGCACATATGTGTGCCAGTAATAACCTTAACATATTCACTCTTCATTCCATTTGGTGCAATAACATTGAAAATGATGTCCACTAAAACTTCATGTTATTCATCACATGTATCCCAATTGCGTGGTTTGATGCTCATGATACCAATCACTGGACTGTCTGGTCCGGACTCGATTATTTACAGACCGCCGTCATATAGCCGGAATATTGCTGAGTGTGGCGTTAAACAAGAAATAAACAAAACATATACAAAAACAGGGAAATCAAAGTTATCAGTTTCAGCAGTCGGGGTAATAGCAGTGGTTGTGAGTGAAACTTAATTAATAGGAGTTTAGCAGTCGGTAAAAATGGTAATATACTCGTTAAAAAGATGGTTAATGGAGCTGAGAATGAAAAATCGAGTGAACCCTGATCCATTGACCGGGATCATTATCACGCAGCGCTTCGAGCATACATTGCATAGGGAGTCATGTGGCACACAAGCGAACACAATGCCACATTCTGCAGGGTGTAAAATTACGTGCAATCATTGCACAACTCATAATGCAGCCATTATTTCAAATCAATAAACAGATGATGAGGCCTTTTCCCGATTCAAATCTAGCAAAAGGTAGAGTGCATTAATTTAGATAAAAAAGCGGAGGATAATAAAAAACAATAAAAAGGTGAGAAAAAAGTGTGTAATTTTCTCTTTTTTAAAGTTGCTGGGAGAGGGTGCTGCTAAAACACTGTTATATATGCAGCATGTATTTGCTTCTTCCGAAACATTTATATTCAGCGTCTGCGATGCACATTGCCAGTTGTGAGATGCTATTGATCAGGACAAATTAAAAACGGACAAAACGGATGTCTTCGTCAACAAAAAAGGACAATATCTGTAGGACTAATGTTAATGGCAATTCCTTGTAGAGATTTTTCAGATCACACGCAAAGACCGTCAGAATGTCTGTCAAATGCAGCTTGACAACAAAAATGCTGGTGGGCACTGACAGTTCAATCAGTCGTTGACATATGTGACTCCGATTACACAAAGTTAATTGAGTACCTACATTGTACTTTTGTTGTCCAAGGAAAGGTTCGTGGTGAATAGCTGTCTGGGGTTCTGTCGGCCTGGACTGTACGTCAGCACCGGTGTCCTTTACTTGTCACTAATTGAGTATTGTTATATTTCATTACCCAACAGTCTTGTCCCAGAACGACATTTCATGAACAGTAGAAAATGGTGACTGAAAAACACGAGACAAAGTGAAATCAGTTAATAGGTTCACCTAAAGACTTTTTTCTATTTCGAGGAGACGCGTAATATTGGTGTATAACTAACACATAGTTTAACAGCGTAGGGTATATTTGTCACATGGTAGATCCGCGGGGTTGTTCCCGTTCGCGAGTTTGCCCACACAACCATTAGAGTTAATGAAATGTATATCGTGATTGATTTGAATTGATTTGATTGATTATGCCATCATGCCATCATGCCATCATGTTAGTCACTTATTTGTGCGGTAGGTTTAATTTCTTGCAGAGCGCTTTGATAAAGCTGTAGAAATGCTTACTGATATCCATGTGAAGGAACAGCTGTTCGTCCTTGTTTGGGGATATCAGGAGACAAACGTTACACATTATGATATGAAAGTACTTCAACCGAATGGAATATCTTCATGCAACCTTGCATACACCGTCTAAATGTTGACGTTTGTTCCGTTCTACGTTGCTATGAATACACTGTCCGATATCATATTATTCTGTAACTAGAACAAAACTCGGATCTTTTAAAAATGTGTTTTATATCCTTGCACTCATTCCCGACTGAAAGCGATCGATGCTCTTGCAATTGCGACCCGTGAAGATCCGGGGTAGAAGAGGTCTTTAACAACCTATGCTTGCCGTAAAAGGCGACTATGTTTGTCGTAAGAGGCGACTAACGGGATTAGGTGACTTGGTTGGTGCATGCCATCGTATCCAAATTGCGTGGATCGATGCGCTTGATGCCAATCACTGGATTGTCTGGTCCTGACTCGATTTTACAGACCGCGTTCATACAGCTGGAATATTGCTGAGTGCGGCGTTAAACAACAAACAGAGAAACAAACTCTTCAATTGCTCATTGAGAACTCATCATGTTATTGGCATAGTCATAGAATCTGCAAATACTATTTGATTGCTTAGTGGAACAAATCTTTTGACATCAGTATACTGAGTGCGGCGTCAAACAAGAAACAAACAAACAAACATAAGTATGCAGCAAAGTTGAGGCGTTGTGCTATATACTCATTTGATGTACATGTATCAGCGAACATAATGGTGTCTGATGCAAACCCCCATTAATTTTTTACTTGAACCATAAGTTCCCGTTTTCTTTGTGAACAGTCTTTGCATTTGTGACCCTTGCCACCGGTAGGGCTGGATATACTCAACAGTTTGCAAACTCCTGATATCATCTGATTCATTATTTTAAAGTGATTATTAAAGACATGCTTAGAGACAGTCGGAATCGTATAACGAATTTCTAATAATTGTGGAAAGGATTTTGTCTCCCTTTTTTGTACCTGAGCGCATGTTTAGGATAGATATTCAGAACAAGTCACTCATGTTCATGATTTCGGGTTATTATTATCGCTGTAAACGAATTACCATTGACCTTGAAATGTATTGTTTCCATATTATCAAGTTTAATTCTCTCGAAATGGATCCAAACGATTGATCTTAAAATGTAATCTTTCAACATTACCAAGTTTAATCTAGTTTAATTCAATTTAATGGAAATCTTGAAGCGATCATGCGATCAGTCTATTAAGTTTGGCAATTTGGAGGATGAATGGGTTAGACAGGAGGTACATTCGGTATGTGTACTCATTTCTTTGCGATCGCAATCAGCCCAATGAGTTCAAAAAGAAAACAGGCCCGTGTACAGTGGAGTGAATTAATCTTATTTACCGCGAATTTAATCTTACCGCGTCCGAAGGGTTCTCTTAAATTGCATGCTGTACCGTGTAACTTTTAATTTCATTATGGGCGTTCAAAGACCTGTTTCTCCCGATCGACCTCCGTGTCAATGGATATTTATTACAAGATGCAGTTTCTGGACACAGATTCAAGATTGAGGCACCCACAGATTTATTGTTGTCGGAAGGGACATATAGTCAGATACAGCGTCAATTTGGCCCCCCACGGCCACCAGTATGGCTTTTGGCTGAAAGTATAATGCGAATCCTCTGTGTTTTTTTATTGTAATTGTCAGCACAAATTAGGGGTATCAGTTTTGATCGACATTGGCATAAACATCGTAGCAGTTGGATGTTCGATTTCGTTGGGTTATCACCATATAATGAACTGTGAGTACCCCCTAATAGTAATACAACATGCTTAATGACGACTATAGCTCGTCATTTTGAATTATTGCCAAGGTTATTTGCTTCTGGTATATCACTCCTACTGTTACTTCTACTATTAAAATTACTTGTCACTCGTGATGCACGGAAGGGGGGGGGGGGGGCAGTCGTCTAAGGCGCCGCGATTCGCTGTGCAGAGTTGCGTCACTTGGGCACGCCAGAAACCTATGATTGTGGATTCGAATCCGGGATCGCCCTAATTAAAGTTTCTAGGTTTGTCAACACCATACCCGTGCCCGTGGGTTTCACCGAAGCGGTAAACATCTGAGACCTGCATCACTTGGGGCTTTCCTTCCACATTAAGCTTACACGCCGTGATATAACTGGAATACTGTTAAAAGGGCTGTTAAACCCAACTCACTCACTCATACTCGTCACTCTATGGCTGAGATACTGCCGATGTGACCTTAAATATTAACTCAATCACTCATTCACTGAAATTAACTACTACTGCTACTACTACTACTACTACTACTACTACTACTACTACTACTACTACTACTACTGTTGTCACCACCACTACTTTTGCCTGTCCATGTATGTGCATGTAAACGGGGCGGTGGGGTAGCTTAGTGGTTAATTTTTCGCGCGTCATGCGGAATCCCCGGGTTCGTGTGTACAACGCGTGAAGGCCATTGCTAGTGTCTCCTGTCGTGACTTATTACTAAAAGGGCGTAAAATTAATACACAATCCTTCCACATGTATATGACTATGTAAACAATATTCCCCACGCCTGTACAGTTACCATCCTTACGTTCATAAATAAACATCTGACGATCCCTCTTGGTGTAAAGTGTCCATTGCTTGATTCAATTTCCGATACAATTCCCTATTTTTACTTGTACCATATGATATTCCCGTGTTTTTTCTCAGGTAAACAGTTGCGTTTGTGCTTGTGACGGGTGTTTGCTTGTCTGTTTTTGTTGTTGTTTTATGCCGCAATATTCAAGCGATAAGGCGGCGGTCTGTAAATAATCGAGTCTGGATCAGACAATCCAGTGTTTGATATCATGAACATCGATCTACGCAATTTCGGATATGATTACATGTATCAATCAAGTCAGCGAGCCTGACCACCCAATCCCGTTAGTCGCCTCTTACGACAATGATATGTATTTGACCCTTTCGGCAAACATGGGTTTCTGAAGACCTATTCTATCCCGGATCTCCGCAGGCCTTGTGTCTCCGCAGAATACGCTCACCTTTTCGCGAAACCCTGTATCTTCACTATTTTTACAGAGATTCATAAACACATGTTCATGAAATAGTCAGAATCGTACAATCGACTCTGCACGATTGGGATTTCTTATGAATATGGAAAGGTTTTTTTTACTTTTCTTTGCCTTAGCGCGGATTACGGTATCTCTGAGTCAACCATATCACGGCGATTAGGTTAGTGCAATTGTCAGCCGTAGCATGTTTGATTAAAACCCTGTACCACCCTGTAACCCTGTAACCCTGTACCACTTTGTCTGCTAGTTCCAGTTTCAGGATTGTCCCCCAGAGAGGATATGTGAGACCACATCATTCAAGGTACATTTATTCTTACCACAGTTTTAAGCGTAGTATATTTGTTTATTTTAACTGTTGGCTAACTTGAATATCATCACCAGCGGCTGAAGGGATTGGGTAAATCCTGCTGGGGAGTCGTGCAGGTAGCAGAAGTCCCCACGGTCCCCAGTAAGGTGGCCTAACTTTGGTTGCTGGTGATCTATAGCCCATTTTTATATTGTATTGTTGATTGAAAATGTATTCTTTTTAATGTTCTCAACTAGTTTTGAAATCGAAACTGTGATACTCTAGTTAATTTTACTGTCCTTCGCTGACAGATATTCATTCCATTTAAATCTATGTGTTATATGTCAGTTCTCGTCACGATATGGCTGAAATACTGCCGATGTGACGTTAAATAATAACTTACTCACTCACTCACTCCAGTTTCAGGATGTTTTTCCCAAAAGTTAATGATTACCCTAATAGACACTGTGTCTCAGTTCGAAGACACTTATTGCATTGGACATCAACTCTTTGAGCATAATCCCTCTTTAATGGACATGTAAGAAGTGAATGACAGGTAACAAACTCTATGGTAGTCTTCCTCATTTTGATTTACATTGCAGTGTGTACACAACAGTATTCCATTATCGTTTATATTGACATGAAAGTATTTGACACATTCGATATGTCATAGGCTTATTATGGTTACCAGTATTGTCAAAAGCACAAGGCTATGAGTGAGTGAGTGAGTATGGTTTTACGCCGTTTTTTAAGCAATATTCTAGCAATATCACGGCGGGGGACACCAGAAATAGGCTTCACACATTGTACCCATGTCGGGAATCGAACCCGGGTCTTCGGCGTGACGAGCGAACGCTTTAACTACTAGGCTACCCGACCGCCCCACTAGGCTGTGAAATAGAAAATGTGTTATGCTTTGGGTCGTCTTTATCTTCACGTCTTCACGAATAGTTAGGTATCAACGCTACCTTTGGCAATAATATTAATACCATTTTGCTTCTAACCCGGTTTAGGCGCTGTCGGTTAGTCTTGTGGTTAAATCGTTCGCTCGTCACGACGAATTCCCTGGTTCGATTCCCCATGCAATGTGTGAAGCCAAATGCTGGTGACAACCGTCGTGATATCGCTGAAGTATTGCCAATAGGGTGTAAACACATACTCACTCAAACCGAGCGTAGCTGCAACTATGTAGATGCGGCTTTGAGCAATATTTATTTTCTCGCTTATGTTAACATCAGCAAGACACCTGAGCCAAACCAATCTCATGCCAATATGTTTAGAAACGTAGACTGTATGTCATGTCACTTTGTCATGTGTTCACAAACAGATACGGCGTAGATATGACTTAAATAACACAACTTTTCAGTCATAAATTATAACTTTTTTCACAGCATTTGACTTCACAACGGTGTCATTAAGATCAGTTCCATCACACGACATCCGAGGTTCACATGCCATGTCTTTGCACTTTAGGGTTAATGTTCGGAGAGTGAAAACTGTGACATGAAACTAGGGTACCACTTTACAAGATATTTTACGTTATTAGCAAATTAAAGTAGCTTCCGGGATCACATGTCGTGATAAGGAGGTTCCATCACATAGACTAGAATAGAACACAAACCGGTCATGTGAATATCTAAATAATTGAAATGACAAGATATAAATGTCCTGATCTCAAAGACGACACGGAACGGAAGTGCGCGACATGTACAACTGTAAGTGGAGATTATAATTCAGGTGTCGTTGCATTTAGATATCTCTTACTACCTTTTATCAAAACGCTTAGCACAGTGTGCATTTATAAATACCAATAAGGCACGTATTCCTGTTATCAGGGGCTTGTACGTGTTCCGATGCGTATAAATATGTTAAGAACATTGCCATGTACACACTTTAATTCGATTGTGTTTTCTTGTTCGTTGAGTGCTTTTGTTTGAGATAATTGTTCATATATTGTTTCTTTTGTTTATGTGAAATGTTTGTAATGTGATTTAGCCTGTGTTGCTTTTTATGCCCAGTGGAATCTGTTTCTGATTATTCTTTGGCGTTGGCGGTTTATGTTTACTTGAATTGGGTCGATGTTTCTGCTGGTGGGCCCGAGTTTCATGATAAGCCCAGTAGCATTTATGTATATGCCGTGTCAATTACGAAATACTTGTCTGGTCTAAGATGATATACAGCAATATAGAACGTAGATTCGTTTGTTCTACAGCAAATGTCACTGTTACCTTAATTAAACCGTATGAAATCCTACCATTGAGATTCCAGTTTATAACAATCAGAAATTGTTCCATGTTTATTTAGACCAACTGTACGTATCAATCCGTTCCAGTATTGTCATCACATACCTGTCTTTCCTACAGTGTTTATGGAAAGTTCGACATTCTAGTATCATTGATAATAATTCATGAGATGCCTGGAGAAAATTCAAAAGAAGCCATGTGATCGGGAACAATTTCGACTGTGAAGGCAAGATTGACATAGCTAGAGTGCATAGAATGGGTGCCAAGTAACCTGACAGACCACGACCTTATGTTTTTAAGGTTGGCAACTATGAGCTCAAGCAAAATGTGTATAGCAGCACTAAAAATCACAGGGACACCACCTTAGGGCCAGTGAGCAGTTCCAACCGGAAATCGTACACAGGAGACGAGAACTAATCCCAGCCTTGCAAAAAGAAAGGAGACGGGGAGACAAAACCACTTTATTTGAAATAAGCTGTTCAAGATATTATATTGGAGTCGATTAGCAATTACATTCACATATTTGATCAACGATTTAACGGACTATCATATGTCAGTGTGCTGAAGAACCCCAGTGAAACTCGCCCCAAAACGTTAGCGAGAACCGAGGGGGTTAACGGAAAACAGCCACACAGCAGTGTTATTTGTGACGGGGTCTCAGACGCCAACGGTGACACCGATACAGAGTGTCTCGAGAGACCGGGAAGAGCAGTCGGCGGTCTTTCTACTACACAGAGACAGTATGCTAAACCTGTGTTATCTTTAAATATCAGTGGCATTAAATCCAAACTCTTAGCTTTTATTGACATTCTCTGTATTGTTGAAACCAAAACATATGACATGGATGTAAAAGACATTCCAGACTATATAGTCTACATAACCAATAGGAAATGTAGATGCAATAGAATTACATCTGGGGGAATGATATTCGCAGTTCGCCCAAAATCATTTGTCAGTATGTTCAAATATGTGACATTAATTCTGATATTGTGATCTGGTACAGTATATCGAAGGACTTACTGAATATACCTGACCACCAATAGTATCGGATGTGCCTACATACCACATGAAAGCAGTGCCTATTCTATTTCAGAACACTTCAAGCGTGATCAAGCGTGAACTTCAGCGTGACTGCTATGTCAGATTATGTGTGTTTAACGGGACATTTTTTAATGCAAGGACTAAGCCATTGCTGGATTTTGATACCTTTCTTAGTAACAATAATCACAATGATGTAGCTTGTCTACTATTGCCATTAAATCTATTCAACTATGTATCAGATTATGGTGTCTCACCCGAAATCTGCCTTACTGGTAAAATAATACCTATTTACCATACAAACGAAAACTTGTACTTCCAAATACCCTTGTTACATACTGGAGACCCGTGAAGATTCGGGTAAGAATAGGTCTTCAGCAACCCATGCTTGTCGTAAGAGGCGACTATGCTTGTCGTTTTATGCGACCAACGGGATCGGCGGTCAGGCTCGCTGACTGGATTGATGCATGTCATCGTATCCCAATGGCTTAGATCGATGCTCATGATATCCAACACTTAACTGTTCGGTCTAGACTTCATTGTTTGCATTCCGCCGTCATATGACTGGAATATTGCTATGTGCGGCATACTGGAATCACCTTAAACATTCTGTTGAAAATGGGCTGAACCGTTCACCAAAGGTATTATTCTGGGTGGTTAGAATTAACAAGCAGCGTACGTTTTTTTATTTTCCCGATCATTCGCACGAAGGTGGTAATCTGTGTCTCCAATTAACCACCTCTTCTAACCTTTCTCTCGCCCATTCTACACATACAACTGCCAACACACACATGTGACCACTTGGCACATGTCAAATGCTGTCAGACTGGGTCATGATATGATTTTGATTCGAACAGTTGATGCTGATGTCATTCTCCTGAACAGCCATCTTCAAGATGCCAGTCAGTCAGCGTTTTGCGGTCTTAATGACTGCATCATCGGGCCAGTATATATACAGCAGTTGATGAGACACGCAAAGACTTACTCACTAAGAAAGGTAGAGCAAATGATTCCATTCCTTCTATACCAGCTGCTTCATACTAGCATGTCAAAAAGCTGCAGTTCAAGCTGGCAACTGTTGGCGATGACGTCTGGAGGCCGAAATTGAGTAAGGGATGGGTATATATCAGAAGCACATGGCTATGAGCCTTTGTGGACTACACCAGAACAAGCTTTTAAGTCATGACAAGAGCATCTTATAAGTAGTTGTTAGTCTGAGAGGGATGCACACCACTTTGCCACATTGATCACATTTAATTGTCATAAAAGGCGACTAACGGGATCAGGTGGTCAGGCTCGCTGACTTGGTTGAGGCATGTCATCGATCCCAATTGCGTGGATCGATGCTCATGATGTAAATCACTGGATTGTCTGGTCCAGACTCGATTATTTACAGACCGCCGCCATATATCTGGAATATTGCTGACTGCGGCGTGATCAACATACAAACAAACAACAACATTTAATTGTCACAAGTCAACCCAAAATATTAGCCTTGTTCAAGCATATTTCAATAAATACAAAATTTGTTCTTTATTTTTAATAAGTACAATATTAGTACAGTCAATTGGCTTTAATGATGTATGTCTTGAAGATATGTAGAAAAAGAAAAAAATGCATATTTCTTTTCATTGTTTCACACTTACGATTACCCAAATCAAAATAAATAGTCCATTAAAATATAGTTATTTACTTTACAGATTTAGTGTTGGGCAAATACATTCCAAAACGTTTTTTCATAATATACGGAACCGCAAAAAAAACGTCACCATGGATATGAGAAACCTTATTTGTAACCCTGTAAACATACTTTGAGACATATTAAAAAGGTTAAAACTGGGCAAAGCTGATCATCAAGGTGGAAATTAAAGTGTCAAATGTTCTTAAAGTGAAACACAACACTAGTCTCTTAGAAAATGGCATCACATGTGATGTCAGCCATGTGCATTGATGATGACTGCTATACAACGTCGACGCATGGAATGGATATGGCGGTTGAGGAAGGCCATACGCACTTGCACCCATACTCTGAGGAACGCCTGACGCAGTTCAGCTGCAGTTGTCGACCTTGGTCGGACGCCATTCAGCCGTCTTTGAATCTCGTCCCACAGGTACTCAATGGGATTCAATGGCAGGCCACTAAATAGTTCTGATGCAATTCTGCTGGAGGAGGTCTCTTGTCGCAGTGTGGGCACGGGCGTTATCTTGCTGAAACTCGTGGTTGCGGCGACGTGCCAAATGAGGTATAGCGTGTGGTCTCAGGACTTGATCAATGTACCGAGCTGCTGTGACACCATTGCCTCTCCCAGGACCGATGTTCTGGAAGACCACAGGGCCGACCCTCTGTGCAAGACCAATTCCACCACACACCATGATCTTTGGACCACCCCACGAGTCTCTCTCAACAACACAAGCATCCGAAAAAAGTTCCCAACGGCGTCTCCAGACTCTCTCTGCCATCTGCTGATGAGATACAGTAACGGCTCTCGTCTGAGAAGAGGACTCTTCTCCACTGCTGGAGGCGCCAATGCTGGTGCTGTGTTGCCCACTGAAGACGGTCCCGGCGATGACGTGGTGTCAGAATGGGTCCTCGGTGTGGCCTGTGACAGTGGAGGTGTCTGCTCGTCAATCGTCGACGCACGGTGTCCGCACTAAAGTGTTGCTGGTGTGTCCCCATAGTCTGTCGAGCAGTTTCCGCAGCAGCGATCTTGAAGATGTTGTCGCACAATCTGACCATCATGACGTCGGGTAGTAACCCTTGGTCTTCCACTACGTAGTCGGTCGTCTGAAGTGTTGGTGGTCTGGTACCGTTGCTGGAGCCTGTATATGGTCCTGACGTGGGCTTGAAATGCATTGGCTACTTGTCGGGCGGTTTGTCCAGCTTGCAATCGTCCAAGGGCTTGGTGTCGCTGATTTCTTGTCGATCTTGGCATGTGGCAGCAATTCAGTAACGAATGAATGTTATCAAATATGGGTGGATTGTTATAGGGCAAGAAATGGGGGAACGCATGTGCATTTTAATATGCACGGAACTCACGTGCATCGGGTTACCATGGCCGTTGCCGTGATGCGTTTGGGCGATCGGTTCTAATGTCATCTGCTTTGGGTTTTTTATCATCAGATTTCATTTCTACGGACAAGGTAATGTTAAATTTTAGTAACTTTGACAAAAATAACAACTTTTAATGCAATGTTACTTGGGGTGACGTTTCTTTTGCGGTTCAGTATATATTTTGTATACATGTATACTAGAATTTCATTCCTTCATGGCGGCCCCATGTCTGGTTGTCATTACCGACAACTGTGCCAAGTTTTCATGTTTTTCACACAAAATGCATTTTTTTTCTTCATGAAACGGCTCAATTATTCATGCGAGGACACCGATATTCCCACGAGAAAAACATGATAAGTGTTACTAGCCTACATTGTGTACGCGTGTTATGCAGGTTACTTCAACAGTGATTGATCCAATTGTTATAAGCCCCGAGTGTCAGTTTGGAGACGCCGGTGTTGCAGCCTTTAGCACTGACATCAGTGATCATAGGGGATCACACCAACACAAACAAACTGTATTAAGTTTACAAAAGGAAAATCTTTCTTTACTCACAATGAGACTATGAAAAACACAATGGCCTCGTACATATAATGAACAACAAAAGTTCCTGTGACATTTTATGCAAAGTTATGTTTTTTACCAAATGTGAAACAATTTCGGTTTGCAACGGATAAAAGACTCAGGTAAGTGTTCAAATGGTTTAATTTGTCATACTGACTTCAGAAAATACGTGATTTCATAAAAAGACACGAACATGCCAAAATGTCAAACCTGAACAAGTCGAGCAGTATGAGGCCGGGCTTTGTCATGTTGAAAGGTAATGCCTGGGCCGTGACGACGCAAAAACGGCAGAGCAACAGGGCCGATGATCTCGTCGCGGTAGCGCTGTCCATTGAGATTTCAATCTACCACTATCAAACGGATCTTCTGTGTTGCTGTAATCCCATCCCATACCATAACGCTGCCGACCCGAACCGATCTTCTTCCATGACACAATGATTGACGTAACGTTCACCTGGACGTCGGTACACTCGAATCCGTCCATCGCTGTGGCGGAGGTGAAAACGAGACTCGTCACTGCACCACTGTAGACGTGCTTGACGGTGGTTTCCTGTCAAAATGGGACGTCTAGATCTGGCGGGTCTTCTGGCGACAATCCCTGCACATCCAAGGCGACGACGTGCAGTTTGTGAAGATATTCGTCGAAGGCCAGGGATGCTTCTTGCAGTCTCTGTTGCTCGCTGGAATCGATTTCGTAGGTGTGTTGTTCGAATCCAGTTGTCTTGTCGATTATTGGTTACGCGTGGCCTGCCACTCCGAGGATTGTCTGTGACTGCATTTGTCTGTTGCCAACGTTTCCAATTTTGCCATTTACACCAAATGGTGTTTCTATGGACGCTAAATTGTCGTGCAAAATCACGTTGACCATCTTCCCGAGGCAAGAGCGTTAACTGACTATGAAAGTCCAGTTTCTACCCTTGCCGAACTAGGCTGGAAATTCCTGGGCTCGATCGTAGCGCCACCAGTGGCTATTACGAGTTATGTCCATTCTATTCCTGTCCCATATGGACCAATTAGATTCCACCTTTCGTATCACATGCATTTGCTTCAAACAAAATGGTGGCGCCGAGTCAAGACGATCTGATCTACCACCAAGATCTATTTGGTGATAAAACAGTTCTTACTTCGCGAAGTACATCAAATCACGTGAGCACCTTGATTAAAAAAATGAAAAGATTTGGAAAATATCTGTTGACAAAGAGTTGGCGGTGCACATGCTTTGCAGATCCTGCAATCGACCGAACTCTGCAGGACAGTTTACGAAGCGGATTTCGATTTCGGTGTGCAATTTTGATTGGACTATGCATAGACTCGTTAGTCCAGCCAAAATGTAACTCCATAATCCCAGCCTAGTTCGGCAAGGGTGGAAACTGGACTTTTATAGTCCGTTAACTCTCTTGCCTCGGGAAGATGCACGTTGACTCGATCCTGCTTCAAGCATACCAATGGCTCGCAGACGCTCATTTTCGGACAGGCGTGGGATTTCGTTATGTTAAACAATTGCGTAATTTTGTTGTTTTTCGGAGTGGTTGTTGTCAGCACGATGCCAAACAATGCATATCGAATCCCGTTAACGCACATTTTTTATACCCATTCTTGGGTAGTGAAATGCATGGGGCTTGCATAAAAGTCAACTTCTGATGGAATGCATGCTTTTCTGTAGCAGTTGCGTTTTTGTGACTTGATTCCATACATGTACTACAATATTGAAAACCAAACTTTACTTGTCTGAAAAATACACTAAAATATTGGTGTCATAGGAACCTTTGTTGTTGAGTATATAAGATCGCATGGTGGAACATTATTCTTGTCTTAAAGTTGAGATACCTTTGTTTGCGGTCTTTATGTAACGCGGGAATTCAGCACAGAAGAGTGAATAGTTTCATCACCAGTATTTGAGTATTTATTGGCGTTCCGTCAAGTCAAACATGATGAAAAACCTACAAAACAATATAAACACAATTGTCAGGGTCTGCGCCGATATTATGATGTACAAGGAAATTCGCTTTTAGCATGATGAATATTTCCTACTATACAATGTAAATTGTTATCATAAAATAATTTCTGTCATCACATCTAAATCCATAATAATAAATACTTAGTTGGTTAATAATGACTGATAATATCAGTGGCATTTGAACCTTCACTTTCACAATAACTCACTAATTTCTTCTACTTCAAATTACAAGGTAAGGATCAAGATTAACAAACAATATTTCTGATAAGTCTAGGCTAACAACAACTCACCCCCAGGTGACTACAACCAGCTGACAAGGGTCAAAAGTTCTCCATTCCTATCAGCAAACACAGGGACAGTCACAGGTCCCAGCACCAAACCAAAGGGCTAATCGTAACAATCCACGATATAATCTCTCCATGATCCCAACATGCTTTACAAGACTACTAAATAATGTATTTTGACTTTGGCCAAGTAGAAAATCAAAACGATCTCATTTCCAATGAGCATGGCCAATGTTTACATAAAATAGTCAATGAAATAGACTCGAAATGTTGGCGTATTGTCCACTTTCATCTGACGGTACAGAACACTCCATTTCGCACGACCATGATTTTCCAGCATTTCAGCATTCTACATGTATTTGGATGCGTTTTTAACCTGTCTCTGTAAGATGGATACTGGTCCTGGTTGTAATGAAATAGGAACCTCTTGATGTGTACATCTTCTTCCTGCATTTTCTTCATTTCATCGGGGTGGACAGTTGGGAGATTTGTATTTGGTAGTGGTTGGAGGCGTACTGTTTGTATTGGGAAAGACTCTAAAGAAACTGACTTGGTGTCTTGCTGGATCTGCGTCTTTAGTTGGACGGGTACTATGGTCGACATAACTGGCATGTCCCTGGAGCTGATTACCGAATTTTTTTCCAGTCGTGCAACTTCAGGGATGTGAGTTTCTTTCGTGCTGAATGAGTCAGCATTTCTGTTCTTCTTTCCTGATCTGTGCCGAATGACCAGGTTGAACTGTGCCCATTCTCAAATCCATCATGTTTCAGTCGCACCTAACTTTGCAGTAGTCTGCACATAGCTCAACGGGTCATTGTCTGTGTAGACGGTCCTTTCAGCTCCAAGGAGGAAATCTCTAATTTTTTCAGTGACAGCCCACTTCAGTGCAACAAGCTCTAACTTCATACTGCTGTAGTTGTCCATATTTCTTTCGGCTGGTCTCAAGGATCTGCTAGCAAACGTCAGCACCACTTTTCCAGATTCCTGTTCCTGTGACAACACCTCTCCTAACCCATAGTGACTAGCATCGACCTCAAGGATAAACGGTCTATCAAAATCAGGAAGTCCCAGGACTGGTGCCATGGAAAGACAAGGCCTTGGCACAAGAGCTGTCCCAAGCTTTCATACCACTCCCTGCCTGAACTTCTCTTCTTCCATTCTCTCCCAACCCTTTGCCTTGCAGCAGAGAATGTAGAGGAGCTGCAATGCTGGCAAAGCCTTGGACAAACTTTTGCTAGTAACCTGGCAAACCCCAAAAAGCCTCAACTGTGTCTCTGTCTTAGGAACTGCCCAACAACTAACAGCTGTGATCTTGTCCGAACCTGGAGCTATTCCTTCCTCAGAGACGATGTGTCCAAGATAACGAAGATTTTCTTTGAAGACTTGTCATCTTTCAGGTTTTTACTTTCAGGTTATATACTGGACCCCAAGTAACATTTCAGGAAAAGTTGTCATTTAAATATCTGGGTAATTTTTGTCAAAGTTTCTAAAATTTAACATTACCTTGTCCGGAAAAATGAAATTTGATAATAAAAAAACCCAAAGCAGATGACAATAAAACCGATCGCCCAAACGCATCACGGCAACGGCCGTAGTAACCTGATGCACGTGAATTCCGTGCAAATTGAAATGCACATGCGTTCCCCCATTTCTTGCCAAGGGTCACCACCCGACGTCAGGATTGTCAGATTGTGCGACAACATCTTCATGATCTCTTTGTTACTGCTGCGGAAACAGCTCGATAGACCATGGGGACACACCAGCAACACATTAGTGCGGACACTGTGCGTCGACGATTGACGAGCAGACAGCTCCACTGTCACAGGCCACACACCGAGGACCCATTCTGACACCACGTCATGGCCGGGACCGTCTTCAGTGGGCAACACAACATAAGCATTGGCGCCTCCAGCAGTGGAGAAGAGTCCTCTTCTCAGACGAGAGCCGTTCCAGTATCTCAACAGCGGATGGCAGAGAGAGAGAGAGAGAGAGAGAGAGAGAGAGAGAGAGAGTCCGACGACGCCGTGGGGAACGTTATTCGGATGCTTGTGTTGTTGAGAGAGACTCGTGGGCTTGTCCGAGCATCATGGTGTGGGGTGGAATTGGTCTTGCACAGAGATTGGTCTTGCACAGAGATTGGTCTTGCACAGAGATTGGCCCTGTGGTCTTCCAGAACATCGGACCAGGGAGAGACAAAGGTGTCACAACAGCTCGGTACACTGATCAAGTCTTGAGTGAGTGAGTTAATATTAAACGTCACATCGGCAATATTTCAGCCATATCGTGACGAGATCAAGTCTTGAGACCACACTTCATACCTCATTTGGAACGTAGACGAAGTTTCAGCAAGATAACGCCCGTGCCCAAACTGCGAGACCTACAAAAACTTTCTCCAGCAGAATGGCATCAGTACTATTCAGTGGCCTGCCCTCAGTCCCGATTTAAATCCCATTGAGCACCTGTGGGACGAGATTAAAAGGCGGATGAATGACGTCCGACCAAGGCCGACAACTGCAGCTGAACTGTATCAGGCCTTCCTCAGAGTGTGGGCTCAAGTGCCTCATCAACCGCCTCATCCATTCCATGTATCGATGTTACACGGCAGTCATCAATGCACATGGCTGACCCTCGAGATACTGACTTGTGATGCCATTTTCTAAGAGACTAGTGTTGTTTCACTTTAAGAACATTTGACACTTTAATTTCAACCGTGATGATCACTTTTGCATTAGACGCGTTTCACGTGGTGTATGTAGGTGTGTGGTTCTATCTTCTCAGCAGCGCAGCCTAGCTATTGTTTTGTTCGGTGCCGAGCTGTCCACGATACAACGCACAATTACTCTAAAATTATTTCGTTTTCCAAAATCGCGACTGAGAAGACAACAATGCACTGATAACATACTGTAAGATTCGCGATTTTGGTTGGAAGGGTCCGTTGTATGAATTGCGCTTATTCGTTCATTTGTGTTGCGCATATCGGCTCTTGCTGAGTTGCTGTCGTCTTCCGTGAGAGTTTAGATACCTGCTGGTTCTGAAACCACAGGACCATATGTAACTAAAATAACAATAAAGAAAACTCGCCAAAAAATTATAGACGAGGCCGAAGGCCGTTTTTTGTTACTATTATTAGTTACATATGGTCCTGTGCTGAAACTGATCGGTAGCGGATGGTGTACGATCCTTATATGGAAACGGGCTAAAGGGACAGCACTCTCATCAAGACCCTGACGGAGATGTTTTTGTAAACAAACGCCGTAAAGTTGAAGTAACTCGATCAGGTAAGTTTGCTGTTTTAGTTTATTCTAACCACAGTAGTATTTAAGAAATGTATTTTAGCAGGGGTAGGGTGATATTTATACATAGTTTCACTTGATAATCATGAATATCCGCGATGTTGTCTCGTTCACATGATCACTTCCTGCATGGTTATGTCGATACTCCTGATCAGCTGATCGTTGCAGTATGCAGCAAACTCCTGTTGATGGAGTAAGTTGTGTTACGTAATGTTATAGTTTTACAGCCATTCCCGTCCGCAATTAACACAAATCATCTCATTTCGGTAATTAATAAACTTTATAATAACACAGGAAAACAAATTTACTTTAGGAGATCTATGACAGATAGCGGATCTGACTGCAATTCTTGTTTTAACCTCGCCTGGACTGGGGCATGGTCTTGACATTCTAGTAACACGTGGTCAATGGTTTCAGCATGATTGCAAGATGAACAAACCTTGTGATAGTGCTTTTACATCGGTTTAGTTGTTTCATGGTCTGTCATGATGAGGCGGCTTACTCGACGGATGTGAGATGGTTGTGATTCATCAGGAGGTGAGTATGGTGGCTTTATCGCTTTCTCGCTTTATTGCTTTATCACCTTCTCGCTTTATCGCTTCATTGCTTTATCGTCTTCTTGCTTTATCGCTTCATTGCTTTATCGTCTTCTCGCTTTCTCGCGGTAAAGCCATACCCTCTCTTGACCACTGTGGGAACCACATGTTATCTGTTTCGATCCTAAGGGAATGTTAAACGTTTTTGCTTAAAACATAATTTAACTGTACAGACGTAGGTGATTTTTAAACAATCCACAGATTTCTGCGTAAACTGTAATTGATTGATATATGGCCCTATTTAGTTGTATGTGACCATCACGCCGAAAGCGCGAGGCGGATCATGGCAATACGCTCTAAATAAATCATGTTAAAATGTAAATATATACTTTTCAAAAGAAGTTAAAAAGACTATGGTTAATTAGTCATGGCCGACTGTATTTAAAAAAACTTATAATTGTGGGTGTTCTATAACTTATTTTGGTATTTTGGTTTGATGTTACAGTATGAAAAGCCAAGAGATACAATAGCGAAGGCCAAAGCAACTCTATTTCTGAGAGATGGACAACTACTCGAACGTATATAAAGAGAGCAACCAAGGATAAAAATGAAATTATATCAATATAAGAAAATAGAAACCATATCAATACAAAAACAGAAATTATGTGAATACCAAACTCACAATAGATACCCTACTCACACACAGGAGTCCCAAAGAGGGACGGGTCAGCCGAAATTGCTTAGGCATAAGGCGACCTCTTAAACACTTAATGCAACAACAACTAAACCGATGTTTAATCAAGGTATAACCCACAACCTTCAGACAACGACTGAGATGCAAAATAATATAAAATGAAGGCAGTAATATCAAATTAGTTTTAGAATATTTTGAAACAATCTCATTTGTGACGCACTGTTGAGGAATTAACTGTTTTGAATTAAAAAAACAACTTTTTCGCAAATGGGACAGTTAAGTAACACAGGGAAGTCCATTGTAACGGCACGTGGACATGTGACGAGATAACTTAAAATTTATTGCGTTGATAAAATATAATATATATCTAACTTTTTTTTGCGTTGACAAAATAGTATTATATATATCGCCTCCGTGGTCTTGTGGTAGAGGGTCCGCTCGCAGAGCGGAAGGTTTGGGGTTCCATCCCCGGGCGCTTCATACCTGGTCTGCTCGGAGTCACAATACTGTGTCTGAGTGGAGTATTCATGTTAAGCTGCGGTGGGCAAGCACTATGCAATCGGTGACAGGTAAAACAGCCACACTCGCACACACGTTTATGCACGTCGCTATATAAGTGCAATAATCTTGGACGCGACGTTAAACCCAATTTCACCTCACCTATGGCTACCGTCGCAAATATCTTATGGTCGGCTCGGAGTCAGTATACTGTATCTGAGTTGTGTATTCATGTCTAACTGCGGTATGGTATCTCAGTGGGCTGGCACTATAAATCGGCATTAGTCCGGACAAGTACAAGCAACCACACTCACACACACGCGTCGTTTCATATCATAAGAGCAATACTAGTGGATGCGACGTTAAACTCTATTTCACCCACATATTGGCACAATTCACATATAGGCGTACTGCAACTACGCACCTCCTTTATTATCATGAATATAAAACGTCAAAGCCCAAACAGTATGTACTTGATAAAACACTCGGTACATGCACTATTGACAATGTGTTATCGTGATCGAAATAGTACAAAACATTGTTAAGCTTCCTTTGTATGCACCCACGTACATGCAACTGACGACACATACCATCACGATGATGTCATTATTCAGTGACGCAGTATAGTCTCTTTCTGTGAGTTTTGCACTAAACTGTTTCATTTTCTGAACGGAATACAGCAATATGTTACACGTGTTTTAATTTGGGAGGAAAGTCAGAAGTGAAGGATAGGAAAGTGTGTTCATCTCATTCGTGGACCGAACATGTCAAACGATTAATGCAGCATATTAGCGTTCTGATTTATAATTTATTCGATAATACACAACATAATAAAGATGTGTTCGTCCATTTCTTTTGTTACCAATAATATGTAAACTTCAAGTGTCTCTCATATAGTATTATTGACGGGACACAAAGACACAACACCTTGCAATGGATGAATTCAGGCCATTGTTTTTGTTGCAAACACAACCGAAGCAGCCCAACGTTATAAATTCATCTATAATTGTGCAAACGTACAAAGTATGAGGTTGTTATCACTTTTTAATGATTATAGTGTCATGTTGAAGTGTCACATCATCCTTTTGTGCTGTCGTGGCCATCTCTATATGGCTGCAAACACGTTTTGGAACACAATTAACAACCAACTTCAGGCCAGACTGGCATTCAGAGAACAAAATATAGATACATTATGTTGCGTGTGGTTTCCTATCTGAGCCATACTAGCATCGATTTTTCTCAGATTCGTGTACGAACAGTGCAATCAGCAGGTTTTCCTTGCTATCAAATCGCTGAACTACACAAGCCTGAAAAATAACAGTATCTGGTAATTGGGTAATTTTTCTTTTCAGTTCCTTACGTTGTACAGTTTCAGCATTTGCTTCGTAGACGATATTTAAAGTTGCAAGGACCAAAGACAAAGCTTATTGTGATCACCACAAAAAATACTTTCATGACATGAAGGAATGCTACAATATCTGTGGATGCAAGTACGCAAGCTAATACTCGCATCAACAGGGTTTATTTCGTTACGATTGACGTTGTACAGTTTATAGTTAGAGCTATGGCTTTAGGAATAATTGGTGACAGTTGGTGACAAGCTGGTGTCGAGTTGAAGCGTCGACAAGTTGATGAGTTGAACAGTTGATGAGTTGAACAGTTGATGAGGTTCAGAAAACTACAATAAACAATAGCTTTCTCTAAATTCGGAAAATATTTACCACTTTTCCTTGTATTTAGCACATTCAAAATTATATCCAAATGAAGCAATAAATACATTGACTACATTGAAATTATGCAAAATTAACAACCACAAATTTGCAAATATATCGCAAGGTGGGGGAATAAATACTTTTGATTTCATCATGAGAAGGTGATTTGGCTTGAGTGGATCAAGATCGTCAGGTTTACTAGAAACTGGAGAAAGGGGTCTTGAATTTAAAATTGCTTCTACCTCGCATAGGAAAGTTCTGATATGGTAGTAACGCATGCAAACATGCCCTTTCTGAAAACAAAGAAGTGAACACAGTTACGGATTTTGAACTATTTATATGTATTTTCTATATACTTTTTTTTTCTATGTTCAACAACAGAAGTTCCTGTGACACCAATATTTTAGTGTATTTTTCAAACAAGTAAAGTTTGGTTTTCAATATTGTAGTACATGTATGGAATCAAGTAACAAAAACGGAACTGCTACAGAAAAGCATGCATTCCATGCAAAAGTTGACTTTTATGCAAGCCCCATGCATTTCACTACCCAAGAATGGGTAAAAAAACATGTGCGTCAACGGGATTCCATGGGGTGTTCTCACTTTGCCAGCAGCTATTATTCTAGTTTAAAAATCAGTACTCCGTGATAATCCCTACAACAGTGGGGATTAACACTATAGACTGTTTCACTTTCACAGTCTGACTATAGCCAGACTACAGCCTGTCTAGGTAGATAAAACACAAAAAATGTATGTAGTAGTATAGGTTTTCACTACCCAAGAATGGGTATAAAAACATGTGCGTCAACGGGATTCCATGGGGTGTTCTCACTTTGCCAGCAGCTATTATTCTAGTTTAAAAATCAGCAACCCGTGATAATCCCTACAACAGTGGGGATTTACACTATAGACTGTTTCACTTTCACAGTCTGACTATAGCCAGACTACAGCCTGTCTAGGTAGATAAAACACAAAAAATGTATGTAGTAGTATAGGTTTTTATTAATTATTAATTAAGAATTACATTTATGTACAGATGTACAAATTTTCAGGACAATATAATACAGTAGTTTGTATTGATACAAAAAAATGTATGTAGTATATTAGGTTTTTTATTAATTATTAATTAAAAAATCCATTTATGTCCAGATGTACAAATTTTCAAGACAAACTAATACAATATAGCTTGCAAAATTTATGTCTGGCTACAGCAAAACCACTTAGAGTCCGACCTCGGAACATCTTATTTAATTAATAATTGATTTAACGGAAGCTACAACACAAACAATATACAAAGATATCAGCAGATGGTTACAGTAGAAACTGAAAATTACTGAAATTGTCATTTGTTACACTTACTGTTCAGCTCTTCTTGATAGATACTAGGCACCGGCCTAGGGTCAACTTGAACTGTATCTATCATGGAGGCAAGGAAGACGTCGACTTTCAACTTGGCTTCATCGGGAAGATGGTTATGGATGTTCCTGTAGGTGGTGATGAGATTGTTGACAGTGTTGATGGTTCCAGGACATCCAGCCTTACAACACCTCCAGTGCACTGTGTCTCGTCTTCTTGTCTTGACTCTGAACGTATGTCCACCATACACTAAACTCTGTCCACCTCGCGAATTAGGGATGAACTTAACGTTTACCTGTGCATTTGCCATTTTGCAATAAATTCTCATTACTTACTTACTTACTTACTTTGGAGATTTAACGTGCGCTTTCCGACTGACGCGTATTTCGCACACGGGCCCGGCCAGGCCATTTAATGTGTTTCCGAAAGGGGCGAGGGTGGTCTGTGCAACCCAAGAGGGGGCTTTAGGGGTTGCTTATATAGAATTTGGGAATTTTGAGATTTGGAATAGATGCCGATGGGGTTGGGGAGGAGAACTAAGGGAGCTGGGTATGGTGGATGATTGTTTGTTTTTGTGATTTTGATTTGGTAGGTTATTATGGTTTTAGATGCGTTTTATTAGTTCCGTTTTTATTAAGAATACGCCTAAGGCCTTGAAGTTTTCTAGTTTATTTTGTGGGTTTAGTATTGCTTCTAGAGTGAGAGCCTTGTTTATATTGAGGGTGGTTTGTAATGCGGTTCGATGTGTTAGGTAGTGTGTGCAGTGGATGAGTGCGTGTTCTGGGGTTCTGGTTGTTTGCAGTGTGGGCAGTTACCTGTAGTGTGTTTTTTAAAATTTTTTAGGTGGTTATTTAGGTTGGTGTGTCCTGTTTGGAGTTTAGTGATTACTCTGTCGATTTTTTTGGATGGATGGAGAATTTTTGGTTTGGTTAGTGGTTTGCTGAGCACTCTTTTGATTTGGCTATTTGAGTTTAGATATAGGTTATGCCATTTTTTTGTGATTTTTTGTTTGTTTACACTTTTAATTTCTGATTTTGAGATGGGTAAGTTTAAGCTTATTTCTGGGATTTTGAGGGATAGTTTAGCTGCTTTATCGGCGTTTTCATTACCGTATATTCCTACGTGGGCGGGTATCCACAAGAAGGTTATTTGTTTGCCTGCTTTTGTTAGGTCGTTGGAGCTTTTAAGTATTTGATTTATTAATTTAGGTCGGTTTTTGGTATTTTTGTTTTGGAGGGCTTGTAGTCCACTTAGGGAGTCAGTAAGTATTAGGATTTTTTGGTTGTTTTTGGATTCTTGATTGTGGAGGGCTGAGGCCATGCCCATTAGTTCGGCCGTGAATATTGATTGGTTATTTGGGAGTCGGAAGGATTGTGTGGTTTTAGTTGGTTGTGTGGTATGGACTCCGAAACCCGTGTGTTTGGAGGTCGGATCTGAGGATCCGTCCGTGTAAATGTGACACCAATTTGGCCAATTTTTGTGTATGTATGCTAGTGTGGTAGTTTTAGCTATGTTTGGGTCGGTTTGTTTATTTATTTGGCTAGCTAGTGTTGTGTCTATTTTGGGTATTTTAAGTTTAGGGGTGAAGATATTTGATTGTTTGCAGTTTTGTTTAAGATTTTTAATTTGGTGTTCATTTAGGTAGTTTGTTATTCTTTGGGATATTGGGGTAAGTAAGGGGTGTTTACGAGCTAGAGCTTGGTTTTTAGGGCTGATGTTTTGGTTTATTAAGTTTTGGATGAGAGGGTTTGATTGGGACGCGGCCCAGAAATTTAAGCTTAGCTGTTCCCTGCGTAGACTTAGTGGCATTTCTCCTGTTAAGGCCTGAAGTGAGGTGTAGGAGGTGCCATGTTGGGTGCGTGTAATGAGTTTTAGAGCCTGATATTGTATTGAGTCAAGTTTTTTAGATAGAGAGTTGTTTAGGGTGTTGTATATGGCGCAGCCGTAGTCTAGTTTTGATCTAATTAGGGATATGTAGAGAGAGAGGAGAGTATCTTTGGAGGCTCCCCAGTTAGAGCCAGTTAGGCATCTTAGGGTGTTTAGGTCTTTACTGCATTTAGTTGTTAGGTTTTGGATGTGAGCATCCCAGGTGAGATGTTCATCGAAAATAAGTCCTAAGAATTTGGTTTGTTTTTGAAATTTGATTGTTTGATTGTTTAGCTGGAGGATTGGGGAGGCGGGTTTCATGTTTTTATGTTTGAATACTATTCCTGTTGTTTTTTCTGAGTTAAGGGAGAAGCCCCATTTGTCAGCCCATTGTTGTATTTTATTAAGAGATTTTTGGAGTAGATTTTTGGCCATTTTCATGCTTTTAGTGCGGATCCAGATGGCTCCATCATCCGCGAATTTTGATGTGTTTACTTTAGGGGATAGACCCTCGAATAGATCGTTTATCATTATATTGAAGAGGGTGGGGCTGAGGATACTGCCCTGTGGAGTGCCATTTTCTAGGGGACATTGGTCCGATAGAGTTTGGTCTATACCCACGGTTATTTTACGATTGTTTAGGAAGTCCTGGATGTAGTTTATTGTCTGACCTTTGAGTCCTATTTTTTTAAGTTTTTGTATTAGCCCATCGTGCCATACCATGTCGAAAGCTTTAGAGAAGTCTAAGAAGATGCCTGTGGTATATTGTTTATTTAGTTGTCCTGTCTTAATATCTTGTTCTAGTCGGGCGAGGTTATCTAGGGTTGAGCGGCCAGGAGTGAAACCGCTTTGATCTGGGTTTATGGTGTTATTTTGGGTTAAGTAATGTTGTAATCTATTTTTAGCCATTGATTCCATTACTTTACATAAGTTTGAAGTTAGGGATATTGGTCTATATGAGTTAGCTTGATTAGCTGGTTTATTAGGTTTAGGGATTGGTATGACTAGGGCCTGTTTCCAGGGAGTAGGAACCTGTCCGTTTAGGTAGATGAGATTGTATAGTTTGAGTAGTGCCTGGAGCAGTTTTAGGGGGAGTTTTTTAATTATTTGGTAAGAGGTTAGGTCTAATCCTGGGGCTGTGCCCTTTTTCCTGTTTTGGATTACGTAGAGGAGCTCCTCCATTGTGTAGGGTTGATTTATTTCTAGATTGTTATTGTTTGGTTCTTTTGTGGGTTTGTTTTCTGTTTTAAGTTTATCTTGGAATTTTTGGCTGAAGTTGCTGTTACTGCTAACGGCCGAAAAGTGGTTGGCGAGATTATTTGCTTTTTGGGCGGGGTTGGTTGAGTTGTTAATGTTAGGGTTTTTTTATGTCGTTTTAAGCCTCTAATGGCGTGGATTTTGCGCCAGACCGTTCTGGCATCTGTACGGTTATTTATACCTTCGCAGAATTTTTTCCAGTCTCTACTTTTGGCTATTTGGACTAGTTTTTGAACCTGGTGGTTTAGTTCGTGGGCTATGTTTAAATATTTGTAGTCGCGTTTTGCTTTATTGAAGGCTGATTTACGTTTTCGTCTAGTCTGTTCTATTTCCTCATTCCACCATGGTACCGTCGGTTTGCCTGTCTTAGATGTTTTGAAGGGGATGGAGGTTTTGGCTGCGTTTATTATATAGTCTGTTAGGTTTTTACAATAGGTTTCTGGATCATTATTTTCTATTTCGTTTAAGTTAGCTTCGTTGCAGATATCTTGGAATTGGTCCCAGTTAGCTTTGTTGTAATGGAATTTTGGTTCTTGGTTTTCTGTTTGGATTGGTACGTTTGTATTTCCTATGGTTATTTTTATGGGGAAGTGGTCGCTACCTAGCGGGACGTCGTGTACTTCCCATTGAGTGCTTTGGGCTAGATCTGCGGTGCATATGGTTAGGTCGATAGCCGACATTTTTTTGTTTATCTTATCGTACCTCGTGGGTTGGTTGCTATTAAGGAGTACTAGGTCGTTTGTTTCTATCCATTCGGAGATTAATTTGCCATGATTATCTATTTTATCATCTATGCTCCATGTAGGATGGTGAGCGTTAAAGTCTCCTAGGAATATAGTAGATTTATCGCTTATTTTGAGTAGTTTGTTTAGATCCTCAGGTTGGACTTTTTGTTCCGCCCAGTGGTAAATATTTATGATGTTTATGTTTCGGTTATTTAATGTAAATTCTCAAATGGCACCTCCATATATATACAGTGTATAGACCCGTATTTTAAACTCACTCAATTTGTCTGTTTGGAATAGTATAGTAATCAGTGATTTATGTCCACATCAAATAATTTAGCCATATCTGTTAAGCTGAACACAGTTCACTTCACTAGTTAAGTTTGGCTCACAGTGGGTCACAGCTAAATCATCAAGTAGCTCAGATAATCAGAACAGGCTATAGCTGGCAAAGTCACTGGACCATACAAGTTAATCTCCCCAGCCCGCTGGTAAAGTGAGAGTAAACCGATTCCATATACATTGTTTGGCATCGTGCTGACAACAACCACTCAAAAAAAACAATAAAATTACGCAATTATTCAACATTACGAAATGACACGCCTGTCCGAAAATGAGCGTCTGCGGGCCATTGGTATGCTTGAAGCAGGATCGAGTGAACGTGATGTTGCGAGACAATTTAACGTCCATGAAACACCATTTGGTGTTTATGGCAACGTTGGCAACAGACGAATGCAGTCAGAGACCATCCTCGGAGTGGCAGGCCACGCGTTACCAATAATCAACAAGTCAACTGGATTCGAACAACACACCTACGAAATCGATTCCAGCCAGCAAGAGTGACTGCAAGAAGCATCCCTGGCCTTCGACGAATATCTTCACAAACCGTACGTCGTCGCTTCGGATGTGCAGGGTTGTCGCCAGAAGACCCATCAGACGTCCCATTTTGACAGGAAACCACCGTCAAGCACGTCTACAGTGGTGCAGTGACGAGTCTCGTTTTCACCTCCGCCACAGCGATGGACGGATTCGAGTGTACCGACGTCGAGGTGAACGTTACGTCAATCATTGTGTCATGGAAGAAGATCGGTTCGGGGGAGGCAGCGTTATGGTATGGGGTGGGATTACAGCAGGACAGAGGATCCGTTTGATAGTGGTAGAGGGAAATCTCAATGGACAGCGCTACCGCGACAAGTTCAGGATTCTCTTCAGCAACACAACGTGAATGTCATACCCTAGCCGGCTCGCTCCCCGGATCTCTCACCAATCGAGCGCATGTTGGATGAGATGGATCGACGCCTGTTGAATTAGTGTCTGAGGAATATGTTGCAAGCGAGTTGCAAATATTTGATCAGCTTTAATATACACTTATATTCTAGATAGGGCGAAGGCGAATGAAAAGATTTATTATAATGTTTTTATGCATAACGTCAGTGAAGACAGGTGTCCAAATCGTAATTGGCAAGCAGATTAGAAACAAGACAGGTCGATAAGGCTTCAAATCGTCCACTTGTCACACTTGTATATAGGCACAACCGGCCTTCTCGAAACTGTCCCTTCCAGAAAACCACTTACGCGATCAAGCATGCCATGTCTTTGTGTACAACAAGGGAAGATAACTCTACATTTCGTACACACCATTTCTTCTAATCTCCATCACCAGTTGTTGACTGTGGCTAAAATCTGCAATTGACAGACAGTGATATATTTTGTTAATTGGATGTAAGATAAGATATTATGCGACCTTAGCGGTGAGATGAAGTCGGTTTAGCGTCGCGTCCAAGAATATTGCACTTATATAGCGGCGTGCATGCACGTGTGTGCGTGTGTGGCTGGTTTTACCCGTCCGGACTAATACCGATTTTATTGTGCTTGCCCACCGCAGCTTGACATGCATGCCCCACTCAAACACAGTGTACTGACTCCGAGCAGACCAGTCGTTGTTTCAGCCCCTTACATCCGAGCGCCAAGCAGGGTAACAAATACCATCTTTTACGTTTAGTGCCACTATTTGCATTCTTGTGGTGTATATATTGTACGTGCATATCACGTCATCTACTTAGGCGGGTTCGGCTGGCGAAGAGGTTTAATTTGAATGGTAACGCACTTAACCGTGTTGATGTATATGTAACTTTATGTGCAGTATCCGCTGATTATAACCATTGGCCTGATAAACGATGCTGAACCCCAAATCATGCGATTACAAATGTCTGCATTTAATCAACAGGACAGAATTTACATGTGTGAAGCAGACTTGCACCCCTTCTATATAATTTGTTTTACAACAATTCTCTCGACAAGGGAAGGCGGCCACTAATAATACTCACAAGGACATTTAACAACAGCTTGTAATAGTGTATTTATTATATACAGCACTGGTTTAGTGATTCAGCACAAACAATATAAACAGTGTAGACATGTTTATGGATGGCACATACTGATAAGGTATCATATGATCAAATGTTGATCTTTCTTCCCCTCTATGAACTCAATTTGAATTTATCAGCACAATTGTCTGCACTACCAAACAGATGATATTTTATGTTGTCTTTGCGTTTTGGAGGTGTTTCATGAATCGGAAAACAATAAAAACAAGGAGGATGAGCTTGTAGGATGAAAGCAACATGCTGCAAAAACCTCTTCCTCTAACTATCATAGACTTTAGGGAGCACTGGCGGTGCCGGAATTGGCTATTCAGGACGGCGGGCCAGAAGGCGGCCCAAAGGCGGAACATAAATTCCAGATGGGCCCTGATTTTGTTTCTCGTTGTGTCCAGCACCATATCCGTGATCTTGGGTTTGACACCATCTGTAAACGCCTAAAGATCCACATCACTTCAGGTCTCCCTCCCAGATCCACATCACTTCAGGTCTCCCTCCCAGATCCACATCACTTCAGGTCTCCCTCCCAGATCCACATCACTTCAGGTCTCCCTCCCAGATCCACACCACTTCAGGTCTCCCTCCCAGATCCACATCACTTCAGGTCTCCCTCCCAGATCCACACCACTTCAGGTCTCCATCCAAGATCCACATCACTTCAGGTCTCCCTCCCAGATCCACACCACTTCAGGACTCCCTCCCAGATCCACATCACTTCAGGTCTCCCTCCCAGATCTACATCACTTTAGGTCTCCCTCCCAGATCCACACCATTTCAGGTCTCCCTCCCAGATCCACATCACTTCAGATCTCCCTCCCACATGAAGCTGACACGATGTGATGTATCTGAAATACTGTTCAAAGTTGCGTAAAACTCCACACCTGCTATGTTTCCTATTCGCAATAAATCACTGCTTGTGTTAAATTATTCATATATTCTTAACACTTCTCTTTTAGTGTCTTGTGATTATGTAAACTAGCATTAGTGTTGTGACCTTTTCATGCAATTATATCTGACATGGTGATCATGATACGTTAAATTCAAAAGACTTTCACATTTTCTTTACCAGTTTTAAAAATACAGTCCATTGTTCCCACAGCCGCCTTTCTTCATCTGCTCAAGATCAAAAGATTGATACTGCTACAGCGAATTCATCTTACCGACATGTTTTAATCTGCCATTGTAAAAGAACGTGATGGAAAACAGCTGTTCGATTGAGCTGTTCTATGTCACTTGACGTTCATGGACTCTGAAAAAGCCCACGGCACTTTGCTTCGAAGCGGGGTAGAAGGGATCTATTTCCCCCGCTCAAAAATGTGTTTCCCTCCCAGACGGGCTTCATAGTCTTTATCAAGATTTTACCATACTTTGTTTTACTACTTGACATTATTAGATAAAGTGCTTCATGATTATTCTGCTAATTGTCTCCATCGCCCAAATTACATACATTAGCTTTATAATTATATAGGGAGCTCAAGATTTGATCGAGCTATTTTTATCTGCCCTAATCTGCAAAATTAATGATTATCACTCTTTATTTGTCGCTATTTATAGATAATGCCAATAATAAAGTTGTTAAACATTATAATCAGGTAATGTGTAAAATTTAGAATAGTGCCTTGTGATATAGGTTGCAAGGTCCTTTCATGTTCATTTTGGGGTGATTAATATAATGATTCGTGTAATACATTGTTTTGCCAAAATCCTACACATAAACATTGAAATGTGGGGACGAAGTAAAGTGGGTACGTCAGTTATATATACGGGATGCTTGGTTTACATTTACTTGTTCTTTCTTTGTTGTTTGTCATAATGTATTGGCAAATGACTACACGACATATGTGTGTTGTTAAAAAAGTCTGTCTATAATTGTGTTATCGTAAAAGGACGGCGGAGTAATCGAGCGGTTAAATCGTTCGCTCACTCACAGTTGAATAGAATATCTTCCTCTTTGTGACAGAAGGGCTAAAAGTGTTATAACATATCTAGTTGAATATAACACAACAAACAGTGCAGTATGGATAAACTAACTCGTAAACAGAACCATTGATTAATTGAGTGTCTATAATGTTTGCAGTTCCACCCAATGTGATGTGACACTGGCATCTAGCTGATGTGCTGGGTCGGCTGGGATAGCAGTGTGTGCCATTTGATATGTCCTCTAATATAACGTCCTGTGCAAGAACGTTAATGTCTGTAAAACATAATACCAAAACACATCCGATAGTTTGCACGTGCATCACACAGTAGAGTCACACACATGCGAAGGGTGTCATTCCTGATTTTTACATTTTGGTAGAAACGTTTTGGTTGTTTCTGACTCTCACGGAGCTGTGATCCAATGATCAGGGGTGTCAAGAACAAATATAAAGTAATGATGAAAGCGTGGTAATAAGTACACAGGCTTATCTAAAGCAGCAAATTGTACCAATAGATGACAATGAAAGATCAGATAAACCAAATCTGCATGGCGTCCAAGGTCAACAGTTTCAGTTTTTATGTTGTTTAACTCCGTACTCAACAATATTCCAGCTATATGACGGTGATCTGTAAATAATCGAGTCTGGACCAGACAATCCAGTGATTGACATAATCAGCATCGATCCGCGCATTTGGGATACTATGTCGTCCATCAACCAAGTCAGCGAGCTTAACCACCCGATCCCCTCCGTGGCCTCTTACGACAAACACGACAAGACCAGGTTTGATTCATCAGAAGCCAGGCTATGAACAATCAAATCGCTGCCAGGCCATCAGAGGTCAAGTTTCGGTCCATACAATTAGAAATCGTTTTCATGCTGCCAATGTGCAAGATCGGCGACCACGTTTTGTACCACCGTTTACAAATCGACACATTCTGGCCAGAAGTCACTGGTGTGTGGAGCGTAGAAACTGGGAGGATGGCCGATGATCTTGTTAGTTCGTTGTTTATCGCCATGCAGAGCAATATTCCTGCTGTATGACTGCGGTCTGGAAGTAATCGGGTTTGGGCTGGACAATCCAGTGACTGACACCATGAGCATCGATCTACGCACACTGGGATACATTGACATGCATCAAACCAAGTCAGCGAGCCTGATCATCCGATCCCGTTAGTCGCCTCTCACGACAAGCATGGGTTGCTGAAGACCTGTTTTACACCGACTCCACCTTGTTCTTGAACAGAAACGCATATGTTAATTCGTGGCATGACACATATTAATAATTTGTATAATAAGTTAATATTGATAATTATTGATATATGCAGAATACAATCATCATATTAACTTATGAATCATCATCACCCTGTCAGTTCGTTGAGCTTATCATAATGACATGAACATTTACGCAAAATTGTTTCATCATTGCCAATTTTTTTAATCAACAATGTCAGTCATATCAATGCAAAATGTGATGATCGAATGTTGTTAAAGCTATCGGTATAGCGCCCGGTAAATTAAAGATCTGACCTGACCAACCATATTCAGAGCGTATACGAAACCAACCACCTGGCGGAGGTACAAATGCAAGTGCAAAATAAGTCGCGGACAAATTGTTATCCTGGGGTTTTTAGTTTTCATACAAATGTCATGGAATATACATGTACATACTTTCTTTTTTTAAACTTGATATAGACATGCATATTTGGTATTTTGAAACGTTGTCTTCAAATGTACATTTTCTAAAAATCTCCAAGGGCCAGAAATTGATTACATACGTATGATATGCGTTCCAAGGATAGCTATAGACACTGTTGTATACAAAATGTTTTCGACTGAAAGAATCCTATTAGAAATGTGCATAATATATACATAAACGGAAGAGAAGTAGTGCCATACATTCAATCTCTGCCATTTTAAAGAAATTCCAGAATTTTCGTTTGTTCAGTTTTCAAATTTTGAATAGAAAACTTTGTCAAAATGTGTTTTAATGAGTAGTTTGGAATAGACGTTGCCTGAAACTAGTGCCGTAAAGCTCGAGAAAGCTTATTTCTGATTGGCTAATGTTGACTGCCACGTTATTTGGACTGATAACCGTTGGCCAGGGAGCGTCCAAAACTAACCGCCGGTTTTTCGTCCAGTGTCCATATATAGAAAACAAAAGATGTTTCATGTTTGCAGAGTCACTGGTCGTTCTAAGTCCGCGACAAGTTGTTCTGACGTGATGTGTAATGGGATATATCAGATCTTTGGAGTAGAGGCAGCGAGCACAAGGATAAGATCTTAATGACAGTGTGAGACTTGATTGTTTGTATGCCATCATGTACCTACGGCGTGGCACGTTGCTAATTATAAATGTTACTGATTTGACTTGTCTAGTCTCGGTTATTTTCAGGCCTTCCCATTGAAAACGTAATATTGGCCACCGCGGCGTTAAACAACATTCACACAAGAATCTTTAAGCCTTAATGTGTGATTCACTTTTAAGAAGGTGCAGAAAATGGGCCTGTTGCTGTTGAGCGTTTGTAATGGAGCGAATATTTTGTAACGGAATAAAAAATAAATTTATTCCGAAATTAAATGATGCATCTTTCAAAACATATTCAAAACATTTCCTAGACTTAAGGTCATGAGTCACAATTTGTACGTCCGTGTTCATGCACGGCGCAGTTGGATGTTCGCGTGTTTGTTGGGAGCAGGGTACTCGCACACGTTAATGTGAACAGCAGTCAATGATTGTAGAGCGATCGGTTGATTAGTAAAACACTTTGTTTACCGTAAATAACGCTACGCAATGTCACGACTTGCTGAAAATCAACGTTTACGTGCCGAAGGTTTGATACAAACAGGAAAGGAGCAGGACGAAGTTCCCAGACATTGTAATGTTCATCGAAACACAATATCATATCCTTGTGGACAACAGGTCAGCATAATGACTGGCCATGGGAGAACACAACTCATAATGTTTAATGGCGATTTGAATGGCGTACCCGGACGACATCCTTCGAGATTCTGGCCAGAAAAATGACCGACCACATCTTGCACATGCTGTAACAGACTTTTTGAGGCAGCATAACATTGCGGTCATGCCTTTGTCGGCTGTTTCTCTAAACCTCTCCCCAATAGAACATGTCTGGGATGAGATGGATCGACGTCTATAACAGGAACAGAACCAGCCGGTGGCGCAAGTTCAGTTGGTAAACATTTGGAACCACAGCTCCCAGGTTGTTTCCATTCATCTGGTGTCTTCAATGCGCCGTCTGTTTCAACGCAAGTGGTGGTCACACCCTGTGTTAACATTGTTAATCGATTCGAAATTTACCATCATCTAGCTGCAGCTGGATAGTATTTTTAAGCTACAGCCGCAATACAAAATATATTTTTGATTTATACTGTAAGACTAAAACACATCTTGCGATAATGTATTTATTGGTGGCAGATTAAATAATATTTTTGGACACATCAGAGCTACATATACGTGGGTAATGTTACAGTACTACTCCATGGTTTTGTTTTATTTCTTCTGTTATGAGGCTGTCAGCAACATTGCAGCTATATCGATCATGACGTCCTGTAAATATCTGAGTGAGTGAGTGAGTTGGGTTTAACGCAGCTTTTAACAGTATTCCAGTTATGTCACGGCGTGTCAGCTTAATGTGTGAGGAAAGCCCGAAGTAATGCAGGTTTCAGACGTTTACCTCTTCGGTGAAACCCAGGAGCACGGGTATGGTGCTGACAATCATAGGTTTCTGGCCTGCCCAAGGGACGCAAATCTGCACAGCGAATCGCGGCGCCTTTAACGACTGGGCCACCCGTGCCTCCTGTAAATATCTGAAACTAGGTGAGGTAATCTGTGGTTGATATGAGCAACGTCCCGTGACGTAGCGATACGATAAGACACACTGAACCACGATTCGTTTTACTTGGAATACCACCTACCTAGATAGTATCCTTGAATCCCCACGTTAAGAAACAACTCGATGTTTTCGGGAAAGGAAACAACCGTGTTTTAAGAGGTAAACTGTTTAGATGTGGCAAAGGATCAAGTGATGTCTTATTTGTGTCGCATTTCAATCCCTGCAGCTTAATAACTTAACACAATAGATAATTTCACTGATAACACTATTTGTGTGAGAAAAAACAACAACACTATAATAGAAACAATTTTTCTTTAGCTTTTGTCAGCATTAATATTGTGCTGTTTGTAAATATAAATAAAAACCTCAACTTCAGAGAATAACCAGTCTCGATTATCTGTCGAAACAGATTCCATTTGGCGTAAATGCAAATTAGCCGTGAAAATACTTGCAATACCTGAACGAACTTGATATCCCGTATATTTTAATGCACATATTTACCAATCGGGGTTGGTAACAGACAATTTTGCATTTGTAAGGAAGTATGTGTGTTAAACGCATTAAAATCTATACCCGTATTAACCAACAACTATATGTTCGTGTAAATATCCCTTCCATGAATTGAGAGTTGAAGCAAGAATGTCACAGAGTGGGCCAATATCGACATGTTACATGCCATTTCATTTAAACAACCTCAGTACAGAAAGTGATTTTTGTCTTAAGTATGTCACATCAAAGGCGATGAAAATGACTGACAAATGGCAATATACCAGAGATAAGATGTTTGTGAAATGATACATTATTTTCTAACCTCTGTGGCATTCACGCGAGTAGTTATTAACTGCCCACGGAAATATATTGTATGATCTCTTTTATCAAAGCCTAGTGGTTAAAGACTTCACTCGTTAAGCCGAAGGCCCGGAGGTTTGATTACCCAAATGGGTGTAATTAGTGTGCTAAAGACGTCGTAAAACACAACCCGCTCACTCCATCATCTCGATACGTAACGTTGTTGACCCAACAGAATCCTTCGCACACTCTGATCTCTTTGTCCGTATGCCAATTGTCTGCACACACATGTCAGGTTACTATTTTAAGTCGAGTGCCAAGAGAAAATCACTAGGGATGTTGCTCACGGTTTTTTACGCTTCATGTCATCATTTCGACACCAATTAGCATAATAACACAGTATAATCACCCAGTCCTCAACAGTCCACTCTTATAATGCTTGTCATTGAGAATACTTTAAAGTTGGCATACAGGCGACTGCTAATCCATTTGGGCCTTTATAGGAACTCTGACGAATGTCAATTTTGTGAATCTGTCAGCCGCTTTTATTCGCTTAATGCCAAATGACAACAGTCAACTAAAGACTGTCCATATTTCCCCCTAGGATTCAAATTGACATACGTAGATACAACATGAATTTCTTACCAAATAAAGTTAAAACGACCAAAGGTAACGTGGCCCGTTTTTTAAAAGATTTATATCCTTTGTGTATTATCCAAAGTTAATATAAGTAAAGATCAACAGATAAGCATAGGACATTCACTGTTCATGCAATCAATCAAAAACACGTCATAAACTCATTTATTGTGTCCGGAAGTGGTCATTTGTAAATGGATACTACATTGTATATTTGTACATGTACACGTGTAACTCTATCAATGTCAAACAGTAAGGACATGTCATCCTTTAATAAATGCATATAAAAATTAAAACAATTCTTATAATTACAAAGTTAATCGTTCTTTCGTTTACTGTATCGACAGACAGACAATTATTTATTTGCGTCTCACCCATAAGGTACATTGTACAATATACATATAAATCAAAACATGCTTAAAACTTACGGCCAGTCGTTAAACGACTTATGAGAGACGATATGATCATAAAACCAACTTCTATACTAAAATGAATATACATACAATATATACATCATGAATATAAAATAGATCGGCGCTTCAATAAAATATCATAGCAGGTGTATAAGTAGATACCCGCATCAAAGAACATAAGGCGTCAACGCCCAAAGCAGACCGCAAACCACCTTCTCAGACCACCAGCCAAATTCACTAGCCATCGCATTCAGATCAGTTTTATAAAGTCGAAATCTTCTTAACCAAACATCTCAGAAGCTTTAGAAATCCGCTGTCACAAACCTTTGATCAACAGAGATCAAGGGTATAACATCGTGTCTACCTTTGAAGATCCAATCAAGCAATATAGATTGTCCTCTTATAATTAGGATCCAATCAGCTTGTCACAACTGTTTAATCATTTGAACCCTTTTAATCCTTATCGTTGCTGTCTTCATTACCCGTGTTCTATTTGTTATTCTTACTTGTAACTATTCCTTGCGTATTTTTCTTTATTTTTAGATAAGTCGTATACTAGTGTGTGAATGGAGTCAAATATGAAAAGTATATTTAGGTTTAAACGCGAGAATGGAAGGCGAGAGCAAGCGAATGTACGGTCATATAAGGAGTATGCGCCTAAAGACTGTGTGGGCCAAGATAGGTCGCAGGTACTCCGTATTTTATCAAATTAATGTATTGTGAAACTGTGTAGATTATTACTATATTGAATGTATAGTATATAATTACGGTGTAGATTATTACTATATTGAATATATAGTAAATAATCAAACTGTTGTTTCGTATATTGGGTATTGGAAATGTATATATAGAGTAAAATTGTGACAGAGTGTTTTGTATATTTCAACTATTACTACACGATTACTATGTCGTAGTAGTGCTGTGTGTTTTTACTCCCATATGTACTCTATGTTTAGACACGTTCTGAATATGGCGAGTGGTAGTGTTGGACATGGCGCCCGTGTACCGTCCTTGTCCTGTAATTGTAAAGAAACCGTGGCATTTCGTCCTTCCCTGTGGACAAGGCTTAGACGTGCAGCGTGGAGAACTTCTGAGGGAATGCAGACATGGGCTGTTGTATCAGAGTGTAGTGATCAGTAAACACAGGATTCACTTATAGTATTAGTATCAGGTTAGTGTAAGTATTAGCTGTAACAGGGTCAGATAATTAGTTAGTCAGTAGAATTGGCTTCACCCTTACTGTACGGTACTGTAATATCTGTATGCTACTTGTTATCTGGACCTGTGAAGATTCCGGGGAGGAATAGGTCTTCAACAACCCATGCTTGCCGTAAAAGGTGACTATGCTTGTCGTAAAAGGCGACTAACGGGATCGGGTGGTCAGGCTCGCTGACTTGGTTGATGCATGTCATTAATCCCAATTGCGTGGATCGATGCTCATGATAGTAATGACTGGATTGTCTGGTCCAGACTCGATTATTGACAGACCGCCGTCATATAGCTGGAATATTGCCGAGTGTGGCGTTAAACAACACACCAACCAACCAACCAACCAACATAACATTGATACAGAGGTATTATGAAGCTCATCATACATAGCATTGATGCAAAGTTATTGTGAAGCAGTAACACCATGAATAGCATTGATACAGAGGTATTGCCAGAGGTATTGCCCGATTTCTGGTTGTGGAAGGTGTTTCTAAAGCTGTACAAGGAATATGTGGTGATGTGAAGAGCGTCACTCATTTACGGTCTGGTTCTCTTTTGATAGAGTATGCAAAGTGACAGCAGTCTCTAAATCTGCTCAATGGACATCATTTTGCAGATACCGAGACAGTTGTCTCAGTGCACACGTCTCTCAATTCATGGAGGGGCATTGTTCGTGATCGTTTGACATGTCTGTCTGACATGTCAGAAGAGGTGATTGCGATGGAACTGAAATCTCAAGGGGTGACTTCCGTAAAACGTTTCACCCAAAAAGATAATGACAGAGTAGTCAATATTAATACTTACCTTTTTTTACCTTTTTGCTGTCAAAACTTACGACATCCATCAAATCTGGATATTTTAACACCAGAGTGGATATGTATATTCCGAATCCACTCCGTTGTTTAAAGTTTCAACATCTTGGACATAGGGCCAAATCTTGTACTTACCATCCAATTTGCTCCCGCTGCAGTGGCAAACATGACAATATCGATTGCACCAATGATATCAGGTGTGAAAACTGCAATGGTGAGCACATGTCCTACCCCAAGTTATGTCCAGTATTTGAAAGAGAATCCAAAATTGTCAAAATAAAGTATACAAACAACATTTCTTTTTCTGATGCCAACATGTTGGTACTAGACCAAGCTCCCAATACTCCTTCCTCAAAGTCATTCTCTGTCGCAAATTCTTCTCCAATCAAAAAGGTGAATAGTGCATGTCAGACAGCAATTAGCTGGGTCAAAGATCAACAAACAATGCTCTATTCTCTTTCTGAGATGACTGAATCCACTGAAACACGGACTGATATACCATCTACCCCTCAGTCTCAGACAGCTGACCTTACTACACCAGGCCCGGAACCAGATACTGAACCTGTGTAAGATGTTAACGCAGATCAAAACTTTGAAACGAAAAGAAATGTACGTTTAACCAATAAAGAAAGAAAACAGCAGAAACGAAAAGAAGCTGAGGCATATATTAAGGACTCCGAGTCTTTACCAATCACTATAGAGGTTCACAACAGGTTTGAACCTCTTGACATGCAGGTCACTCAATCGCTGCCATTACAGCATAGAGGACCTTCCCCACGCTCACGTTCATAAAATTTGAAGACTCTCACGCCAATGGCATTTTTTAAAAATATTTATAAATAACATCAAAGTTAATAAATATTTATTGTTATACCATTATTTGTGACACCTTTAGAGGAATGTTAATGTTATACAACCATTGGTGTCCTATGTATCGGTGAAACGTTGGACATCTCATTATATTGATTGATATTTCTCTGGAAGCGAAGGGTGCAATAGTAAATGAAGTGCAGACTGATTTATATTCAGGACTAGCTCATAGATTTGACTAACCGATATTGCCAAAGTGTTGTACCCTTGAGTATTTGTGGAAGTAAGTAGTGGTTATGTTATTGCCTCGTAGGAAACACGAGAAGGAAAAAAAATTATCTGCTTTCTATTAAAATTTGTGCAATGACGACTCTTTGGATTGCCTCATTAATTAGTATGTGACACTCTTTTCGAGGTCACAATCCCTGCAATGCATTCCGTAAGACATAAAAACTCAATTCCCTTTGCATGTCAACAAAAAACATCGATTCAAATAGACATTCCTCTGTTTGGTGTAGTCCATGTTCTGATTCAGAACAAAGACATCCAAGTAGTTGCCCATTAAAAGCTGGGGTTTGACATCAGGTTACAATCTACAGAAACACTATCGATAATACTGAATAATGTCCAATATATTTCAAACGCCCGGAACTCTACAGATTTATTGTATAACAGACAAACATTCCAAATATCATTTCATCACGTTCGAAACTTTTGTAAATAATACTGCCATTTGCATCACTTTCAAACCATATCGAAACAGCTGAGGCATGATCTTATTTATTTCCAATGATTTCAAACCTGTACAAAACTGATCACCTAAATTCATTCGTTTCATTTTGTTTCAGCACCGTTAGGAATACAGGGAAATAATTCATTTTATAAGCTATCATTCCTATTACCTGGCAAATGAAGACAAAGCACAAACCAATATCATTTCCCGTAGATGATTTTGCCATGCGCATTAAATCCAACAATTCAAAACCGTATACCAAACATTAGGGCACGCATGGAAATGCATCATTTCATGCAATGTTTAAACACAGTCATAAGAAGATAAATGAAAAGTAGTTCAGATGACGGTCGTGAAATGTATCTCTTGCAGACAATAAAGAGACAAGTCTTTTTTCTCATTCTGCTTCATCTTCCTCACCGTGGCATCTGTGGTATGACCAGCGTGTTTTGGTTGAAATTTAAGTCACATTATTTCATCATTATTTCGAGATGAATTGAAGAAGTAATTGAAAAGGGTGGTAGATCGTTAAATGAAAACAACTTTATCAATACTTTCTTGGTTGCAACTTGTTAATGTTAAAGATCATATCCAAAAATAATATTTTAAAAATATGAATTTCGTAAAGACAAGTTCATATAAGTGTTAGAGTGCTGCTACCGATAGCGATAGCAGTTATCAATTCCTTTATTGTAAATCTTTATTTCGAAAACCCTGGAATCTTTGTTCCAGATTATCAGACATGTAGATGATATAGGCTGAATATTGCTGACTGTGCCTTTGAGGGTTTCAAGATCAGACGTTGAAAATTACTTTTTTTACAGACAAAGAATTTAGTCATATGTGACATTATCGTTTGATTTTCTAAAAATCAAAAGGAATCATACTGGATTGAACATCTCATGACCATTGTCATTGTAATCCAGGTAAAATCTACTGTATAATTTGGTTATTGAAACTGCAATGTTGAGGATTAAATATCATTTGCTTAATTGTTCACGTTTTGAAGGTACAAAGATGACGTGCAAAACTCCCAGTACGGTATATCAGATCTACAATCGATGGCCATGTTATTGACCTCGATATTAATGTGTCAAGGAATGGAATAATAGAAAGATCTTGAAGCCATCTGAAAATGGTATAATGTTGGATAATCCACCCGGTGTAGGTTGTGGAGGAAAATATCCAATTTGGAGGAAAGGTATATTTGAATATGACTCCGTGTCAGTGGGGTGGTGATGTGTTGTGTATTGTTGTTTTCATGTGTTGAAGAAGTGTCTGTCTCTACTGTTTCTATACATTTCTACAAGACTCCCATTAAACTGATTAAAATAAAACCTCCTTCAAGATCATTATCCTGTCATGTTAAGCAATCCATGATTGGTTTTCTACAATTATCCTGCGTGGTGTTGAAGCAATAGGGGGAAAATGATCGAGTATATTAGTAAGTCATTTTTTTAAAATTCTGCTTTATTATAGTTTGATTGTGACTAACGTAACATTAAGCACATTTGCTATCTTGAAATCAGGTGAAGAGAAATATTATTCATGATGTAAACGAGGCCGTTGTCTATAAGCTGTCAGTGCTTTGTTTCTACAATGATAGATTACCTCAGTGATGAAAAGGTATACATTTTAAAATGAAGGAGTGAGCATATACTCCGAAACGTTGTTCCTCGTAATGATAAAGCTGACATCCATTACTTCTTTTTTATAAACGTATGTCACTTCTGAATGCTATTCAAAGAATGCTATTCAAAGAGTTCCTTAGTTTCACAAATGTTAACATAATTTGTTTCAGGAAATTAAACATTTTCACTTTTATCTTCATCTTTAATATATTCATTTGTGTGTAGTGCACACTTCACATATTTTGTAAGATAACAGATACTTCATGTTTACCCCCCTCGCATTGCCTTTATTCTATATGACATCGTTTTCATGTTTTCTTGTAGAAACAAGGGGGACCAATGTCTCAGTGGTGTGTGTTCAAAACGAAACCGACGCATGTTCCACCACATTCGAAGTTGAAACAGTGAAATGTTATCCTAGTTATGAAGTCTACAGGATCAAGACCAATTTTAGTCGGAGTGACTTCTGCCTTGGTGATATTATGATATCATGAGAATTATGATAATAAGTGTTTTGATATGATTCTACTTGTACATCAAAAATATACCCATGAGTGGCCCTGTGACATCAGATGCCGGATTTCGCTTTCTGAACGTTTCACCACATGAAAGTTTAAAGCTGCGTTAATATTGCAGCCGTTTCGTGAAAATTATTCACCCTGTGATAAAAGCATGAAACTTGGAACAGTTGTTGGCATCTCGTGTGAACATCACCACAACCTAAATATATTATGAAAAATAAAAACTTTGGAATGTATTTACCCAACACTACATCGGTCCCTTGCCAACCAAACCATTAGCCATTCACATCATGTATCAATAAAAACAAATTTTGTTCTGCAAATATTATGTTGTTATCATTGTGTTAACCATATGATATACAGTATTGGTATAGGTAATTGGCCTTAAGGAAGTATGTCTGAAAGATATGCCGAAGAAGAAATAAATGCATATTTTTAAATAAAGATAAATAGTATGTTATGATATAGTTATTTACTTTACAGATATAGTTTTGAGTAAACACATTCCAAATTGTTCATTTTTCTTTACACAATTCGGTTGTGGGTCATGTTCGAATAAGAAGTTCATTCCTGCATGGCGGCCATATTGGAGTTTTTGGTGGCCTCATATAAGAAAATATTTGGAATGTCATTATAATTACCTACAACTATGCTACGTTTTATGCTTTTATCACAAAAAAAACCAATTGACCCTATACTAGTATCTGTCACGAAACGGCTGCACTGAAAGACAAAGTCACTCCCCTATTGAAGCATTGTTATGACTAAGATCTTTACAGTTATGAACGTGCCGGTAACACGAAAAGGCGCACAATTTGAAGTACCCTTAAGGTCTCTAAGCCTTTCAAGGTAGCCATTCGTTGCAGCTTTGAATCCTGGGGTCTACTATCTGCGACACCGTTGTCTTTTTCTCATATGAAGTTGACACATCATGATGTTGCTGAACAACCGCTCAAACCGATGTTAATCCGTACTCGTAGACTATGTCTCAAACAAACTCCGTTCATTTGGGATTCTTAGGTATCGGATTAGTCAATCGATCAGTAACCTTGTCAGATCGGTATGACCTGATATTGATCTAAGGGGATTCGTTTTGAAGATGTCATGTCTTGCAGCATCTTACAACAAGAGTGGGCCATGTGCAGATGGAGGAACATGTATTGCAGGCCGTGACGGTTTCACATGCACATGTAGGGCTGGATATACAGGTCGTACGTATGATGGTGGTAAGTGCTCAAGAATTGTCCATCATAATAACCAATTTAATATTATCTTGTTCCTCCTTTTAACTCAAATTTTAGGTTAGCGGTTGGGTCGCCTTGTGGTTAAACTGTTGACTCGTCGCTCCGAAGGCCCTGGTTCGATTCCCTACATGGGAACAAAGGAGGAATCCCATTGCTGGTGTCCCACTCATCCACTTAAACCATCATTAAGACAGACTTGGCGCTTTGATTGATTGCATGTCATCGATCACCATCGAAAATGAGACGTTCAGTCACTGATTTCCCTGACCCTTACTTTAGTTACTTACAGACCGCTTTACATAACTGAACCTTTGTGGGTTGCAGATTTAGAAACAATATCAAAAAATATTTTAAGTTTATATTGAACAGTCAATAAAAAGAACATAGTCATAAGAAATCTCCGACTACATCATATTAATTATGTGTCTGTGAATCACCATCAGATAGTGAAGATACGACCTTTTCGTGAAAAGGTGAGTGTATCCAGTCCCAGTCGTGCCACCCGTCACAAACACATCCAAAGGCAATTCAGTTGTTCACTTGAACAAAGACGGGAACATGACTTGGTACAGGTCTAAACGGAATTGCATCGACATCATTTGTCTGTGATGCATCAAGTTTGGAAATGTCCTTATAAGGACTTGAGTATTGAAAGTTTCGTAGAAAGAGGATGCCCTGTCACATCTGAAATGTAGATATCAAAGGTTAGAGCTGCTGGACTATTGCTCGATATGAAGGGGATGTTGAAGTCATGCATCGTGTCATACAGTAGTGATACCAGCTTTTGTCACTCTGAAACATTATGCACGGACATAAATATACCAAAAAAAGGTTTCATTGGTATATTTTAGTTGAGGGCCGCGTAGAGAGATCTTAACTCTACGACTGCCGGAAATGTGTTAAATGTGTTAAAGCATAGGATCGTCGTAGCGCTAAGACCGCTTTGTGCAACGGAGCCAAGCTTTGTTAATGAATGGAAAAGATTTGGCAATTTGACCATTATTGAACGATAATCGACATACGTGCTCTTTAAGATAATCTTCTTGGCCAAATCCCCGTGTTCTGTCAATCCGAGCACATATTCCTGGTGTTCCTGGAAGTCTCTCCAAAGGATCATCAACTCGGCTATGAGTGGACTCTGCAGGATGTTGTTAAAGGTTTGTTGATTCAAATCGTCAACCATGTTGTTCACCTGGTCTCAAAATGACTGGAGGGGCGGTCGGGTAGCCTAGTGGTTAAAGCGTTCGCTCGTCACGCCGAAGACCCGGGTTCGATTCCCGACATGGGTACAATGTGTGAAGCCCATTTCTGGTGTCCCCCGCCGTGATATTGCTGGAATATTGCTAAAAGCGGCGTAAAACCATACTCACTCACTCACTCAAAATGACTGGATCACAGCGCTCTTGTCCTGAATGTTGTCTACCCATACCACAAACTCTGCCCATGCCAGTCGCATCAGGGCGACCATAGATGAATCTTGGACGCGACGTTAAACCCAATATCACCTCACCTCACCATAGATGCACTTGTACATGTGGACCCGATTGTACTGTTTTCCATCTAAGATCCCATTGATGGACCCTTAACGGCGACAATCCCGGCTTCAATGCATATGTCCTTTGTACCAGCATCCCGGAATCGCTTTCCTATGAAACCTGGGACGTTCATGACTTTTTTCAAAGTGAAGGGGTCAAACTGTCTAAAAATTAATTGGTCAAATAAGAATGTAAACAAAAACTTTGGGAAATTATTTCGAACAGTTTGTCCTAGTGACATGGCAACTTAATGCATGCGGTGGCAGCCAGTTTGACAGCCATTTTGGATTTCAATATAAAGCAAGGCTGCGATGTTTTAGGTAAAGACAGAAATGCAATCTTTGACCCCTCAAACCTAGTCAAAGACACCAAAATAACTGTCGTAACTGTTCTATGATCTTAGATATGGCCACTTATATGTGGTAACGCGTATTTTGGCGGCCATTTTGAAAAAGGTGATAACACCCAAAAAGCTGCCACCGCTGCAATGCTATCACACATCGCCAAAAATCGCTATGAGCATTATTCCCCTAACTTGATACCGGTGGCCCTCTGGACACATTGGACTAGTATGTGCGTCCGGCAGTCCATCAGATTTCTCATGTAGGTAAATGTTACATGTTTTCCAAGATATAGCCTTATGACTGTTGGGTTTATCAGTATTTACTCACTCATTGGTTTTTAACACATACTGATCCCATGAATATCCATCAACATTCTTGTCATTCAAAATTTATGTTTCAGTCACTGGATTGTCTTGCTCAGGCCATATTCTTTACTGCTGATTATTACCCTTTGTACAAAGTACGACCGTGTATACCCTTTAGTACAATAACAATAATGAAATGTTATTGGATATGTATGTTTTACGTAAACTTGGTGTCTCCACTTTTACTTTACATGTTGCTTGAGAACAGAAGGCTAAATATATCAAAAGTATGTACTGAAGGTTTCTTTTCTGGTGACTGATACAATTATTATTATACATCAGCAAGTTTGTAATAAATATGTCAATGACTTCCGTTTGCACCATTGACTGATAAGGAGTCGTAATAAATTTGATTCAAGTTCCAATATAGCTGACTGATTTGTTCCGAAGTGAACCGAGTGGCTGATTTGCCGTGCACTTTATTGAGTGAGTAAGTGAGTGAGATGGGTTTAACGCAGCTTTTAACAGTATTCCAGTTATATCTCGGCGTGTCAGCTTACTGTGGAAGGAAAGCCCGAAGTGATGCAGGTCTCAGACGTTTACCACTTTGTTGAAACCAACGAGCACGGGTATGGTGCTAACAAACCTAGAAACATAATCGGAGCGAACCGGGATTCGAACCCACAATCATGAGTTTCTGGCGTGCCCAAGGGACACAACTCTGCACTGCGAATCGCGGCACCTTAGACGACTGGACTACCCGTGCCCCCGCACTTTATTGAAGCAGAAGCATTGAGACAAATTCGATTCAGATCTTGCGATTTATATTTTTACTTGTAAGATAGATACACAATTTAAACACTTCCTGTTCACACGTTTATATGAAGCGGCATTGCAGTTTTATGTATGGCTACGTTTGACAGTGAATGTTACACAAAGTTCATGACTACACCGATCCAGAATTGCAGCGTCGGTAGACAAGTGTTCAGGTTCCCACCTACCAACGGTCCATCTACGTACTGCTATGGTAAGCTTTGTTTGTTGTTTAACGCCGCACAAAGCAACATTCCAGCTTTATGACGGCGGCCTGTAAACAATGCCCACCTGGATATTTACGCAATCATGACATAATAGACATTTGCATTGTACATATATATATTACTGCAAATATTTCGTAATTTTGACTCTTGTCAGCATTTAAAATGGGTGGATTGCAAATCTGACAGCATGAACCCGTATTTCCCTAGATACAAAGGTAGAATAAAGATCTGAACAGTTTCCATGTTATAATCCAGGATAAACCATTATTAAAGGTATTATTCTCTTCATAACAAACAAATGTATATACAATGTATCTGTTTATTATAGGGTGTGGATGATATTGGTTTGCATGTTATGGTCAAAGTTCTAATTTCTTTGGGAGTGCCGGACAGATGAACAGAAGGGCCAGTCCTGTTAGCATATGTGCATTCCTTTCATTTTACTCTCAATTGTACATATGGTTATATGGCACTCGTGAAGAGCAACCTCCTCGTGGTGAGTGCTGGGTAACGCTAATAGCTCTGCCCCCGTGTGGCCCCGGGGCAGAATGTGTCCACAGCACCCCACTGCTTGTCGTAAGAGGCGACTAAATTGGGCAACCTGTTTGCCGTGGGTTGCGCCCCTGTGTCGGCGGAGGACGGGATTCTGGTGGTTGAGGGCATTGGAGCCAGGAACCGGTGTTCCTTTTGCCCAACACACCACTTTGACCCTTACTTCGCCTAGACGGGTGGTAGAATGGGCCCGGTTCTATCAACCGGCATGCCCTGTGTATGAAACATATTAATTTTGAAAATATTTTGATTTCTTGATATGATGGGTATGCATATTCTTAAAGGAATTTCTATTATATACATTTGCCTTGAGTCCCATGCCAGAAGGCGGTGGCTGATGGGCCAATCTGGTACTACCGACCTCTGAGTTCTGTATGTTTCGAATTTCTTGTCGTGGGCCGGACCAGCCTGGCATTTTATTTGGTTAACAAATACAGCTATTCATGTTGTTTTTACTGTAGTATACCACCTCTGTATCCCTGATGTTTGCATGTTGGAGATCCGGTGCAATAAAACATCGCTCGTTGTGGCACTCCATGGTGGGTGGGGAGCAGGGGTGCTGAAAAATATTACTATCATCATGGCACTACCACATTCTGGTTCGATTCGAAATGAAAAAAGTCTTGAACGTGACAGTTCAAATGAAAATGTACCAACAAAATCACAAAATATAGATTCCTGGTCTCGATTCCTGGTGATTGAGTCTTCCGATCATGAACCAATCAAACTAAATCCACTTGCTGTTTCCAAAGCTGTATCTGGAATTTGTGGGGAAGTCATAAACGTTACTCGTCTTCGGACTGGCTCCTTTCTTGTGGAGTGCGACCGGAGGCAACAATCTTTAAATCTTTTGTCTGTGACTAACTTTGCCAATGTTGAGGTTGATGTGTCCGCTCACAGGACAATAAACTAATGTCGGGGCATTGTTCGAGACAGAGCTCGTTGCCTGTTCGACATGTCTGAGCAGGAGATTCAAGCTGAGCTAGAGGACCAAAGAGTAACATCTGTCAAACGATTCACACACAAAAATAGATGGTATTATCCACAACACCAACACTTATCTCTTGACATTTGCTTGCACATCAGTTCCGCAGTCCATTAAGGCTGGATATTTTAATATCGGAGTGGAGGTGTATATCCCCTCTCCACTCAGATGTTACACATGTCAAAAGTTTGGACACGGTTCCAAATCCTGCAGATACACTCATCATTGTCCTCGCTGTAGTGAGGATCATAAGGACACTGATTGCAGTTTAGATCCAAAATGTGCAAATTGCAACAAAAATCCTCAAACTCAATTATGAAACAAATATTTCTTTCCTCGAAGCTAATTATAAAAAGCAAATTCTCAGCCAGACTCCAACAAAGTTATCTCCTACTCTGACGTATTCAGCTGCTATCTCCAACAAACCAAAAACAGTTTCTATATCATGCCAAACTTATTTGACTTGGACTAAATCTGAAAGACCAGTGCAAACAGTTACTTTGCAGCCCGATTCTGACATTCACTCACTCACTTTGGCAACATCATCCTCTCAGACTGTGAATCAGTCACAACCTGAGGCTGCTAAAGCAGTTGATGACGTAGATGTCGAGATGTCAAAAAAACAACGTGAACGCCTAAATCGAAAACAATCATCACAGAGCCCCTCTCGTTTAGAGGTACTTGTGACGGTTGAAATTCACAACTCCTTTGACCCTCTGGAGATGGAGGTGACTCCATCTTCAGAACACAGACACAGGAGTCCATCTTCCTCCATCCCCTATAGAACCTCCATGAGCAAATTTCCTAATTTAGTTCAGTGGAATTGCAGAGGACTTAGGAATAATTTTAATGAAGTACAGTTATTAGCACAAGATTACAAACCATCAGGATTTAGTTTGCAAGAAACCTATCTCAAGCATACTGATAAATTTGAAATGCGTCAGTACAACTCTTATCATTCGTTCTCACCACCAGGGGATAAGGCCACTGGCGGTGCTTCAATTTTGGTGGGGCAAGATGACAATAATTTATTGACTGAAAATCAGATATTGCAAATAAATTGGGCGAAACTTTAGCTAAACATTCTTCTGCGTCAAATTATAATCCCAAGTTTCAGAAGTATAAACAACAACAAGAGAAGAAAAACCTGAATTTTAATTCTGACAATGGCGAAGATTATAATGAAGTTTTTTCACTACATGAACTCCACACTGCTTTAGCACAAGTTCATGATACTGCAACTGGTGCTGATGATATTCATTATCAGCTCTTAAAACATTTGCCTGAATCTTGTCTCACAACACTACTGAATATTTTTGATGATATTTGGACAACAGGACATTTTCCTCCTTCATGAAGAAATGTGATAGTTGTACCCATACCAAAACCTGGCAGGGATCATACAGATCCATCAAATTATAGACCTATTTCATTAACTAGATGTGTTTGTAAAATCATGGAGCGCATGGTAAAAAATCGATTAGTTTGGTTTTTAGAAACCTATAATCTGATTAGTAACATCCAATGCGGATTCCGTAAAAACCGAAGTACAATTGACAGTGTGCTTCGTTTAGAATCATTTATTTAAAATGCTTTTGTAAATAAACAGCATGCTGTATCTATCTTTTTCGATCTTGAAAAAGCTTATGATACCACTTGGAAGTATGGTATTTTAAAAGATTTATATGACTTTGGTTTAAGAGGCCGCTTGCCTCAATTTGTATCACAGTTTTTAACAGACAGACAATTTCAAGTTCGTGTTGGATCAACCCTGTCTGATCATTATAATCAGGATCAGGGGGTTCCACAGGGCAGTATTTTGTCTGTCACATTGTTTAGCATCAAAATAAATAGTTTATCTAAAGTATTAAATGACTCAATAGACGGGTCATTGTTTGTGGATGATTCTAATATTTCATGTCGTGGTAAAAATATGCATACCATTGAAAGACAGTTGCAGTTGTGTCTTAATTAAATTCATAAATGGTGTCTTGAGAATGGACAGACCAAGACAAATTGTATACATTTCTGTCGGAAATATAAACCCCATAAAGTCCCAGAGCTCTCTTTAGATGGCACTCCAATTAAGGTTGTAAAAGAGGCCAAATTTTTGGGACTGATTTTCGACCACCATTTGACGTTTTTGCCACATATCAAATATTTAAAGACTAAATGCCTGAAGGCCGTAGATTTGTTAAACGTCGTCTCGAATTCTAAGTGGGGAGGGGATTAGACAACCCTCCTTCACTTATATAGATCATTGGTCCGCTCTAAATTGGGTTATGGCTCCATTGTATATCCTGGAGCTTGCAAGAGTAATTTTAAAAAGCTAGATTCAATCCACCATCAAGGATTCAGACTGTGCCTTGATGCTTTTAGAACTTCTCATGTTGACAGCCTCTATGTCGAGGCTGATGAACACTCTTTGAAACAACGTCGTATTAAATTGTCTCTTCAATATATCACTAAATTACACTCTAATCCTTCTAATCCTGCTTATGACTCCGTTTCTCACCCCCTATATGAAGGGCTGTTTCAGAAAAAAACAAAGCTGATTCCACCACTTGGAATACGGATGAAATCACATATTATTGCTGCAAATATAGATCTAGATATAATCTCACCATATAGTCTCTTGTCTACTCCTCCCTGGCAGCTGGTGAGGCCAGAAGTAGACGTTTCTCTAACCCGTTTTATTAAATCTGACACAAATCAACTTATATATCAACAGGAATATGTACAATTAAGAAATAAATATGACACTCACCGTTCAATCTTTACTGATGGATCCAAGGATTGTGGCAAAGGTTGCATGTGCCACTGTCGTTGGATCAAAACATTTATCATCTAGAATACTAGACAATAGCTCTATTTTCACTGCTGAGGCCAATGCTATTCTTACAGCCTTAGTATATATACATTCAACGACAGTCTGCATATAAACACTTTATCATCTTTACTGATTCTTTGTCTTGTCTTGTCTTCAGGCACTGCAAAAATTCTCTTCTAATCATCCAATTATTTTAGGTATTTTAGAACTTTATAATAATCTTTCAACTGGCCAATATGACATCGTCTTTTGTTGGTTGCCCAGTCATGTGGGCATAAAAGGCAACACAGTGGCTGCTGCTGCTGCTGCTGCTGCTAAAGCAGCACTCAACAAATCTAATTCCATACAGTGATTGTAAACCTGTGATAAGATGTTACATCCGAGATCTTATGCAAAAGTGGGACACCTAAGTAGGTATCAATAAATTACATCAAATTAAGCCAATTATTGGTTACATCTACTTGGGTTGTCAGTCCAGATTTGAAGAGGTCATTTTACGACGATGTTGGATTGGCCATTCAAGATATACGAATGAATATTTAATAAAAGGTGAGGACCCTCCGTTTTGTATCCCTTGTAATGAGAGAATCACAGTTAAGCACGTACTGCTTGACTGTATTGATTTTGCCATTACAAGGGATCAATATTTCAAAGTTTCATCCACAAAGTATCTTTTTACTCTCAGTTCTCATTTAATAGGTTTTTTAAAAGAAGTAGAATTAATTGATAAATTTTGATGTACATAGTTATTTTTTACGAAATGGTAGTGTATAATTATTAACCTAGATTGTTTGTGGCTGTGCCCTCGAAGGGGGTTGAAGTAGCGTAAAATTATTGTCCTCCTGAGAGGGTATCATAAGACCAAATCATTCAGTTTGTTATTCCTACCATAATTTTTAATCGCAGAATATTTGTGAATTTTAAAAAGTGGCTAAAATTGACTACAATCACCAGCAGCTGAAGCGATGGTGTAAATCCTGCAGGGGAACCGTGTAGGTAGCAGAAGTATCTTAAGTCCCCACGGTCCCTAGTATGGTGGCCTAACTTTGGTTGCTGGCGATCTATAGCCCGTTTTTACAATGTATCGTCGAATCATAGATTATTCTTTTAATTGTTCGCAACTAGTTTTACTTCTAAACTGTGATAGTCTAGTTATTATACTGTCAGTCGTTGACAGCTTTTTATTCATCTTAGTTTAAATTGTATTAATGTTCTCGTCACTATATGGCTGAAATATTGCCGATGTGAACTCACTCACTCACTCACTCACTCACTCACTCACTCACATACGGTAGGGATCTTATAAACCCTTTATGGCCCGTCTCCAGTCCCTTTGGGTTGATTTTCATCGCTTAGTTCCAGAGAAAAAGTCATTTAAAGCAATATTGCCAAATTACCTTTTGAACCCCGCTCTTCAGTCCCCGGGGGTGGGAATAGGGTTCAGCCCCCATATTTCTCCAATATGAATCCCCACCATTGAAGACTGCTTCCAACCAAATATGGTTGATAACTATCTCTTAGTTCCAGAGAGAGAGTCGTTTAAAGAAATAACGCAAAATTACCCATATTTCGCCCCGCCCCTTGGGGGGTCAGCCTCACCATTTGTACAATTGTGAATCCTCACCACCAGAAAATGCTTCCAACTGGTTGATATCTATGTCTTGGTTCTTAGCAATATAGCCAAATTACCCCTTTTTGACCCCGCCCAACAGCCCTTTGGGGGGTCAATTTTGAAACCCCACCACCTAGGAATGCTTCCAGTCAAATTTCGTCAATTTCCAATCAGTGGTTCGGAAGAAGAAATATTTTGAATAAGATTATTTTATTTATATAGCTACGTGCATGCGCTTGTGTTTGACTGCTTGTATTAGTCTGGACGCAGGTTTTACTACACTGCTAGCCAACTGAGATACGATGAAGCAGTTCAACTGCACGCCGACTAATCCGAATTGTATCCCCTTAATGACAATCATCAGGCAAGGTAACAACAAGTACCATATTTAAACGTAATTTTGGGTTGACGCGAATTGGGATAGAACCATCGACTTTCCGCTCGCCTGACAGACGCTCTATCCGATACACCAAGGACGCGGTGCCATTTCCCAAAATGAGATTTCCTGTCTTTTCATCATTTGTCATGTCTGCGAATCGCGATGTTTATTGCCTAGATGGGGATGCGGTTTTTGGAATGGGATCCACGGAGAAACAGTAATCTGACTGGCTGACTGATCATGATCGGTGGTTAAGTGGCCGCTTCTAACAAGTACAAACTTGGAATTTTTCACTTATAAATATATCTGTGATATCACAGAACCCATATATCCCGTGGATGTCAGTGCTGAACAATGATTTTAATGGTAATTTACTTTTACGCAAAATATACTCTCGAACCCAGCTACATATTTTGACGTTAATATAAGAACCTGAAGCCCATTCTAACCCGAATCCCCATCGGGTATTCGTAAATGTACCTTTTTATTCAAGATGTAGATGCACGTGTCAACAATCCCTGCCTAAATAATGGAACTTGTGAGGCGAAGAAGGGCGAGTTCACCTGTATTTGTCAACCAGGTTACTAGGGACCTGAATGTGAAACAGGTAGCGTTATTTAGAGTGTTTGTTTGTTGTTTAACGCCGCACTGAAAAATATTTAAGTTATATGACGGTTGCCTATAAATAATACAATCTGGACCAGACAATCCAGTGATTAACATCATGGCATCTATCTACGCCATTGGGATATGATGACATGCATCAACCAGGTCAGCTAGCCTGACCATTCGATCCCGTTTTTCGCATCTTACGCCTTTTACGACAAGTATAATAAGCACTAATCCTGACAGTGTGGTTCCGACCCGTGAAGATCCGGTGTCAGAATTGGACTTCAGCAACCCATATGCTTGTCGTAAGTTTCGACTAACAGGATCGTATCGTCTGACTCGGTGACTTAGTTGATGCATGTCATCGTATCCGAATTGCGCCATATGGTTGGAACATTGCCGAGTTCAGCGTTAAAAAACAAACAAACAACACACAACTGTGGTTCCAAGTGAAATCGTCCTGATTTACAAATTTCCTGATTAAAGCCTGAAGGGTCTTGGTATACCGTTTAAATAATAACGGCAATCGTCAAGACGAGATTTCTTTTAGATTAACGGGATCCTGAAAACAAACACTTGCTTTCGTTGTGTGTGGTATGAAAATAAATAAATGTAAAAAAGAAAATCACGAAATATTTTCAACCAGACTTGATTGTTCACATGTCGCCGTGAAATAGATAGTATATTGATCACTTACTCATATGCCTCCCAGACTCTTCAAGAAAATGAACTATGAATGTGATCTTCACAGTTACCTTGGTTGAATTTAATGTTTGTCCGGATCGCCTTATTCTCATGTTCATAACGATGTACGTCAATCTCATGTGTTATGTTGCACACAGAATGCACACCAAAGATACTGGACCTGCTCACCATTGAAGAAATTCCTACCTCTGTCAATCAAAGTAAATATGAGAAAATGAAGACATGTGGTGGATGCCATCAGCAAGATAAACATAAGCTCAGCTGGAACTAACGTGGCTTTCATGGTTTTCTCGGGAACAGCTGAAGTCGTATTCCACTTGAATACATACCGTGACAACAAGGCAAGCGTCATGGCAGCCATCGGTTCTCAAACACACACACATGGGAGCACGTTCCTCGGGGATGCCATCAAAGTAGCAACGTCTGAAGTCTTCACAGAAACCAATGAGGATCGGTCTGACGCCGAAAACGTGGTACTTCTCTTCACTGACTGGAAAACCAGCGCTGATGAAGAAAAGTTAGCATTAAAGAGTTGAAACTATGGCGGAAGTGTTTGTGGTGACAGTCCCCGCACAATCGGACAACACTATCGTCGACTTTGTAGCTCCTTCCCCAGCTCTGAGTCGCATGTTTCACATCGAGGCTCTTGAAACAGCAGGCAGCATCAAGAACGTCACCACGGGCGAGACATGCGCAACGATACCTCCTGCGTAAATTTGTCACTTCCAAATAAATAACTTGCATAAATTCGTGAGATGTTAGAGAAAAGTTATACAAATACAATATTTTTTTCATTTCTTATTTAATTTTTTAAACTAGCCTTCTCAAAATTTATTCCCGCTATATGACGGAGGTCTGTAAATAATCGAGTCTGGACCAGAAATCCAGCGATTGATATAATAAACATCGATCCACGCAATTGGGATACGATGACATGCATCAACCAGGAAAGCGAGTCTGACCACCCGATCTCGTTTGTCGCCATAGTCGCCTTTTACGGCAAGCCTGAGTTGCTGAAGAACTGTTCTACCCCGGATCTTCACGGGTCTGAGGGAAACATGTGTCTACCGGGGTCCGGAATGTGCATACATGTACTTATAGTGTTTCAGTGTTGAAAGTTGGCTGTCTCATCGATGACATGTTTACAAAACAAAAGACTACAAAATGCCTTTTCATACACGGGTCGTGAGTCGGGTGAGAATTTTAGGGGTTTCCACCCTACCTCCTTCTTTGAGCATATTGTAATTCTATAATTTTTTCAACACAAACATGAAAAGGGCGTTATCACTATTCCGCGCCAGGGACACATTACAATTGGATGTGTTTACCTCAATGCTAATTTTCTGAAAGCATGCACTGTAAACAGGATGCACAAAATCTAAAACCATGTAGCAAGCTAAGTAACTCTGGAAAAACATTATTTAGGGTACCAAATTTCGAATTCAGTTTTGACACGTACATGTATCCCTTAGATAAACAGGCAAAGTTTCAATCATTGTACTTCAGCCGATTTCTGAAGAAACGTTTCCACATTGCTGCCCCTATGCACTAAGTAAAAAAACTTGGATCAAGGGCCGTAACTAGGTAAAAGAATAATGTACGGCACCAAATTTCGTCTTGACAAGTATCTCTTAGATAAGCGTGCAGTCTTTCATTCATGAATCTCATGAAGTTTATGAGAACAGTTGTCCCCGTACATTATGTCTGTGACAAATCTGCGTCTGGCGTCTCGACTGTTCAACAGTCTAGTACCCGTATTCATGTCAGTCTGCGTCTAGACTGTCCAACGAGCGTGTGCCAGTATCCAGTCTGCGTCTGGACAGTATGAAGTTATTGAACCAGTATCCAGTCTCCATCTGGACAGTATAACGGCACTGAACCAGTATCCAGTCTGCGTCTAGTCAGTATAACGGTATAAACCCAGTATTCAGTCTGCGTCTAGTTAGTATAACGGTATAAACCCAGTATTCAGTCTGCGTCTAGTCAGTATAACGGCACTGAACCAGTATCCAGTCTGCGTCTAGTCAGTATAACGGTATAAACCCAGTATTCAGTCTGCGTCTTGACGGTCTAGCGGTCTTTTACAAGTATCATGTCTACGTCCCAGGCAGTCTATTGGCATAGAACCAGTATCTAGTCTGCATCTAGACAACATAAACGTCGTATACCATTATCCAATCTGCATGTAAACTGTCTAACGGTCTTGTACCAGTATCCAGTCGGTGTCTAGAATGGCTGTGGTCTTGTGCCAATATCCAGTGTGCATCCATCAAGACCGTCTAACGGCCTTTTTCCAGTATCCAATATATATAATGGTCTTGTGCCAGTATCAAGTCTCCATCTAGACTGTTCTTAGGTCTTGTACCAGTACCCATCCTGAATCTAGACTGTAAAATATAACAATGCTGTACCTGTGTCCGGTTTGAGACGAGACGGTATTGTACTTGTGTCCAGTATAGGCTGAGCCAACATCCCTGTTTACCAGACAGATCATGAGTATTGAACTGCAAAGGAATATTATTGTATTATCTTCACAGTCAATTATGGATTCACAGACAACATTAGTGTTATTGGTACAAGGTTTCGCCATAGTACTTCAACGTCTGTGTTTAGTAGTGATTGGCATCTGGACTTTACATGACGGAATGTTTAATTTCACAGAAAAAGACTTAATTTTGAGACACCAATGCGATACCCATGGAGATTATATGTATTGCTAGGCTACACTGAACACCGCAGATGTCTTTTAAAATACGTCAATAGATTAACCTATAAACGACGGTTCTCTTTAATCCAACATATACGTACGCGCCGTGAGTTTGAAAAGCAATGACAAAATATCAGTACTACCGCTATACCATGTACTTAGTCTAATGCGTTGTTTACTTTCACAAAGTGTGTGTGTGTGTGCATGCGTGCGTGCTTGCGTGCGTGCGTGTTGGTTTCTTCACTAGCGATTGAACAAGGATATGTGTTTGTTTTTTCTGTTTATTATAACGTAACTCCAACAATAGCCGTAACATTCAGCTATATGACGGTGGCCTACGAGTAATCGAGTATGGGTCAGAAAAAAACCAGTAATTGACATCACGAGCATCGAGCCACGCATAATTTGGATACGTGGACATTCAAATCAATCAAGTTACCGAGCCTGACCCCCAGGTCAGTTTAGTCGCCTCTTACGACAAGCGTAGGTGGCAAAGGATCTATATATATTTCTCTCCCGGAATCCCGACTGCTATTAGCGGTCTATTTGCTATGTCAATAGTGATCCTTCATACGTGATATGTTTCTCGTTTCAAATTAAAGTATACAATGCACTATAATATGACGTTCGTGTCACAATAGTCCCTCAATTTATCTTTCACAGGCCGAATATCCTATCACCCATTGTATAATTATGCTGTTCAGAGCATCTCCGCGCCCAAACATGACCATGGAACATTCAACTGCACAATGTGTAATCTTTTCCAAGTGAGCTTAGGAAACTTCTAAACGTCCTAGTATATAGTCCAGGTCTGTTATGCCTCAACCCAGTTTTGGCACTGATTGATTCCTATCGGTAATGTAATTGTAGATTCTATAACATTTGTATCAGTTCATTAATAACTCGATGTAATTCATAATATAATGCCACAGTGAAAATTAAATACCATACATATTAAAATATTATAAACTGGGGTGGTGGTGGGGGGGGTGGTGAGTGGGGGGGGGGGGGGGGGGGGTGAAATAAACCGAGTTTGTTTCTTTTGTAATGGATAATTGAAAGAACTGTTACAAAAAATTAATGTCTATTAAACACATTCCTTCAACAGATTGTAAAAAAGTAATCTTTGGCTGGGTACTTTTGTGTAAAAATAAATTGGTTCAATGAACACTTGGGTAAGAAATGAATTTGGAGCCTCAGTAGTCCTACATTTTTTAAATGTTTATCTTTGCCGAAAGAATTTTTTATATTGATTTTCAAAGGTAAGATGTCTAAGGTGGCCACAAGCAGTTGTGTATTACGCAATTTGTTTCTTCTAATTTCAATTTTTTAAAAAGACAATTTTTTCTTAAAAATATAACCATGTAGGCGTTTTCTTTGAGCGATAACTGAACGTCAGTCCAGTTCATTTTCTGGGATGTAGTATCGCTGAGTTAAGATCTTTTCAATTGAAAATTAAACATATGATAAAATCAACCGAGAGATACAGTTTGGTTTCCTCTGAGTTGCACAAATAGGATGCAGTGCAACTGCTGATTGATGGCGTGTCCAGGCATCGTTAATTATTTACAATTGTACATTCACTTAAGTGTATTTGTTTTACAGTTTTGTTACAAACGTGATACATCATCTATTCTGTGGTTGTAAACTCATTGATTTATGTTTTTTTCTATAATCGGTAAGTAAGAGCTCTGCTTGGTATCGGAAAATAAATACAAACCAAAAGACATCTTTTACTTCGCCCCCTTCAAACAGATATGACGTCATGCAGCAGATAAAGCGAAAAATGGCCAATAGATATGGCCAATGGAAAATAAAGATGACGCATACACATACAATGATGAATCATTGCAATGAGTGACACATTTTTTACGCCTGAGTTGAGATCACATGTTAGACCGGTTTGAACTATATTTCATTTCTAGCACGGCTTGTCAGAGCTCGTAATAAACGCTTTTTGCCCTGGGGAGGGTGGGGTAGCCTGGTAGTGAAAGTGTTCGCTTGTCACGCCGAAGACCTGGGTTCAATTCGCCACATAGGCACAATGTGTGAAGCCCATTTCTGGTGTCCCCCGCCGTGATATTGCTGGAATATTGCTAAAAGCGGCGTAAAGCCATACTCACTCACTGACGTTTTACCCTGGACCGATTCATTAAGAGATATCATGCGAGAGACTTTATACCCTAAGTCATATATACTTCAGAAAAAATGATTATCATCACAGAAGATTTCTTTGTTGTGAAATCATCTACTATTGATAGTCAGCTTGTCCCGAAGTTCGGTTTACTGCGGATCATAGGCATATATGTAGGTGCAGCTTTCATGTGCTGGAACATCTGAGACCTGTGCGCATCACCCCCGGATTTTCCCCTACAACTAGCTGACACGCCATGAAATAACAGAAATACTGAAATACTAAATGAATAGCAATAGCTGGGGCTGTAAGGAAAAGATAATACAAACCCGGAAGGAAGTGCTGTTAATTAAGTAGAATTGACGTTTACGTCGCCAGCGTTACATCTCACTTGAGAGCAGGCGATGAACTGATGTGCTGTTTGCGTGACTGTTGATGACAAGTTCACAGCAGTTGGTGCGGATAGTTAATTAGGCTCTACTAGCACTTCTCCATGTGGTCATTAATTCCGCGGAGCTATGTTTTGAGAATCCAATAAGTAAAACGCATATTTTGTCTTACCCCTTGTACATCTGCACGTTATTTCGTAATCGGTTTTAAATGACATCCTATATTTTTCGTTTAAATAAACAAAAACGAGATTGTTTCTGAATGATACAGATTTTCTTAACATGAGATTACAGGACTATAGGAGTGCAAAGTCATCAATGAATATATACAATTAACTTAATCAACATTACAAGTGCTTCTTCCAGAGACAAGAGTGTTAACTGACTATAAAAGTCCAGTTTCCACCCTTGCCGAACTAATACCGAACAGTGAGTTTGGCTTGACTAACGAGTCTATGCATAGTCCAATCAAAATTGCGCAATGCAATCGAAATCCGGTTCGTAAATTGTCATGCAGATTTCGTTCGATTGCAGGATTTGCAAAGCATTTGCACTGCCAACTCGGTGTCAACAGATATTTTCCAAATCTTTTCATGTTTATGATCAAGGTGCTCATATGATTTGATGCACTTCGCGATGTAAGATCCGTTTTACCACAATAAAGATCTTGATGATCAATCAGATCGTCTTCACTGAGCGCCACCATTTTGTTTGAAGCAAATGCAAGTGATACGAGGGGTGGAATCTTATTGGCAGGAGAGGCAGAGAAGGGACATAACTCGTAATAGCCACTGCTGGCGCTACGATCGAGCTCAGGAATTCCAGCGTAGTTCGGCAAGGGTGGAAACTGGACTTCTAAAGTCAGTTAACTCTCTTGCCTCGGGAAGATGTACAATTTGGGCGACATACTAAGTTTCATATTAACACACACACAATTACTTAACGATGGATTAGTGAAATGATGCGCATCAAGATACCGAATTCGTAATTCTGAATATTGTTGGCACACTAACAAGAAATGATATTTATTTTCGACATATTCCAATCCAAATTTTACACTGTATTTGCATAAACGTACTTCTTTGTCTTCACCTTTGTGTATTCCTCTCTCGATTCTGAGCTTATGTTGCGAGGATCGATGTTCATGATATCAATCACTGGATTGTCTGGTCCAGACTCGATTATTTACAGACCGCCGTCATATAGCTGGAATATCGCTGAGTGCGGCGTTAATCAAGAAAAGAACGAACTTCTGAGCTTATGGCAATCACAACGGAAACGAGTTAAATATATCATTTGAGGTTGACTGTCAATGTGCTTTATTTAAGTAGAGATCCGGTTCAAGAGTTTATATGAAAGTTGAATAGGCTTGGAGTTTAAATTTAAGACATGCTTTTTTCTGCTTGTCGTGCTGAAGTAAGTTGTTGCTCTTGTCCAGATTAGTCTTGGCGTGAAGAATATATCCAGGTACTTCTGAGAAGTGACTGTTTCTAATTGATTTCCTCTGTGATGCCATTTTTCGTTGTGTCGTAGTGGTCCTCCATTTCTGAAAACTATTTTTAAAATTTTTTTTTTACATTTAAAGCCATACCCCCATATTATACAAAAAAAACACTGATGATGATGATTAAACAGAAAGATGATGTGTCTATAATTCGCGAAAACACATGCAAAGCACTTAAACGTAGCGTTTCGGGGTCAATTTTACAGCTTCATCCAAACGCATACGCCTGTAAAAAACGTGCAGCACAGGATCCTGCATTTAGGTATGAACGTCATCGGCGATAGCAACGAACAATCATTTGGCTCTTATTCTGAAATGAAAATTCCCCTGCAATTTGTTTGATTCAGTTCGGTGACAATTTCATGAATAAATAGTGTGAATGATGTAGGGCTTATCATGCATCCTTGACGTGTTCCGACACAACAGTTGAAATACTCCGTAAGACCATTTTCAGTCCATATACATGTTTAAGTTTAGAGTTCATATGACGAAGCACAGTCAGAAAATTCCCATGAATGCCATACTTCAGAAAAAGATGCCACAGGAAGGAATGATTTACGCAGTGGGCAGCTTTACTAAAGGCAATATTATCTTGCCCTTTTCGATTTTGATAAATATTTCCTCACCATTCCATATAACGTAAACATATTATCTGAACTGATGTTGCTTTCGTCTGACCATATTAAAAGTCTTTTATTTTACATTTTGGTGAAGTAGAGAGATTCCTCTATAGCTGTTAACTTGACCTTCAGCACCTTTCTTGTGAAACAGATATATAATCGCTCTGCTCCATGTTTCAGGGTTCACACCCGACCTCATTATCTAGTTGAACAGTTTTGCGCATATAGGAACAATACTATCGAGGGAATTTTAAATAGTTCTGCTGGAAAGTCATCAAATCCAAGAGTTATATTTTGGTTTAATTAGATTCCGAATTGCTTGTGTCCCTTTTTGTGCTGTGATCGGTAAGTTTAGTTGTTCAGGTTGTCCAACATCACAGTCCGGGCATGTCTCGGTGCCATGTGCTAGCAGCTCGGGATGTAGAATATCTTCCATAAAAGAGTTGGACAGAGACGAGGTTAAAAGTTGTTCTAAGTCGTTAAACCATTCCTTAGAATTGATATTGCTTGTAACGTTTAAGTGACGTATTTTCCTGATTTCCTTCCAAAGTTTATCACTATCACTTTGAATGGCATGAAACTTTCCAATTGTTGTATCTTGGAAGTCACTTTTCTTTCGATTGCATAAAGATTTGAAATATCCTCTTTGTCGTTTATAACGTTTAAGGTTATTTTCGTCGCTTGTACATCTAAATGTGTCAAATATAGAGTACTTCTCACTCTTTGCAAACTCACAGTCCATATCCCACCAGGCCGACTGTGTCGAGCGCTGGAGTTCACGTGATCCATGTCGTCGGCTCATTTGGGAAGCTGCTCTCCTATACAACTGGCATATGGAAGCGACGGATTTCTCAATATAAACATATATCTGACTGTTAATGTCTTTTAGCAAGGATTTTGACGTTCCATCTTGTAACAACGAGATGAGATTTGTTGCATGAATATTATCCCAGACATACTTATGATAATCCAATAATCATCAACACTTGTATCATGTTCACATTTATGAAAAATTCAAACATGAGAGGACAATGATCTGAGGTATCAATATCTGATACCTAAAGTGTTTTATGTGTTATAATGATGAACTGGCCATGAAATAACCCACAACGCTGTCACCTCTATTTGCTACACATGTATACTCCCCATCTTTTTCTGCTGGATATCTGCCATTTACGATGTGAACTGAAAATGTTTTGCAGATGTGAAGCAATCGTCTTCCAAAATTGTTGACTTACTTGTCTTTATTTGAGCGCGTAGTAGAAATGTCATCACTGTCATAGCAGTCAGTGTATTCAACTGGGAGATAATGTGCACTGTCATCAGTAATAAAGTCATCTTCCTCTCCAGTTCCACTGTTAAAATCCCAAGTATCACCTGACCATCATATTTACAGCTGATCTCACACAGAGCATCATCTAGCAGGTCGAGGCTGTGCTTGTCCTGGTCATGGTAATACACTGTCTTCTCTGGGGAAAGTACACCCCCCAGAATCATATCTGATTCTAAGCTGAAAAAGACTCGTTTTATCAAGCATTAAATATATCGCATCCTTGTAATGAGGTAATATTCTCTAAACACAACTACTCACAGACTTATGAACAACAACTACTCACAGACTTATGAACAAACACACCCATCCCTCAATATTTACCCTTGCCTACACATACAGGAGTGGTGAACCTTCACTTACATTAAAAATTCAGACGTCACAGCCCCAGGACCGTCAATAAATTGCTAACAATATGATATATGCATTCCAGACATTATGATGATACTTAATCCATTCATTTTATAACGCCATGTCCAAAAGAAGCATATACACGTTCATGATGTAACCTCACGAAGTCTTCAAGTGAACACCCAGGCAAACTGTGATATCCTCAAATCTCTCAGCATCTGTGTTTATGTCACTGTGGCTTCGGAACATAACATATTACCCATATGGAGTGTTGCGTTTGACGCCGTGAGTAACATTCCACCTTCATGTATTTCAAGGCAGCCTGTAACCACACAGGGCCAGGCAAACTGCTGGTGACAATTGTAACTTCCGACATACTCGGTTTCTGCAGTGAGTGAAATACTTCAGAAACCTTTTCTAAATAAATAATCATGACTTGATACAGACGAGTTTATTTCCGCATCATAAATATTCTATATCTGGAATACAAATTATTTTAGTCGGGTCATTTTGAGTGTAAGCATATGTGTTATTCCTAACGTGGGATATTAACAATACGACAACACATACAGCATACAGTAGGTTTAATGGAATGTTTATGGTTCATTAATATATTAGAATTTATTTTATGATTATTGCGGTGTACAATTACGGTACATATGCTATAGCGAATATATTCAAAATTCGACATTTGCATGCTCCCATGTTCATACAGTTTGACTCTGTACAGAATATGAAATTTCATACGACAACGATGTCACACAAAGTGAAATTCATGTATAACCCCTTCGTTATATATAGGGCATGGTGGGCCCAGTCTTCTAATGCACCGCAATTGGCTGTGCAGTATTGCATTCCTTGGGCACGCCAGAAACGTTTGATTGTAGTCTGAATCCTGGGTCTCTTATTATCTTTCTAGGTTTGTCAGCACCATACCCGTGGGTTTAAAAAATGGTAAACCTCAACCGGAATACAGTTTAAAGCTGGGTTAAAACCAGCTAATTCACTCACTCACTTAAACCTCTGTCTGGGACCTCGTAAGATTTTAACAAAATTGTATTTGTTACTTTTGACCTAAAGTGTGTGTACACCGATAAATGATGCCTAACTGTTTCCCAAATTCCATAGTCCTCAAGCGGTCCTACAGTAACATTATTTGTAGTTGGGCTTCAAAATTAGATTTGAAATAATATCTTCGTTAGATGAATAGTTCTTGTTCGAGGCACCCCCATAAGTCAGTCACAGTGAATGCAACTCGTAGTACGTCGACTCTCAATTACATGATGCCAAAATTGCTTACACGATCTTCGATCACTGAATTAAGAGTTGGTCATCATTGCTGAATAGTCCAATCCCTTCACTATACTTATGAGTCCATCGGTTTTGTCACCTTGGTAGTTCCCAAGTGTGTTCCCGAAATATGGAAGTATTCTGTCAGTCTTAACGTCTTTTCGAAATTATATTGAAAAGATTCTGAAAGACGCACAAACACACTTTCTGAACAAAAGAAAATTTGGGTGGCGGCGAGGGATATCCAAAACGACATATATTCCAAGGAAAGGTAAACTTGATTTGTCAACATTAACTGTTTTACTTAAATGCATTAAGAAAAATCGTTACTGGGCATGAAGAAGAAACAAGACAAAATATGAACTATTTTCAATATGTTTTCAGAGGCTTACTATTTATTTCCACGTTTTCTGATGTGCTATCATCTAGCGGACGAAGCACTGGAGCTGTAGGGAAGGACTAGTGAAAGTCAATAATGATGTGAAACATTTGTTTAACGCAATGGCTCTTGACAAAACAATTGATCGTTGTCATTACGTGAAAAGAAAACTAACAAAACCTCGTTTAAAAAGTTGTTAGTCACGTATTTTCCAGGCAACTTGATCTTAAATAAATTCAAGTTCCGTTTTTGAAGCTGAAAACCTAATCAATCGTGTTTTTACACGTTTCTCGTACGTATGTATGTCTGTAGAATCATTACTGAACACTTTGCCAAAACGTGCATATATTATTCATGTTTTCTGCTTTTAAATGAAACATACTACCATTAAAAGAGTGATTGAACACAGGATCTGAAACAGAGCCATATGGTCCACGAAACGATATATGTATTTCATCCTGAGTATTGACACTTTGAGCTCGTCTACACACGAATGCAATGGTATGTGTATACTCCAGATAACCGAGGTCATGCGATCAGTTTATCACCATTTATCAAGACGTTGATGAATTCAGCACCACAGTATCGTCACCGGTTACTCCCCATTGTGACAATAGCAATGTACATTTTCTAACCTGTTGGCTTTTACTATCATACTAATCCGATTTCCCTTTAAACGTTTTCGATTTCCTTTGAACGTATTCAATGAGATACTTGTAATAAACTTCAAAATGTTTTAAGGAAACATTCATTTCCATTTATTCATTGAGAGTGTGTTTTCATGATGAATATAATACGGTTGGCTCAACTCTGAATTTTTACATGTATTTACAATATTGTCTGCAGGAGTAAATCTATATGGAGTAATGTAACGACATGGTTTTACTCTCTGTCAGTGGAAAACTTCAAACACATCGAGATCGTCAGCTATCACATAATGTAAACATGTAAAGCATTCTAATTATTTTCCAAAAATAAAATATGTCAAAATTCATAAATGTTGTTTATGTTCGGAGGATATTTTGCATTTGTTACATCCTATTTGTTACCAAAGGTGAGTGTAAGAATTGGTCTTTAACAACTCAGGCTCACTGACTTGGTTGATGCATGTCATCGTATCCAAATTTACAGACCGCCGCCATGCAGCTGGAATATTGCTGAGTGTTGCGTTACATAACAAACAAAGAAACAAAACATGTGTCAAACGCAGATCTTCCAAAATTGACAAAGTTTGACAGCAACATCTTTTAGCACATCATACGACTGCAGCTTTGAAAGTAATAGAGGATACATGACAAGAATCTGAAAAAATCTAAACTGTTTTACTTTTCTGAAGAAAAAACACCGATCTCATCACAACTCAAGTTCAGGCATATTGTCTTGAAGATGTAAGTTTCAGCCATAAGAGTTTGCAATTGATGGGTTACCTATATGATATGGGAGTGAAAAATAAGTTGACTTCCAAAAATATTTTCATTACTTTGGCTGAAAAGTATTGTTTTTCAGTTACAACTACATTACAAATGAAAAATGACAGTACATGGTTTCATGGTGATAAATTCAAGCCAGTGATTGGTACCACGTGACACCACGTTCACACAAATTGGTGTCAGTTAGGTCGTTGTAGTCAGTATTTTAACTTTGTGTCATCACTCCTGTTTTTGAGCTGTGCAATACTTTCTGTGGTCTCCTCTGCGGACACTCTGAGTGACATTACAACGTGTCACTTATACTGACGCTGACTATCGCTCTTTAGGAGCATCCATCCCAATGACCCCATTTTCTGTACTTAGTATTTTACGCAGTTTTTCAAATCCCTATTGTCATCTGATACTGTTAATGAGATATGAAGCAATCTGTTGTGAAATGACAATTTCTTGTCTTCGGTAGCTGTTATGGCCTCCAGTTAAGTCAGTGTTTACACAAGTCATGCTTCTGTCTCTACTGTCCTTGTTCAGATTTGATTGTTTCCCCTGAGATTGTAAAATCATCATGTTGTGGTCTTAAGCTATTGGGTGTGTTGTGTATTTCCATTTCATGTTTTGAACACAAACATTTATTTCGAAACTTTTGGGCAAAAGAAAGTATACCGAGGTTAGTTTTATGTAATTGAAATTTGAAAGAAGTTTTGTTAGATTGTATCATGTATTTATGTATTTATTTATGTATTTATCGTATTATAAACCTTCACTCTTTCCTGCAACATTTTGCAAAAAAGTAATCTGAGGCTTGGCAATTTTGTGTAAAAAAGACTGGTTCAATAAAGGCTAGGATAAGAAATGAATTTGCTACCAAATAAGCCCCACCATAATGGAGATAATAATTGCCGAAATAAGCCAACTTGGTGATTTTCTGAGATAAGATGTCTAAGATACCCATGAACCATAAGCGACTGTCTTTTTAAAAATATGACTATGAAGAAGGATTCTTTGAGTACTGACTAAGTAAGTTCATTGTTTTGATATAATAACAAACAAGAACGACGGCAGGGGTGTGAAGTCAAAATGTACGTTTAAGATGACTTGATCAATAATGGGTCATGCCTAGCGATCGGTCATGATCAAGCAATAGGTCACAACTGTTGTCTCGCTAGAACTGTCCAGCATCGAACTCACCCACTGGACTATATGCAGTGACGTTCTCGTAGTTATAGTGATCCCGCCCAATATCATTACAGACCCAAGTTGTCATATTGCCTTACGTTGATGTTCGCTTGGCGATTTCTAATCGTCTGGTCCGTGACTTGAACTCTCGTGACTTCGCACACGTAAACATCGATTTGATTGGCTGTTTGGCGTGCAAACGGCACAACTATTAGGGTCAGAATGTTGTTTCGGCAGTACTGTCCAGCGACCCTTCCATGGCCGGTATGCAGTGACGTTTAGGCAGTTATAGTGATCACAACACACCAAATCATATAGCCTTAGGTTAACGTTCGCATGACTCCCGTGAGGTCGTCTCCAGAGATATACATCTATCCAGAGTGAACCTGCATTCATATGACTATTGGCGATTCCCGCAGTTTGTACGCCCCAAAGACAATTGGCGTCTGGCTTGAGTGCGTCGATTTGTTAACGGTAGTACAGCACTTGGAGGCCAGACGCAGGTTGAACGTCGATTTGGTTGGCTGTTTGAGAACGATTTCTTAAAGCCTAGTTTCTAATTATTCGTCCCTGGACTTGTTGTTGACCAAGAGCGGATGATTAGCATTTTGTGTCTGAAGAAACCTGTTCCAAAGACTTAGACACATTAAACATAGTGGCGACCTCTCTCCAATAGTTCTTCCAGTTTGAAGCATTCCCAATCTGATCACAAATACTGCATTAAGCAGGAGTAGAGAGCTTCCGTGATAGCAAATGAAACTTAGCAATCCGAATCATTCAGAGCGGTTTCTCGATCTTTCACAGAATGCTCCCTAACCCACGTGCACGAAGGAATTGCATGGTGCACGTGCAATATTTCGTGTGTGTTAAATCTCAGATCATCTAGATCTGTCAGTCGTGTTTCAAAGCTGATTTTTCTTCTGACGACGGATCATAATATTTATATGTCATGTATAGAGTATATATTTTGGAAATGTAGATTCTATTAATGATCACTTTATGCATGAAAGATTACTGCGATAGGTATGTTTCAATGTCATTCTTTACATGCCTTTGCAGTAGTCATTCGAAACTAATAAACCTTATTTTGTACAGACATGTTGTACACTAAGCTTTCGATCAAATCAATACGATTTGCTCAATCAAGGACGAGCAGTATACGTTCTAGTATATGTGATCAACTACTCCAACCACGTGACTTCCATCTTGTCAATTTCCTACCATTAGCCCGGTGAGGTGTAAATTCATTATAATATTGTGAAGTAAGAGTGTGTGAGTCGCAATATGTCAGCCATATAGTGACTAAATCAAGTTATACATTAATACATATAGACATTAAAATCTGTCAACAAAGAACAGTAAAATCATTAGACTATCACAGATATATATTTAAAACTTACACACACACACACACACACACACACACACACACACACACACACACACCGTCGCTGGTAATTGTCAGGAACATTTAATTTTAGCTTATATTAATAAATACAGTATAGATTTAATATAAATATATTGAAAGCGACAAAACCCTTAACATAACCATAAATCCATTGTATGGTTCCGACTGTGTGGTAAGCATGTATAAACGAATCACTGCCAAGTATACGTAGTCACGATATTGGGCGTCAGATGCTGGCTTGGCGCTTGATGTGCAGACATATTATACCGTCTCATCAGATCGACTACCCAATTACAGCAACACACTTTACAACTTGTGTATCGTTGACAACTTTTAACTTGGTGCATGATATTCTGGTAGTGGTTTCAAATGTTTAAAGCATCATGCTTAAATAAATTGGTATAGACACTGTTTACCTCACACAATCTAGTAAAATAAATTTTGGTTAATCTTCGCAAGGAATCAGCAGAAGCAAACTAAATCCTGTAGTTTACATCTTCTGGTTTTTGATTATTATCATACTGAAGAGGTAGGGAATCTTGGAGAGAACATGTTGTTATTTACAGGCATTAACATCTACCCAAGAATATGCACGTAGCTCATAAAATGCATCTATATTACGTTACTAACTCAAAACTATTTAAAAGGAACATTCAAATTTCAGTTTTTCATGAAATAAATAAATGAACTAATATGTTAAGAACACGTCAAGCCTAATCAACGAATATGGGACTTACATTGTACACTTTCTTAGACACATGAAAACAACTATTGTAATGCTTTCCTTATTTATCACTTACTACTTTATATATCATTTTCTTCTTATATGAAATCCAAACGATAAGTCAACGATCTGATCATAAGGTCAACCATTAAAGAAACTCTAACAATACCATGCATGATATACTGTTGCTATGGAGGCATCGTTCCAAACATTTGGATTTACTTCGCTGCACGATCCTTAACTTCAACAAAGACTATAGGTCTTGTCGGATTCCACGCCTCACCTTTATGGAAGACAGAACTAATATGCACTTTCAATTGTCTCCTGAATATTTAGTTGAGCTGTGAGGCTTTAGCTAGTAATGAGTTTACAATCACACTGACTGCTATTCTACTTATCAAGTCAAATTTGCTATGTGACATATCTCTGGGGACCAAGGAAATGTACCTAGATAACAGTTTTTTTCTACTCATCAGCTATAACAAAATGACAATTATTTATTGAACTTGACGGGATCAAAGGAAAGTGTCCTCTTTAAAGGTTTCTACTTAATTCAGTGTTATAGGCCAGTCTGGTAAAGATGACGTTCACTCACTTGTAGGCTGTTAACAGAGAGAAACTCACTCTTTATCTATAAAGATACGGTGCCGAGGATACATCTTGATGCCTATAATGAGACTGATGTGAATAAATACATATGTCAAATGGACAAAATGTCATTAATTATTGAACATGTCATTTGTCTGATGTCTGTGTGTCGGAGATGTAACGCTTATGTCAATAGCACGTCTAATGGTTTATTTAATTGTCAAATTAAAGTAGAACGTAGGTTTGGTTAGAATTAACTCCCATTTACTGAAAAATAATCAGATGACATATGTCTTTAATGGTCACTGGTTCAAGTCTTCCGGCAAAGCCTGAGAAGATCAAATCACTGCAGCTGATGATCAAGTATGAAAATATATTTGAAAGGTCACATCAATGAAAACATAGTTGTCTTTCCCTTTTTAAACATTGTGTTGTTTGGTGTCAACATTTCAAAACGTTTGAGATGCATTTCGAGCATGCTCTTTCGACCAAAAGATGTCCTGTGTCAGTCCCTCATTTAAGTTGTACCATATGTTCGCGTGTTTGTTCAGGTGAACAATTGATTTGCCTTTACATGTGATTTGTGTGCCACTGGGTGGACAAGATAAGCTCAGCTTTTCGCGAACACCTGGTGTCATCATTTTTTAAAGTGATTCCGAAACTATGCTCCTGATATACTCGGAATCGAACAGTAGACTCTGCTTTAAGAATCGATTTCTTATTAATTAGGGAAATATTTTTGTCCCTATTTATTTATGATTTTGAAAATGTTTTTGTCGCTTTTTATTTATGACTATGGAATGGATTTTGTCGCTTTTATTTGGATGAAATGATCCGACACAAAGATAAAAAACAACCAGTTTAACTAAAGCGCCCTTCTAAATTATCCATATCGTGTAACGACAGATAGTTATCGAAGTGTTTTATTGCACGGTTTTATCTCATACAGCTAATGGAAAAAAACAACGTTGAGGGATCTCGCATTTCCTTTGGGATACGCTCGTACAAGTCAACCAAATTGTTACAAGTGATTGCTGTGGCATCAATGAAATGAGTGACTGTCAAAGGAGATCATTCACATAATGTATCCTATTGCGCGGGTTTTGATATCATCCTTGCAACTGTCTATCCCCGCCAGAAAAGAGCCAATCGGATGAGAATCGGATGACTGAGGAGTAGCTGCGAAACTAATTGCTCCTTTTATGGGACCAATTTGGTTTATGACCCCTGGACTTCGGCACAAGCGTGGTCCCATATGGTGGCTGTTTTTCACTATTCATATTATTATAATTTCATTCATAATATCACACCATTAAAGAACTCCTTGAAGCTTTAAAATGTCTTCAAATGTTAAGTACAATAGATTGAACAAGAATAAATAATGAATTACACAAAGATTATTGAATTATTGTCTCTTTTATCAGCCGCTACGTTTGTATTTTGCACTGAAGGATTTTGTCTGTCATCTTGCAGATGTAGACTCACTATGCGTTCATTCGAATTAGGAACGAGAATATTTGATTATCCTGAATATATATCATCTAGTTGAACGTTATACATAAATAAGCTGAAGCATGGGCGAGCAAAGGCCATCAATCAATGCATAAGTACTGACCCGTCCCCGCCTTTTGTCTTGATTGCACAGTTTAAACTCAGTTTTTTTTATATTATATATCTTAGTCATATGTTTCCTTGTGTGTTGATGAACATGTGGTACCATGTATGTATATTCATTGAACAGGTCCGCACATGACTGTATGAGTGAATGTGAAAACCCAGGCCCACACACCTGGTAGGAGTTAAATATTACATTTCTTGTTTGCAGATATGTGATTTCCCTTTTTTTCAAATTCATGGCAGACAACGGATGCCCAACTGCAGCATTAAATGACACTATGTAGTTTCACATTATTTCAGACATATTAGGATTAATATTTTGCCATGGCCACCTCAGACCACTTTCCCGCAAGACAACAAATACATAATGTAATATATAACTAAATTAGGCCCAGTGAGCTGACACTTGCAGAACGATGGCGAGTAGTGTCCAGTTAAATCCAAGCATCTTGTCGGGCGCTCTGAGTTGTGCTGTTGTGGATGCTTACTGTATAACAACAACTTGATTTGAGCTGATGTGAATTGTAAGGTATGAGTATATTGAGTTCATAAGATTTTGTCTTCCCTAATTGGTCACTTTATGATATAATAAGCTTTTCTGCTTTCCTGAAAAGTGTGATGAAATGTATTGATATCCAAGATCCCTTTTGCTTTGGGTGCAGATCATGTGCCGTTGCGCTTTGCGTGAAGATCGTGTTCCATTATGCTTTCGTGTTACGATCATGTGCCTCTGTGCGTTCTGTGATTATGCCATGCTGCTGCGCTGATGTGTATATCTCGTACCAAAAAGGTTTTTGAATGTCACATGCTGATCAGCTATTGGCAACAATTGTAAATTTTATATGAAGATCATCACCGCATGCTTTACATGAATATCACCATCGCATGCTTTACAATCGTACAATTGTACAATCGCCTGTGCCTTTGGCAGATATTTTCTTTAGGAAAAGGAAAGTGTTTTCCACCACATCACCTCATTCTCTCTTGGACCATTTGGTTTTCTATGTAAATAAATTTTGATTTGAATTACACATATATGTCCGTCTTCATTTACTTGTTCCTTCCTTGGATCCGACACCGACAGCATCACTATCAATTTCTACCGGGTATGTGGGGTGTCATTGATTAGTATCCTTCATTAGCACTCAGTTGATCGAGGTACGTTTTAGAATAGAAAAAGTTATAATCTAAGACTTCGCATAGATTAACGAATTATAGCAGTCAAAGAGAAAGTGGCTTTATGATTCCTAATGATCAAAACTGACAATAAACTCAAAATCATATCCTTCGGAGACACCCCAAGGCCCCGTGAGTTACCATGGTTTATAAATTTACTACAATAATAAATACTTTAGTGTCACGTTTCTAAGAGAAAAGGGCATGCACACAACTATCATATGCTTCGCTGTGTTAACGTAATACTTGGCATCTCTGTTCTCAGCTTCACAATGCTTCACACAGGTGGTATATACATGTAGATTTTACTACACGAGTGTCTATCAGATACCATTGATCTTACAACGAATTGTTTCAAAACGTAGATACGCTTTGTAACAACGAGTTGTAAGATCAATGGAATCTGACAGGCACGGGTACAGTAATCTGTTTCTTACACACCCTAAAATCGCACCTTTTTAGCATCGGATCGATGCATTTTGTATATTCTCATGATCGCAGTGGCGCATTAATACATAACACCATTGTCATAAGTGACATCGTTCCATGTACTGCTTACTGCTCATAAATAATGTGACCCTACACAAAAAGGTTTCCGCCATGTCTGTGGATTGTCAAGGCGATGATGATAATGCAAACAAGACAAAAACAAAGAACACGCTGGATGCCGAGTTAAAAGTTTACACCTCAAAGAAATATGTACAACAGTGTTTACTTCCGTAGGAGGATTTTCGTTGATTGAGGGATCGTATATACATAAATGTGTCACGTAAGTAATCAGAAACATTTTGACAATCTGCGTACTGTTATTTTTTTACCATTTCTTTCAATGTAACAAAAAGAATTAGTCGGAAATGCAGATAACTACCGTCGTCGTTGGTCGTGATTTAGCGTCAGTCATTGTGTCACACTTGTACGGTTTCTATTGAATTTACCACATCATTGTAATGTTTATATTTGGAATTCCATCATTAGTGCAACGGTATTCTTCCCATGAATATTCTCAAATGCGTGATCGAGCCAATGCATGCAACAATTAGACGAAAGTACCTCTAAACATGCAAAACAGTGTGAAATCTGAATATTTTGCTTTGTTTGCTTACAGTGTTCGTTTCCACAGCTAATTTATTTCGCATGATTTCACCTAGATAATTGGCATTGGTGACAAATTTGTCATTTGTTTCTAAAATATATAAGGAATTCAAGGATGCATGTATAGCATCTGAGTTTGAAATATACCTGATCGAATAGGCGTCTCATAACCGGCATTTTGTAAACACAATCCAATATGGCGGAACGTAAACTTCGGCATATTTTCCAAAACATTCTAAACGATTCTAGGCATATCAGCGACGTTTCATAATTATCATTAGTTATTTGATACCCGTGGTCACTAATATGATATTTTACTACTTTAATTATTCGAGTAAATATCCAATATTTAGATTTCTACACACACAGTAAATAACGCTGTGAATTGGGATTTGGCTAGATTTACAATGTATCTAATTTACAGAAGTCAATTTCAGTAATTTTGCTTTGCCTAAAATGACAGCAAATGATAAAAGGAAGAGTGAATTCAAAACTGCGAAGTGTATTAGTTTGCGAGGTGTATTTTGAATTTTATTCGACTTTGAAGTGAGGGTTGAAGAGGAGGGACATATGTGTCGCTGTGGCAGCCAGGGGGTGCATTACACTCTAACAAATGATAACGTTGACATAACAGCAGATAATGTAACTGATAATAATAACAAACCTCGCAGACGAGGACGAGTTTGTTTATGTTTATTATTATTATTATTATTATTATTATTATACGTAGTAGTAGTAGTAGTAGTAGTAGTAGTAGTAGTAGTATCAATTATTACACGGTCCTGTGGTTCAACAAGGCGTAGGTGAACATTCGACTGAAGCACGAGCAACTTATCAATGACTAACAATCAGAAAAGTAGTCCGTCATCATCTGACCTCAGGTCATCACCATGAAGTAGCCTATCACGGGCCTGGAATTCGATCTCACAGATATGTTTGATACCAGTTATCTCAAATGGGTTTCTCACCCACAGGTGTGTAAGAAATCTGAATGTGTAATGTGTAGATGGAAGCACACGTGTACATGCAGCATAAAAACCCCGTTCTATTCGCCAGTGTACAACTCAAAACAATCAAACAAGTGTGTGTTGTCTATGCAATATCCTATCCTTTGAAGCCGCTTGTGCACAGGCAAGTTATTATTTTGTTATAAAAATCTATTTCAATTTGTTTCTACCATTCTCTCTATACCCTTTAATGCATGTTTATGTTGCTTAATCTTATTGCTCATGTCAGTGTCTGATTTCAACCACATTTTTGGGTGTTCCCAAATCTCAAAAACACTTGATTTTTTTCTCCTTCCTAACCAAACGCTATGACATTTTCAGATCATAACTATCATCTAATACACAACAGATGATGTCAGGGTTTTTTATTTGGTTTTATTGTCTGTGGCCAGTGCATATTTTCACAAACAGGACCGTTAGCTGATATAAGGAATGTAAAATCTATCCAGTTGCTCGTCCAGGCATCTCACTTACTCTTACTAAAAAAAAGATGACAGTATTACTATAATTAATATTTTGAAATAAGACTTGCATGGTAGCAGACAGATGGACAGTCCTTGTCGACGAGAGTTACCTGCATCGCTAGGTTATTGGAACGGCAGCCGTAATTCAAACTCCTTCCACACTCACGCAGTTTGAAAGTTATTTGTGTACCGATAACATAACTCTTACTGACAGGGTGGGGATGTGGGGTGGTAGTTCACGCGAAACGGATGACACTGTCTGTATCTGCTGGCCGGCGCTCTTTATATCACCTCCAAACATACACGTAACAGGAGAAACCATTAAACGATGATACCCATCACGATCGCGGAGATAAAAAACAAGATTCGTTCTTGTTGTATATCAAGGCACCAATTCATCTTTTATAAGCGTTATGTGTCTTTGTGCCTAATATATCAACAATTAACGAAAATATGTTATGCATGTGTCTACAACAATATATAAACAGGCTAAGTATTCGCCTACAGCAACACCTGCATAACTGTTTATAAACGCGTGGTGTGGCATGTTGAAATTGAACATTATGATAACGAGAGCAAACTTGCGAAAGTTTGATTTATCACTAGAGTGTAGTATGATAACAACATGTATATCTTGCATGCACAACAATCAAACCTGGTTATTTAATTATGATAAACTAACAATAGTTGCTCACACATTTAGCTTTAATCAGTATACAATTATTTTCGCTTGAGAGTAGCACACATTATACATTTACATTGTGTTGTTTCTGGATACACTGACAACAATTGATGTACTTACCACATTAATTTAAACTAATACAAGATAATAAGCTGTCTTACTGACCGTCCGTCTGATTGTAATATCCTGTACAGTACGTGTAAAACGTGCTTGAATGTACAAAGTCTATTTTTATACTAAGGACACCTAGCACTTTCACACAGACAGATCCATAGTTAATAGTTGGTTTTTATTTAAATAACATGGGAATTGAAGTATATGTGTCTAATGCGTATCTTATAATCAGTTTTCTGCGAGTACATGCAACGCACTTCATATTGTTATAAACGTTAACTGTGTGACCACAATAATCAGGACGTCTCTCCATACATGTACATCGTATTGTGTTTTTTAATAAAAAAGTTAATGTACATGTACACACATCAACTGTACTAAAACCAGTGTCAAAGTTGTATTTAACAAACCACTGCATAAGTAAATGCAAGTACAAACATGTATACATGTAAATTTGTACAATGCATGAGACACAATGAAAATTTATCATAAATCACATATTCATGTCAAAAAGAATATTTAATCACAGCATTATCATTTTACAAACTGTTGTTTACATGTAATTCTCAAATGTACCTGCAATCCGTTCACAGTGCAGCACCATAGTATTACATTGTACATGTATGGAGAATATTGCCATGGCCCGCCACGCATTGATGGCGTGATAGTCCCATAAAATACTTTTCACAGAAATCCGCGGAAATTTTCGCTAAATTATTTGCAACTTATCCGTGGAATAACAAACGTTCGCGTTGTAGTGTACATATTGTTTCGAGCTTCGATACCGTTATATTTTTCAAAATCGAAATTTCACTTTATGGCGTTCGGTTTCGAATGACATTTACAGTCATCGGATCTACTTTCGAAACCTCTAAACTAAAGTAGGTTTTATCTTCTAAATGACTAACTATGGATTTCCGGTAAGGTAGTTGCCGGTTGACTATGTATTCATTGTCTAAGCGGTAATGCATCATTGCCACAGTATCAGTACATCCTTATACACCATGTCCATGGTCAGTGATTTCTAGTAACGTTTGTCAACGGCCAATAATTTCTGAGGAACCACTGTCCGGGATTAGGTGTCAATGCCCTGTTTATGTTTTGATTACCAATGTCCTACATTCTAGAACGCAATGTCAATCTTCTAACAATTGAGAATAATATGCCTTACACAGCGACTGATAAACGTATAATTTATATTCATGTTTGATTGATTGTTCTGGTGTCCCTTACCGTGATACTGCTGGAACATTAATATTGCTAAAAGCGGCGTAAAACCATACCAACTCACTCATGTTTGATTGTCTTTGCGCAACAACTGGAACAACATCTCTGAAAACAACAACACCTTTTCATAACAACAGCGTCCAAATCGGTAATATTTATTTTTCTTGGTATACATTGCGCATGCCTTTCGGTTTTACATTCACCCGTTGATAAACGTAAGTTCTTTTGATGAGTTTCCTTACAACACGCACAAGCTGGTACAAGTGAGTGAGTGAGTGAGTAAGTTAAGATTTAACGTCACATCGGCAGTATTTCAGCCATATCGTGACGAGAAGTACGTTAATAATACATAGATTTAGACTAAATAAAAAGCTGTCAACGAAGGACAGTACAATAACTAGAATACCACAGATTCGATTTAAAACTATTTGAGAATATATATAAGCCATAAGTATCAGTGAACAACACAGTATAAAAATGGGCTAGGGATCGTCGATCAGTAACTAAAGAGAGATCACCATACTAGGGACCATGGGGACTTACAGTGCCTTTGCTTCCTGCATGGACCCCGGCAGGATTTATATCATCCCTTCAGTCACTGGCGATAGTTTACCAGTTTAGCCTAAGATTAAAATGACAAAAAATGCTACGTTTTAAAAGTCTGGTATGCATTAAAATACTTCGAATGATTTGGGACTTACATACCGTCTTAGGGGGACAATAATTTTACGCTACTTCAACCCCCCTCGAGGGTACCAAGCTGGTAAAATCACCATACACCATATAATGCAGAATTACATATACGTGGAAAGAGAAATATTGATAAAAGAGAGCTACCTGATAAATCGCAAAGAACAATGAAGATCGAGGCGTGGTTTATATAATGACTAAAACATACTAGTAACTTACTTGTCTAACTTGCCACAAGGGCCTAATATAACAATACCAGGACCAACACATGCTTTCCTATCGTTATTTTTCAAACTCAGTGAAACTCCTTTAGCCCAGACAGGAATCATATAATCATGAAATATAACCTCTTTAATCCGCAGATCAGGGCAATTGCAGAGGGCAGGGTTGAATTTGATTTTACCAGGGTTACAATGTATACAATGTTCTTGGAATTTTTAACTCACAATCAGAAAACGATCTGATCTATAGGTCAACCAAACTCTGAATCTCAAACAATGCCTGACACGAGGAGTAAATCGTCCAATACGGGAGTGCGTGACGGTGAACTGTAAATTCAAGGCCAGAGAATAACCAGTCTCGATTATCCGATGAAACAGATTCCACTGGACTTAAAAGCCAAAATAGAGGTGAAAGTTATATAAATGGATCACATGTAAATTCAAGGCCAGAGAATAACCAGTCTCGATTATCCGATGAAACAGATTCCACTGGACTTAAAAGCCAAAATAGAGGTGAAAGTTATATAAATGGATCACTGAAAATCACTGATGACAGTAGGTGTTCGCGAAAAGTGTAAGCATGTCCTCTCGTACCTGTCGTCCTCGCCACTTACACAGTTTGCATGACACCGCGCAGCAGTACTTCTACCATGTGGAGGCGACAGGTCAACAAATATCACAATGACATGATGGAGCAAAACCAACTAGCAAATTGTTACATTTAATGATTTAGATGTTGGTGCAAACATGTAAATCTTAGTGCTTATAGCAGGATAATTCTCTGTTAACGTCAGAAAAACAAATGTATTGAAACACTATTTCGCAGAAGACATCTTTGTGTATATTAACACTTTGCACAACCTGAATTTAAATAAGATGATACATTCATTGCCCAAATATGTTCATATAGTTATCTGAATAGATAGCTCAAATAATGCTTCTGAAAACCAGAAGGGATATCATCCGTGAAGATCCGGGTGAGAACATGAATAAATGAATGTCTTTCTTTCCGCCAGATAAATACAAAGATTCCCAAAATATCAACATTATGTAATTAAATAATTAAATAACAACAAGATCAAACATATATCAGTGCCCTGCATATATACAGGCCATAAACAGTAAAACATATTTGTAATATTACCACATGTTCTTTAGGATATAATTTTTATTTGAGAATTCTATAATAATAAAATACCATGTTATTTCACCTGTGTCATTGTTATCTGCACCATGAAAGAATCTTCCATCATCTCTATTTTCACATTCATTTCAACATTAAGATTATCAATCAGAGTTGAAAAGAATACATCTCTCTTTGAAAGTTGACATTGACAGTTTAAGATGACATGGTGATAATAATCAAAAGCAGAAGTTCACCCATTCTGCAGTTTCTTACTCGGGCTATCCCCATTCAGTCGCACTGACTGTCGTGTAGAAAGAGAAATATATTGTGTTTTGGTTAGGGTCATTTGGTGCTTTCTTTGTGGAAATAAGTCAAGAAACTGACGTCTAAATCGTTTAGCACTCATTGAATATACATAAAAATTGATTGCATGATTGAAATCACACAAGACAAATGCAATTGTGTCGAGAAGATACTCAACGGACCCCTCCATCGTTTGCTCTGGAGGATTCCAATATGGAGTCAAAATTAGCATTACACATCGTGGTGTTGTCAATACCACCAGCGAAATGGCTGCAGCAACTAACATTATCGTTACTTGACGTAGTCGATCAATGCTAGAGCTGTCATCCTTGTTACCACTGAGCCGCTTTTGAACTTTTCTTGATCTCACAATGCCCATGATGATAAGAAAGTTGAACAAGATCAACAATGTACAAGGGATAGCCGCGTACATGAGCACGTTTATCCAGTACCACACGTGCATCATGAAATATTTATATTCTTCATGAATAGCGCAATATACCATGCCTTGCTCCTTGTCGTCAACGAATCTCATTATCCAGAACAGATGCAGAAATAAGGCAATGAGGGGCAGTGCTAAAACTAAAACGGCCATGATTGATTTTTTGAATGTCCAACTTTGTCCAAGTTTGAATGGGAACCACACAGCTACGAATCTTTCAACAGACATTGCCACCAACAACCAATTGGCAAACGTGCTGAGAAGGTTTCCGAAGTATCCAAGTATTTTACATCCAAACTGCCCAACGTGAACACCATGATCAAGGAGTACAAACATTAGAAGTTTGTCAACTATGGCCAGGTTATCAACTACTGCCAAAATGGTAATATAAACAGTCAGTGATCTGGCTGGGCACATTTTCACAACGGTGACAATAGTTGCACAATTTCCGGGGAAACCGATGACAAGTATAATCCACAGATAAACAGTTTCCAGATTGAAAGCAAAGTTTTCAATAAGATTCCAATTCTCGGTATTGTTCAATCTGGTCAATGAGTGGTTCAAGACTCCTTGCAACGACGACATTTTGAGTTACAAAGGATCCTTATTTACCTCTCCAAAAATGATTTCACAACAAAAACGAGAAAGTTTTACGGTTCTAATGTCCTCTTCATGATAACACGTTTCTTCATTCAGCTTTTAAAGGCACGCATCTGAAATTTAAAAAAATACAAGGCTTGAGAAATATTCATTCGGCAGACATCTACCACATAGAAGTACTAACTGAAGCACTTCACATTATCTTTCATACAATTCGACTGATATTGCTAGGCATTTGATATGCTAGTTATGTTATCATACAACCATATTTTATGTATCTTTTATAAGTGTACATTCGATTTTAGTTTATATTCATTAGTGAATTGGATTTTGGGAGTAACCCTCCTTATGTCACGATAGCGGTCTCCGATCTGTTAAACCGTTATGGGAGTTACGTACCTTTCAACGCAGAGCACATGGCAGATTTACCACAGGGCTAACTTGGTAGCCTTTTGCCTTGCTCGTTTTTGGCCACACCCTCCCACCCACTTGATACTATGGACATTTTGTATGGGAACTATTATAGCTTTGTTTATCACCATATAAAGTTCAATTTTGAGTTCGGGGTTACTCCAAAGTTTCGGTACTAAGTTATTTGTACTACTACCTCCCATCCTTGCAGGGATTAAATCGTTAACACCACTTTGGAACATGAAACTTTGAGCAAAAAATCTATGATTGTGTTTGTTTGTTTGCAATGTATATTCAATGTATGTATTGTGTTGTCCTAACCCACCTTTGTAATACAAGTAAATGTGAGCTTCAGAAAGGTGTTATTGTGACGATAGGCAGAAATCTGTGGTCAATTACATATGACACAGTTCTTGCTATGCGTTTTCTCTCATGAAGATAGAGAATTGCCATTTAACATACATTTAACTGTTAATGTTATTGTATTTTCTTTCTTTCCATAACTTGTAGATGTGGAAATCAAACAATTACATCTGAATACATTGATATGTATTCAAGTCACCCTAACATCAAGCAAGTATGTGACTGTTTCGACGTAACTTGTAATAACGCGGTAATTGGTAATAAACTGCAGTAAAATGTAATAACACTGAGCTAAAATGTAATACTGCGATAAATCGTAATAACACTGCGGTTAAATGTTACAGTAATAAAATTATTATCATTTGCTACTAAACAAAGAAACATGCATGAAGAGGAAAATGTGAGACTAAGCTGTTTTGAAATCAAAATCCTGACTATAAAACGATTGAAACGTATTGACCAGGACTACAATACATTAAAATTTGAATGTTTGGATTTACCAAAAACACATTCGAATTCAAGTGTTTGCTCCCACTGCATTCACCATGGTCATTTCTGAACACCATCAAGCCACGAGGTAAATTGTAATAACAACTGCGGTACCTTGTAATAAAAATCTCAGTCCTTCAGATTCCAAAGAAATTCGAATTTTAAGTGTTTGTTCAACCTCACCAATGTCAATTCCGACCACCATCACATTTAAGGAAACCCAAAAAGCGAATTCTTTTTCAATTTCTGTCATTCATGAGAGGCAGGTGCGCAAATTGAAACAAACTGTGGCAAATTGTAATAACAACTGCGGAAAATTGTAATAACATCTCTCAGTCCTTCAAATTCCAAAACTAATTCGAGTTCCAGTGTTCACTGACGATTTCATTTGTGATGACGGTGTACGACAGGGTGAAAACCTTTCACTCTCCTGTTTTCATTATTCCTAAATGATCAAAAACAATATCTGCTGAACAATGAATGTAAATGTGTTGATCTTGAAAATCTGATCGATACTTACCTAACAGTATTTTTAAACTTTATGTTATACGGCGAACTGGCTAGGGAACCACTAAGTATTAAAGTTTATAAACGTGTTATCTCCTTTGAGCATAAGCTTGCTACGTCAGAAGTGTATCATAAACCGCCCCAGATAATTTACAAATACATGTATGCTATCCAAACAGAAGTTGAAAATGTCCCATGGTTAAAATTTATTAAGAATGTATTAGATAAGTGCGGCCTGTCATATGTATTTCAAAACCCATCGGTATATTCCACGTCTTGGCTGACCTCAATGGTTGAAAATATATATAAATCTCAATTCCGTCAGAACTGGAAATCCACTGCCGAATCAAGCTCCGAAGGGTCGTATTACCAGTACCTGAAGAATAAACCGTCATTTGAGAAATATCTATTGCTTTCAAAATCAATATATCTACCTATATAAATATTCAGAACGTCTAACCATAGATTACCCGTTGAAACTGGCCGATGGTTGAACATTCCCAGGGAAGACCGCCAGTGTCCACTCAACAGTCCACAGTGTGATTCAATCGCTGTGGGAGATGAATTTCACTACCTATTCTGATGTGAAGCTTTTCACCAACAACGATATGCACTCTTAAATATTAAGCACTATCTTCAGTTTCCAAACATGTCCAAATTTAAGAAAATTATGACCACAAACAGTGTAAGAGATCTAAAAGGCCTATCTCAGTTCCTTAACAATGTGTTCAATTCAATTGGTAAATTGTTTTAGTATCCACGAATTCTATTCTTGTTAAATGCTGTCATTTTGTACATAATAAAAATTGTATATGATTGTATCTCATATACCACGGTGGGTGTTTTTTCTGAGAATAAATGAGTTTGAAGTTTGTTTGATCGACTTCACCATCATGTTTTAGGAAAGACAAAGAGGGATTTTCCTTCACTTTCCATGATTCTTTTTGAGAGGCAGGTGCGGCAAATTGTAACATGATGGTGTTATCAATATTTTTGGTTGCATTTTGGAAGCCCCGAGTAAACAGGCAACATAACAAACGAATCGTCAAATTGCACCGTTTCAATGAATAAGTGGATATCATGCACCCATATCTCGCGAGATCGAAAATGCACGAACTGTCACGAACTGTAGTGGGTATAAAATTGTGGCCAATTCTTGGTCAACAATGCCACACCTAACTCAAATGCAGAAAAACCAGGCTATCGGACGTTTGGAAGCTGGAGAGTCTGTCCAAGATGTTGCCCGTCATTTCAACTTTAACATAACCACAATTTACCGTCTCCTGCATCGATACAATGCTACACAGACCATATATGACCTTCGTCGGAGTGGGCGACCTTGGGTCACCACACCTCGACAAGATGGGCAGATTACCTAACGTTCCTAACTGCAAGTGAAAGTGCTCGACAGACCATAGGAACACATAATCGACACATTAGCCGGGACACTGTGATCCGACGTCTCCGTTCCAACAACCTCAGATGTCGCCGACCAGCACGTCGTCCTGTTACCAACCACGACATCGACAAGCACGACTTCAGTGGGCACAGGGTCATCGCAATTGGCGTCATCATGAGTGGAGGTGTGTCATCTTCTCTGATGAAAGTCGCTTTTGTGTCTCCCATGCAGACGGAAGAGTCAAAATTTCGCGGCGTCGAGGTGATCGTTTCACTGACAGAAACGTTGTGGAAAGGGATCCACTGGGTGGACCTAGCCTCATGATATGGGCAGGGATTGGACTTAATGCGAGACTTGGACACATGTGCTTTCTGATTGTTGGTCAAGGTCGGGGACACGGCGTCAATGCTCAGCGGTATATCGACCAAGTGATCAGACCCAACGTTGTTCCATTTTTGCACAACATCAACAACACATTTTCCAGCAGGACAACGCTTGTCCCCATGTTGCCAGAGCTTCCATGGCCTTTCTGCAAGAACACAACATCCGTGTTCTACAGCGGCCAGCCCTCAGCCCTGATCTGAACCCCATCGAGCACTTGTAGGATGAGGTTCAAAGGCGTCTTAACAATGTGCGCCCAGTATCTACAACTGCCGATGAACTACGCACAGCTGCTCTGGATGTGTGCAGGAGGATCCCTAGGGCCTTCACAAATCGGCTGATCCACTCAATGTACAGAAGATGTGTGGCAGTGATCAATGCTAATGGTGGTCATACCAGGTATTGACTGACATTTTGGGTATTGAACCGAAACTGTGTAAGCCCTTAACATTCAAACAAAAACAATTAAGTCATCTTCCTATTAATCAATTAAACTGTCTTCAGTAAAAGTTTTGTCAATCTTGCTCTATTAGTATTTCTTGTCTTTACTGTTGAAAATAAATAACATGTATACTGCATACTCGACTTGCGTTTCTTTTGCGTGTGAGTATATAATTACTTCTCTCTTCCAGGACCTAGAGCCACGCTAGGATCTTCAGTATTGGTCAGGCAGGGTGTTATACATAGCCCTGTTCCTCTAAATACACCCCTAAAAGCTGTTGCTGTCCGGTTAACTCTCATTATTGAATTTACAAATGCTCATTTTCTGTTCCTCCATCTTCTGTTCAACAAACTGACCTTCAAGCACTCTATGACCAGCTCCCCAAGCCCTGTATCATTATGGGCGACTGAAATGAACATAATCCACTTTGGGGAAGTGTTGATTCAAACCGGAAATGGAAGATACTGGAAGATTTAATTTTCCATTGACCATTGTCCAACTATTCTTAAAACAAAAGCCCCTACTGATGTTCCTCCATCATCAAGATCGAATTTCACAAAAGCTAACTGGTCTTTGTTCGAGCAAATGAAATCCTGATCGTTTTGTTGATGTTTCTGATTCAATAAAAGTGCTCTCTGGTGAACTAAACAAAATATACTGAACCGCAAAAGAAACGTCTCCATGGATAGATATATGAGAAATATTATTTTTCCAAACACTGTAAATATACTTTGAGACATATTTAAAAGATGAAACTTAGCAAAACTGATCCTCAAGGTTGCAATGAAAGTGTCAAATGTTCTTAAAGTGAAATGCACTACGAGTCTCTGAGAAAATGGTATCACAAGTCAGTATCTCGTGTGTCCGCCATGTGCATTGATGACTGCCGTGCCGTGCAACGTCGATACATGGAATGGATGAGGTGGCTGATGAAGGCCATAGGCACTTGAGCCCACACTCTGAGGAACGCTTGACGCAGTTCAGCTGCAGTTGTCGGCCTTGGTCGGACGTCATTCAGCCGTCTTTGAATCTCGTCCCACAGGTGCTCAATGGGATTTAAATCGGGACTGAGGCAGGCCACTGCATGGTTTTGATGCCATTCTTCTGGAGGAAGTCTCTTGTTGCTCTCGCAGTGTGGGCACGGGCGTTATCATGCTGAAACTCGTGGTTGCGGCGACGTGCCAAATGAGGCATGGCGTGTGGTCTCAAGACTTGATCAATGTATCGAGCTGGTGTGACACCATTGCCTCTCCCAGGACCGATGTTCTGAAAGATCATAGGGCCGACCCTCCCTTGCAAGACCAATTCCACCCCACACCATGATGCTCGGACTACCCCACGAGTCTCTCTCAACAACACACGGCGTCGCCAGACTCCCTCGCTGCCATCTGCTGTTAAGATACAGTAACGGCCCTCGTCTGAGAAAAAGACTGGTGCTGTGCTGCCCACTAAAGACTGTACCCACGATGACGTTGTGATAGAATGGGTCCTCGGTGAGGCCTGTGACAGTGGAGGTGTCACCTCGTCAATCGTCGACGCACATCAAAGATCTTATACAAAAGAAGTGGGACACCCAAGTAGGTATCAATAAATTGCATGAAATAAAACCAAATATTGGTTACACCTACAAGTTTGTGGCCCAGTCCACTCAATTTCATTTCCCGACCTGAGATCGTTTTGATTTGAGAGCATTATATTTAAAACGGTTTTCCTATTGGCTCGCGCGATGGCTTCTAGACGTCAACAGTGTTCGTTTTGAATAAGTAGGTTTACCTGGGCTTGAGATCCGATTTATGGCCAAAAATCAACTTCCCGACCAAGTTGATCGGTTATTTACTATTCCACCTTTGACGTCTAATCCTGAAGATACGAGGATTTGTCGTTGTGTCCGTATGTGCCCTTTGGATTTATCCTGATGCAGCAAAACCTCTTTGGCATGCCCGAAAGAGCCTTTTCACCCTGCTCTCCATGGCAGCGGGAATGGAAGCATCCCCTCACACGATTCGTTTGGAATTTGCTCGGTCATAATTTGAACTTACACTTATGCTGGCCTCCATGCTCCAGTTGCTTCCAACTATCACGAAACTCGTGCTGTCGCATCTACGATGGCTTTATATAGTAACTGTTTCTTGGCTACAATTATTGCGGAATGTTACTGAAAATCGGATACTGTTTTCGCGTCTTATTATCGCCGAGACATTTCTGTGACGGACGTCCACCGTCTACACCAATTTGGACCTTGGTACATGTACTTGCACAGCAGGTCTCCAGGACACACCTGTGCAGATAGAAGTTGGAGAATATTTGAGTGTTCCGCGTCTTTTGTTAAGTTTTTTTCTTCTTAAATAAACCTTTAACTATTTCAATGTGTTTATTAAATTTTCGGATTTTTCCCAAAGTATCCGGTTGGAGGATGTTTCACTCGTCTGTGGAGGCCTTCATCACAAATCGCCATATGGTGCGTCCAGTTTAACGATGTCCCAATCCTTATTCCACTCACCCCTGCCTTGAGTATCTGTGTTGTTGAGTACCGGATCGTTTCCGCTTCTCGTCGAACCTAGTAATGCGAATTCGTGCATAGTTCTAGGGTTCGTCAAGCGTTAAAAGGGATGACAAGCAGGTTACCTCGAATTAACGCTGCTTTTAGCAGTATTACAGTTACATCGTGGCGTATCAGCTTAATGTGGGAGGTAAGCCCGAAGTGATGCAGGTTTCAGACGTTTACCACTTCGGTGAAACCATCGAGCACGGGTATGGTGCTGACAAACCTAGAAACATAATGGGGGCGAACCGTGATTCGAAACCACAATCATAGGTTTCCGGCGTGCCCAAGGGACGCAACTCTGCACAGCGAATCGCGGCGCCTTAGTCGACTGAACCAGCCGTGCCCCCATGTGGAAAATAAGATACCCTGATCTTGAAGAAGTGATTGGCTGGATTTAATTCCGAGTCAATTTACTCTTATTTTCGTTTAGCTTTACGACTCTGTTACCCTCCATTGAACATGATTTACATATAAGTACTAAACTTCATTGAATTCTTGTAAAATATAATTATAACTGTTGAGACAAAAAAGAAATTGCCTGCCACAATATTTACATTTTTGCAATGTGTATTTCTGAAGAATGAAGAAATTCAAGCCCATAGTTTCGAACAAACATAATATATTTGGTTTTGTGGCTGCAGCTGAAAAAAATCGGATCTTGATAGTTACAAAATCCCAACCCAAACCTCCTTTCTTTTGTTGTCGTTAATGCGTGACAGATTCTGATTCACTATTATCCAGCAACCTCCGATTAACACAAGCCTGTTTTTTATCGCTTTGATCAATATGTCTCATCTTCGAGTGAGTGAGTGAGTTGGGTTTAACGCCGCTTTTAACAATATTCTAGTTATATGTGCTTGTCAGCGTGTAAGCTTAATGTGGGAGGAAAGCCCGAAGTGATGCAGGTCTCAGACGTGTATCACTTCGGTGAAACCCACGAGCACTGGTATGGTGCTAACAAACCTGAAAACAAAATCGGGCGAACCGGGATCCGAACCAACAATCACAGATTTCTGGCGTGACCAAGGGACGCAACTCTGCACAGCGAATCGCGGCACCTTAGACGACTGGGCCACCCGTGCCCCCTCTCATCTTCGACATTGACCTGCCTATGGTGAGGAGGAGAGGAACTAACTACACACAGCTTTAGTGTGTGAAAGTCGTAATATTTCTCCAGATCATAATCTCCCATGAGCCAAAGTAGTGATTTAACAAAAAAACGGACAATGGGACCGACGGAATTTGAACTTTATACTTACAATATTCCATCGGTACATTTTGGAATCAGCATGGATTACAAATATTATTTGCACCAGTTAACATCAACCAGTTTATAATTCTTCACCGTGATTTAAACGTAAACATGATTATTCTACAACATTTGGACAGTTTTCTCAATGCGGACTCGGCGCCAAAGTATAATCACTGCTGGCTGATCATATTAGAATATATATAACTGAAAGGAGTGTAATAATGAACGTCTTCTCAAGAAGTCAATCATGGAAGGATGGTGCAGTGTGGTAATAATGACTTTCTATAATGGAATCTGTAGGGAATTGTAATTGTAGAAGTGTAAAGATGCTGGTCACATAATAATAATAATTAAAGGCACATGAAGATCGGCATCATTCTCCACGTATAACCGTCTTCAAGGTACAGAAAACAGACATGCGTGTCTGACTAATTTGCTCACTCGTACAGGAGAATTTAGAAACATCGACGCTGATTAGAAAGTTCACATGACGCGACCTCCTTTGGAGGTATCGTATCGGAGTATAACAAGAAAATCCGAATTTAATGACATTGCATCCTTGTGCGCTTTCCACCAACATTAAGCTGACACCTCATGATATGACTGAAACACTGTGCAAACATGCATTTCCAAGCTTTCCTAACTCACTTTCTTTTGGCATGGATGCTATGGCGCTGGATATTCAGTGAGTGTTAAGCCATGTAAGCTGTTGATCAGGTAAATCCACACAATGTATATGGATATGTTTGTGGTACATTCGATGTGTACATTCAGTGAGAAAGATTCATTCAAAATCGATAGGGTCGTAAGATTCAGTGGCGTTGTTAATTGCATGTCACGCCCAAAGACATCGAACGTTGCCAATGCTTTGGGTCTTCATTTTCCTTGTCCTGACTGGATTATTAACAGGCAGCCATGCTGTAGCTGGAATATTGCTGACTGCTGTGTCAAGCAACATTCACTCCATATGCACTCTATCAATGTCTTTGCCTAACAACAAAATGGGTTATCTTTTTAAACCATACCTTTACAAATCCTTCTTCAACATTGCCATAAGTGTTACATTTGTTTTAATGGTATTCAGAGAGTGTCGCCAACCGTAAAGTGAGATCTCAGCGAATATAAAGATGTTATCTAAACTGCAACAAGAGGGCTTCTGGCCATGCCATTTGTTCAACAAATACGTCTTGGGAATAAGAGCAAAAGGGCAAATAAAATTACATGTACCCGAGTCGTATCGGAACGGCAGAAATCATGATCCAAACCAGACTGTTGTTATTTGAGAGCAGACATTGAGACCATGTGTCGTCACTGAATCTGTAGACATTTTGCAGGCAAGTTATGTTCATATATAATACCAGTAATAAAGGGTAAATCACGCATAAACAACCCAGACTTACTGAGATTCTTTTATAAGTAAATGAGTTGGGAAGATAACATGCTTACCGAAACAGCCTAGTGGCAATTATTTACACACATTATACCTATTGATGGACTCAGGGAATATTTTAGGCGACTGTATCGCCACTGAATTCAATGTATGGCATTATTCCGAGTGACACTTCTACAGAAAGTGATCTCTTGGACTCGGATATGTCTTGGGGATACTGTATAGTTACATCGACATTGACTCGCGATAGTTATGATAGGACAGGCAAACACCTACTGTTCTTCCTTGTGAATAAAAACTTATTCGTGAATGCATGTCTGTATGTCTCCATTGTGATTGGTCTCCGTGAGACAGACAAATGAATGTTCTCGAAAAGCGATATTTAGTTTACATTTATTCTAGGTATAATTGTATATCCTTGTACACTATACGACTGTGTTTCAGTTTACGCATTATATGTTTGTTTTTAATGCCGCATTCAACCATATCCCTGCTATATAACGGTATTTGTAAATAATCGAGCCTTGACAAGACAATCATGTGATTGACATCATGAGCGTCGATCTACACAATACGATGACATGCATCAACCAAGTCAGCAAATCTGACTACCAGATCCCGTTAACCGACTCTTACAAGCAAGGTTGAAGTCCAATTCAAACCCGGGGTTTCAACGGTGTTACGCATTATAAAACGCACAACAGTGTTCAGTCCATCCCCGACAAATATTCCATGCACCTTATGCTAGCAAAATTCCTCACATTCCCTTTTATCTGAAGACAAGAGTTACTTTTATTTGCCAGAAGAAACAGCTTTTATCTGTCAAGGAATACATGATTGACTTGATAGGTTGGCGTTGTTATTGAATGTTTCACCTTGACGTCCTGTACAGGCTCTAGTGCCTTCACGGTTTAACGCCAATAAAGTCTATTTCATTTATATCATGGTCGGTCATTTTAATGTTGGGGTGCGTGTTTTTGACCTTTCCAAAATAGGTGAAACCCACGATCACGGGTTAGGTAAGAACACGGAGAGAGTTACTTTGGGATTCGGACCGATGGTTACTCGATCCTGTCATGCCCTGGGACGCACATCTGCAGAGTGACGAGCGAAGGCTAGACAACTTGACCACTCGTGCGCTCTAAACAAGTGAGTTATATTGTAAGTAATATTGTAACACGGATAGTGTAAAATACGTAACGCAACTGGAAGGGATTATTATGTCCGGGAAAGAACGAAAGTACACTGCCAGACCATACGCGATGTCAGCTGCGGTACAATGTAGAATACATAGATAAATTCCGATGAATACAACTATTAGTAGTATAGAACACGACGGTGCTAGCTTCCTCTCTTCCTTTACAAAATACACTCTTTAATAACAATAATATAGTTTTTCAATCGCTCATTAAACGTTTCAACGCACATAATGTAATCATGTTCCAGGCTTTGTTCAGAAATGCTTATTTGCAAAATAAGTATGACATTCGTAATGTAAATGATTATATATTTATATATATGTTTTGCTCATTCATCATCAAATATATTTCCTGAAGTGTACATTGTATATCATATTACCAGTGAAATGTGCTGGCGGAAGATGAGTTGATAAACAAATGGTATATTGAGTGAATGGCATTTAAAATTCAAGTGAGTGGGGAGGTGGGTGGGGAGGTGGGTGGGGGCGGGTATTGGAGCACACGGGAAGAAAAACAAAGGCTTAACATTTCTGTGAAACCTCGAAAAACACCCATTCAGGTAGTGCACTTAAAATCGAGCCACACATGCTTTTATTCATACGATAAGCGGATCCTGTCACGGCAAGGGTATCAAATCTGCACAGAAGTTCTGGCGCCTTGGACGACAAATTTTCAAGAAGTTGCCTTAGTGTTTATATGGTTCCTTAGTCCCTCGCCGTTTTATACAATACTCAAATTGACATTGAGTAACGGAAACATTTCACATAATTTGAGTCACATATCAACATTAAAAGTAAGAAGAGATTTTCATCGCCCTACTGTACAGTTCCCCACCGGTCCTGTAAATGTGATATGCTTTTTAAGGCAATATTTTTAGAATACGAATTGACCCCCCTTTAAAAATGATCATGACTCACTAGGAATACCGATTTAAAGTTTCTTAATTCTTTTGAAGTGTCTTATATATGAAGTAAAAGATAAAAGTGGTAACCTTCTAAAACAGAGAGTATAGCGTTACACAATGTTTGGTGTCGAAATTACTCGTACAACCATATTCTAATCGCAAGACAATACTATACATCGCAAAATGCTGGAAAAACTTTATTGTTAGAAAGTCCTTAATTTGAAGAATAACACATTCACCATCTAATCAATACATTGGTAAATCAGTTCAGGAAGTAATAGAGTTATGCCATTCAAAGGAATGAACTTGACAGCAGAAGTAGCAAAAAAGAACATGAATATATGTAAAAAGGTTCCGTTCTTTTGAACATGGAGGTACAGAACGCATCATATTGTGCTATGTACTTACATGGCGATACCTGTCCCTGCCTTCTAACAGAAAGCTGCGGCGGTTCTGTCAACCAGCGATCGTTCCATCAGACTAATAGAACACTTCTGCCGACTGCCCCGATGTGCAGTGAGAACATCCCTGCAGCGTGTAAAGGGTTCGCGAGTCATTAGTGTTGTCCTGAGTTTTATGTGCCTCAGAGCCACGTGGAAGGACCGTATTAATGTTTTTGTTATTTTGTTATTGGGGATAGTGCTAATGAAAACTTTCCATTAATTGCCAATCTACATAATAATCGTACTTGCATAGTTTTACTTTCAGAAAAGTGATCGATATTTTTTATGGTAATGACCATTCTGATATAGTTAGCTGTTCTCTGCTCCCAGGATTAAGGCTATCGCTGAGTATTCGGAGTAGGATTAACGTGATCAAATATTCCCATTAAGCGCTTTCTTAGAAATTGAACTAATTGTAGTGTTCTTGTTAACCCCGTAAAAAATGCTTTAAAGAAACAACGTTCATACAGTTTGTTCCCGAAATCCGTGCTTGACAGACAAAAAATTGAAAATCATTAATAGTTCTCTTGGTGAACATTATTGAATTACCCATCGCGTTACATTTATAACCATTAGGGATCATGCTTTACTCCCTCTAATGTCATGAGCTCTGCCGCACTTCGGAGCTAATCTTGATTGGATAAAAACAAAGAACAGGAAACTGAAAAAACGTCACTGTAACATCTGTTTCTTTCATGTTATTGATCGAAAATTTAAGTCAACTTGAACGGTGAATGTTTATTTTTTTATGTTTCTGCATTCGTACTTTTCCGAAATTGATTCGTTTTAGTTGGAGCTATTGCCACAATAGTGTTATTCATTAAGTCACATTGTTCGCCATGGTGAAAATGTTTTAGAAATTGAATTTTCCTTTTTGCTGGTAACGGTTGATTCAATGGACAAGTTTATGTAACAAGTATGCCAGTATGCAACCTATTGAACCAGTGCTGTTGTTACATATACAAACTTATTACCACAGTGTGGGACTTGTATATAGGGAACATAAAAAAATAATGAAAGTCGTTAAATGTTAAGCAATTGTCCCTTTTGGGAACAGCGGCAAGTGGCCATGACCACATATTGAAACATGAGATGAGTGATAGGCAAACGAGGTGCAGTGTGTATTGGACATGAAGCCATAGCTCAAAGATGTAAAGCCGGGTTGAAAGAGCAGTGTCACTGACTTGACACATCTTTGAATTCGGATTTTGTGAGTCCTGTGAATGTGCCTTGGTTGAATACGGATCCTACGTGTGTTGACATCAGCATCTTATGACTCCAAAACTTAAACCTCAACACTGGCCTTAGAAAAAAAAAATCTCCTCTGTTTATCAATAATTACCTTAGACTTACCGACATCCGAGACCCTTGGCAAATGCTGTGCCAATAATACCCTTGTATGAATACAATATGAAACAGATATATGGCAGACATACATTGTTTACTCAATAAAGGTTCCTTAAGCACATTTATGTATTCCCCTGTGGGCTCCCGTGGGTCAATTATTTGAAACTGTCGCCATTAGACAGCCCATTAGGCACAACATGACTTTCCCGTGGGAGGTTTCAATCCATCACAAAGCCCTTTGTAATCCATCAACAGTCTCTGTGTGATTTCTATTGGCAAGTGAGAACAGACACTATTACGGTATTGAGTACACAGTTGACATAGTTTACCTTTATCTCTTGACACAGTTGAACTTCATCTCTTGCCAAAGTTGAAACAGTTGAGCTTCACCTCTTGACACGTTTGATACAGTTGTGCTTAATCTCTTGACACAGCGGACACAGTTGAGCTTCATCTCTTGACACAGATGACATAGTTTAGCTTTATCTCTTGACACAGATGACCCAGTTGAGCTTCATCTCTCAACACAGTTCATACAATTGAGCTTCATATCTTGACACAGTTCATAGAGTTGAGCTTCATCTCTTGACACAGCAGACACAGTTGAGCTCCATCTCTTGACACAGATGACACAGTTGAGCTTCATCTCTTGACACAGTTGATACAGTTGCGCTTCATCGCTTGACACAGTTGATACAGTTGAGCTTCATCTCTTAACAAAGATGACACAGTTGAGCTTCATCTCTTGACACAATTGAAACAGCTGAGCTTCATCACTTTGGCACAGTTAAGCTTCATCTCTTGACACATCAGACACAGTTGAGCTTCATCTCTTGACACAGATGACACAGTTGAGGTTCATCTCTTGAAACAGAGCACACAGCTGAGCTTCATCTCTTGACAGAGTTGACACAGTTGAGCTTCATCTCTTGACACAGTTGATACAGTTGAGCTTCATCCCTTGACAAAGCAGATACAGTTGAGCTTCATCTCTTGACATAGTTGAGCTTTATATCTTGACATAGTTGAGCTTCATCTCTTGACACAGTTGACACATTTGACACAGTTAGGCTTCATCTCTTGACACAGATGACACAGCTGAGCTTCATCACTTTGGCACAGTTGATACAGTTGAGCTTCATCCCTTGACAAAGCAGACACAGTTGAACTTCATCTCTTGACACAGTTGACACAATTGAACTTCATCTCATAAAACAGTTGAGCTTCATCTCTTGACACAGTTGACATAGTTTAGCTGCATCTATTGACATAGTTGAGCTTCATCTCTTGACACATTTGACACAGTTGAGCTTCATCTCTTGACACAGGTGCCACAGCTGAGCTTCATCTCTTGACACAGATGACACAGTTGAGCTTCATCTCTTGACACATTTGACACAGTTGAGCTTCATCTCTTGACACAGTTGACACAGTAGAGCTTCATCTCTTGACACAGCAGATACAGGTGAGCTTCATATCTTGACACAGTTGAGCTTCATCTCTTGACACAGTCGACACAGTTGACACAGTTAGGGTTCATATCTTGACACAGTTGACATAGTTTAGCTGCATCTCTTGACACAGCAGACACAGTTGAGCTTCATCTCTTGAAACAGATGACACAGCAGAGCTTCACCTCTTGACACAGTGGACACAGCTGAGCTTCATCTCTTGAACATTTGACACAGCTGAGCTTCATCTCTTGACACAGATGACACAGTTGAGCTTCATCTTTTGACACAGATGATACAGCTGAGCTTCATCTCTTGACACATTTGACACAGCTGAGCTTCATCTCTTGACACAGTTGACACAGTTGAGCTTCATCTCTTGACACAGTTGACATAGTTAAGGTTCATCTTTTGACACAGATGACACAGTTGAGTTTCGTCTCTCGACACAATTGATACAGTTGAGCTTCATTTCTTGACACAGTAGACTCAGTTGAGCTTCATCTCTTGACACAGTTGATACAGTTGAGCTTCATTTCTTTAGACAGTTGAAACAGTTGAGCTTCATCTCTCGACACAGCAGACACAGATGAGCTTCACCTCTTGACACAGCAGACCCAGTTGAGCTTCATCTCTTGACACAATTGACACAGCTATGCTTCATCACTTTGGCACAGTTGAGCTTCATATCTTGACACAGCTGAGCTTCGTCTCTTGACACAGTTGACACTGTTGAGCTTCATCTCTTGACATAATTGACATAGTTTAGCTGCCTCTCTTGACACGGATGACCCAGTTGAGCTTCATCTCTTGACACAATTGACACAGCTATGCTTCATCACTTTGGCACAGTTGAGCTTCATATCTTGACACAGCTGAGCTTCGTCTCTTGACACAGTTGACACTGTTGAGCTTCATCTCTTGACACAATTGACATAGTTAAGCTGCATCTCTTGACACAGATGACACAGTTGAGCTTCATCTCTCGACACAGATGACACAGTTGAGCTTCATCTCTTGACACATTTGACACAGTTGATCTTCATCTCTTGACACAGTTGATACAGTTGAGCTTCATCTCTTGACACAGTTGACATAGTTAAGGTTCATCTCTTGACACAGATGACACAGTTGAGTTTCGTCTCTCGACACAATTGATACAGTTGAGCTTCATTTCTTGACACAGTAGACTCAGTTGAGCTTCATCTCTTGACACAGTTGATACAGTTGAGCTTCATGTCTTTAGACAGTTGAAACAGTTGAGCTTCATCTCTCGACACAGCAGACACAGATGAGCTTCACCTCTTGACACAGCAGACCCAGTTGAGCTTCATCTCTTGACACAATTGACACAGCTATGCTTCATCACTTTGGCACAGTTGAGCTTCATATCTTGACACAGCTGAGCTTCGTCTCTTGACACAGTTGACACTGTTGAGCTTCATCTCTTGACATAATTGACATAGTTTAGCTGCCTCTCTTGACACGGATGACACAGTTGAGCTTCATCTCTTGACATAATTGGCATAGTTTAGCTTCATCTCTTGACACAGATGACACAGTTGAGCTTCATCTCTCGACACAGATGACACAGCTGAGCTTTATCTCTTGACACATTTGACACAGTTGATCTTCATCTCTTGACACAGTTGATACAGTTGAGCTTCATCTCTTGACACAGTTGACATAGTTAAGGTTCATCTCTTGACACAGATGACACAGTTGAGCTTCGTCTCTCGACACAATTGATACAGTTGAGCTTCATTTCTTGACACAGCAGACTCAGTTGAGCTTCATCTCTTGACACAGTTGATACAGTTGAGCTTCATTTCTTTAGACAGTTGAAACAGTTGAGCTTCATCTCTAGACACAGCAGACACAGTTGAGCTTCACCTCTTGACACAGCAGACTCAGTTGAGCTTCATCTCTTGACACAATTGACACAGCTATGCTTCATCACTTTGGCACAGTTGAGCTTCATATCTTGACACAGCTGAGCTTCGTCTCTTGACACAGTTGACACAGTTGAGCTTCATCTCTTGACACAATTTACATAGTTTAGCTGCCTCTCTTGACACGGATGACACAGTTGAGCTTCATCTCTTGACATAATTGGCATAGTTTAGCTTCATCTCTTGACACAGATGACACAGTTGAGCTTTTATGGATTTGGGTACAGTAGACAAACCAAATGTAAACAGGTATGTATTGATGGGTTTAAATCTACCATCCTGTTTCTTGACAGTGAAGCGTTTAACAGAAGTGACATTTAGGTCTTTAGGTTCGGCAACTATTTCTTCCTCAGACATGTCCACCAGACAACGAGCTCTGTCTAACAATGCCTCTGCTAGAGTTTAGTGTTTTGTGCGCTGAAACAGCAATACTGATGTTTGCAAATTGATGTTGTTTTAACAAATTTATAGATTGTTGCCGTTTGGCACACTCAGCAAGGAGCAAACCACCTCGGAGACGTGAAACGTTCTTTACTTCACCACAGATAGACTGAATGGTCTTTGAGATAACAAAAGGATTGATTTTAAGTGGATCTCCATTTGTAGATTCAATGAATATAAACTTGGCCCAAGTTTCTGGTTTCTGGTTTTGAAACTGATAAGGGGGCACGGGTGGCCCAGTCGTCTAAGGCGCCGCGAATCGCACTGCAGTGTTGCGTCCCTTGGGCACGCCAGAAACCTGTGATTGTGGGTTCGAATACCGGTTCGCCCCGATTATGTTTCTAGGTTTGTCAGCACTATACCCGTGCTCGTGGGTTTCACCGAAGTGGTAAACGCCTGAGACCTGCATCACTTCGGGCTTTCCTCCCACATTAAGCTGACACGCCGTGATATAACTAGTATACTGTTAAAAGCGGCGTTAAACCCAACCCACTCACTTACCCACTCAAATAGTTTCAGCACGACATGATCGATATAGCTGCAATGTTGCTGACAGCCTCATAGCAGAAGAAATAGAACAAAATCATGGAGTAGTACTGAAACATTACCCATGTATTTGTAGCTCTGGTGCGTCCATATACTTTAATAATGCCCATCCTTATAATTATGCTGTCGTGGAACCAGTTTTATTGGTCATATACTCATAAAGGTCCGGATTGGAATTGGTCTTCAGCAACCCATGCTCGTGTAGAGGCGACTGTCGGCATCGGGTAGTAAGACTCCTTGACTAGCTTGATGGCTGTCATCTTATCCCAATTGCGTGGATCGATGCTCATGATGGCACTCACTGGATTGTTTGGTCCAGACTCGAATATTTATAGACCGCCTGTATATATATAGATTATTATTGAGTGTGGCGTTAGATAAAAAATAAACAAAAAAAAATATTGGTAATGAGGGTAATGAAGTACTATATATCTTTACTTTCTGTGAACAGTGTCACGCTTGGTCATTTGTAAGGCCCAGCCATTGTTTTACCCTTAAACATTAGAAAAAACAACAGATTTTTAGCAAAATGCTTCAGGCATGATTTTTATATATTCCGTTATCATTTTGTGCATTTTAACAATTACCCTCAACTTGAAACCATGTCCTAGTTTTAGCAATCATGCATTATTACATTATTAATATTTCACACCCACTCAGTGTGAAGTCCCTGTATGTGTCAAGGAACTGCTTTCACCGCAATTTCCGTGACTATATCCTTGTGTCACATTGACCTAATTATATAACGATCCACAAAGTAAATTATTCGTTTTATTATCCAAATATAGATATAGATGTTTACATAGTTTTTGCAATTAACAGTTCACCCTCAAGCCTTGATTATAATTTGCAACACATATAATAGAAGACACTGACTGTGCACTTGACCTAAAATGATAGGTCTAAAGTTTATGTTCCCTTACTCTGACATACTGAGAAGGAGTGAGTATTCCAGTTATATCAGATGTTGAAAAAAAGCCCGAAGTGAAGCAGGTCTCAGACGTTTACTTTGGGGAAACACGCGCGCATGGGTATAGTGCTGCCCAAACTAAATACATAATCGGGGTGACCTGGGATTCGAACCCACTACCATTGGTTTCAGGCGTGCTCCGAGGACACAACTCTGCTGCGTCTTTGGCGACTGGGACACCTGCGCCCCCATTCTGCATGACATCCACCATCATCAAATGGACGTTGTCATTCAGTCATCCAAATAATGCATCCACGTATGATAGTAGCGGGCATGATAGTCAACGTATCGTTTATGTATGAGAATAGCTTCTTCTGACGTCACACGTTTTTATCTTTAAGTTATTGCTCGCACTCTTAGAAGGTTAACAGTATGTGTTTTTCAGAATCTCAATATTGCTCAAATGAAATAAGTAATGAATTGAATGTGGTATCCATGTCAAGTCGCATGTTACATTTTGCAAATTTGTGATTGCGAAAACATACAAATATTCATATGCAGTGTAAAGTCCAATAGCACGCACTCGGATGCAGTTTACTGTAAACTATGAACATTTGATATTCCTTAATTATTGATATGCCGTATTTGGGACTGACTATTTGACATTCGGTCGTGTGGCGCGGCTGAAATTTTGGCTGAGGGCTGGATATTTTTGTAACAAATCTTGCGACAATGTTATTTTTTGTTGGCATGCAAATTATTGTTTTCAACAGTCTGAAAATTGTGTTTTCAATATTTTCTCTGACAATTGCTTTTTTCGACAACATCCCAGCACCATGGGAGAGGGGTCTGGAGAAACAGCCGTCCAAGGCAGTACAGACATGTTATGCTGCCTCACAACACGTGGGCGGTAATGTTCCTGCGTGACGTAACGGTGCGTCCCTGCACAAAGGGCAGGTCATGATCTCAAATGACGTCGTCCGGGTCGGGAACGAAATTCAAATCAGCATTAACAATGATGAGTAGTGTTCTCCCATGGCAATTATTACTGCCCTGCTGTCCACAAAGAGATAACATTGTGTTTCAATGAACTTAAAAAAAAGTCTGGCAACATTGGTGTTTGCAGTATACCCACGGCACTTAGACGTTGATTTTCAGCAGGTCGTGGCGTGAGGGTTATTTGCGGTTAAACAAAAGTGTTTTCATGAGCACCTGATGGCTGAACAATCACTGTGTGTTGTTCACATTTAAAAAATACACGTTCGTGAGTATCATGCTCCCATCAAACACACGCACACATCTAAATTGTTGTCCGTGTTTGAACATGCATGTGGAAATTTTGAATCATTACCTAGAAGTCGAGGAAATGTCTGCATGCATATGTATTGAAAGATGCATCTTTTAATTTCAGAAGAATTTTTTTTATTCCGATAGAAGATATTCACTATCCACACAAATGCTTAATACAAACAAGCCCAGGAAATAACACGACTTAAAGGTGGTTCCGATGATTGATGGTTAGTAGTCTACGAGTGTAAATGAGCTTGTTTTCTTATTCTAGATCGGCTCTCTCCTTCATGGGAGACATATCTGTCACATCACTCAACATATTCTTAAACATACATAGAAAGTAGCCGCTTTAAGTACGCAATCCTTTTTACTTAAATTCGAACAAATCAATTCTGAAAAAATAGCAAAAAGCCAAAAAAAATAATAGCACAATTCTATTCAGATGAATAACAATGACATTAAGTCGTTAATTGTGCTATATGTGTGTACAAATGGTAGTTGTATATTTGAGTGCTAGTGGGCAAATCTACGTTTCATCGTCAAATAATGTACATCATCAAAAACAAATAGATAGATAGATAGATAGATAGATAGATAGATAGATAGATAGATAGATAGATAGATGGACATGAAGGTCAATTATGTCAAGAAATGAAGGTCAAATGTGTAAATTGTGTAAGTTTTATCGTTACATAACATAACATATTGAACAAAAACAAATAATACTTTAAATAATTAATTATACACTGGCAAGCTCGGTTTATAATATTGTACCTCATACTGTAATTGTATATGCTATCACGTTCTCTGCAACTCTAATAGTCTCCACTGATTATAAAGGGATGTGTGATAGATTGAAATCTCCTGCATGCAAGTCATGTTGTGCCAAGTAGCCTGTCTGATGGCGACATGTTCTAAATAATTGACCCATGGAAGCCTCCAAGGGAATGCATAATTTTGCTTAATCACCCTTTATTGAGAAAACAATGTGCTTCTGCCAAACATGTGTTAAAATGTATTCATGCAAGGGTATTATTAGCTCGTTGTGTAAGAATTTGACGAGGGTATTGGATTTCAGTTTTCGTATGTGAGGTAATTATCTCTAAAAAAGGATAAAAAAAACCCGTTATTTCTCATGGTAAATATTGAGGTTAAGGTTTTTCAGGTTCAGATCATTAGCAACTAATGTCAACACACGAACGATGCGTATTCAATCAAGGCACAACATCACAGGACTCACGTAATCCGAATTCAACGATGTGTCAAGTCTGTGACATTGCCCTTTCAGTCATCTCTGTGCTGAGGTTGCAAGTCAAGTACGAACTGCACCTCGTTTACGCATCACTCACATCGGTGCATGCAGTATTTGCATCTCTTCATTGTCAAGTTCCTATTTGGTCATGGCCAAAAGGGACAACTCCTTCACACTTGTTTATGTTCCCCACCTAGTGACCATCTACTACACACGCCGGATGGCACCGGCAGAGCAGATTCTCTCTCACCCACGTAAGACATTGTGGTGTCGTAATTCATATGACATTGAGCCACGAATGTATATATGTGAATGTTTTTTGTAAGGGCACTGTGTAGCAATTTCCATTTCTATAATGATTTCAATTTTGTTTGTGTCGGTCACGGCTTTCGGACAGAGTTTGTCCCCATTACGGGAATTTACTGTTTTGATTAGAAGGCGAGTGCTATTCTTCAGATTAATGATTTTCCAATAATGAAGTTTGTTTACGATGCATAACTTTGTCTGACGATTAATACAAGGCTGCAATACGAGTCGTGGCGATTCAATGAAACTCGAAACCGAACATTGTCATTACCCTATACTGTCTGTTTTAAAAGGTCACGACTTTTATCTTCTGCTTCAAATATACAACGCTTCAAAGAAAAATGTGGCATGATCATTATGAAAAGGGTTCAAATCGGTTTTTGAATTACTGCCGTAAAAAACACATAAGATTTACAGGACTGTGGGGAACTGTACTGTAGGACGGTGTGGAACTGTACAGGATGGCGATGAGCTGTACTGTAGGGTGGTGAAGAACTGTACAGGACGGCGATGAGCTGTACTGTAGGGTGGTGAGGAACTGTACAGGATGGCGATGAGCTGTACTGTAGGGCGGTGAGGAACTGTACAGGACGGCGATGAGCTGTACTGTAGGGTGGTGAGGAACTGTACAGGATGGCGATGAGCTGTACTGTAGGGTGGTGAGGAACTGTACAGGACGGCGATGAGCTGCACTGTAGGGTGGTGAGGAACTGTACAGGACGGCGATGAGCTGTACTGTAGGGTGGTGAGGAACTGTACAGGATGGCGATGAGCTGTACTGTAGGGCGGTGAGGAACTGTACAGGACGGCGATGAGCTGTACTGTAGGGCGGTGAGGAACTGTACAGGACGGCGATGAGCTGTACGGTGTTTGGGAAGCCTAGTTACGACCCACCGAAGATCCGGGTTGAATGTTCAGGTACAATTTGTGAAGGGCTTGTCGGAAGCCCATTTCATGAATATTGCTTAGAGCAATGACAATCTCTAACTTACTTGTAAAGTTGATATTATGTTAAATGACTCCGTTACTCAGTATCAATTTGAGTATATATGTATAAAACTGTTACGGACTAAGGACATAGATTAACAAGATAAACACTTTGGCTTGCATCTCGCTAGAGAAGAAGAAATCGTGATTCATCGCTAAACCACACTCGTCTCCAGTTTCTCAAATTTCAAGGCTGTAAGGTACGGCACCAACGCAAGCGTCGCTGTGGATGGATCTGTTGCAAAACAGAGACGATAACTCGTTTTGGGGGTTGGATTCCAGCCTCGCGAAGATGGTTCCTGACAGTCTGGTCCGACATCCTCCTCAAACCAGGGATGCGTCCTGCAGTCGCCGTAGCTGTGGCATTGCGATGACGTAGGTGGAATAGTCGAATGTTGCGATCCTGTGCAAGGGTGGTCACTCTTGGTCTCTTGGTAACGTGTTCTCGGACGGTCTGCAGTGAAATTTGAACTGTGAGTATCGGTCACAATGGCAGCAAATGTCGCTTGATGGACGTTGAAGTGCCGTGCAACAGAAGACTGCGATTCCCCTTTTTGGATACGTCCTATGGCGATGTTCTTAGTCTCGGCATCTTCGAACTATTGACAAATTATTGAAAAATATTGACAATTGAATGACAAATTATTGGCATGTGCTCGCCTCTTTATAGCCGCTACCACGAGTTACGAATGTCATAACTTGCACGTGCATTTTGCTTTACTGTTTTCGTCCATTGCATTTTTTAACAAATATGAAAACAATGGCGTTCAAGACATTGCAAATCGACAATGACAGCGTTTTATCCAATTCCATACATCCAATTTATATACCTGATTGTTTGCGTAGTCAGGTTTCCTTGAACTACATACTGCCAGTGGGTTTCTTTGTCTTGAAGAGTGTATTACTGCCATAGGAGGTAGCGTCATGTGAACCTTTCTAATCAGCATCGAGGCTTCTAATATGTCCTGCACGAGTGAGCGAAGCATCCAGACACGCATATCTGTTTTCTGTCTCTGAAGACGGTTAATAATTGGGGAATGATGCAAGTGATCTGTATGTGCCTTTGATTAATATGTGACCAGCATCTTTAAACTTCTACTATTCCCAAAAGATTCCATTATGGATAGTTAATATGACCACACTGAACCATCTTTACATGATTGACTTCTTGAGAAGACGTTCATTATTACACTTGTTTCAGTTATATATATTTTAATATGATGAACCAGCAGTGATTTTACTTTGGCGCCGTGTCCGCAGTGAGAAAACTGTTCAAATGTTGTAAAATAATCATGTTTAAGTTTAAATCATGGTGATGTCAACTGTGCATATATTACTTGTATACCATGTTGACTACCAGATGTACTAGTGTATATAGTGTACAGTGAATGCGTCCTGATTGTATAAAGTTCAGTTAAATTCAGTAGGTCCGATCCCTTCGTCCGGTTAAATCACTATTTTGGCTTCTGGACGATTATGACCTTCAGTATCTGGGATTTTGTATCGAGAATGGATTTTTCTAGGAACAGCTTCCAAACCAGATATATATTGTTCTTCAAAACTTTGAGCCTTGATTTCTTTTGTAGAAGAAAAACATTGCGCAAATGTATTTTTTGTTGCAGCCAATGTCTTTTCTCTCAACACTCCGAAGCATATTAGATATTTGATTTAATTTCAAGAAATGTCGGGAACAATTTTGTTTTGGATAAAATCCCTGCCCACACCCCACAATTCACCCAACCCCAAGAATATCTATTGGTCGGTTTCTAAATCTTACTAAAGCTGTCCTACCAGATAGTTTACAAGTCAATACTTTGAGTGTACTGGTCACACATCATGTGGCGATGTCTGTATGCATAATGCATAACCCATATAGGGCAGAAGTACGGATCCAAATGGATTTGTGGTTGTCAAATTTATCATAAGGATATCGGGCTTATTGAGCTTCTGTTCAGTACAAACTGTCAAGTATTCATATTCGTGACCGATATATTTCTGTGCCAGAAAAAAAATTGTCATATCATGACGTCGCATGCGTTACAATCGATAATGGTAGATGTGAGTTGTGCTGAAGTATCTGAATGAACAGTTACTCAATCATCAAACTAGAGGAGAATATCAGTTCGCTGAATGATATATTTGGTGTTTAACTTTATATCGTGCTTATTTCAATCATTCCTCTACTTGTCAGCTTTGTGTGGTAAGAAAGTCCATGACATGACACAGCTACAGGTTGTAGCCGTTATATTACCCACTTTGTCACACCCATGGTGTTCATCATGAACCTGAATGTGTAGAGACCACTTTATATTGCATCAGTATACAAATAAGACCACGAATATTTCCTTTGAGATTCAGTTATTCATCATAAACAATCGAAACGTTAACTATACTTATTTAATGTTAATTCATGGAAGTGTTATAAAAAACAGTTTGATTGAAGGGTGGTGACAGTAGAAAATGATCCGTTGACAGCACTTTCATCACTTGTATGTTGGTTGAACAGGGAATCCATGCGCTGCACTTTTCCGTTTTGAATGTCATTTTACATAATAACCCACCAAATGAATTACTATGCTTTGGATAATGGACCTAATAAAGTTTTTCTGCGATGAAAAAGTGCCTGCCTGATATTTTTTTCTGGTAAATATTAAAAATGTGCCACTTAAATTGGTAAACGAAATTTGAAGTGAAACAGCAAAGCTGTTACCTGATCATAATTATGAATTTGACAACGTTGATGGCAACAAACCCTTCATCATTTCTATAGTCACCGGAAATCTCTGCTGTAAGAAGAATCCGTTGTCTGATTCTTATATGAAATAAGCATGAATTTATGAATCACTTTTCTGTTGATACCAGCTGTTTGAAATTATGCAACTATTGTCACCGTTGTAAAAAAGGTGCCGAGCCACATCCCGAGCCACTGTTTATATTACCCTTTCGGCTGTAGTTGACAAGTTCAAAAACATAGTTTTTCAAAAAGAAATTGACGAACTGAATCCAAAGATATATGTGTATATTTCATCGCAACCTATAGTATATTTGCAATGCTTCGGGGTCACGGGTGGCCCAGTCGTCTAAGGCGCCGCGAATCGCACTGCAGAGTTGCGTCCCTTGGGCACGCCAGAAAGCTGTGATTGTGGGTTCGAATCCCGGTTCGCCACGATTATGTTTCAAGGTTTGTCAGCACTATACCCGTGCTCATGGGTTTCACCGAAGTGGTAAACGTCTGAAACCTGCATCACTTCGGGCTTTCCTCCCACATTAAGCTGACACGCTGCAATATTACTGGAATACTGTTAAAAGCGGCGTTAAACCCAACTCACTCACTCACTCACTGGACTCATGAAGTCACTTTTTAGAAATTGTCGCGAAGACATGTTGTAGAAATAGTAAAAAAAGGTGCTGAACGAATTTATTTCTGTAACAAACTATAATAATTGACATTCTGTTATTCATTTTAAATGTATTAGCCTTATAGTCAGACAGCATACATGTATATAAAGTAAATGATACAAATTCAAATAAATGCCTCTCCAACCTGAACAGGGATGTGGCTGAACTTAATCTAAATCGCAGTTACTCGTTACTGCTGTCAGTGGCTGCCAATATTGTTGACAGTCTTCGTGCTTCTAAGAAGCGTGTATTAATTTCGCGCGAGCCGATGTCCTGGCATGTATTAGAGGCCGGCGTCTATTGTGGCACTTACTTCATTACCTAATGCAGACATTTTGTATGGATTGATATGCAGGCTATCGAGGCATTTATACGCACAGTTTTTGTAGGAATTAGCTTGATATTTAACAGAGGTTTCAGTAGGAAAAAGAATACCTCTGGGTATTTTTTGTCAAAGTTTCTAAAACTAACATAACCTTGTCCGGAAAAATAAAATTTGATGATAAAAAAACAAAGCAGATGACAATAAAACCGATCGCTCAAACGCATCACGGCAACGGCCATGGTAACCCGATGCACGTAAGTTCCGTGCAAACTGAAATGGACATGCGTTCCCCCATTTCTTGCCCTATAAAAATCCACCCAGATCGGATACCATTCATTCGTTATCAAATTGCTACCACAAGCCAAGATTGACAAGAAATCAGCGACACCAAGCTCTTGGAAGATTGCATGCTGGACAAACCGCCCGGCAAGTAGCCAATGCATTTCAAGTCCACGTAAGGACCATATACAGGCTCCAACAAGGTACTAGACCACCAACACTACAGATGACAGACCACGTAGTGGAAGACTAAGGGTCACACCAGCGACACATTACTGTGGACACCGTGCGTTGACGAGCTGACACCTCCACTGTCACAAGCTACGCCGAGGACCCATTCTGACACCACGTCACCGCCGCGCCGGGACCGTCTTTAGTGGGCAACACAGAACCAGCATTGGCGCCACAAGCAGTGGAGAAGAGTCCTTTTCTCAGACGAGAGCCGTTACTGTATCTCAACAGCAGATGGCAGAGAGAGAGTCTGGCGACGCCGTATGAAACGTTTTTCGGATGCTTGTGTTGTTGAGAGAGACACGTTGGGTGCTCCGAGCATCATGGTGTGGGGTGGAATTGGTCTTGCACAGAGGGACGGCCCTGTCTGCACAGAGCATCGGTCCTGGGAGAGGCAATGATGTCACAGTAGCTCGGTACATTGCTCAAGTCTTGAGACCACACGACATACCTCATTTGGCACGTCGCCGCAACCACGAGTTTCAGCATGATAACGCCCGTGCCCACACTGCGAGAGTCCAGCAGAAGGCATAAGAACCATGCAGTGGCCTGCCTCAGTCCCGATTTAAATCCCATTGAGCACCTGTGACACGAGATTCAAAGACGGCTGAATGACGTCCGACCAAGGCCGACAACCGCAGCTGAACTGCGCCAGGCGTTCCTCAGAGTGTGGGGTCAAGTGCCTATGGCCTTCATCAACCGCCTCATCCATTCCATGTATCGACCTTGCACGGCAGTCATCAATGCCGTTTTCTAGTGTTGTGTTTCACTTTAAGAACATTTGTCACTCTAATTTTAACCTTGATGATCAGTTTTGCCATGGTTCGTCTATTTAATATGTCGCAAAGTATGTTTACAGTGTTTAGACAAATAAGTTTTCTCATATATATATCCATGGTGATGCAGGGAGTGACAGTTTTGTGTCCTCAAGGTTAGATAGAATTAAAATGTAACACTTTGTTGGTTGATATGTGTACGTACATGTGTATGTGTCCCATGATATGCAGTTGTTACTTATAAGCAGCAGAATCCATGCACTTGTACACAACAGACGTACATGTACATGCAATTTAAATTAGACACATTGTCTTTTGTTTCAACAGAATCAGTAAATGCGCTTTCGTGTGACTGGATTTCTTGTCTATCACTTTTTGTCTGTGTTTTTAACATGCCGCCGACGCGGCATCAGTGTTTCGCGGCTTGTTTCCGAGTCAAGACGTGTTATGTCCAGCTGAATAATTCCAGGCCTAAGTAATGAAATATTGAAGCAGTATATAATAATGCGTGCCGTACCTTTCGTGGGTTGTGTGATACAACATTGTGTGATCATGATATTCAACATGGCTGAAGCAGCTTTGAAAAGTTCGAAATCGGACGACAGCAGTCTCACTGCACCTAGCACTTCCAGTTCCAAAAGAGGGAAACACAAGGCAAAGAAGTTTCCATCTTCGAACTCTAAACCCACTAACGACCATGCGTCTAGTGAAATGTCTGACATGTCGTCAGCATTACTGAACGAAATTCAGAACATGAATGCATATCTCACCAAAGTTGGTGAAAAGATGGACGACTTGGGCAGTGTTAATGAGCCAGAGGGACATTATGAGGACTGTGAATTTGACTATGATGACGATTCCATACAACCCAGTCAAGCGTCAAGGCCCTCCTCATTTTAACGTGAATATTGCCACCGATTCCGGCTTCGCTTCGGCAACCGGTGCGCCTGCACATGCACAGGAAGTTGTGCATGATATTCTGCCGCCCAATCAGCAGACGGCGAGCCACTCGATGATAAACAAGCCGAACTTCTGCAGCAGTTGTTCGAGACGAGACACGGCGAACGCTATCGTGAGACCAAAATTGAAAAAACATATAGAAACCGGCGAACTGTCAGGTTCTGAATACCCCATATGTAAATAAACTTCTGTGGGAAAGCTTACCTGCAGAAACGAAGTCAGGTGTCATCAAGACAGCCTTTATCATCACGAAAACAAACGGTTTCATGAAGAAAAAGGACACAGTTCCCAGCAAGGTATTTTCGGCGATCGTCTCCAATTTGAGCGAAGCTATCACAATGAATGCATATTGTAATAGGGAGATTATCCTCCGACGGAAGGAACAGATTAAGCCTCAGTTGAAAGAACAGTTTAGAGCTTTGTGTCCGCCCTGTGCCCTTGTTTCACATGAGTTTCTTTTTGGAGATGATGTGGCTAAGAGCATGAAAGATGTCTCAATGGCAAGCCGACTGGGTCGCTCAGTTGGCAGAGGACGTTGTCACTCATTCCGATATCATCCCTATTCGTATGGAACTGGCCATCAGGAATATGGACATAACAATTCCCGCCCCAGGGCGTGGAAGACCCTCCTACAACAACATTTTTTTAGGACGAGGTCGCTGGACATCCGGAAACAAGTGTCCGGAAAAAGAGGAGAGTGGAAGCATTATAGTCGGCTACCCAGACGGAGGATTCGAACCAGGTAGGTCAGTACACCTTCGAACATTTATGCCTGCAAGAATACTTCTATCACAGGTGGTACTTCAACACGTTTATCAGAATGGCAAAAGTTTACTAATGACCCATTTATTCTAGAAACAACAAAAGGTCTGAAAATAGATTTTTTAACTCCACCTCAGCAACCTGAGGAACCCAGACAAAATCCTTTTAATAAGCAGGAAAGAAAACTTATTGAGTCTGAATTAGAAGAATTATTGTTTGAAGGAATAAATGAAAGGACAGCCAAATCTGTTGATCACTTTTATCTCCAATATGTTTCTTAGACAGAAGAAAAATGGGGAATTCAGAGTGATTTTGAATTTGAAAGAGTTGAATACTTTCGTTAGATATCGCCATTTCAAAATGGAAAGCCTTCAGAATGTGTTACACATGATTTAGCAAAACGCCTTCAAGGCATCTATTGACCTTACAAGGGCCTATTACTCGATCAAAGTTAATCCTATGTTTAGGAACTCTTAAACCTGTTTTTTCCCACTTTAGGTGTCTTGGTCACCTCTGCCTTGGCTACATTGATGACATGTACGTTCAAGCAGAGACCACTGAAGCTTGCTCTCATTCCGTAAATTATATGACAAGTTCTTTTGAGTCATTGGGGTTTTCAATCAATTGGGAGTAATCCACTGTTTGTCCCTCAACATGTATAACCTTCCTAGGTTTTCACATTGATTAAGAAAATATGGCAGTGAAACTACCGGAAGAAAAAGCAATTTCTTTAAGAAAAAAATGCAAAGCCATTTAGGTAGTCCACAATGGTCAATCAGGTCTATTGCACATTAGGATTGACAATTTCAGTTTTTACCGCAGTCAAACTGGGCCAGCTGTATTACAGGCAGATTGACATAGAAAACAGAGGCACTGACAAAAAAATCAAGGGAATTTCGATGCAATGATGTGTTTATCTGAAACAGCTAAGGCAGAAGTACAATGGTGACGTAAGTCTGCCCATGGGTCAGAAAAGAGTTTTCAGCCTTCAGCAAACCCAGACATGGTCATATACACAGATGCTATCTGGTTGGGGGCCCATTTGGAAGGCCAGAGTATTGGAGGAACTTGGTCCACAGATGAGATGAATTTACACATTAATGCACTAGAGATTCAAGCGGTATACCTGGGACTACAAGCTTTTTCATTAACATCAGAGTTCAGGAGTAAACATATCCATGTCAAGTGTGACTTCACTACAGCAGTAGCCTACCTTCAGAACATTGGGGGTTCTAAGTCTAAAACCTGCAACCTTCTGGTGAAAATAATTGGTTATGGTGTTTGAATAGGGATATTTGGCTAACTATTTCCCATATACCATGGGTACAGAATCTTGAGGCAGACAGGGCATCAAGGATGAACAGAACAGAATGGTCTCTTGATCAATCTGTTTTTGATAAGTTTGTGTCTCAAGTCAAGTTTCAACCTACATTTGATATGTTTGCCTCTAGGTTGAAAAAAACACTGCAGCGGTTTGAGAGCTGGAAACCCGAACCAGAGGCAATGGCGGTGGACGCTTTTCACCAATCTTGGGACAAAGAATTAGTTTTTTTTTGTTTTCCACCTTTCTGTTTGTGTTTATTGGCCAAGTGTATTCAGAAGGTAATAGCTGATAAAGCAAAGGCATTAGTAATAGCTCCACTGTGGCCTACTCAGACCTGGTTTTCACCATTACTTCATCTTATTTGGGACAGGCCGAATGTTCTCCCAAGGATGAAGCGGGTGATCACCTCAGCAGAAGGGAAACCCCACCCCATCCCATGAGGAAGAAGTTGAAGTTAACGGCCTGTCGTGTTTCAGGAATACTTACAGAAAGAGAGGCATTCCTGAGGAGGCTACGAGTGTTATCCTCTACTCCTGGCGCAAGACAACTCAAAAACAGTATGACTGTTACCTCCGGAAATAGGGGGAGTCTTGTGTTGAGAGACAGGTTAGCCTCTCTGAACTATCTTTAGCAGAAGTGCTAGATTTTTTGGTTGACCTTAATAATAAAGGTGTTAGTTATAGTGCTCTACATACAGCAAGGTGTGCTTTATCAACTATTGTGTTCTGGAATAACCAGCCATGTGGGACTCATCCTACCACTTATCGCATTCTGAAAGGTATTGTCCAGACAAACCAACCCAGACCGCGATACACAGATATCTGGTCAGTGAAGGTGGTATTAGCTTACCTTAAGAAACTTGTACCAGTTAATTTTATTTCTCCGAAGGATCTTACTATTAAGTTAGCACTTGCCCACTTTGCCCAGAGAGATGGCAAACCTTACACTTGTTTGATTTGAACAAGTTATCAGTTAATCTCCAGAGATAAATTTAATATAATTTTTGTCTGGATAAGCATTTGAAATAGTCAAAACCCGACAGGATGCCCAAGCCCTTGTCATTACAGGCATACAAACCAGATACGAGGCTCTGTGTCTTTACAGCCTTTAAGGTGTATGTTAAGAGAACAGCGCACATCAGGGATACAGTTACAAAACTGTTCATATCTAACGTGAAAACTCAAAAAGAGGCATCACGTGATACATTTGCCAGATGGGTCAGGACAGGTTTAGCTAAAGCTGGGATTAACACGAGCGTGTTTAAACCACATAGTGTGTGAGAGCTGCAGACTGAAAAACTGAAAAACTTGCTCATCGCGTCATTGAAAACTGGATTTGATAACAGACGAACGAAGTTCACCAATATATAGCATATATCATGTATTTTTGACAGATGTTGTCTTTGGACGTGACAGTAGGGGCACCGACACAATTTTACTGGACGTTCATTGGTATCAGACAAACTTGTCTCACCCCATTTCTTTGAATATCTACTGCAATTGATAAAGGTAAAGTTTTAATGCAGATCAGTGACAAAATAGTTAACTCGTATATAATGCTGTCATATATCTTACCCAAGGGTGAAAAGGAATAATAACTACAAAGCACTTACATTCACTTTAATTGAAAAAAGTTGCATGTAATAGTCTTTAAAGTACAAACTCAGGGCCACCTTATGCTGAGATAAAATCTACCTCTCTTTCTTGTTTTATCATTGTGGATGATGAAATGAAATAAATAAAAAAACAGTTACGTTTGGCGACGGGTGAATGCAAAACCAAATGCATGCTATCTGTGTACCAAGAACAATAAATATTATCGATATTGCCGGTGGTGTCATAAACAAGGTGTTATTGTTTTAGGAAATGTCGTTCCTATTGCTGAGCACATACAATCAAATATGAATACTAGTATAAAGATTAACTATAATGAGACAACCTTTTACATGTACGTGTTTTCCAGTCACTATGTAAGTCATGCTATCCTCAATTCTTTGAAAGTAGACATTGAGTTCGATAATGTTGGACATTGGTCACTAACAGATAAACAGGACATTGAAACCTAATTCGGTCAATGGTTTTCGGAAATGATTGAACGTGGTCACTAGATATCACTGTTCAGGGATATTGTTAGCTAGGTTGTACTTGTACTATCTGCGGTAATTTAACTTGAGTATATTGTCACTCGGACAGAGAATACGTTGGCAAATGGCAACTACCATACCGAAAACCCATAGCCAGTCACTTAGGAGATGACAATAATGTGTTTTCAACTGTGTTATAAAGCGTTATAATTAGTGAGAAAGGGCATGCCTAGACTAGTCTTGGCTTCATTGGACCAGAAGGTTTCACAAGACCGAAATTTATCGACGATGTCACATAACTGAGGACGGACTAACAATCTGAAGCGCTCTTCGATCCCAAGGAGTAACAAATGATCCAAACACACTATTCTATGGACAACTTTACAAAGTAAGACAATGTTCTATTGGCTCCACTAATAACAAGTAGGATATGTCTGAAGTGCAGCCCAAATAAAGTTTAAGGGACTACCCACATATTGTACCATAAACATGGTCAGAAGTATTTGAAACGTATCACATCGACAACAATACAATAGTTAACGTTATAAGAGCTACCTTTGATCCATGGTAAAATGGTTCACAGACAAGCTCAAATCATACTAAAATCAATTCTGTACCGACATACATACACATCCAATATGGATCCTGATTGATGTATTGAGACCAGTTAAAAATTGACATAGCTCACAGGAAGAACTTAACACCAAACTATCTAAATAGTCCTCTCTGCCTGCACTGATCGTGATGAAGGCAATAAAGACATTGACGTCTCATTAGTTGAGTGACTATTCGAAACATGCCTCTTTCCCTCCTAAGCAGTAATTTGGTTTCCGATGAGATGGTTATGTAAAACAAACGAAGCTATTTGAGGTCTATACATGGCATTGTATTCCTCGGTGATTGGGGGGAGTGACGATGTAAACGAGGCATATTCAGCCATGCAATAGATTGTAAAATTCTGTTGAGAACAATATGAGTGGAACTATTCTTTCTGTAAAGTTAATCTACTGAGCATGTTAAATATGTTCGTGTTTTGACCATAATACAATTTCACATTTGACTGGTAGTCAAGTGGTTGGAATAGTTGATCACGTATACTAGAACATGTACTGCTCGACAATGTATTGTTTGAATCGAAAGCTTATTGGCAGTGTAAGTGTGTGTACAAAATGGGGTTGTTTGGTAGTTTTGAATGAATGAATGAATGAATGAATGAATACTCAAAGAAAGTTGGGGATAATGAAATATAAATATTATCATCGAACTTCAGAAGAAATGTCAGCTTGGAAATATGACTGACAAATCTAGAGAACCAAAACCTAACATCCTAAGAAACCCGAAATATTGCACGTGGGTCATGCAATTTCTTTGTGGCCATTCTTGACTTTGACAGTTCAGTGAAATATCGTGAAATCGCTCTGAGTCATTGGTATTGCTAATGTTCATTATCTGCCACATAAGCTCTTTACTCCTGCGTTAATGCAATGTTTATGGTCAGATTTGGAATGCTTCGTCTACAAAATGTGAACGTTTAAGGGAAATTGGCATGCTTCAAAGTGGATGAACTCAGCGAGAGGAAGCCAATATTTTCATATATTTTTATTTGTACGCCACTGCATCCCGGCCTTGGAAGGGTTGCTGGACAGTACTACCGAAACCAACACGCTGACGTCAATAGTTGTGCCGTCTGCGCGACCTGCTTTAATATCTCGAGCACAAACAGCCAATGAAATCCATGTTTACATTCGCGAGGTCACGAGAGTTCAAGTTACGGACCAGGCGATTAGAACGTTAACATATGGTAAAATTAACAATTTGGGATTGGGTTTGTAATGATATTGGGCGGGATCACCATAACTCCCAGAACGTCACTGCATATAGTCGACGGGCGGGCACGTAACTGAACATTACAGGCTAGACAACATATTGGCGCCAATAGTTGAAACCCATTAATGGTCAAGTCATCTTTGACTACATGGTTATATTTTGCAAAAGTAAATTCGATTAATGCACAACTGCTCATGGCTATCTTGGAATCTCATCTTTGAAAATCAATAAGTTTGCTTATTTCGTCACATATTTACGGTCAACATTTCAAAAATGGTCGGGCTTATGTGGCAGAAACTTCATTTCGTACTCGAGTCTTCATTCAACAAATCTAATTATATACCAACTTTCTCAGCCGCAGATTATTTTTTGAAAACTGTTCAAGGAATTGGTGAAGGTAAGATAGACATGCAATTTGACAAAAGTTGCTTCAATTTTCAATCACATAAAATAGACCTCGGTTTACTTTCTTTTGTCCATCAGTTTAGGTATGAATGGTTGAGTAGAAACCGTCCTGTTCAAAACATGGAATAAAAATACGCCCAAAGTAGACACAATGACCACTTGAATATGAATCATTTTGACATAATTCATGATTCTTAATGTGAACAAATATAAAAGATACAGCAGCATGTGTAAACACTGACCTAACTGGAGGTCATAACAGCTACCGGAGACAAGAAGTTGTCATTACACAAATATAGTTTCCTATCTCAGTAAAAGTATCAGATGACAATAGGAATTTTAAAAATTGCGTGAAATACTACGGACTGAAAATTGGGTCATTGGGATGGATGCTCCTAAAGGGCGATAGTCAGCGTCAGTATAAGTGGCACTTTGTAATGTCACTCAGAGTGTCAGGAGGAGACCACAGAAAGAATTGCATGAGCTCACAAACTGGAGTGATGACACAAGTTAAAATACTGACTCTCAACAACGACCTAACTGACTGCAGTTTGTGTGAACATGGTGTTACGGGGTACCCTTCGAACAGCTCCAATCACTGGCTTCCTGTTGAAGTTATCACTACATAATATCACTTTTCATTCGTAATGAATTTAGAACTGAAACGCATTTCTTTCGTTTTCAGCCAAAGTAGCATAATATTTCTGAAAGTTATTTTCACTTGAATATCATATTGATAACCCTTCAATTTTCACCTCTTCTGGCTGACGTCACGATATGGCTGAAATATTTCCGATGTGACGTAAAGCATAAACTCACTCACTCACTCTTATAGCTGAAACTTCTATCTTCAGATCAATGTATTTTTATTCGGAAAGAAAAACCGTTCAGATATGTCAAATTCTTACTTTTCAAAGCTGCAGTCGTATTACTCGTATGTGTTCAAATCTAACAAACTTAGTGATTTTTGGCTGACCTGTTTTGGACACATGGTTTGTGTGTTTGTTGTTAATGCCGCACACAGAAATATTTCAGCTAGATGACGGCGGTCTGTAAATTTGGATACGATGAAATGCATCAAACAAATTAGCGAGACTGAACCCCCGATTCTTTTAGTAACCTGACAAGCATAGGCAAACCCCATGAGCCTCAATCCATATTGTGAACACGTAGTTTACAGTTATTATCGATCTGGTATAAAGCATGTGCTATCTGTTTGAAGCGTGTCTCAACTGCCCGGAGAATGTATTACATGTGTGATTAATGGGGAATAATGTAGGAAACGTTATTTTGATACACATCTTTGCCCAATAGCAACTCGTAGCAAATATTTCATGACGTCACCCAAGGTTGGTTTCAGTGTAGTCACACAACAGCAAAGTAGATTGTTTGTGGAAATCATCAGGGATAGTGCTGTGTTTTAGCTTTTTTGCAACCTTGACCTTTGGTAACAATAGGATTGTGAGATAGAGTATATCAAAGTTTCAACTCGATCCAGCACTTTAATATTGTCTTTAATTTCAAACTTAACAAATTCCATATAACATAATTCCATAAACTCATTGAATATCCACACAATGATTGAATAATATATCACACACTCCAAGAATAAGTCGTAATATAATAAACAGTTGCAGCACAGTTGCAGGGTAGTGGCTTTGACAGTGGCTCGGACAGAAGCTCGGACAGGTTGAAAAACCGTATGTCCTCTATTCCCTTAACACAATCTTTTTACACTCTCTTAGAAACATGTCTTACTTCTTTCGTATCTTAAAACTCTCTGCCTCTTTCTCACACATATTCGCCCAACTATATATCTGCTTATCGCGGTTGATCCGGTCACGACCTCTAAGACTCCACACAAAACATTAACTTTTAAGTCTTAGCTGCAACATTATACTATTGCTGTCACCAACCCCTGGGGAAATAGCCTGAAACGGCCACTGGCAGGCTGTTTCTAATGTTTTATCTTATAACTATACTGAACACATGCATCCACGTACACATACAAACCCTACAAAGTTCCAATTAAAAGGATTTTCAGTGAACTAAAAATACCTAACATTCGGCTCTAACAAGGATGTCAAGAGTGCAAAATGTCACATTTTCTTTCAGAACATAAATAGCATTTATAAAGTTTGACATCATATTTTCTATTAGAAAATAATTACAATTTTCAATGTTTACATAATATGATAGCTAACAATCTCGACTGGATGTGTTTGAAGTTTTCCTCTCGCCGAGTGCAAAAACATGTCGTTACAGTACTCCATATAGATTTATCCCTGCAGACAATATTGTACATAAAAATGAAAAGATTCAGAGCTGCGCAAATCATATTATATTCTTCATGAACAATGAAAAACACCTCTCAATGAATAAATGTAAATGAATGTTTCCTTAACACATGTTTAAGTCCTTAATATGTATCTCAATGAATACAAGACAATCGAGCACGTTTAAAGGGAAATAGTAAAAGCCAACAGGTTAGAAAATGTACTTTGCTTTTGTCACAATGGGGAGTTACCTGTGATGATATTGTGGTGTTGAATTCATCAACGTCTTGTTTGATACATGTTGATAAATGGTGATAAGTTGATCGCATGACCTCAGTTATCGGGAGGACACACATACCATTGCATTCGTGTGTAGACGAGCTCAAAGTGTCAATACTCAGGATGAAATACATAAATCGTTTCGTGGACCATATGGCTGTGTTTCAGATCATGTGTTCAAGCACTCTTTTTAATGGTGGTATGTTTCATTTATAAGTAAAAACCATGAATAATGCATTCATTTTTTGTAACGTGTTCAGCAATGTTTCTACAGACATACATTATACATGAGAAACTAGTAAAAGACGGTCAGTTATTTTTCTGCTGAGAAACAGCTTGAATTCAAGTTGCCCAGAAAATACGTTACAGGTGTTTCTCATTTACTCCTCTAGAACGTTTATACTGATAATTAACACAATTTTTCAAGCAAGTTTTCTTTTCACGTACCGATCATTTGTTTTTTCAAGAGTCACACGTTTAACAAATGTTCCACATCTTTATTGCCGACTTCTATTAGTCCTATTCCCAGAGGTTGTTATTGGAGGGGGGGGGGGGGGAGGGGGGGCACAGTTGGCCCAGTCGTCTAAGTCGCCGCGATTCGCTGTGCAGAGTTGCGTCCCTTGGGCACGCCAGAAACCTGTGATTGTGGGTTCGAATCCTGGTTCGCCCCGATTATGTTTCTAGGTTTGTCAGCACCATACCCGTGCTCGTGGGTTTCACCAAAGTGGTAAACGTCTAAGACCTGCATCACTTCGGGCTTTCCTCCCACATTAAGCTGACACGCGATATAACTAGAATACTGTTAAAAGCGGCGTTAGACCCAACTCACTCATTTGTTTGGAAATAGCCAGTTACGACTGTTGTTTTGGCATAGAAGTAAAACAGTTTAAAGTGACAAACAAGTTTACCTGTCCTTAGAGTGTATGTCGTTCTCTGTATACCCCCAAACACCCATCCCCCCTCCTACCCGCATTGGTTTTGTTTCAGAAAAATGTGCTTGTTCGTCTTTCAGATACAGCCATCAGTTTATGTTGGCACATATTTACTCGTCAGTTAAATGTCGTCATTTCGAATCTCATTTAACTTTCTACATGTCTTAACACAATGTAACTGTGTGTATTTATATGGCTAGAAGGTTCTTTAATCTGTGATTTCATCTTGTGTCGATACCCTGTTTGTTTCGAACTAGGGAAAAGCCGCTTCGCCCCGTTCCACAAAGCCAAATCTTCGCGCTAAATGTGACCGTAACGCCTATATATTTTAGGCTTACGATCGTCGTAGCTCAAAGATCGATTTCTGGAGCGGGGCTCTATAGCTAATCTGGTCCTGAGGCTTTAAGGTCTGGAATTTTCCTGTGTGTTAATGTTTTCTACTCCCGTAGTCTCGTAGTCTCATGTCTCTTCGTTACAACATGTGTACAAGGAGTAATTATGGAATTTTCAAGGCTGTGATCTTCTTGCTTCAAAACATTGCTACGAAGAATTAATACGCAGTGCTAGGAGCGCCCAGCTATCCGCACCAACTGCTGTGAACTAGTCATCGTCTGTCACGCAAACAGTGCATTAGCTCATCGCCTGCTCTCGAGTGAGATTTAACGCTGGCGACATAAATGTCAATTCTACTTAATTAACAACACTTTGTTTTGGATTTGTTCTATCTTTTCCTTACAGTCCTAGCTAGAGCTTTTCATTTTCTTCAGAAGAATTGTCAATACATCACAGCCCAAATTCGAACAGTCAATATTCGTCGACACTGGAAGAAACATCCGTTAGATAGAGGATCACACACATGATCCGGTCTTTCAGCATCACACGAACAGTCAATAAATATGATAGTTTACCCCATCTGCATTCTGTAGAATGTTTTGGGTTCATTGATATACTAGAATGTATTTGTATGATTGTTATGTTGTACAAGTGCGATACATTAGCCATAGCGACTATATTCAAAATTCGACGTTCATAAAGTTCGGTCCTGTATAGTATGAAGGTTCTTGCAACAACGATGTTGCTCACAGGGAAATTCATGTCTAACCTTATCCTTATATCACTATACGGGGTACGGGTGGCCCGGCCTTCTAAGGCGCCGCAATTCGCTGTGCAAAGTTGCGTTCCCTGGGGATGCCAGACACCTGTGATTGTGGTACGAATCCTGGGTCTCAAAGTTGTATTGTTCGGCGTGCCAGATCCCGGATTCTTCCTGATTATGATCCTTTACTTCGCAGTACCATACACGTGCTCATGCATGGGTATCACAACAGAGGTAAACGGTTCAGACCTGCATCATTTCAGGCTTTCCAAATACATTATGCTGACAAGCAGTGATATACACTCTTCAAAAAAAGAAAGAAACGCACTGGTGGTATATAGTTCATTGAACCTGACTACACAAATAAATCCGGTATATATATTGGATATATGTTATTGGAAAATGTTCGTGGCCTGATATTCGACAAACGGTGCGTCAAAACGCAGCCAATGTCGATTTGCAATGTCTCACACGTCATGGTTTTCACATGTTACCTAAAGAATAGATATAAGAGCTCCTTTACTTACAACATTTCGTCACAATTCCTTACTGCTTTAGAAATCGTTTGGTTCGTCTGGCTATGAAGCTTGCTGTTTAATGCTGCATTTGCCTGTTCATGTGCTGCATTTTTGAGCGTCTACACCGATACGGAGCATACTGCGACTTAAAGAGGTTCCTTGTGGCCAAATGTGCACTGTGTGCAGAATTACGTTTTGGTAAGGCTAAAAGGAGGCCTGATATTATATGTTTCAACATTACAGTATGTAGCCTCTTACAAGGTATCACTTTGCACCATTGGTCTTAAAATGTGTGTCTTTCTTGGGGTTGAATCCTGACTTGTATAAGTACCATTTATTTAGAACAGAGGCAGCCAACATTGGTGTTCCATTTGAAAACATACATAAAATGGGTTTGGTTCAAAATAAGTAGGGGCTCATGGAATATATATATTCATACCACCTACAACGAGAAAGTAAGCCTTATAAGGAATATACTAACTTCACATTTTAAAAACCAATTATGGTGCATACTTTTCTCTGAGGTTTATTTTTCAGGTTGGATGTTGAGTCTTTAGAACTTGATGTCTTTCCACAGCTAGAAGTACTTTCTGTCCTATGGCCTTCGGGGCGGTAATTTGTTCAAACCTGATCCCTGACAACTGTGTTAGCTGTTCCGAAACATCGCTTTCTCTGTAATTTAATGAATAAAGCCGTGGACAGGTTTCCCACAGGACTTTACATTTCAAAAATTGTTGTTTTTATTTTTGTGTTACAATAAGCAGTCGCTTGAAATAACATATTCATGATCACCTAACGTTGGCAATACTTGTATTTTGTTAATATGCATTGTTATATGACCTATATATAGCCTTGGTCCAGTTTAGTTACTTAAAGTGATGTATTTATTGTTAACAATTAATATCTCTAATATCATACATGTATTCCATTGGTATACAAATTATCTGTGTATGTATCACATATTTTATGCGATCACTGTAAACTTATAAATTTGAATAAAAACGAGTTGAGTAACAGTCAGCTAACAAACCAGACCTCCATGGCACCGCCAACTGGAGCATGTAATCTGTTTCACAATTTAGTATTTTTCGGGGTGGGGATAAGTCTCCTAAATATCGATTTTATCTGACATTGAAGTTATGAACTGCTTGCTGAGCCTCGTGTCATCTTGTCCTTCTGTTTATGTTGAAATAATCACTAACACGTACATTAATGATAAAAAAGAAACACAAGTCGCCAGTACAATAACATTTCAATATCTTTCTTCTAATGTAGTTCAGACCGCCTCCGTGGTCTAGTGGTAGAGCGTCCGCCCGGAGAGCGGAAGGTCCGGGGTTCGATCCCCGACCGCGTCATACCAAAAGACGTTGAAAGATAGTACTTGTTGTTACCCTGTCTGGCGCTCGGCATAAAACAAGGACTGGTCGGCTCGGAGTCGGTATACTGTGTCTGAGTGGGGTATTCATGTTAATCTGCGGCATGGTATCTCAGTGAGCTAGCACTATAAATCGGCATCAGTCCGGACTAGTACAAGCAGCCACACACACACACACACACACACACGCATGCACGTCGCTATATAAGTGCAATAATCTTGGACGCGACGTTAAACCCCTCTAATGTAGTTCAATAATGAGTGAAGCGGATTTGATGCCCCTTATTAAATTATTCCAGTCATATCACCGCGACCACACCAAGATTGGAAACCGACCGTGTGTCTTTGGCGCTACGAACCAACGTTTGTACACCAGGCTACACCACTGCCCAACCTAGTTATGAATGAAATGTACGTATTGTAAACTCGACTGTCAACCTCGTCATGCAATTCTGGCACAACCGTGAGGCAACATCGAAACAATGAAAACCTAAGCTTCCAAATTAGATCGGTTAACATAACATAAGAGCACTGGCATGAAAACGATGAACGTTGAAATCCGTTTGCCCAGTACTACACTGATAATGACGGGCATTTAAGACCCGTGGTTACCTAGTTTAAAAAAAGGACCTAGGAAACATGCAACTAAATTCGATCGGGGGTCAGACTCGGTGACTTGATTGATGTTATTGTACCACGACGACATAGGATGTTTTTCATAGTCTCAATCACTGGTTTTCCGGCCCAGACTCCATTACTGTGATTTGTCAGAAATATTTCTGAAGGCGGCGTTAAAACCTTACAAATAAAAACTAAAGGCTATTGAATTTAGTTATAATGGGTTTTCGCAGGTTGGAAGTAATTTATTTAGGCTGGAAATGTAGTTATTGAAAGTCACATAGTTCTATAGTAGGTTTGGCGTTGTATTGTAATAGGCAAGTATAAAACATCCTTTGGAAAAGTAGATGTGCATTTAGAGAAAGCACTAATAGTCAAATGTTGACAAATACCTGCAATATTAATGAAAGTAATCCGCGAAGCAAGTTGTGTTGACAACAAATCACCAAATGAGAGAGTTATAGAATTACTGTATGCTTAAAAAAGCAGCCCCCACGACGCTGGACCCGAGTATGAGTTGGCATGTGGTAGTTGTGTTCTTTGTGTTGTAAACATATCACCAAATGAGACAGCCATAGTGCTGTAATGCCTGCAACTTTCACCTGTATGCAATACTGTATGCTTCAAAAAGGGGTTTTGTGGACATAATTGCAATCACCACGCCCTCTGGACGAACGCAGCACGTGCTTCCCTCAACTGTATGTGACCTCGTTGTTTTGGACATAGATGGTGGTGCATGAGAGGAAAATGCAGAGAATGGGTCTTTATGAGCAGATTTGCTAGTTGCTCGTTATGTCTTATGTTTAGATTATATCCATACATTATCCATACAGTTTGTAATTACTCCGTTAAATAATTGGATAAACAATGACAAAACTATTGTATTGTCATAACTTTAACATCTCACAATATTATGCAAGTTATTTATTTGGAAGTGGCAATTTACACAGGAGGTATCGTTGCGCATGTCTCGCCCGTTGTGACGTTCTTGATGCTGCCTGCTGCTTCAGGAGCATCGATGTGAAACACGTGACTCAGAGCTGGGGAAGAAGCTACGAAGTCGACGGTAGTGTTGTCCGATTTTGCGGTGACTGTCACCACAAACACTTCCGCTTTAGCTTTCAACTCATCAATGCTACTGTTCACATCTTCATCAGCGCTGCTTTTCCCGTCAGTGAAGAGGAGTACCACGTTTTCGGCGACAGACCGATCGCCATTGGTTTCCGTGAAGACTTCTGACGTTGCTAATTCAATGGCATCCCCGAGGAATGTGCTCCCACCTGTGTGTTTTTGAGAACCGATGGCTGCCATGACGCTTGCCTTGTTGTCACGGTATGTATTCAAGTGGAATACGACTTCAGCTGTTCCCGAGAAAACCATGAAAGCCACGTTAGTTCCAGCTGAGCTTATGTTTATCTTGCTCATGGCATCCACCACAAAGGTCTTCATTTTCTCATATTCACTTTGATTGACAGAGGTAGAAATGTCCTCTATGATGAGCAGGTCCAGTATTTTTGGGGTGCATTCTGTAATATAGGACATCGTTATGTATAACAATATAAAACACTCCGAACAAACAATTTAATATAACCCAATGAATGGGAGGTCAAGGCAACTTTGAAGGTAATTCGGAAACTGAAAGAGTTATTCACTGTTCAGACTGTGAAGTCTGAGACATATGACTAAGTGATAGCAAGTTGTTTTATGTCGCAGACACCAATATTCCAGGTATTTCAAGGCGACATGTCTGATTCTGATTTAAGATATTTCGTGATATTTATTACATACATTTAATACGTTTAGGAGCAGTCCATAAAAAACACACAAGAAAAACAAGTGGGTTTATTGAAACTCCGTTAGTCTGGATCCCGTTCATCTTGAAATATATCTTGACGATTATCTTTGGGAGCTGTTACTGATTAAGTGGAATACTTCGACCTTTAATCTTTAATCAGGAAATTTGTATATCAGGACGATTTCACTTGGAACCTAAGCATATATATTGTATGAGCAATGTATTGAAAACTGATTTGAAATATGTCTACCTGTTTCACATTCAGTTCCCTTAAAACCTGGTTGGCAGATGCAGGTAAAGGTGCCACCATTCGCTTCACAAGTCCCGTTATTCATGCAGGGTTTGTTGATGCATGCATCTACATCTGGAATATAGAGAAGCACGGGTTAGAATTATAGGTTTTCAGAACTCTGTTGCTTACAGTTAGAGGCTGGCCAGGTTCGGTGACACGGCTGTCTAATACGTTGCTAATATAACTAACTATTGGTTATACAGCTGGACTATGCTGACTGTAGCGATATTACTTAGAACGGTGATATAGCTGGAATATTACCAGCTGCGGTCATATAGCCGGAATATTGCTGACTGCGTTGATACAGCTGGAATATTATATTTCAAAGCTACAGTGATACAGCTTCGGTAATAGAGTTCAAACTTTACTAACTTCGGTGATAGAGCTGAAGCATTTCTAACTGCGGTGATAGATCTGAAACTTTACTAACTTCGGTGATAGAGCTGAAGCATTACTAACTGCGGTGATAGATCTGAAACTTTACTAACTGCGGTGATAGAGTTCAAACATTACTAACTGCGGTGATAGATCTGAAACTTTACTAACTGCGGTGATAGAGCTGAAACTTTACTAACTGCGGTGATAGAGTTCAAACTTTACTAACTGCGGTGATAGAGCTCAAACATTACTAACTGCGGTGATAGAGCTCAAACTTTACTAACTGCGGTGATAGAGCTCAAACTTTACTAACTGCGGTGATAGAGCTCAAACATTACTAAATGCAGTGACATAGCCGAAATATTGCTGACTGCGGTGATAGAGCTATAGTAATACTAACTGTGGTGATATAGCTGAAAAATTACTAACTGCGGTGACATATTTCAAGATGTAGGATGCATACTAATATCAAAATATGCTGCTTGACTTGTTCTTAACGTCAAAATATGTTGATGGGTTCGAGTGCATATTATCCATAAAAGTAAGTTTATGTTCAAATCCACGGGATATATGGCTTCAGTGTTATCAATCATATATATATACATATCACAGAGCATTTCCCCCATTTTGATTGGTCACATGACCACCCATTAATGACCAAATCAGATTTATGCTTCTTTGGGAATCCCCGACGTTAAAGTATGGTGTTTGTTGTTACAGGCATATAGGGGATAAAACAAGTACTGGTCGGCTCGGAGTCAGGATACTGTGTGAAAATGGGTTATGTATATTGGACTTTGGTATGGTATCTCATGCAGTGGCCTAGCACTGTACAACATGCATACGCCCGGACTTGTACACGGAGCCACAAACAAACGTGCATGCACGTCGCTATATTATCACAATAAACTTGAACGCAACGTTCAACCCAATTTCACCTAACCTACCTAACAAATGATCAACAGACAGAAAATGTCCTACAGAACGCCAAACGTTTGACGCCAGGTGGGGTTTCGACGGATGGTCTGGAATTGTTTGTTCTCCTGCTTTGACAATATATATTAACATCAACTGTACGCTTTGACATGGCAAGGACGAACTGAGTTTTCTTTCGAACATTATCTTCACATTGTGATGTTTATGGTTTACCATATTCGGTAACCCAATAGTGGATTACGTAATGTCATGACGTCACGATGTAGTGGTACATGTACGTATAAGCTAAACGTGATGATGAAATAAATGAATCCCACACCAGCCATCTTGTCATATAGACGTTACGTTTCTCCCGTTGATGGAGCCAATACAAGGACATTTTACAACTAGATGTATGTGTGATGCTGTGATAACTCGGTCGTTTTACAAAACAAATCAAGTTAACTCAATGTTATATTTAATACTGCTTTGAAACTGAGAATTTCTTTCACACATCCAATTAAATTATTCATACTCAGTTAAATGTAGTGAGGACTTCGAATCACATTTACCAATAATTTCATTTGCCACACAATATTTGTACAACATATGTATGCTTACCATAACAATACGAACTTGCCCCAATGAGACTTGACAGCCTGTACACTTGCCTACCGTCGCTGCAATTCTGGGTCGGTGTATCCATGAAGGCGAAATAACAATCAGACCTCCGCGAAGCCGCACAAGTCACTGCTATGTCGCCTCTAACCTCTGCAAAACATGACAACATATTATCGTTAATAAACGAAGATCCCAATATTTAAATTGTAGGTCTCTCTTAAAATAAAACTATATGTGGCAAGACCTGAATTGAATTTCAAATATTCATGTTGATGCTTCTTCATGCTACTCTTTCATATTACTATAGTTAATCTGTCATTTCATGGAAGATCCTTAACTTCTTTTGAGATATGAGTATTCCAGCCATTCTGCTCACATCAGAACACGTTGGCCATCTCGCACAGCGGTGTCAGGAAACCATATTGGAACTCGAGTCATCAGCATCACTAACTCGATTTACAATACACACTTTGGTTGTAGTAATTGTATACCTAATTTCTATAAACCATAAAAAAATTGTGTCTTGACTTCTTTCAAAATACTCCATACGATCTTAATGCTGTTGAATCGGTCGGTATTTGGCTTACACAGAAATATCACTACTCCATCACTACAAGAGGTATATTATGCAAGAAATGGAATATGTCGAGTGGATCCGAAATATATTCCAGAAAATCAACATTCATAAGACACTCATTAGCGAAGGCGGGGCTTTGGGTACAGATCGATTCCTTCCGGGTCTGTTAGCTGAGAGGACATCTCTGTGGGTTTGTGTTCTCGGGGCTATAGATGACAGTGTAGATAAAGTTTTATCCAATCAAGGAGTCAGTGCGCATTTATATGGAATTCCCTCAATTCCTCGATTACAGAACATTTACATACTACCAACTTCAAATATTGTAACTGATAAATTGTATGATGATCCCTCAGCAGACAAAGTTAGAGATTCATCCGAAGACAGGGCCATGTTTATTAAAAACGGCAATGGCTGACGAATATGAAAAGTCGTGTAAGTCACAAGGAAAATAAAGACGTACACTCTTTTGAAACGATACATTTAAGATTTCGTGCTGACGAACAGTGTAAAGTTTCAATGGTATATGCATATGCTACATCTTTCATTATTGTTCTTGTACAAAGGGATATACATGGTCGTACGTGGTATGGATTTAAAAACATTAGCCAACTTTATGAAATGAAAATATATGTACACTGTCTTTGTATTTGTTTCGGTTTTTGCGTTGTAATCAGCAGTAAATAATACGGACACTTTGGCACATATTGACGTCACATGCAACCGTCAGAAATGAAACTGCGCGTGCTAACCTCTGACATAATATGGAAAGGTGTTCCCACATGCCGGTCCAGTTACAGGTTCGGTCAGTATTCTTGTGTCGTTGAAGGAGTCGTACCACCCAGGCAATAGATTGCTACTATCTTGGACTTGTCCCATAATAGCATTTGCTGGTCCTCTTTTCTCTATCTCTGGTATCCTTGTCGAAACGGTGCAAGGGTCTACAAGCATAATTACATCAAGTTTGGTCAAATGTTCGTAAGCAGCATGGATGGATAATGGATAACTCTCCCAAATCCGAAATAATTGATCCAATATGGTGTTACAAAGTAGGGTTGGTTACACGTATTAAACACACGCTAAACATATCTCTCTTCATTGATGTTATTTCTTTATCTATATTTTTATCATTAATAACGGAACACATCCAGAACTGCTTGAATTACACTTTTGAACTTCGTTGTATACCTCTTTTCCACACAACAAACTTGGGGAAAGGCTTCATTCCTTGATCCATAAGGCATGTGTCACTACACGTGGTAGCCATGTACATCTCAATTGTCGAGGTTTAGTACAATTTTTCAAAAATACAAGCATCCGTTTACTTAGAAAACAATATGTGAAATGCTGGACTTCCTCATATAAGAATCAATGTGAAATTTCGACTATAACATTTAGGCAAGAAGTGGGCATGCCTATGGGCGCAAATTGTGTTCCCCTCCTTGCTGATCGATGATGCATATGAATTGGAGATTGTGCTTGGATGGACAGAACACGGGAATTTGGCTAAATTATTAGCGTAAGCTTCAGGTATATAAGGTGATCGTTCAGTAATGGTCAAATAGCCCAAACCCTTCCACTGATATAACATGACTTTGCGGTAGTCGTAGCCTTAAGATCACTTTGTGGAATTGGGCCCTGAACAAGAAATAAAAGAGACCAATGAAACTCTCATCCTTTGTCATATTTCGATCTATACATGAATATTCAGAGTGACAAAAGCCTATTATCGCGACTGTATGACAAGATGCATGACTTCAAATTTCCAATAGTCAACTAGCCCTATGTGTATATTTACTGAGTGAGTGAGTGATGGGAATACCAGCCATGGGCTTCATACATTGTACCCATGTAGGGAATCGAACCCGGTCCTTCGGTACACATGTCAACAGTTTAACCACAAAGGCTACCCGACCGCTCACTTGGGGTTTGATTTAATAGGACGAACAAGACATAATTACATTGGTTATTGTGATTGAAAATACAGAAGTACTTACCACCATCACACGTACGACCTGTATATCCTGTCCTACATGCGCATGTGAAACCGTCACGGACTGAATAACATGTTCCTCCATTTGCACATGGCTTACCCCTACAGTAGTTAGGTGCTGAAACAAAATGAGGAAAATCGTGAAGATTAGGATGCAGCAAACACTATGAACATTACACTACCCTGACTAATACCCTTTGATCATTATCAGATGGGACTGATCTTATGACGTACTGATCGTCAGCCTAATCTGATTTCTAAGAACCACGATTGAGTTTTTGGAGAACATGGTTGAGTTACGTAAACGGCGTGGCAACGTCATGTGGGCGGAAAGACCAATGTGTCGCAGAACGAAGACCACATGATTAGAACCTACAGCTATCGATTCCTTACATGGCTAAAGGACGCTAACGGAACACGTTCACATGCGGACAACGGAAAGAATATGTAAAGATCTTTACAGTCATGACATGCTTCCATGAGGGACAGAGTTCGGCGTAACACAGTTTTGAACGGTATTTCAGTTATATCACGGCTCGACAAATTCTTGTGGGTGGAAAACCGTACTCTGGCAGTGTACATCACAGGGCCACCCCAAGAAAACATGAGCATTATATTCTCGATGTACAACTAGACCCATATCAAAACACTTATTAGGATCTCACCAAGGCAGAAGACACTCCTTGTAACACTGGTCTCGATCCGGTAGGCTTCACCGTCATTGGGGCATGCGAGTGTTTCAATTTCAAATGTTGCGGAACATGTGTTGGTTTCGTTTTGCACACATACTACTGAGACATTGCTTCCTTTTTTTTCTACAAGAAAACATAAAAAACGATATATCGAATGCAAGCAATGCGCGGATGCAAAGGGGTTAACATGAAGTAAATGGAATACACCAAATGTATTAGTTTTTCCACTTTTTTTAATCTCAGATCTATGTCTGTACAAAGGAAAGGTTGATATTGAAACTGCTAACACAATTCACATTTCGAGTTTCCTCAACAAATGCCCTTGTTCGAAATTTACCCCTGTACACCAAGTAGCGAATGGATATCCTAGTAGAATGAGAATGTTCAATATAAATAGTTGTAGCACCTAAAATGCAGTTGAGGTTGTGTAGTAAATGTAATTGGAATGAACACTGATCGGGTTAATAATGACATTCTTTTTTTGCATACTTACTGTGGGGGTTTGGGCTGGATTAGTAGTAGCTTATTATTATAATGTACAGATTGAAATAGAAAGAGCAAAGAGGGTTTTGGTGATCCTGGCACAGTCAGGTTGGTTAGACTCATCATCAGCTCAGGGCCCTTGCCCCCTCTACACGCAGCCCAGACAGCGAATGGGGCTTCTCCTAGGAGGCGCTGCCTAGTCGAACCCATCCAGAACTTTTCGGAGAATGTGAAGACTCCCCTAACTGCAGCCTTCTGCACTATCCAGATTGTTAGAGAGAGTTATTTTTCCTGACAGCAAATCCGGGTACTCTGCCATTGTCAGTCAACAGATTGGGCGGTACCAAACATAAATTCATTGCATAATCTACATTTCATAATTAAAAAGTGAAACAGAAGGCTTTCTTTTTGCTGCTCAAGACCAGTCACTTCCCATTCCGTTTTATTTTCAGTCAACATTATAGTAGTTTTGTAGAGGCAGTATTGTTGGTCACTGCTTTAAAACATGAAAGGGGGTCCGTTACCTTTTTTATACAACTGTTTGCAAAAATAGCAACAAGGAATATTATTTATATTTGCCTTTCCTCCAAATTGGATATTTTCCTCCACAGGAATCTACACCAGGTGGATAATCCAACATAAGCCCATTATCCACTGCTTTCAAGACCTTTCCTGTGTTCTTTGAATCATCTCTTCTTAGGTCTCCAAATATTGGCCACCGATAGAAGAGGTAAGGATTCTGTCTGACGCAGACTTCTGGATCTACAACACGTGATAATGACAATTAATCCTCAATGTTTGTCTTCAAAAACAAACTTATACAGTGGACTATGTATTACGGGGATGAAGATGATGATAATAATGATCACAAGATGTGCATTTCAGAATGTGCATGAAATAAAACAAGAATGTCACAATTTACTAAATGTTTGTCTGACAAATTATAATTGACAAAGTCTTTGAAGTCTGCTCCTTTAATTGACATCCATGACCAATATAAGTGTTCTTTTCGTACAAAGAGCGAGAAAAATATATATTGCAAATATTCATAAAACGAAATACAGACAATAAATATTCAAGAGCTTCTTAATTGTAAACTTGAAACACTGGATTTAATTTCAAACCTCTTTGATAACAGTAATTACTATATCAAACACCGTGAGGATTTCACACAATATTGATGACATATTTCCAAAACATTTCTGAAATGTTTTGTACAGTGCTCCGCTGTGGAAAAAGAACGTGGCCTGAATTGATTGACACAAAATATAAACAGCACACCGAGGAATTAAATAGCATTTGACAAGTTCTAATATGATGCCTGAAGTAGCTTCTTTAGGTATAGTGAAAGTACTTTTACCAATCACCAGCTAAATAATGTATTTGTTCTTTGCTTCTAATGTCACAGAAAGCAATATGCAACCTATAATCTGGGCGAGTGAAAGTCTTTCCCCCACCTCCCTAAAGCCTAAGTGACGTTCTTTGAAGTAGACATGGTGCCACACAGTAATAAGAAAGGGGCGGACTATATACTCCTTTATTGTCATCAGACTGACCAGAAGTGCGAAAACAGTAACTATTGTTTGAGAAAAGGAGGCTGTATCTTCACAATAGCTCTATGAACGTGCATGGATGTGAATGCGTTTGCTAGTCGTGTTAAATCTATTGGAACTACATCTCAATGCAAGTTGTGATAGTTTTGTGATCCATTAACATACAAGCCTGATCATCCGTACGATTTACAATGTATAGTTTAGTATGCTTCAAAACGTAGCGTGGATCCACACACCATGACCCAATCTCAGGGTACAGGTGGGGTTTATATCATGGGAATGTTAACAGAAGGTGTCATTATCAAACATTATGCAGTGTAGGAATTGACATCTTCTCGGTTGTCGCTAAATGTGGCACTCTTGTTAATTTCTGAAAGTTGTTGTTTTCTTTTGTTATGATCTTTAACATAAAACAGTTTCAACCTAGAAAAAATAACGTGAACGGTATTTCTATTCATTTACTCTTTATGAAAACATGACGAAATAATGTGACTTACCAATTGTACAGTAGACATGTGAAGGAAGAATTAGAAGAATGACAAGGATTTGTCTGGTCATTGTCTGCAAGAAAGATATTTCACGATAGTTAACTTAACTATTTCATTATCTTCTATAGATTGTGTCTGTGTTCCTTATACTACCGCTCGTCATAAATAAATAAAAGCAAAAGAAAAGATTTTAATATCCGACCATTCGCCGACCTGTTGAATGTTTGAAAGTCGTGATGAGGCCTTCATTGGCAGAATCCTCAAAGTGGAAAAGAGGAAACAAAATTGGAATAAACCCATTATGTCCCAGCCAGTTGTCATCTAAAGTCTGCATGTACTACAAGAAACATGTGTAGTTGTTACCACTGACAAGGCGTAACATTACAAAACCGTATTAAGTAATTATAAGTATCACTTCCGTGATGCTGTTATTGAGGAACGTGGTAAAAGTGACATATAAAAAGGCCACAAAAGCGCCAGTGCGGTACCTGAGAAGGAAATCGGCCAAAACCACGTATCAGTACCATCAAGTGTTGACTTAATTCTAAAACCCGAAAAAATGTCTATTCTTCTTCAGGATTGGATTACAAAACTCAATAAACATCCATACAGAGGGAGATATATTGCTGGGTCCTGCAAATGTTCCACCAAATCATAGTCACAAAGATTAGCCAGAACTCTCAATACAGCCAAGGAAGGGCTTTCATTATATTCACAGAAAGTATTTGAGGCAAATGGGAGTAATGATATGTGGATTCTCAAAAACTCAAAGGAATTTCTTGAAGTTCTACAGTCTCTGAAAAGAAAGTAATGTTTACCACATTCAAGGCCTCAGTAAAGCTTTCATTTTTTATGGTAGACATGTGGAGGATATTTCCAAATTTTAGTGACAAAATAGATATCTGATACAATTTCACATTCTCATTTGTATCATCTGTTTTTTGGTTTTGGCGAACAATTGACTTTCCCTTGCATGTGTTTGTGACGGGTGCCATAGGCGAGGCAGTGTATGCTAACCTTTTCACAAACGCGTGGTATCATCACAATGTCATAGTGAGTGAGTGAGTGAGTGAGTATGGTTTAACGCAGCTTTTAGCAATATTCCAGCAATATCACGACGGGGGACACAAGAAATGGGCTTCACACATTGTACCCATGTCGGGAATCGAACCCGGGTCTTCGGCGTGACGAGCCAATGCTTTAAACCACTAGGCTGCCCGACCGCCCCAATTTAATAGTGATTCATAAACACAATGATGTAATCGAAACCTTACAATGGAGTCTGCTTTTAGCAGACCTTTCCAATGTTTATGGGAATGGTTTTGTCACGTATGCTTACCATGTGATCTTTGGAAATGCATGTACGACCTTCTCATAGACATTCAAAAAACAATGTAATGTAATAGACTTATTTAGACAATTAAATCAGATACAAATAAAATGCACTATCTTGTTCTGTATTTGTCAATGAGTCAATATCACGTGGCTATATTAGTAGTTGATACCTTGTCTTATATTCATATAGTTCCAACTGAGGATTTTGATGTCTTTAGAAATGGAGGGATAATAGCTCAGTACATCTCCCCGAGGCAAGAGAGTTAACTGACTATAAACGTCCAGTTTCCACCCTTGCCGAACTAGGCTGGTATTATGGAGTTACATTTTGGCTGGACTAACGAGTCTATGCATAGTTCAATCAAAAAGTGATACGAGAGGTGGAATCTGATTGGTCCATAGGAGAGGCTTAGAAGGGACATAACTGGTAATAGCCAGTGGTGGCGTTAAGATCGAGCCCAGTAATTCCAGCCTAGTTCGGCGAGGGTGGAACTGGACTTTAACAGTCAGTTAACTCCCTTGCTTTGGGAAGATGATCTCAGTATGAACCATGAACAGTGGATAAAAGAAAGCTAAAGTTTTACTTTAAATACCAGGGAATTATGTTCTCCTCGCGCTAAAGCATGTAAAACTCTTGCTATGCAAACCCGTAAGGCAATGAGCACAGTTTTAAAATCATTTAAAATGAGGAAGAAAAGTTGTAACACGCTGGAGAAGTGGCTTAAAATAAGTGGACTGAATTACAAAATACACTTCATAGACTGATTGACAACGATCGACGCGTAAATACCGTCAGGTACCACATTATCACAACACGGTCTTAAGCTTAATTTGCTCATACTGTGGACCTTTTTCCCAGAGACAGAACATCCCATCGACCAGTCCACCAAGAATAAGATGAGTTAGAATATATATACTCAGCAACAACAGTTCCTTTGACACGATGTAAAACAAGAACCTGATCAAAGTAGACGCACACAAGTTTATACATGTAATGACTCATGTCTATCACAGAAATGACGTTATGACTAGAGAAAGATGCAAGAACAGAATTATCAAGTTCTTTCAAGTTCTTTATTAACTCAAACCGCCGACCGGTGGCATATGAGCAAAATAATAGCATACATATATACAAAAATACGATGTGATTAAGTGGCAACAGTGCTTTACTTTAGTGCAGAAAGTAATATTTTTACAAATTTAGATTGTAAGTTCTCATATTTGACATCAAATGCTTAAAGGAAATAATGTTTGACCAGTTTAGATATCTATTATCAATTAATGTTTTTCTTTGCTGGTCAAAATATTCACATCTAAAGAGGTAGTGGAACTCGTCGGCTATGGCAGGGGAGGTACAAAGCTTACATGTGCGATATTCGCGTGAGATGTCCTCCCAGCGGCCAGTCTCAATCGGTAAATTATTATTTAGGGTTCTTAATTTTAAAATTGGAGTAAAGATTTCTGGTGATAAGAGAAGATATTGTTCAAGTTTGAAATTTGTTTTGTAAATTCTATAGCTGCAAGCTTTGGAGCTTGTAGTTAAATCGACATTCCATTTTTGACTAAATTGATCTTTTAAAATGTTTTCAATTTTTGGGACTAACCAGCCGTGACTTACAGAATCCGGTTGATTAAAGACTACAGAAAGACCCACCTGTTTAATAAGCTCTTAATTGACTCCACCCAGTTGCTTCTATTGTTATTAATATTATTTATGTAATTTATGTATGTATTTCAATATTAGGGTTGAAAATTTTATAACAGGTCGATTATTACTTATATGGTTGTGCCAAACTGAGATCATTTTTTTATATATGAGTATACTTATTGGAAATCTCCCAAATTCACCATACAACATATAATCTGGTGTTGAGGTTCTAGGATTGAAGGCAAGTTTAATGAATTTCAAATGTACTCTCTCCAATACTGAATGCTTTTCGTATCAAGTTTCAATACCATAGGTTAGAATAGGCAAGATTAGAACATCAAAGGCTTTGAGAAGGCAATCAACAGGTAGATTTAAATTCCGTGCTCTTTTTAATAAGCAGAACATGGCTTTTGTAGTTCTGTCAGCGAGGTTTTTAATTGCACATACAAAACGACGGTTTTGATGGAATAAAATACCAAGATAGACATAACTATTTACAATTTCTAAATCAACGGAGTTAAAATGAAAATTCAAATTCTGGGGTAGTTTGGTGCCTGATCCAAATATTAATATTTTAGTTTTGCAGGTGTTTACCTCTAATTTCTATTTTTGGCAATATTTGTGAAATGAATCAAGGGACTTTTGAAGTTCAGGTGCGTTGTCACAGAAGAACAGAAATATCAATTCACACGTCAGTACCGTGCGTGTCCCCTTCTCGCTTTGATGCATTTAATGCATCTCCTTCGCATTGAACGGATCCAACGCCTAACACAGTATTGTGGGATGGCATCCCATATCTCCACCAGCCTGCATCTCAGTTCCTGACTGTAGTCGGAACACGTGATAAACCTCGGAGACGGCGGTCCATTTCATCCTACATCCTACTGGCTGTGTGTGTATCTCGATATCGAGTTTTTGAAATTGTGGTAACACCTCGCAGGAGGTATTACAACGATTGTTAAACCTCGCAGGAGGGCTTACAATCATTGTAAACCCTTGATAGAACAAAACTACGAACAGCCTACGAGACGCACGTGCAGATTTCGTGCCATTGCGAGACGCACGTGCAGATTTCGCACCGTTGCGAAACCCACGTGCTGAGGTCACCGGTTTCATTGAACCGAGTTCACAACTGCAGGCGATATTTCATCTCCGATACAGGTTATACATTTGATAGTTTTTATTACAGTTATTTAATTATATACGTTGTCTATGCGATGAGTCGATTTATAAGTTGAACAAACGATTTCCCCCGGCCCCCGAGGTATGTCACCGAATGTCAGGGTTTACAATCGCTGGTAATCCCTCGTAAAAATGGTTTCTCCTATACGAAAGTTCTGAGCGTAACGTTCACCGCGACGGCAGTATACTGGTATTCAGCCATCGCCACGGGAGAGGTGAAAACGAAACTCGTCGGTGAACAGAACCTGTCTCCACTGAATTGCCGTCCAACGCTCTCGCTGTCTATACCACTGCAGACGCAATCGGTGGTGATTGTTGGTCGGACAAGCAGAAACAATCGAACCCAATCCCTAACCAATCCCTACAACACCCTGGTTTACATCATCGACTTGAACACCGGAATGTTTTCTCTTGTATGCTACCGATTGGCAAGGGGTGTAATGGGAACTTTGGTTGCTGAGTATATTACAGTTATGTATTCTATATCTTAACGAAGATTGAATTACGAAAGTACATTGAAGGCATAGTTGAACAAAACACTGTTCAACAGAGCAAAACATTCATACTTACCTTCACCTGTGTCCTACCGTTTCTTTGGGTTGCCCCTGTTCTCAATAGGTAAGCTTGAAGCTCAGAGAGTTCTGGAAAAATGCGCACAGGATATCTATTATATCTTCCACTTCATTGAAGGTGGTATTCCAGATCATGTGTTACAGTGGAAAGTGCTCAGCAAGGCCAGCATCAGGAACCTATCTCTATCTAACATACCACTTGAGGAGGATTCCAAACAAGAAGAACCGAACATAACACCTCCGCAAGGTGAGTTAGATACTGTTGCATAGGTAATGAGTCACCTTGTACAGTTGAAACAGTGCGTAATGGATGGGAATGAGTCTCTACGAAATCAAATTAACGCCGTAGAGAATAAATTGAACAATGACATTGTATGTAATAATTCGGTGATTGACTCTAAGACAAAAAGAATACATGAGCTTTCTGTACGTCAAGATTACTTCTGGCCTGAGGACATTGTGTGTCGAGACTATGTGCCAAGGCAGCGTCAAACTGATCCGAAACAACAAAAACAACTACAGCAAGAATACAGAAGGAGCATCTACTAACAAAACGGCTATGTTCATATTGACTATGTTGTCTTTTGTGATGGCACTAAGCGTGTTGACCTGGAATGTGCGTGGTGTGTCTCATCAGACCGAACATATCAGCTCTATTTTACCGGACTTACTCGATATCATTGCTGTACAAGAACACTGGCTAAAAAACAAGCAATTTTCAAAGATTCAAAGATCTTAAATGTTGTAAACTTCTATCCTACAAATCTGACGATGCGTGTACCTCCACAAGAGGGTCCGGTGGTATAGCTCTTCTACAGAACTCTCATTCTAAATGGAGGACGCAATGTTTACATTCGTCTTCTGACAGTAGTATTGCTGTTAAGTTCACCCACCCACGTGCTGCTGTCATGTATGTGATTGCATGTCGCCTTCTGTCCATTAATGCCCTTCACTCTAGGTATAGCACGGCTCTAGACGAACTATCTGACTTATATGATGAGTTGTGTGTGCATGGTGACACAATTATCCTAGGTGATCTCAACTCGGATATATGTAAGCGTCTAATGTTACCACCCGACAAACTTCTGTCTTATTTTGTTAGCATTCGTTATTTAGTGAATACTATTCAAGCCATTAGCTCATATACTTTCAGGAGCAAAGATAACATAAACAAGTCTCTGATTGATTATATCCTGATTCCTTCCCATTTGCTGAGTAACGTTAGCTCAAGTGAAGTGCTATTCACTAGTTATTATGTATCAGATCACTGCCCATGTGTAGAGTGACGTTAGCGGAAGTGAAGTGCTATTCACTAGTTATGATGTATCAGATAACTTCCCATGTGTAGCTACCATACGAGTAGATGTAAATGATAATGTAAAGCAAAAGGTTAAAGAAGCATGTTTTGTTAAACGGGACAAGGCTTCCAATATTGAGATCTCTTCGTACAAGGTCTGTCCTGATACAGTGCTAAACAATGCAGAGTCTTGTATATCAATAGATACACTTGATGATATTGAATCATTTAATACGGGGATCAGTAAATGTATGATTGATGCCAGTAGACAGTCTATACCAGTAGGTAGTTTCAAGCCTCATCTGAAGCCTTACTGGAAACAGGATGGGCTACATGTACACCAAGAACATTATAACATGCGAGTTGCAAGGCGGATAATTTCCTTTCTTATACCTCATACAAGCAGTCTAAGCGAGAATTCCGACGTCGTCACAGACAGTCAAAGCAGGCCTATTCGAAGAAATTTTGTTGTGAAACTGATGTGAATAAGTTTTATAAATCTGTAAGAAAACTACGTAAGCAGAAGATCGGAGTTGAAAACTTACATTTGATGACCGTAATGTAACAACCCCCAATGTCATATGTCAGCTTTGGGGTAGGTAAAAACCTATGGCAAAACCATATGACTTGACCAGTGCGATCAAGACTTTAACGATGGTATTGAGAAATAAGCCTCCAGTAACGAATCTAACTCATGTGTTGATAATGTACCATGTGCTGAAATATCGGTTCAGGAAGTGACTAGATATGTACAGACACTGAAGAGGAGCAAATAACCTGGCCCTGACAATATTGATAATGAACATGTGATGTTTGGTGGTGAGCTGCTAATAGGGAAGTTAGCACTATTATTTAATGCTATTCTTACACTTCAGTGCACACCTGCAGCCTATAGACACGGGTAATTATACCTATTTAGAAGGTTTAAACAGATAAATCAAACCCTGTAAATTATAGAGGTATTACGCTAACATCTTGTCTTGGTAAGCTTTTTGAGAAAATTCTCCTAGAAAGATTAGAAACGTGGACATCCCGAAATGCCTGTAATTTTCCCGATTTGTTGCAGTTTGGCTTTAGGAAGGAGCACGGTGCTGTTATGTCGCTATTTACCCTCATCGAATGTGTACAAAGTTATGTTAACAGGGGATCATGTATCTACACTGCATTTTTAGATAACGAGAAAGCTTTTGATCGAATATGGCACTCGGGTCTCTTTGTAAAACTCTATCATCTTGGTATTAGAGGTAAAATGTGGTCTCTGTTACACCACTGTTATACTTCCATGTATGCCTGTGTTCAGTATAAGGGCATCCAATCTGATGCAATTGCTGTTAGACAAGGTATAGGTCAGGGTAGAGTTATCTCAGCTTGGCTTTTTGTTGAGTACATAAATGACCTCATAACTGAGCATCGGCAGTTAGATACAGGAATATGTATACATAATGTTAGTTTACGATGCGTGTTACTTGCTGATGATACTACTCTTAACAGTTACAGCCCTAAAGGTCTGCAAACAGCCTTAGATACAGTTGTTAATTACGCATCCAAATGGCGATTAACTTATAATGCATCGAAAAGTAAAATTGTGTTTAATAAAAAGAAGCAATTATTGTGTACGCATGCTTATCACTTATTATATGTAAAATATGCGGGTGTTGTTCTACACTACAAAGCAATCTTTCTTTCAAATTATATATTGAAGACAGCTGCACAAAAGCAAGGCGTACTATTAATTCTCTCCTCTCTGTTGGTCTACATAGTAGTGACTTACATCAGTATGCAAGTATTGAGATATGGAAAAGAATGATCTTAACAACAAGTTTTTATGGATGTGAATTACTACCTCTTCTGCATGGTAAAGATCTTGAATTAGCCGAAAGCACCCGGCGTTACTTTGCAAGGATTGTACAAGGTTTTGACAAACGTTCCCCCACTGATGCTACTATTGCTAGGACTTTGGAGCATGGTTGGCTATATAGATAAATGTAGACTACAGCTGCTGGGGCGTCTCTGCAACAACTCATATGTCTCAATTTGTAAAACTGTTTTCTGCGCATCAACTTCACTCTATTTCTTTCATAAAAATAATTTACACAGTTTATGTGGAGTGTTGCTTTCAACAGCCAAGAAATATAAGCTACTTCATCATGTATTTCACTACGTTCGCACAGGGGAATTCCCCGCGAAGACTAAGTGGAGAAAGATTGTGTTAAATGAAATAACTTCCCACGAGGAAGAAGTGTTGAAATATAAACTATCATATAGAGCTGACCTATCTCGATATTCTAAAATTCACACAATACTTACTCCTCATGTGTTATACAGCATTGTAATGTTATATCCAGAATTGAGAGAAGAAATACAGTATGTCATAAGTAGTACAAAACACTATTCAACAGAGCAAAACATTCATACTTACCTTCATTTGTGTCCTACCGTTTCTTTGGGTTGCCCCTGTTCTCAATGGTTAAGCTTGATGAACGCATTCTTTTTATACTCTTAACTCGGAGAGTATACTATCACAGCTGGCATGTGATTAAAACAATTTATCTGACAGACCACAAAACACCCACCTCTCCAAGGTGATATGAAACTCAACACTAGCAGAGCAGATGTCGAGCTTGTGTAATAAATTTGTGTATTATATTTCTTCTATTGCACATCCTGCTATAGACAACACTTACCATCTATTGGTATTCTCTGCAATAATACTATATCATTACATTTTGATGACAAATTGAAGGTCTTTCTCTACAGAACTGTCAACTCTAGTAAAGCTTATTATTACATCAGCTGTACAATATGGTCCTGAATACCCTACAACATGCAACAAACATCCATCTCTCTACGTCATAAGTGTAAAATATATGATAGTGAATCCACACATAAATGTCCAATCTAAGATCTTTATGATTACGATAAGTAAGTTGTACAAGATCTTTACGTTGTGGCACTTAACATTACTCTGCAGGCTGATACAAATTCTCAAAAGATCCAAAAACGCTATCCTATGCATGTAACAACATCGCTAGCACCATGGTGTGTAAAATAAAATGCCATCACAAACGTACCAGGATCACAGTCGAAACAAATAAAAAAATAAAATACCCTATATTTCCTTACCAATTCCCATTATAATGACATCTTGGGGCCAAGGAAAACTTCATAATTAAGATTAAATAAATGTGGCAAATCTAACATTTCTATTTATGATATTACTCATGTTTATTGCATATTGTTTCAATTCCACTTGTATGTGTTTTCTTTATGAAGGTATTAATATTTCTATATAGTACCTTATTCGTAGTATTGTGCTGACAGTTACCTCATTTAATTTTTTTTGACCTATCAGTTCATTTGATAAGAGTCAATTGACGTAATGTTTTTATAGTTATATTTGACATTGATGATTAGATGATAAACCTTATCAGTAGATTCATGGAGATTCTCACACGACCTCATGTGTTGATTGAAGATTCTCACATAACCTCATGTGTTGATTGATGGAGAGTCTCACATTATCTCATGTGTTGATTGATGAAGTTTCACATGACCTCATGTGTTGATTGATGAAGTTTCACATGACCTCATGTGTTGATTGATGAAGAGTCTCATATGACCTTCCCTGTTGATTAATGAAGAGTCTCACATGATCTCATGTGTTGAAAGATGAAGAATGATGCTGATCAGTTAACTTAATATTAACGCAATTTTCCGGGTTGAGAGCAACACTTGATGGCCAAATGAAGAAACTGGTGTAGGAAATTAAATGTAGTTAAACAGGCCGAGCCCATTTCACAACTGGAAGAAGAGAAATTATGGGAGACTGGTACATTCGGTATTGACAATTCTGAATCTGTTCAACACAGTTTACACAGTTCTTCAACTGCAAGATATTTGGATGAATGGCGACTGATGAACATTCTTCACTACGTGTAGATCAGTTTGTTTTCGGCAAAGACGACGAGGGAGAATTTGTAGATTTACTGTGAGGAACTTGCAAGAATAACCAAGGAGGGCTAAAACAAGGTGGCAAGGTTCCATTCAGGTAAGTACTTATAAATTAGTTTATAAAATGCTTGTGTCTCATATCGCGAGATATTTCGCCAGTCATAACTATTTCCAACACACTGTACAACACAAATACGGCAGAAATATGGAGATTATCGTTATTCTGGTTTATCTTATTGCTAATTTACAATAACTTTCCAGTTTCATGTTAACATGTCTTGAACGTAATATCACATTGTGTCAACTGATTCATGCAGCTGTCTAAATAACGCTTACTATGTATTTTCAGACGTGTTCGCCAATACATCCAAGAGTCAAACCCAAGATGCTATGTAAAAGTGCTACGAGAATACATGGAATCCATCCCCCTAGGAGGACCGTTCTATCGACGACCTTTGTCGGTACGTGACGGAGAAAACATGAGGTATTCTCACCAGAAGGTTGGCGTGCACACGTTTGAGAAGCTGTTTAAGAAAATATGCGATAAAGCTGGTATAACAGGACATCACACTGGTCATTCTGGCAAGGTAAATATTATTACATTGACATCTCATTTAACCGTTGTACTGCTGGAATAATTTTTAGTGCGACGTAAAACTCCAACTTCTCCTCCACTCCTCCGTTGAATACATTTTACTCTGAATTTAATAAGAGTAAATCAGCCTTCAGCATGACAAGGACTAAAATTGCATTTGCATGATCGTATTATATAGCGCCATAAATGCGTATATGTCCATTTTTCACAATTAATCTTAGTGTTTCAGGTAACAACAGCAACTCGCCTGTTCCAGAACAAAGTGGACGAACAGCTGGTTCAAGAAAGGACGGGCCACAGAAGTCTAGCTGTGAGAGCGTACAAGCGCACGAGCGAAACACAGCAGAAAGAAATATCGGATCTCCTCCAGCCAGGAAAAGCCCAAGGAATCTCGAAAGTTTGCTCGTGAAAGATAACGACACACAATCATAAAACAAGCAGATGGCATTCTTTCTTCATCCATTTACTTCATTCACAGATATCTTATACTCCCTATTCATAGTTAATGATTATCTGATGTGTCAACTTTTTCTTGCACTTGTCCGATCACATAAGAAAACAAGGAATACAGTGAAAATTAAATTTTATTCAACAAAGACATCAACATTTCATAAATGTAAAAATAATTATTATTAGGTTTTTAAATCAGTTCAACAAAAACAGGATGAATAATTCTATTGAACATGTTTTCAAGCTGAATGTGTGCATGTCAGCAGAGTCAATGCATATTTCAAATTGGTATTATTTATATTTATCGATGTTCAATATCCATCATCTTTTGACCTATGTTATATCCTGCTTTATAGAATTGTTAGGCAAATATACCTAAGACCAAACTATACATATAAACATTTTCTGAAATTCAAACCATATATTCCACTGTTTATCAAATTCAAATGTCTTCCAAAAAGGACATTGGAATGATAACTTTACCGGGAACAAATACTCAAAATGTCAGCATAGAAAAAGCGAATATTTTGAAAAAGCCTAATCGCAAATTGAATGGGTCTATCTATCTATCTATCTATATATATATACGTGTGGCCCAGTCGACTACAGTTGCGTCCCCTGGGCACGCCAGAAACCTATGATTGTGGGTTCGAAGGCCGGTTCGCCCCGATTATGTTTCTAGGTTTGTCAGCACCATATCCGTGCTCGTGGGTTTCACCGAAAAGGTAAACGTCTGAGACCTGCATCATTTCGGGCTTTCCTCCCACATTAAGCTGACACGCTGCGAAATAACTGAAATAATGTTAAAAGCGGCGTTAAACCCAACGCACTCACTCACTCATCCACACGAGTGAATTGGCAAATTAGTATGTAAATCATTCCCTCTAAATCCATAAAATGAGATCTTGTGACTTTATGAGATAATTGCTGCAAAAGTTAAGTAAGGCCACATCAATCCATGAATAGAAATGAATAGTGTCATAATATATGATTATTGTTATTATTTGAAATATCCGATACATCGAGATCAGCCAAGATAAAATATTAAAATCATAAAGTCTTTTCGCAAATATATACATGATTTGTCATCAACATTTTTAATTTTTAAGGAATCTGGTAGAATCAATTGTTAGTTTTGTGTGTGTTTTTCGGGATACATTATCTTTGTTTCATTATCTATCTAGTTATAACTACCTGTGTCTGTGAGTATTTAAGTTCCGAATTTGGATTTATAATAATAGCGTGGACAATATGTAATTTGCGCTGGCAAACACTAAATACTAAATGACTCGTGCTGTATTATTTCAATGACAAATGTGGAGGTCTTGGTGACTTAAATATATTTACACTACTGAAAACATTACCGTCAAAGCCTCGACCTTACACCAAGGTCAATTTACCCATGGGTGATCAGCAGATGTTGAGGTATTGTTAGACCTCGCACAAGCAATATCTCATGTGTGGAGCCAGTATTTAATAAAAAAAAACAAGAGGTGATTATTTGAAAAAAGCATTCCAGCAATTGTAGTGATATTTCAAACAAATTAACATTAAATACAATGCATATCCCATGTGCCTTTCTCTCTTTAATATGACATCAGGGAGTTGAGGGGTAAGGGAGTCATATCAGTCCATTTCTATCAGAGTAACATTCTCTCTACCAATGACATCCACAATATCATCTGTCAATGGACTACATGCAACAGGGATCGGAGACGACCCGCCTCCTGTAAATGAATGGTATTATATTATTTAGAATAAAGGTATACAAGTTCTTTGTTTGTCTTAAACACTGACATAGGTGTATGTCTAAATCGTTGTGTTGGGAAATAACAACAATATTTTGTTCACTTCAAGACATAAATCAGCAATATCATTAAGGTCAACTGTTTCATCACATTGATTAATACCTTATAACATGTAACTAGATCAATATTGTTATAAAGTATATTTAGTATTACAAACACAACCAATAAATCTATATATCAGCAGCTGGGGAATAATTTAGTTTAATTAAATCATACATTTATACCACTATTGGATACCAATGAACAGCATTGCTGGTTTAGCGGTTTTCTGTTGTGACAAGTGTCCTTGAAACACTGTCATTGACACATTATTAGTCATCATTTCATTACAACATACATATTTAGATACATAGTCTGACGCTAAATGAAGAATTGTAAGAGGTAAGAACTTCATTTACTTCTATCAATGTCATGCATGGTGTTATTACTTCACGTTACATTTGTGCGAGTGCTATATATGGTGATATGTCTTCATAGTACCTTTCTATAAATACTATGTATAGTATTATTAATTGATAGTACCATTGCTAGTGTCAGTGCTATGCATGGTATTACTGCTTCCTAATACATTTGTGTCAATGCTATGTCTGGTGTTACTGAATGATAATACATTTGTGTCAATGCTATGTATCGTGTTATGTTCTCATTATACGTGGTGTCATTGCTGTGTTACTGGTTTAAAATACATTTGTGTCGATGATGTTCATGGTGTTTTGGCTTCATAACAGCTGCATAATAATTTGTGTCATTGTTATGTATGGTGAAATCCTTGATAATACTTAGTGTCAGTCATATGTTTTGGTTTTATTTCTTCCTAATACATTTGAGTCAATGCTATGTATAGTGTTACCGTATCATAATGCACTTTTGTCGATGTTGTGTATGGTATTGGTGCTTCATAATAGCTTCATCATACATTTGTGTCAGTCATATGTTTGGTGTCATGATGCATGTACATTTGTGTCAATGCTGTGAATCATGTTACTGCTTTATAGTACAGTTGTGTCAATGTTATGTATGGTGTTTAATAATAACTTCTGTCTTGAATAACTTACACCAATACTGACGTACTAGCACCACTATGACAATTAACGTTAAGTAACCACTTGATCATGAGCGAATGAATAAACATTTTTTGCATCACTATCCCACACGGCAAACGTAAAAGGAAAACTGATTTTTGTTATCCATGTGCCTTTTGTCGCTAAACGTGGTGACACAGACACATGAACACAGTGTATCTCTTTGTACAAATATAAAGGTGTAGGACAATTCCCTTCTTCTGATATACCCACCTGAACTAGACAGAGGTCAGTGAAAGCGCCACATATTCTGATATACGAAACATTATACTTATTCTCTTTTATTGGGTTGTATGTCCGTTTTTGTACAACACGGTAAAATGAATGTAATATTGCCCGACGATGTCTGTGTTCGTTCCAAAAATAGCAAACATTTACCTTCTTCCATATGCCTGTCATAGTGAAACTATTCATGGTAAGCACAATATTTATTTCTACTTTTTTATATTAATACAGCCCGCAGGAGTCACCATATGGCTGCTGATGCGACATAAATGTTAATTCACTTACTACTTCCACGAACTGCTGGTAAACGAAATCTCCCTACCCAAGAATATCAAAACGAGACCAAGCTAATATATTTACAGTTGAGTTATTTATGCAAAGGTATATTTAAAAACAAATTATAGAACATATTTGAGCATACTAAAATTATCACTTTAGCTACTGGTGGTTGGGTACAATACTAACCAGTATTAAAAAATACTCAGCAATGAGTTGGCTTAAAACACTGGTTGATGATAGTTACATCGGTTATACGATTACGTGTCACACAGGGGGACAATAATTTTACGGTACTTTAAATCTCCTGGACAGATCCTTCAATAATGTCATTTGATAAAGCATGACACCAAATTTAAACACAAGCATTAACTTATTCACATACACATTTAAAATTTATTATTCAGACCAATTTCTTTCAAATAGTTGATAATGAGGTGTCCACTGACACGGGAAAATACAATGCAGATCTTTCAGATTTACGCTTTGATAATGCGAATCCCTTGCTGTTGAAAATAAATGCTTGACGGTGAACCAGGGATACACTTAGGAGGTTCGTCCTCATCTGTTTTAAACACATATTCGTGGGTAAACTGACTGTGGCCAATACGACATCGTCGTAAAACAACCTCGTCATGTCTTGACTGACAACCCAAGTAGGTATGACCGATTGTTGTTTTTTAATTCGTGAAGTTTCTTTCTTCGTACATGAGTGTCCCGAATCTTTTACATGGGATCCCGACTATAACTTTTAATAGCTGGTTTGAAATCATTGTACAGGATAAGTAGTGACAATGAATCGGAGAAGATGACGAATCTTTTAAATTGGTTTTGTTGTTTAATATAGGTCAAAGCTGTTAGGATAGCTTTGGCCTCAACAGTAAAGATAGAACGAGTATCTGGGATTCTTGAGGTGACAGCTCTGGATCCAATGACGGTGGCACTTGCAACTTTGCCACCATCCTTTGACCCGTCTGTAAAAATGGATCATTGAGAATCTTATTTTGAGGCTAAATGGTTATATGGTTTCGGATTTTTATAGCTGAATGATGGTAAGGTCAATCCCTGGCTTCACGGGAGAGGTCCTAAAAGCTCCAAAACAGAGCCTTAAGTCTTGATGGTGTATTGTGTCTAATTTTTCTAAACTGTTCCATAGACAATGGAAACACAGTCTAGTTTGGAGCGTATTAATGATCTGTGCAAGTGAAGAAGGGTGGTTTGATTCCCTTCCCACTCGGAATTTGAAACGACTTTTAACAAGCCGAGAGCCTTCAGGTACTTTGCCTTGAGATATTTGATGTGTGGTAAGAATATGAGATGACAGACAAATATGAGGCCCTGGAATTTGGCCTCCTCTACTTCCTTGATAGAAGTACCATCTAAACATAAATCTGTATCCTTATGTGGTTTGTATTTACGACAAAAGTGAAGACAGTTTGTTTTGCATTTTGAGAAATTGCAGTTCACTGTTTGTAAGTTTAGCAATTTCTGGTTCTGGTTCTGGTTCTGGTTCAGGCGTTGGTTTAGGAGTCTGAGACTTAACATTTATTACAGTTTTGCGTTTGGGAGTGAAGCAGTAGGAAGTGGCTGGACATGTACAGACTTGACCCATGTCAGATCAGTCTGGCAGTCGATAAAGGCAGTAGTGACAGGAGGACGAGAGACAGCAGCAGAGTAAGAGAGAGTAGAAATGGTTGTGGTACGACCTACAACCCTCCTCTTAGCTTCGTGGTACGAGACATTTTGTTCTGTTTTGACTTTAATGATTTGGGACTCGCGTTTCTACACAGGAGAGGAATTTGAAGAAGCCATATGGTTCCCACCGCAGTTTGCACATTTCACATCCTTCCTGCAGTCAGTGGCCTCGTGTTTGTCACCGTAGCGGTGACCAAACAGCATAGGCATGGCAGGACTTAAATCCATGTCCAAACGCTTGGCAGGTGCAGCACCGGAGTGATGGGGATTTACACATTCACTCCAATACTGCAATAACCTTCTTTGATCGATTGAGGGACAGAAGTTCGGGCGAAAGTCAAGAGGTAGGTGTTGGTCTGAACAACTACATCATCCTTCTTTACGGTGAATCGTTTGACAGCTGTGACGGACTGTTAGTCAAGTTCCTTGGCAATTTCGTCTTGGGTCATGCCGGACAGACAGCGAGCTCTGTCACAGCCAATGCCCTCACACGAGTTCACTGTCTTGTGCACTGAGACAGCAACCTTGATATTGACAACTCGTTCAGATTGAAGATTGACAGATTGCTGTCTCCGTGCACATTCTACATTTGTAACCTCTCCGCAGATACCCCTGATACCATTTCAATTTTATTGGTTCTTTGTCCAAAGCTTCGATTATCAAGAAACGTGGCCAAACGTCAGATCGAGCGGGTGCAGTAGTTTCATCAGATTCGACCTGTCGTCTTTTTGAACCAGGGTGTTGGGAAGCCATGTCGAAAGGAAAATAACTCTGCACTTCTTTTCCCCACCCACCACGGAGTGTCAACAAGGACTGTCTTATTCTGCAGCGGATGTCCAAGCTGCAAAGACCGAGGATAAAGGGGTGGTATACTCTAGCATATTTGACGCGAAAAGCTGTAACTATCTACCAAATTAAGGGTCAGGCTTGTTCGGCCCATGTCAAATAATTGGAGACGTACAGAATTCGGAGGTATACATCATCAGATTGGCCCATGAGACACCACCTTCTGGGCATAGTGCTCTAAGCAAGTTTTATAGTTTGAGACATATACAAGACATTTAGAATACATTTATTTTTAAAGATCAAACGTGTGCGTGAAATGTTGTATGCACAGGGCATGACATGACCAGCCGATTGATTGACCCCTAATTTATTTGGACTAGCAATAGGTTCATATTCTACCAAATCAATTTTTGCAGTTAGTATGAATAACTTCACAACGTTCCTAAACTATGACGTTATGTTTATTTAACCTTGTTGTTAGAGGTATTACATCCTCATGAAATAAACGCGACCAAAACCCTTTCCATATTCACAAGAAGTCTCTGCCCAAAGCACAGTTGATTGTACAACTCCGACAATACCATGAGTATGTGTTTATGAATCACGATAAAAAAGCGATGATACCAGGTGTTCGCGAACAGGTGAGTGTATCCTGCCCACCAGTGGCACCCGTTACAAACACATCCCACAAACGTGAACATATGGTAAAAGTCAAAATATGGACCTGATTCGGACATCAGTTTTAGCAAGGAACATCACTGTCCTTTAAACATTTACTGAAATACAAGGTACGAGGGGTGGCTGAAATATTCTGAGCCTAACTTCGAAAGATATGAGATAAAGCTGTAACTTAATAGTGGAAATCAGTAAATAACCACACACGATTAATGAATAATAAGCCAATTATAAGGAAACACGCAGGATTAGGTCTGTAATCACAAATGGCAATCAATGAGGCAAGATATGTGGCCGCAGCAATAAATAATAGGCTCTATAAAAGTGTCAGTGCACTGCTTACGAATGTCTAAGGAATAAACTGGGCATGACATTTTAGCACGCTTGGGTCCAAGTATTCTGACTCCTGATCACAAACGCTCCAGGTTCATAATTTTGCGTGAGAATTTACGTTGGTTTGAAGTAGACACAGCTGATTTTGTTGAGCGATTAGTCACGCTGGATGGGACAAAGCAACAGTCAAAGCAATCGAAATATCGAATTCTGTTCGTTGATGGCTTCAGTATTCTGTGATTCCAGGGGAAGGGTCTCTAATGGTCTATATTATGCCGGGTTCGATTCCCCACATGGGTACAATGTGTGGAGTCCATTTCTGGTGTCCCCAGCCGTGATATTGCTGGAATATTGCTAAAAGCGGCGTAAAATCATACTCGCTCACTGTATTATGCCAATCTTCTCAGGAAACGTCTTGAGACTATCAATGTTAAACGTCGTGCAAAATTCACACCAGGCGTGTTGTTCCACCAGGACAATGCACCGTTACACAAGTCTATTTTATAACTATAACTATAACTATAGATATTAAACATTGGGAGACAATTTTTAATCATCATAAACTGAGGGGTAAAAGAAAGTATACCGAGATTTTTATGCAATTGAAAACTGAAAGAACTATTATCAAATTTGATTATGTCTGTTTAACCGCCACCCATTCCTGAAATAGTTTGCTGAAGTAATCGGTGGCGGGGTAATTTGGAGAAAAAATACATTGACTAAGCAGCAGTACAGTTTATGTTTTTGATATTCTATCGCAAACTCAAGATATTTTCAATTCAAAATGAAACATATGATGAAATCAACTAATAGGTATAGTTTCTTTTGCCTCTCGGTTTATAATGGATTATTATTCGTGTTGTTAACGCAATTAAGACTGCTAATTACTGTTAAGTGACCATTTTATACACAAATGTGATTGGCTTAGTGGTTTATATTTGCTCCAGCCACAAGAAGAATGTGTAACAATCTGAGAGAAAACGCCGGACAATAGTATTACGAACAAAGCTATCATCTGCGGTAGAATAACTCTTCCAGAATCATGATTGACTCTCAGATCCAATATATACTGAACCAAATTAAAAACTTCACAATCCTAAAATTTTAACATTTTGACCAGTTATCATTGTGGGACCTTATTGTGTATTTAAACAGTAATGGCCACGTATTTTCTTCAGATAACACCCGTTTTGTGCAGGTGAATCGATCAAAATCATGTACACAGCAATATAGTGGCAAAAGTGGTTTGTCACGTGGCCATAATACCGCACGTGTTTTCAGCCATACTTGTTAGCAGTCATTAACAAAAAAAAGAAAAACACTAGAAAACAAAAGTCTTTACGGCCATTTGTCATGCCACGCCTTTCAAATGTGCAACGTGAACGTGCCATCGGCATGTTGCAGACGCGAACGTCCGTAGCTGAAGTCGCAAGGACGATGGGTTGTAGTCGACGGACTGTTTATGATTTACAGACGCGTCTACAGCAAACGGGTACCACCGCTGATCGCCCTCGGCCAGGTCGACCACGTGTGACGTCACATGCAGAGGATCGTCAGATTGTCTTACGTCACCTCCGTAACCGATTTTTGACGGCTACATCAACCAAAAATGAACTGTTAAGGGGTAGACAGAGTGCGCAAACTGTTCGAAACACGTCTGACAATGTCCCCAAATCATTTCGAGTTAGTTGTTGATTTAATTAATTCCTGTAAGGTACGTTGCTGGTACTATCTGTGCCCCTCCACCACCTGATCTGTTTCTCAGTACGTACGAAGGGGACAGTTTGTCTACTTTCTTCAAATGAAAGAGGACATGTTGCCAAAAATGTTCAATCTTAGTTTCAGATATACAAATGATTCTATTTCTTTCGGTAAAACCAATGTAAATGCGCATCTTTACCTTATGTATCCCCACAGTTAGAAATCAAAGAAACAACTGAGAAGCTATATTCAATGTTCTATCTGCATCTATGCACAGAAATTCAAAATGATGGCAAACTCAATTGTACCCAGATGTACGACAAGAGGGTTCAATGTATATTTTGTTTGGTCTCTGGGTTCAATGTATATTTTGGCCTAAAGGCCTGGTGAAGTCAGACTTTTTATGGTTGGGGATCATGGAAATCTACTACGAATAATACTTCCATTGTCGTCATAGGACGCTTTAATGGATCGGGTGATCAGGCTTGGTGATTTGGTTGATAGTATGGATAATTGATCATGATACCAATTATTGGAGTGTCTGTTCAACACTCGATTACTTACAGGCAGCCGTCGTATAAAGGATGCATTATTGATGGTGCGGCATAAAGCAGCTGACAAAGTTCTAACTGTGTGAGTGGCGGGTGCTACCGGTAGAGCAGGTAGAGCCTCTGTTTCGAAAGCCGGTGTCACTACTAACTTCAGGATTCCAGCAGAAATATGGGTGATCTATACGCCACGATTCCCAAACACTGAAATATGGGTGATCTATACGCCACGATTCCCAAACACTGAAATTCGAGTTATATATATTCAAGTCAACATGCATATTGTTTGTTATTTGACAGACACGCACGATAATTGTTGAGTTCAAATGCAAATTTATGTAACTAAGTGAGAAATAATTTTCCATTACACCAATGTATTAATTTAGAATTGAGTTTTTTAAAAGTTCTTTTGTTTGTGCATGTAACAATATTTATGTTTTTCATAAATAAAATATGTTTATTAGGCCTAATCGACACAATTTACTCCTTTAATTAACAAACACTTCAAGAATCATAAATCGCTTTTTCCGTCCAGATAATTCTTCACCGGGAACTAACTAGCTTTGGGCATGCGCTGTCTAAGAGAGGCACTTAAGATGTTTCACTGTGTAGATAAAGTTTCAATCCAAATCTTTTTCACAGGTGAAAAAACAGGCACCTTTCATTTATTAACATTAGAATAACACAAAGTATAAAAAGGAACAGGCAGCAGCATTTCACGTCTTCAATATGTGAATTATGTGGATTATAACGTCGCGTCCAATGAAATGCATTATTCTTCCGTGTTGTTTTACAGCCAAATAACTATATATCTAAGTAACATGTGCAATTGTTCATCGCTCTTGGTCTGTGCATAGTAGTGCAAACAGTATTGTTTGGTATCATGGTTGATATTATTACTTTGAAAATGTATTCTGCTTGCAGCCTTTGCAAGTCGAGAAGTGTGAGAAGAGGCCATGTCATGAAGTAGTACAACTCCAGCAGGCGATGACGAAAATCAGCATAGTAAGCACCGGTTATCGTCATTTGCCTTTCTAAGTAATCAACAAGCTTAAGGATCACTCCTATTTGCGTCCCAGGATACAATGGCCATAACTTTCTTTACTGATCTTGAAGACATGAATTTCGTTTGTGCCGGAGAAGTGGAATGGTGCCATTCCATGGATTGACGTTTTGACCCGGGATCATAGTGGTAGACCCATGTTTCATCACCCGTTACCAATCTCTCTTTATATTTGACGAAATCCTCCTCAATAAGCTCGAACTTTGCTCTGGCAATGCCAGTTCTTTTTTCCTTATGATCAGAATTTAGAAACGTTGGCACCCAACGAACAGATATCTTGTTTATCTGTCAATGTTCATGAATAGTTTCAGTGGATTCATGGCTTAGACCTGTGTCTTCCTGAAGTTCTGCAAAGGTAATACGTCTATCTGTGAGTATAAGTTTTTGCTATCCCCTTGATTGAATCTTCATTTATGGAAGTTGAGGTACGTCCAGACCTAAGGTCATCATCAAGGCTGGTTCTCCAAGCCTCAAACTTAGCTGCCCAACTTTAACAGTGGAATAGATAGGGTAGGTATCCCCACACACTTGCGACAAGCGATCATGAATTCTTCAAATCAAAAACTTAATGACTACTCGACACTCGTTCTTTTCCATTTCTGTGTCGAGTTGGACCCTTATCACGCTCAACTGGCTGTCACTAATATACAAACGAAATCGACAGAACAATACACTTGAATGAACTACTCAACTACATTGACTAGTTAACTTTGTTATGACCCATTGCAGAAAGTTAGTCAGGCTAAGAACTTTTTGACCAGCCCTCGTAACAATTAATGTATATCAAACCATTGCCGATACTTATCAACTTGTGAAACTCTCTAGTATTCCACCTGCTTGTGTTCATATACAATCGAGCAGGATGTGCCGCTCGGAAAAATGAGGAAACGCTAGGAAGTTGAGCAGGAACTCCGCTCACCTGTCAAAACAGGTATTCCGCGCAATATGTATTTGTTCTTTTTGGTTTATTTGTTTTGTATTAAATGTTCCGGAAAGGCAATGCCCTCGAAACAGCATTGTGTCAATATTTTCTGTCATACCAATTATTGGTAAAGTTAATTTTAGTTTGGTAAAGTTAATTTTGGTTCCATTTTGCTTCCATATATTTGTATTCTTAATACTAAGCATGCATCAATAATATACGTGTCGTCACACACTGACAACTACACTACTGCCTTGATCATGATACCTGTGAAGATCCGGGTTAGAATAGGTCTTCAACAACCAATGCTTGTCGTAATGGGCGACTTATACTTGGTGTTAGAGGCGAATAACAGGATCCTGATGGTCAGATTCGCAGTCAATCACTTGATTCTCTATTCCAGACTCGATTATCTACAGACAACCGTCATAAAACTGGAATATTGGTGAATGCGGCATTAAAAACAACAACAAACTACTGCCTTGGCTTTTCTTAATGATGGACGGCACATGGGTGTTTCAGGGTTTGATGCCCATTGCTTGCCTCACGCATTATTTCTTGATTTATATTTCTGTCTGTTTTCAAATAGTTTACCATTGATTAGAAATTCATTATCGAAATAAGATTAAATGTGTGATTTTATTCATGTAATTAATGAATTATTCGTCTGTGAAATATATTTAATACATTGTTCACATCACCACATGATTTAAAGAGTGTGTTGAGGACTTGTACCATAGAATTCATACATACATACATACCTGATGTTTGGCCAAAAAGATCTAAAGTATCATCGGAAATAGACCTTAATTGATTCTTGGCCTTTAATCTAAGCACTGAAAGTTTTGAGTACAAGTAACAGACAAAAGTTATTCTAGCCTTCTTCATAAACACCATTGCTTGGCACATATGCACTTAACAGTACAGAGGGGATGCCGTAACACTAGACAAAAACAGGGGCAATGGAAGGTCAAATACCAAAAACGTAATGAATGTTGTTCCGCATGGGACGGCCTCCGTGGTCTAGTAGTGGAGCATCCGCCCGGATCCCCAGCCCCCAAAATACGTTAAAAAACGGTACTTGTTACTCTGTCTGGCGCTCCGCATTTAAGGGGCTAAAACAAGGGCTGGTCGGCTCTGAGTCAGTATACTTTGTCTGAGTGGGGTATTCATGTTAATCTGCGGCATAGTATCTCAGTGGGCGAGCACTAAATATCGGCATCAGTCCGGACAAACACACACACACACACAAACACACACACACACACACACACACACACACACACACACACACACACACACACACACACACACACACGCATGTACATCACTATATAAGTGCAATAATCTTGGACGCACACTTTCCTAAGATCGCATAAGTGAAGGTTGTGCGAGAATTGCGCTCACGCGGCACTTGATCCAACTCCGGCTATGAAATTACGCAGAGAGGTGGAATATTAAATTTCCTATATGATGGTGTGGATGTAACTGCAGATATTAAACCGGTTTTAAGAAAAGACTCTGCTAAGTGTTGTCCGAGAATTTATTCTACGTTAAAAGTACCGCGCGACAATTTCTTTTATTTAGCAGCTTTACGGAAACTGTAAGCGAACAAAATACTGCCTAATATCTGAACGACATAACTACACACCAAATGGAGTTATATGCGTATGTATTACGACATACATTCAATGTAAAAAATAACCTGCCATGATTGACGAAAACTGATTTTTCTCTATGAGAGGTTACACACGTACCAAGTGAAGGGGGCATAACTCCGCTAAGCTTAGCACTAGTTCATTATAACTCAGGTCACTTGGCTGTGGGTAAGGACAATATATTTTCGAACCAAACTATTCCAACACAAATATCGATATTGAAACTGTATACATTCAGTTTTAAAAAAACCATGAGACATAATGAAATCGTACTTCATAAAAATAATAGCGAAATGGATGGCCCTTTCTAACCTATAAATTAGTCCTTAGATACCAACATTCTCCTGATTGTGCAAGTGTAATTTGACTAGTGTCGCACCATTATTAACGGAGCACTAGCTGTATCATCAAATGTAATGGGTTACTAAACAAATAACACCATTCTGTTTGAGGTCATTGCTGGTTTTATGTCTTTGACAACGTCGTGAAAGACGACACTGGACTTTTGATTAATATATATTTTACCATTTATATAATGTCTTGAATATATAAAGAATTAGATAGTTTATCGTGTATCTTAATTTGTTAAGACACGCACCTCTTTGGCATCACTTCTACGTAATCAATTACCCAAAAGAATAAAATTAAAATTATATACAATATTGGTCATGTATTTGTTCACTGTTATGTCATTATTCCTCGACATCTTGTCTCAGTATTATGGTTTACAATAAGAGATGCAAAGAAAGATCTATTGGTATAGAATTATTAGGATAGTCGTATAAGGGTCCACAAACGGAGTACATGGCACGGTTTATATTTTAATACTTTTTACTATTCTGGAAGAAATAAAGTAAACAGTGATCACAATATTTAAGAAAGGATGAACCCATTGATTAAAACGAGAGGAATATTTCGTCGATCGTTTGTGACTAACGCGCACCTGACAAATCGTTAGATATCACTGTTCTGTATATCAAACGACATAAAAAACAATTCCAAGACCAAGATAATTCTTCTGGAAATGTGTGCATATATTTTACCGAAACATATTATTCATTTTTGTTAAAATAATATAATCTGTTTTACTTATAAAATAAAATAAAACGGCTATTCATGGACATTGTTTATATGACCTTAAAATGTTGACTATTACACTCCCAAGAAAACGATTCTCTTTCCATATATATATTCCTAAATTGTTGAGCCACTGTACATGAATTCATCGAATATACATTTCAAACAAGTGCAGATGTTCGAGCACAGCGTTCGTTTTCACACCTAACTTATTTTGCTTGATTTCACCTGGACACTTTGTTTTGGTGACAAAGACCCTTCGTCATTTGATTTTAAAATGTATGAGGAATTCAAGGATGTATGTTTCAAATAAACGTGATGTTATTGGCGTCTCATCACCGGCATACGTGAAACGTGATTTTGCAAACACTATCAAATATGGCGGAAAGTTTACTTCGGCGTTCGTGTTTGCGTATTTTCCAAAATATTCTAAACGATTCTGGGGTTATCGGCGACGTTTTGGAATGATCACTGGTGATTTGATAAAAGACATATACCCGTGATCACTAATATCCTATTTTTGAAATTCATTTCTCCGGGTAAATATCCTGAATTTAGATTTCAAATCATGCTGTAAATAACACCGTGAGTATCTTAGTAATGTGTAAAAAATGGCGACATTTAAAATGTACCTTATTTCAGGGGACATTTTCAGTAATCTTGCTTTGCCTAAAATGCCAGTGGATGAACAGGGAATGTCCTAAGTATTCCAAACTGTGAAGTGTATCTGTGTGCGTGATCTATATTGAATATTATTCGACTTCTAAGTGAGGGTTGAAGAGGAGGGACATACATGTATATGTCCCTCTGGCATCCAGGAGGTTAAACCCCATTTCATCTCTCATCACCTATTCCGCATGGTACATACCCGCAGCATAATGAATTACTTAATGATTCATGCACACATGCGAGCTAGTTTTCGAGACACCATAGCTCAGGCCGACACATGAAAATTGACAGACTGCAAGAAAAAGGCTGTCATATGTATACAATACACAAGAAATCAGCATCAGAAAACGGTGAGAATGTAACAAAAAACTAAGAAACAGCATAAAAAAATCAGAGAGCACGCTGACGAAAACATGAAAACGACACCAATCGACCACACAGGCCGCTACATTCCAACTGGGCATGATAGCTGGGATAATTCCTATAAACATTCAACTTTATGCACTTGCAGACATGGACAAGATGCTAAGAGTGAAAGGGTTAACAACAAACGGACAGACAACGGATAAGGCGGGGCGACATAATCTCATATAACTTCCTGTCAGATGAGCTAAAGCACTATCTTGTGTTCACAAGGAACCTGGATTACAGTTCGAAAACTGTGAAATGAAGCAATGTTTAGATTCCTTCAAACCATAATCAAATTCTCTTTGCATATAGCCTTTGAGGAAGAAATCGGGACTTTTTTATGACTGAAAAAGAAAAGAAGTGAACAATTTAATTTTTCACAACATAATCTGCAACAGCAGATATTAGGTACAATGAATATACGAACAGTCTTTATTTCAAAAAAATAAAATTGAATATTACCATTATTATTTCAGCAAATTTTGAATTATCTTTCTTTTGTGCTGTCTGAGATTTCTATTTTTAAACTTTTAAGCAAATAAAAAAAAATATCCTAAGAAGATCTTTTAATGTTTTATCAATGCTGAATTGAATTTACGTTTAACTAATAGTTATAATTACCAATTGTGTGACAAAATGAATCTTTAGTGTATCCTGGATAAGTCTTCTGCAAAAATTTTGTAATCCAGGACCGAAACTAATACACATGCATACTTACTACAAAAGAAACCACACGTTCATTCTTTCAATGTTAAACAGATGTATATATATGCCTACAAAAACGGAGAACAAAAAATATGTTTCAAACAACATTACATATTCTCTTATTTTGCAGGCTGCTTTTATCATTTAACATCCGTATCGTAATGGACAGAGTGACATCTAAAGAAACTTCAAATGCGGAAAGGCGATCTGCAATATCAGTAGCTGCAGTCATTTAATCCTCCCGATTAAATGATGGAGGGGTCTGCTCAGTGTCCAGGCGACACACTCTTGTCTTGTGTAATGTTTCACATGTCACCAATTATTATATAATGAGGCCTGAGAGAAAGCGACTTCAGTTTTGTGACTTAATTCAGAGAGCACCGAATGGTCCCCAGAAAAAAATCAACCTATATCCAACTATTTTACTCGCTGCGATTAAGTGGACATACACCAAGTACGTAAGATAAAAGCAAGTGTTGAGAGGCGTACAGGTTATGGAAAAGAATGCTGACCGGCAATGACCATTTTTTCAAACCCAGTGAACATTGAGGTATGTGTACCTTGAAGTACCTGTGATATCTCCATTCGGTTGGTTTTTGCAAACAAGTGAATGTAATTCCGGTTTTTAATATGATACATGTTTCAGCAAGGCCAATTGCCAAAGAAGTATCAAACGAAGTCATCCCCACCAGAGAATACACAGGGTTAAACTGGATTTGCCTTTATTCCACTGTCAAATAATAGTATAATTTAGACGGTCTAGGTACTTTTTCTGTTTAGGAATTCAGAACCTGATCGACGGAAGATCAGATCTGTTTTTTCACTTTTTTATACGTCGGAAAATGATTTTCTTTATACATAAATGTACACCTAAAGAGACAATACATAGCAACAGTGTCCAACGTGAATGCTAGTGTATTGATGAAATGCATCGCATAGATACTAAGCAAATGGTATGTTTCATACATGGATACCATGTGCCATAGGGTTGGTTTGGCTGAAATTGTGTTCCATAAATTTTGTGTCAATTATAATTCGCACATTTATGCGTGTTATCTAGATATTGTGTTTAGATATGTGAATATGGGCGTTCTTTACCAATGATAACCTTATCGTTTGTGTTAGCCACAATCCATTTCTAAATGTATATATCGGTTGTTTTACGTCAAGTTTGTCGCGACGTTACTCATGGAGATAGTAGGAGATTGTTGGATAGTGATAAACTCAGGGAAGGGGCACTAAAACAGAAAACAGAAACAAACTGTCACCATATTGTCTGAGAAAAGTATATCATCAGGCTCAATCTGGAACAGGGGAATTCGCAACCTTAGGCGGAAACGCTTTTCAATGTATCTGAAATGTGTTTTCATGTCCAGTCGACAAAAGCGTCATAGCAGAAGGACGTCTAGTCCTGCGCCATGACTGTGGAATTCACATTTTTCTATCTATTGTCCTTTACAAAAACCCTAGGCAAATCTAGATCAACCCAACCATGTCTTGTTTGCTTTAAGAAAACAGCAGAAGAGGAATGTTTTCTTCAAAGAAAATATGTTTTTAAAGACATGTTTTCATTGACTAAGTGTTAGTCTAAATGACGTCTTAAATGCTTAAGATTTTCTATTACCACAACCTTCAAATAAGCAATAATTACAAAGCGACGCTAGAAGTATAGGTATGGCATTGCAACCGTTTTGGATGTTTTCATCTCAATAACTAAATTACGTGTCTATAGCCAAACACTTGGGAATGATATTATGAGTGTGAGTTAAAGCTGTACGTCACATCGGCAATATTTCAGCCATATCGTGACGATGGTATTATGAAGATACATGAGTGCAGGGTTGAAATGAATCGAAATAGTTCAAAAGTATTAAATGTTGAGGTGTACACTGAGGATTATGCCAAGATATATCCTGAAAATATTTTATAAAAAGTGCTCAATATGGCGCCAACATTCGGGCGAATTATTATCAGGACCAATTTTCCAAAAGTGGCATCACTGAATTACTGTTCAAACCCGCTTAAAACCCGACTCACTCACTAATACATGTTTAATATATTTTTCTATATGGATGTTTTGTTGTCGTAATGATGTATTTTAACTTAACATACATAATGTTTTTGACATCTTTTAAAGGTTAAGCATTGAAAAGGTTTCATAGTAACGTCGACAGTGACTTCAGAGAAGAAAGCCATTGGCCATGCCTATGTTCGCTAAAACATCAGTGTAGCTATAGATCAAATAAATAATCACTTTGGAAAGTCGGCTTAATACTAAACGGTGGTTCTCCGTCAGCTGCTCACTAACATGGCAAACTGAGGACACATATTCATGTCTGAGAACATACACTTTCTTTAGCCTTCAGTGTGAATAATATTACATCGATTGTGACGAGACATTGTGTTGCTAATACACGAATTATTTAGAAACTGCATCTAAAATTATCAACTGTACTCACACGAGGACAAGGGTGAGGGTGGCGACACTGTGTAGTAGCAGCCACATGTGGGGCGATCGCTTATTTGGTATTCCAAAGGATGAAAAGGCAGGTTTCCTTTTCTGGGAACCTTTCTGGACCCCTTCTCATTTTAAACCCTGAATGTTTCCATCACGAAAGCCTTCCCAATAATATATCAAACACTTGGAGGTGCAAACACATGAAAACAAATTCAGGATTCAATAATTGGAAGACTTCCCGAATGTTTCTGGAAAGGGGAACCTAATTATTCCTGCTGTGTTCGTTCGTTGATATTTTAGAAAGTAGAGTCAGCTAACGGATCGAGAACCACCGTTTAGTATGATATCCTGTGCACGCCACTCTATTTTACCATGTTTGGATACCCTTAACAAGAAGTTATATTTTTATTTATTATACCGCAAAGCAACTTGAGTGTAATTTGTATGTGTGTGTTTATATAAATATTAGTAGATTAGTTCACTTGTACATTAACTCTTGATATGCCAAGTGATAGATAAAACTGAACATTGCATAGCATTAGATGTTCATAGTTGTAAATACCTGTGGGTATTCTCACGTAAATACCGTTTCATGCGGATATTGGCCATGCTATGTCTATCATTTTGTTAAACATTTACGGCATTGAAATTATACAGTATGTTAAATATATGTGTATGCAAATACATCAGTAACGCAAAAATGCCGTAAATGTAAATGTTAACAGTTCCTGTATGAAATGTTTCAGCATAAAATACTTCCCGGTCCATTGTTATTCACAATTCGCTTTTTGTATCTTATTTATTAGAGCAAGCCTGGAGGTGAACCCGGTAAGTTTTATCCTATACAAAGAACGTACTTCCTTCTCGTTATCCATCCTCAGTCAACTATTAGTGTCAAAACTAATTACCAAAGGCATTAACATTGACGGGATATTCGGAAACGAATGATTGACTCAATTTCGAGTGTTTACAGAAACGATTTTCCCTTTTTTTGCCCCCGATCGTTTATGTTAGTGTAATTAGAAATGCTAACGTCTACGAATATTCCAAACTGACTCATTAAATCTGACAGCGGACAATGAAATATGGAGGTTACAAGAATTGCAGGCGACGGGTTATCTCTACAGTTAAAGAGTTCAGTGCTTGAATGTGTCATTTCCGATACATAAGCCGATATGAAACTGACAAATTTTGTTAGTTTTGCAAAAGAACATCTTCTGTATGCAGAAGAATGAGAAACGTGACAAAATGTACGGTACGGATCACTGGAATAACAGGCACTGTATGATATTTATTAGTTGCGCCTGAAGAGGTCACTCAATTACACATTGTGCAATAGCAAAACGCGTGATTTCAATGACAAATATGGAACACTCGCAACATTCCTGGGCTTATTCAACGACATTGCGTGTTGAGATGATAGATCACTGAGAGGAACTTATGCACACTGGATGAGCCCAGCAACCCTGTTGTACATGGGAGTTGTGGATAGATACGATAGTTTTTTGTGAAACTGACACCTGAATTCTAAAGGTGGACCGTTTCATAAAACTGATATTACACGGGAGGTCGTTTAGTATTTTATATGTATATGATGCTACTATTCTTAATCCTATTTGTCAATATTCCGTCCCATCAACACAATTTACACCATCAAGTGACAGGAATACAAGTCTCGCAAGTGCATTGTATATGGCAGCTCCGTCAGATGCAGAATTGTAATTTTCAATAAAATCTATAAAAAACAACACTTTGTATGTTCCCGTTCACATTCAAGTATTTTATTAAGTATATAAGGCATCCAGGCCAGAGCACATTGCCTTGTGACATTAACAGTGAGTTAATTCGTAAAAACATTCTTCAAGTGTTCGCACTCATTTCGAAAACATTTAAAACCCAGCACAGTCCAAATATAAACAAGCCTTAACACTTCAAACTAACTTGACATTGCTATTTTACATACTGTCTAGTTCAGAACAAATTGAATATCAAATTACCCACACATTATATATTACCATGTAGTGTTAATGAAAGACTGTACAAAGTCACACACTGCACAACAGCTATGCTAGCTAGACAATTGCAACATAGTTGTGTTTATGAAAATGATATCTGACACATATGAGAAAATACTAAAATGATACACGTGTACTATGTCTGCAGCATAAACTGACGAAAATAATTCAAATGTGTTATCAGTAAATGGCTATGAAAAATATACCTAGGTACTTGGAGGCAGATTCAAGTCTCTCACCACTGTACCACTATTATGGAATTTCGAAAAAAACATAAAATTATCTTGTTAAAGTTTACTCTAATGCCGTACCAGTAACAAACACGTACACTTGCTATGTAAGAGGGGTACACAAACTACGTGATTTAGATCTAGACTACCGGCTGTCAGACTTTCATTTTTTTGGAAGTTTCAGTTGCTGAGTGGGTTAGATCGCTGACTTTGTGTGCTGGCTATTAGGTGCATCACTCTGACAGTGTGTGTTCGAATCCCAGACTGCATGCAACCCAAATTATTACTAGAATCTGTACTTTACAAATAAAGTGTTATCCCAAATATAACATGTGTAGTTCTCAGGGTATGCTCTCACCCCTATCTTAAGAATAGTAAATACGCCCATGTAGAAGGAAATCAAAAAGAAGAGAATCCTGAAAAAGTCGAGCAATATGAGGCCGGGCGTTGTCATGCTGAAAGGTAATGCCTGGACCATGACAACGCAAAAACGGTAGAACAACAGGGCCGATGATCTCGTAGCGCTGTCCATTGAGATTTCCCTCAACCACTACCAAACGGGTCCTCTGTCTTGCTGTAATCCCACCCCATACCATAACGCTGCCGCCCCGGAACCGATCTTCCATGACACAATGATTGACGTAACGTTCACCTCGACGTCGGTACACTCGAATCCGTCCATCGTTGTGGCTGAGGTGAAAACGAGACTCGTCAGTGTATAGAACTTGTCCCCACTGCATAGGCGTCAAGCGTAGACGCTGTCTTCACCACTGAAGACGTGCTTGACAGTGGTTTCCTGTCAAAATGGGACGTCTGGCGGGTCTTCTGGCGACAATCCCTTTACATCTGAGGCGACGACGTACGGTTTGTGAAGATAGGCGTGGCATCGAACAGGCGTGGCATTTCGTAATGTTAAATAATTGCGTAATTTTGTTGTTTTTCTGAGTGGTTGTTGTCAGCACGATGCTAAACAATGCATATGGAATCCCGTTAACGCACATTGTTTTATACCCATTCGTGGTTAGTGAAATGCATGAGGTTTGCATAAAAGTCAACTTTTGCATGGAATGCATGCTTTCCTGTAGCAGTTGCGTTTTTTGCGACTTGATTCCATACATGTACTACAATATTGAAAACCAAACTTTACTTGTTGAAAAATACACTACAATATTGGTGACACAGCAACTTTTGTTGCTGAGCATATAAAAATTCCTTAAGATGTGTCTGAAAATTTTACTTCCGTGATCACCCTAACCAGTGTTTTATCAGTTTGCACAATCAACTCTTATATGGGAAATGAGTATTCAGTTGAAACTTTCTTTCCTACTTGCCAAAATAATATTGAACATTTGACATTATATTTCTAAATAGTAATAAAGCAATACACGACCATTTCCATAATAGTCCATTGTTTGATTCCGACTGTATAATAAGCATGTATTAAATCTAAATTATAGGAAAAAGGGTATTCCGAAAATATGAGCGTCTCCTGCCACCTCCCACCTGTACTACATATGCAAAGGGAAGTCAAGTGTTCAACTGAACAAACACGGGAACATATGGTTAAAGTCAAGCGTATATCTGAACAAACACGAGAACATGTGGTTCAAATCACGTTAAGGAATTGTATCGAACATACTTGTGGACACTGATGCGCCTACTTTGGACATGTCCTCCAAATGACTACCATTGACATTTTGAAAGCTTTACTAAAGTCGTGAATTATGTAACCCTCATCAAATAACTTAATGTGGATTCCAAAGTTTATTGTTATATTGCAATATGTATCTGGTATTAAAAGGACTAATTTGTTATAGTTTAATTATAATCACAGTATGCAGACGTTCTAAAGCACCGGCACTAAAATGACACAAATTTGTTCATTTGTAGAAACCTACATCAATGGCTATAGTACTTCCGGTGACAAACAACGTTTCACGGCAATGGCGATATCAGTGTTACCTGGGGCAGAGCCTGGCTAATCAAATTCGGAACATGGCAGTGTAACTTAGAAAATTTGACACACTCGAGTTAGGTAGAATGAATAGCAAGTGTTGGCTTGTCAAGGCAGTTTCAGTGTTGGCAAGACGTCCTATGATCGATGTCAAACTGGCCGCTACCCATTCATAAATATTGAGATAAGTGCTCACTATTCGCCCACTTCCGACAGGCTGTTGATAAGTCACAACTTATCGGTTAATCACATCACTTACAGGGATGATGGTATTGAAACAGTCGTTCTGTGACTCGTTCAATTACATTTGTTGTTATTTATTGTCAAAAAGAAAGAAAATGTATTTGCAATTGTTAATTACCTTATGCTCCCCGTTAATTCATCATATAATTTTATGGCAAATTTCCATTTCATCTATCATGAGCCTTTTCCAAAATTAATTGTTCAGCTCTGATAAGAAACGTCACAGAATCATATTTTGTGTCCAGAGGAGTTGAAACAAACTATAGTCATAGGTAGGCCTATTATGTGCATGTTGACAATGTAATTTGGTGTGATTTTTGTCAATACTTTTAATATCTCGAAGTAAGCGTGTTGTCCGTAGACACTTATGTACACTGAAAAATCAGGTTTTATTCACACACAAAGTTATTAATCTAATTTGTAAATTATGATTATTAAATCTTTGCCATTTTTCTCAAAAAGTGACCTCACTTAAATGTAATCTGGATGATGGGAACAAACTTGATCACTACAACCCCATTTAGCATATGTTTAGCATATTCAGGAAAAGATAAATCTCCATGCTTAATATTTCAATTATATCTTGATGTAAGCATTGTAAAGAATTGTTTTAGAGGTATATCTTATGTGTTCTCATAAGTGTTATTTAGCTTTTGCAGTTGGACCAGATTTCACGATTTCACGAGTAGATGTACATGATTCACCAGAATTACCACTGACCCCAAGCATAACTTCAGCTCAAGAGCAAGACGGATGCAACAGATCTTCAGATTTCTTTGAATATTTTGCGGTAAAGCAATACATTGAATATGAAAGAACAGTTCATGTTGTGTGTACAGTTGTAAACATATGAAAGTCTTATAAAGTGGCAGTATGAAGAACTGGTTCTGTAAATGATGTCTGTGACCATAAGAATACACCGTGTACACTGGACATTTCGTGGAATAGGACATTGTTGTCATCAACGTGGTGATACAGAACATCTTTGGACGTGAATCTTGATACTGACATAAATTACAGACCGTGCTGTTGAGATATTCAAAATCACACTGGCATAAGTAGTTATTTCTTCAGGATTGGCATCTTTGAGTATTTGCCATGAATGTTAAATAGTTTGTGAGTAGCTATGACCTTTGATAAAATAAATGAATAAATCTAAAGCTTTTGTATTGTTTTTTTAAGTGTTGATAATGCCACATATTAGAATATTTTCTTTTAAAACTTAACCAATGGCATAGCAGTTATTGCTTTATGAAATTCATTCATATTTTTTTGTTGAATGATCAAGATGTCTTGTCTTTGCATCAGGTAAGGATTCAGCGTTCAAATGCACTGATCCAAAGGACGGTAACCAATAAACATTATTCTTGACTAGCAATCTTAAAACAAGGCAGGTCCAAATGGATATTGGAAAATATTAGATGTCAATTACCTCATTGCTTTACTTGGCTTTATTGGCAGAATATTTGAAACATAAAAATGTGAAAACGTAGGTGCAGTTACTTCTATCTCAGAATCAAGTCAATATTGTTGTACTAAATCGTGTTCAATGTTCAGTAAAATGATTGATAAGTTCAATATTTTAATGTTTTGGACTTCTGGCATTTTTTTGCTTGGCTCGTTCGAGCCTCACTGCCAGAAATATTAATACTGTTAATCTCATTTATTCTTGCCCATGCTATCAATCAATGTATGCAATGTAATGACAATTATATTGCTGACATTGCGTAGCACACTTCTTATATTTCTTCCCACACAATAATATTACACTTCATTGTTTGGTCAAAATCGTTCACCATGTAGGACATCATTCAGAGTACTTTCCTTGCGTTTTGGCAACGTCTGATTTCAAGTTGCTATATGCTGTATGCTGCTTCATCTTTTGGTTGTTGTACATTAGAAATTCATTCATCACTGTCATTTATCCAAAGTAAGTAAATCATTATTTTTCTCTCAACTTTTCATTATTACAACAAACCATATTTTTCTTGGGTCTCTGAGTCTTTCTTATTAATTTTGTCATCTAAACTTCCATAGAGTCATCCTGTGCATGGGGATGAGAGTAAAATGTTAGTGCAAGCCTACCAAAGTGCCAAAAATAATACATCTGCATTATTATATCTGCATTATTATATCTATTCACATTTAATATAAAAACTAATTTTGTTAATTCCAAAACAATTTATGCACATGATTTCTATATTGCATAAATTCCCATTGTCTTCTTCATAAAAGTGTTTAAGAAATAATTTTCAACCTATAACTAACAAATAAACATGTTTTGTTTCACAGTACATACTTTAATTAAAGGTGTGTGATAGAGTAAATATGACCAAATATAATGCATATTTAATTTTATAATTTAAATATATGACTGGTTTATTAAGAACTATGATTACTAAAGCACATATAAATAAATTAACTAAAGTACATTTCACGTTTACAAATTTCATACTCCAAATATGGCCTAATTGAATACCTAGTCAAACTGTCAAAGACACGGCTTCTATGACACTGCTCATAATGTACGACACCAGAACGCCGTGGTAATTTGGGTAGTTTAGCCAACCTATTAGTTGTTACATCTTCATAAATAATCTTACATCAGAGAAACATGTAACACATCCTCCATAATCATAAAACACTGTCCACTGGGAATATAAATACACGTCTAAACGATAGTTCCCCACTGGTTGTCAAAATTATTTTAAAGGTAAAGAAAAGAGCACGTACCTTTACAACGGGCCCATGGTGGGTCATTAGTCAAGCATGAACCGATACCTTTGCGGGAATTGCAAATAACTGATCACACCATTCCGAAATGAGACAAGTACTACAACTGTCAACAGCGGTGACAACCACGTGTGGTAGTATACTTGGTCCCGTCCACCAAAGTTAGCTTTGGCGGTCGCGCATTTCGAAAGAAGAAGTAATTCAAAAGTATAGGCATATCAGCGGAAATACTGGTATCGGAAGGAGCGCTTCGCGAGACTTACAGATCCTATTACCTTTCCAATAGGCGTACACCCAATATTCTCCCTCATGGTCATATACATATATTATTTTGAAGTAACCTGGTGTTTTAGAATGCAGGGCAAATGAAATATACCAAGTACACAAATTGTATAGATGTGGCACAACACAATCAAAACTATTTCGGGTTTTCGGCTTGATTACCAACAGTCCCATCGTCCCACGTTCTTGTTCATACATGTGTGAGATAGAAACAACCATCCATAAAGCATATAAGTTGGACTACATGAACAGTTCTGCAGTAATCTGTTTTCGTGACATAAGCGTGGGCCCTGACCGTTTATGCTCCCGATCGTTGCAGGGTGCAATCATGCTCTTCGGAACTGGTTTCAGTGAGACGATTCAAGGATACGCCTGTCTTTTATACCTGACTTGATTTATAACTGTTACATTTACTCATATAACCACCTGAAATAACTTGACAAAGACCTCGGTTCTGGGACCAGCTGTGTCGTGGTCGATATTCAATCACAATGGTTGCTACTTGTAAGACAGGACAAACACATCACAGTATCATCGTTTTTATTTACAGATGATATTTGGACTGTCTCCGTTCATGTGGCAGTGATACGAGTATGAGAAATATTAAGGCTTTGACATGTTGATTAATTTTTTTCTTAAACCTCAATGTACAATTGTATCTTCTCGTACGTTTTTCTCGCCCTTAAATTGGATTTTTTTTTGTAAGAGTTACATCCTCATGTTTCTTGTGACACAGCAAAATCGCAATTGAAATATCGACGGAAATAAAAATTACATCTTTAAGTTTTAAGTGTAAATGCTGACTATCAAGGAATTACCGATAGAAATAGGCGGTAAAGTAAATGTATCAATAAAGACGATTATATTGACGTTAACTTCTATCTCTGGTAACTTCTGGGAACGTCAATGAAATATGCATCAATCATAAGTTAATTGAATTGTTTTCTAAATATTCCTTTACAACTGAAAGTACATTTTGTACTGTTTGATTTTCGTTTCATAACAGTGGAATATATTGTGTACACTATATATGAAAGAAAACGTATAAGCTCCCTGCCGACAAGAGTACACTTTCACTACGTCCATTTATAATACCTAAATACTGACACGCTGTGCGTTGTCTTCTCAAGAACGTTATTCATGCTCAATAGTCCCCTTTGGCAACCATCGACATCGACAGCGCGTCATTCAAACTCCTATATAAGTGTTAAAGCAAACGATAATCCTTATTTTCCCTGGCCTCCCATCACAATGTAATTAGATGGTCTTAGACTGAATATTCCCAATTGGCTCTTTATCTGAGATGGCAAGGATCCTCTGCTAGTTATGAGAATTTGAATCCTGAAGAATTGTTTTCGGACAGGTTAGCTTGTCAGATAAGTAGTCCTGTGGCGGGTTAAGAACTTCTTGCTTTGTGTTCCTGTGGGAAGTGATGTTTGTGTCATGGGATGTTAGGAGAATCCCTGGCATAGATCCTTGAAAAGATATCTAATATGAATCATTGAAAGAGTAAACTATATTGAACCGCAAAAGAAACGTCACCATGGATAGATATATGAGAAATATTTTTTCTCCAAACACTGTAAACATACTTTGAGACACATTAAAAAGATGAAACTGATCATCAAAGTTGAAATTAAAGTGTCAAATGTCCTTAAAGTGAAACACAACACTTGTCTCTGAGAAAATGGCATCACAAGTCTCAGTATCTCGTGTGTCTGCCATGTGCATTGATGACTGCCGTGCGGTTGATGAAGGCAATAGGCACTTGAGCCCACACTCTGAGAGACGCCTGACGCAGTTCAGCTGCGGTTGTTGGCCTTGGCCGGACGTCATTCAGCCGTCTTTGAATCTCGTCCCACAGGTGCTCAATGGGATTTAAATCGGAACTGAGGGCAAGCCACTGCATGGTTCTGATGCCATTCTGCTGGAGGAAGTCTCTCGTTTCTCTCGTTGGACACGGGCCTTATCATGCTGAAACTCGTGTTTGCAGCGACTTGCCAAATTAGGTATGGCGTGTGGTCTCAAGACTTGATCAATGTACCGAGCTGCTGTGACACCATTGCCTCTCCCTGTACCGATGTTCTGGAAGACCACAGGGCCGACCCTCTGCTGTGCAAAACCAATTCCACCCCACGCCAAGATGCTCGGACCACCCCATGAGTCTCTCTCAACAACACAAGCATCCGAATAACGTTCCTCAGGTGTGGCCTGTGACGGTATGTGGCCTGTGACAGTGGAGGTGTCTGCTCGTCAATCGTCGACGCACGGTGTCCGCACTAATGTGTCGCTCGTGTGTCCCCATGGTCTGTCGAGCAGTTTCCGCAGCAGAAACAAAGCGATGTTGAAGATGCTGTCCCACAATCTGACGATCCTGACGTCGGGTGGTGACCCTTGGTCTTCCACAACGTGGTCGGTCATATGTAGTGATGGTTATCTGGTACCATTGCTGGTCCTTATGTGTACTTGCATTGGCTACTTGCCGGGCGGTTTGTCCAGCTTGCAATTGTCCAAGGGCTTGGTGTCGTTGATTTCTTGTCACTCTTGGCATGTGGAGCAATTCAATAACGAATAAATGTTATGCGATCTATGTGGATTTTAATAGGGCAAGAAATGGGGGAACGCGTGTGCATTTCCATTTGCACGGAACTTACGTGCATCAGGTTACCATGGCCGTTGCCGTGATGCGTTTATGGCGATCGGTTTTATTGTCATCTGCTTTATTTTTTATCATCAAATTTCATTTTCCGGACAAGGTAATGTTAAATCAAAGAAACTTTGCCAAAAATTACCAAGATATTTATATGACAATTTTTTATGCAATGTTACTTGGGGTGACGTTTCTTCTGCGGTTCAATATAGATGCATGTATATCTATAATGCATATGGTGTCAATAAAGATCTATTCATCCCAAGGAGAATGCCGACCCTCAATCATGTCTGCTAGGCTATCTTTCTGTCCGTCACAATTTTCGATTCACATAGTATTGTTTCGATTAATTTCGAATGACCAGATGCACAGTTTAAATCTCCGATCTATTCCATACAGTTGCACCCGAAACAAAACATAATTTCAATTATAAATTGAAACCTTTAAGTGATAAAAGATCAACATTCAACATTCCATAGCACCCCCCCCCCACACACACACACAAAATAACGCCGCCCCCCCCCCCCCCCCCCGAAAAACAGACAAACAAAAAAAAAAACAATCAACACAAAATAGAACAACAAAAGAAAACAAACAATACACACAAAACGAAAAACAATACAGTAACAACTGTGAAACTCTCAATTATTAAATATATCATATTTTTCCATAATGTTATCATGTAAGTTCATCATCAAGATTTAGATGGCATGGTCATGTTGGAAAGAGGACGCTTCTTTGCGTGAAGATCAACATATCAAACACAACTGCAGTGTCGTTGTAATTACAATCGTTCGGTGAATAGGTTTTTCTCAAAATGTGTTGGCATATTCCATCACCTATGCACTTTTTGAGTACTCCTGATTTCAGTGAGAAGCATTTGTTTGGAAAATGGGTTGTGATCATGTTCTCGACACGGAAGAAACTGTGCACGGAGAAAATATATTCTGGATTGAAATACAACACAGCAAGAACAAAATGATGCAGACGCTGTAGCAGCTGAATGATCGGACCATAAGAAAATATCAAAGGGACCAGAACAACATCGATTACGATGACGTCAGAAGATCAAAATGGAGTAGGGGGTCATACGAAAAAGTCACAAAGTCAATAACGGGTATGACCACTCTGTGCGTGAATCACAGCAGTGCATCGGCGACGCATGGAGTCTACCAAATGGGCATGGAAGGCCTGGGGAATGACCTGCCATATCCTCCTCAAATCCTGTGCCAAGTCACGGACGTTATCTGGAGGATGTGGAAGACGACGCAGACGGCGCTCCATTTTATCCCACACATGCTCTATTGGGAAGAGATCTGGAGAAACTGCAGGCCACAGCAGTAACATGACATTGTTATGGTGAAGGAAATCCATTGCGACCCTAGCCGTGTGAGGACGAGAGTTGTCCTGTTGAAATGTCAATCCCGGGCCATGACGTTGCAGGAAAGGAATGACCATAGGCCTCAGAATCTGATCTCTGTAGCCAACACCGGTGAGATTGCCCTGAACAACCACCAAAGGGGTTCGGTGCCGTGCTGTTATCCCACCCCAAATCATCACAGAGCCACCTCCAAAACGATTCCTCTCCACAATACAGTTGCGTGCATAACGTTCTCCCAAACGCCGGTAGACACGTTGGCGCCCGTCACTGTGGGAAATGTTGAACCTCGATTCATCTGTAAAGACAACATTTCTCCACCATATTCGAGGTTGGCGAACATGATTTCGACACCATCTTAGACGGTTGACTCGATCACGGTGTGTCAGGATGGGACGTATGGCAGGGCGTCGTGGTCGAATCCCGTACTGACGTAAACGATTCCTGACTTTGTTGGGATGGATACGGCGCAGTCCAGGAATTGTCTGGGACGTCGTTACTGCCGTTTTGGAACCTGTGTCGGAGATGTGTAACTCGAATCCATCTGTCCTGTCTTGGCGTCGTTACTCGGGGACGTCCTGAACGTGGGTGGTCGGCAACGTCATTTGTGTTCTGATAACGCCTCACCAATGCCGATATCGTGTTACGATGGCATTTGAAATGTGTTGCCACCTGTTGTTGCCTCATTCCCGCTCGGATCATTCCAATGGCTTCATGACGCTGTGCAGCTGTCAATCTTGGCATGATTTGCTTGCGATATGCTTGTGTCTGCGCCTGAGAATTTTTGAATGACCACAGATCATGCTTTCCAAAGTGACAGCGAATTGAATATGCTGTGTACAGCTGCACAGGATGCACGTGCAGTAACACATTGCACGTCCATAGGCCCCCATCAATGACGTCATATCGCATGGCACGTGCATGAGCGTTTGAATGTCTCCAATAATTGCTGTGTTCAAACCTATATTTCATATATGGACGGTGTGCCCTTATACATGTATCTATATTTTCTCCGTACACAGTTTCTTAATGTGGCTAGTATATATACATTTGAGTGACACACCCCTGTTTCCTAAACTGAACAAACTCTTTCGTGGAAAGCGCTATGACGACAACGATGACCTTCAAGCTGTGGTTGTAATGACATGTTAAATAACCGATCTTTTGGCATGACCTTCATGGTGTCCCCTCAATGCTGGGATGTGTGCTCTCCGTGCCATCTGGACAAGTGAATCATATGATTGTATGGCCATTTTAAATCTAATCGACAGGGTCCAAAATTATCACAGTTGACTGATGAAAGTACAAATGATGGGAGGAAAGACTTCAACCAAATGGTATTATGTTAAGAGTATTAACAAATAACAATAACATAATTATGCGCTGAAAACAGGATTGAGGAAGAACACGTGAAAACGCCCCTGTTTTATACAGGTTCAAGGGAATGGGAAATGTTGATTATCAACACCACCTGTCTTCTAATGTTTTCCTCATGTAAACAATTTAAGCAACGATAATCCCTTCGTTCCTGAAAACTATTATTTTTCACTCTTAGTACAACATACCCCATATTGATATGGATCGATAATGCTTCAAGCAATAGACACTTAAGTGTATTTACTGTGGTTGGCGGAGTTTCAAAACTAATTTTTGTTTCTCTAGTCAAATAGATATTATTCACGGAATAATGATTGAGAAAACACGTTTTCGATAGTAATACAAAATGCAAAGTAATCCCTTTTTTGTTGACATTTTATTAAGTTCCAGATATATTCTCAGAATATCTTAACAGAATTAGACACTGCTGTGTCGTAAGGATGTTTGTAAATGCAGCCACGATTCTTTGTTTAAACAATAATATCAAAAATTGTGGGGTCATTATAGAAAAGAAATTATGTCATATTGTCTTCTTCGTTTATGTTCACAAGAACATGATAAATTATACCAATGGGACACAGAGGTCGTTACTGCAGTTAAAGTGACGATAGCGTGTCAGGAGCAGCTACAGAAAAAGGTCTCAAGCGTTAACGAACACTAGGCTGTGCTCAAAAACGCACAACTGATAAACCACAGACACAGACTTGAGCAATGAGTCGTAAGTCAAGTTTGAAACGTTTCACGCATGTATGACAGGCCTAATGATAAATATATCTACAATGCGACAGATTCCATTAATCATGTTACTTTTCCTGGCACCACATCCCACAAAAGAAAGGTTACTATTACAAAGTTATAAGAACTTTACAGATACATTATTACAGATGCCAGTGCAGTTTCGTTGGAGTCTTCGGTATGAAATGGTAGGGAACACCTTCATGATCATGTATTGTAGTATTGGATTGATCTATGAAGAAACAACAAGTTCAGAATCTTGAAAAGATGTTTCTTTTCCATTTGCAGAACGCCTTGACCGAGTTTCTTATTAATATTTGGAATCATTTTGGACAAATATTCCAGCCTAAAATGAAACTGTGCATTCCGAAAATGTAAACTATGTGTGATATAAAAGTATCTAATGCCGAAAGATGTAAAAATAGTGACAGATGAATCTAACAGGTATGGTGCAACAGATCACCTTGTGCGAAGGCACGAACAACGTAACGACCACAGGAAAGCCACTATTCATCTGGACCACCTGTTACTTTCCTATTTAAAAGATGATCCTTTGGACATTCCTTCGTTCAGCAAGTGGAACGTGTCAGGAGAACTGCCGAACGTTATCGGGCCATTGGAAGGTTGTGTGGCGGAATTCGCATCGCAAGGTGGCCGACCGCTTCCATTGTCACAGACAAACTATTTCATCGCTGATGAGACGAGTCCTCATAAACCTTTTGCGGCTTAATACTACTGTGTGAGTAGGTTATTTAACTGCGATGTTGATAAACTGCGGAAGTATTCATTAATCAGGACATTCCGCCAGAAACTGGCCTTTAGATACAGTCACATTTGTTTCACATAAAAACAATTCAACGACTTGAATGGACACTGCAGTCTCAAATATCGTGTTAATTTTTGTAACCCATTGTTTTCCCGCTGAGCCACCGGGGCAGGTGATGAAATGGTATTCAATCTTACATGACATGACTTCAGTTATCTGCATGCTGCACGTGATCTTTCTCTCGCGAACTTTTATCGAATTCCTACCGCGCCTCACTGTATTGATTTACTTTTAGGTATCCCGATGTCTTCTTATATATTTCTGGTATTTCTTGCGTTTAGACTGTTTATTAGTTCTATAAAAACTTTCTCCTTGGCCTTGACTGAGGATTTAAGCCCAGGGCATCGGGGCATCGGGGTATAGGGTCAGGCCTTCCGCCCTTCCCAATATCCCTCTACCCTTGCCTTACATTCTCAGCCATTGACCAGACCCATTATCCCGATGTCCCGGGCTTGCATTCTCAGTCAAGACCTCGTCCCCGTCACACATCTCCGCAACCGTCTCTAAACTGCCGTGAACACTGCCCAGACCATTCCAGAGAACCGGAACATCCACCCATGGCCAATCACACTTCTGAACCACCTTTAACACGGGATTCTAGCACAACGTCCTGTCACGGGGCACATTCTGGCCTTATCCGTGCAACATGTGCCCATTAATGTTCAAAAAATGATATGTTTAATAAATCTCTCAAAACGTTCCCCCTGTATGCCATCTGTTGTCAGTTACATTGTACCTCGATTTCTACCCGTGGATAGTTTCCTTTTGTGGCTATTATAGATTAGTTGGTGCGGCCGAATAGTAGCATTTGTATGCTATTGTCAGAACTGTAATAAGATGGACTGATACATGTATGACCACACAGTACCGATCATAAGCAATGTGATAGTTCCCTTTATGAATGTGTAGTGGTTCATTAATAGAATAACATGTGTTTAATGTTATTGTGTTTTCTTAATTTAGATACGATTACGCGAAGACAACGGAAGATGTTGCCGAAATATTTTGCTTCATCACATGAACCAATGCATTACTTAAACACCATATGGCAACGCCATGGATCATATTCTGTTATGGCCTGAATGCATTGTTTCAAAAGTTAATTTTTAATGTCTTATGTTAATTACAAATTTTATTCAATGTGTTTAAAATATAACTTGACTGGTACCATTTCATTTCAAGGTGTTAACTGGTAAATTGGTGTATGTGTGTCTGATATTGAGTTGAATATCCGGGTTGGAATTGGTCTACAGCAACACATACTTGTCGTAAAAGGCGATCGGGTGGTCAGGTTCGCTGAGTTGGTAACAGCATGTCAACGTAACTCAGTTGCGTAGATCGATGCTCATGATTTCAATCACTGGATTGCCTCATCCAGACTCAATTATCCACATAACATCGTCATATAGGTGGAATATTGTTTAGTGCGTGTATGTAACTTTGAGTCGTGTGTTCGTTATGTTGCGATATTTTAAATTTGACTTGACATTTCGTTTGCAACATAATCTCCAATTGTCTCAGAATGTTTATATTGGCACTGTAAACATCATCTCCTCGGAAACCACAGATCCAATGAAGATGATTTTTTTCTGCCTGTTCCCACCAGTGATGACCCTCCCTTGTTTGATCATGAGGTTAGACTCGGATTTTTAAACCTATTTGTGGTCATGACCCAGGCCGTTTGCGCAAATATTTTCGGTTAGAAACAAATATGTTGTGACAATGTTCTTTAATTCATTAAATGCATATCTGGCTCTGTAACGTTCTTCTCTGCTGTAAATGCCGGACTGAGGAAGCTGAACATGTGGCATATATGTTTCTTATGATGACATCGTATAATGCTAAAATCATTAAAAACGTAAAAACCAGAGCATAATAATATCGTCTCGAATGTCCGAAACCGATTACACCGAAAATCAATTAGATTTTTCATTAAATAAATTATTAGTGCCAATGCTTAAAGTAGGTGTGAAAACTGCATGTGAACATCGAAACACGGGTTAACATCGCGCATTATGTTGACAAGCGGCGTGACGACCCGTGAAGATCCGGGATAGACAAGGTATTCAGCAGCCCATGCGTGCCGTAACAGGTTACTGTGCTTGTCGGGATCGATGTGTAGATCGATGCTCATGAAGTCATTCACTGGATTGTACACTCGAATATTTACAGACCGCCGTCATATACCTGGAATATTGCTGAGTGTGGCGTTAAACAACAAACAAACAAATAGTATTGGTTTCTCGGTTTATATCCACCACTGACGGTGTTTCCCTGTTACCTTATGTATCCAGTAAGTTTATGTTATGCTGACAGACTTATGAAAATTGGCAGTTGTCTTTGTCATGTATATTGCTGGTTCTGGTTTTATTGAGACGCCATACAGTCGTATCTGATGGGTGTGTAATCTCAAGGTAGATTCACAGTTGACGGGGATTGTTAGGCATGGTAACAATCATATCTGTGTGAAGACAGATAAACATTACAAAGTTACCTTTCCATCACGGTTTCTTTCTTTGCGTTCTATATTATATAACTATTCGAAATGTGACGGAATAGTAAATTCTTAATAACGATTTTCTTTCATGTATGGATACTGCCTTCAATTCTGATTAACTGTCTTACACGGAGACGTTGTCAGCATTGGCACATGACGAAACTATGTCAATGTAAGATAATTATTATTAATGTAATACACATCGCCCACATTTATGACTTGTACGTATAATAGAGTAGGTTGCAGGGAAAAAATGGGTTACATTGATATGTATTAGTACGTCAGCGTGCATGTAACTTATTGCATGCTGAACTGTTTATGTGTCCAGTAAAGACTAGAGTGAGTATATATTGTCGTTTTTCCCGTGGTTGGTTACAGCAGCATCTTCCTAGTAAAAGAGCTAATGTTTCCTTTATATGTCGATAAAAAACATAATGTGGGTTTGAAACAAGGAGAGCAGTATTCTGTATGCCTAAAAGTTGTCCAAAACATATGGAATTTGATTGAATGTTTGAACCATCACAAAATAGTAGCTCGGACAAACGCAAATTTAGCTGCTTCATCTAACACTAAGATCACTTACTAAACCAGTCACTGGCCGGCATGGTGTACGTTAGGACTCTGTTACATGTTTTAAAACTGATAATTGCCATTGTTAGTTTGGATAAGCAGACATAAAAAACACTGGTCTTACTCTTACAATAAAGCAGTAGTTTTGATATCCTACACCACTTTCTGCAGACACTAAACGATTCTGTTCATCCAATTAGTTGGGGATACTGATCGAACGGATGTACGGAACATCACTTTCAATAACTTTAACACGGAATGATACTTGCTATCATGTTACTCGCCTTCGTGTTTCATTGAAATAGAATTACCATCGAACGTAAGCTTCTCTGGTTTGTGTTCTAATCGATTATCATTAACTGCACAAAGATCGTAACATGTGCCAGATTACTTCAAGTAGCAGTACACTAATGTTCAGTCGACAGACCGAGGATGTCATCTACCAGGAGAAACGTTACTAACTTTACTTATAACTTGAAGAATCTTGGAATATATCGGATGTCAATCTTGATGGGTCATGTTCAGCGATATGTCTGAGCAATTTTCACCGTATAACCACAGTGGGTACTTACATATGCCTACTTGTACAGCTCAACATAAGTTGTCATTTCCGTAGATATATTATACTACATAGTCGACCGCTCAGAGAAAAAGGATTTGGGGCTCACGTGTTTGCTGATATCATTGTATACTCGCCAGCATTGTGTAGCGTTTGCGGAATAATTTTATACATCACACTCTGAAACATGAGCATAGTTACCATTACAGTTATAGAAAGTATACTTGCGACTAGGCGGAGAAGTTGTACTGTTGTAATATAGGAAAGGTATAGATTGCATGTATATGCTACATACTGTTCAACGGGTATATATGTCATCATGAATGTTGTATATTAGTAGATATATGTTCATCACATTGTGTATTTCTAATACCAATGGATGGGTACACATGACAGTTCACTGTTGCATATCATCAGATGGGTATACATGTTGCACACTGTTAGATAGACACATGGCATTTTACATGTTGCATACTGTTAGATGGATATATGGCATTTTACATGTCGCATACTGTTAGTTGGACATGTGGCATTTTACATGTTTCATACTGTAAGATGGATATAAGGCATTTTACATGTTGCATACTGTTAGATGGACACATGGCATTTTACATGTTTCATACTGTTAGATGGACATGTGACATTTTACATGTTGCATACTGTTAGATGAACACATGGCATTTTACATGTTGCATACTGTTAGATGGACACATGGCATTTTACATGTTGCATACTGTTAGATGGATATATGGCATTTTACATGTTTCATACTGTTAGATGGACATGTGGCATTTTACATGTTGCATACTGTTAGATGGACACATGGCATTTTACATGTTGCATACTGTTAGACTGATGCATGGCATTTTACATGTTTCATACTGTTAGATTAATGCAGGGAATTTACATGGTGCATGTACATGTTGATTATTGTTAGCTTGGTATATGTGGCACAGCAAATATTGCATATTATTAGATGGATATACATGGTATTATACTTGCTGCATAATATTAAATCGCTCTCCACCACATGTACTGCTGCATGTTATTAGAACTTAAACGTTATATCTACTACCATAAGATACGAACACAACAGGTTTGCATTGGATCTGACGGTATTCTGCATGTGGCGTAAACTGGTTAATGCCAGTCTAACATGTGGAGAACTGACCGCCATCACTTTCGTGTCCAGCTAACAAAACCTTCAAAGTAGAACTGCTTCTTGGACATATATATATATAAGATGTGGGGGGATTATACCATCAAACTCGCAGTCAGTGGATGGAAGTCTTTCCCAAAATGATTCCAACCTCGTAACATTTTCACACCATGATGAAAGTTTATCTCGGAACAAACACCAGTCTGATCCTAAACTGGATTATTGTAATAGTGGCATTATGTCTCACTGAATACATTTTTCACAGACGAAGCACACTTTGAGAAAACGTACTGAATACGTGGCGTGCAAGTTGAAATACTTGCAACCTCAAGCCCTGTCTGGGGCCCTTGGACCACATCACCCCATGTTGGTCGTAAGATACTCCCGATTATAATGGGACCACATCACCCCATGTTGGTCGTAAGAGACTCCCGATTTTAATGGGACCACATCACCCCATGTTGGTCGTAAGAGACTCCCGATTATAATGGGACCACATCACAACATGTTGGTCGTAAAAGACTCCCGATTATAATGGGACCACATCAGCCCTAGTTGGTCGTAAGAGACTCCCGATTATAATGGGACCACATCACCCCATGTTGGTCGTAAGAGACTCCAGATTATAATGGGACCACATCACCCCATGTTGGTCGTAAGAGACTCCCGATTATAATGGAACCACATCACCCCACGTTGGTCGTAAGAGACTCCAGATTATAATGGGACCACATCACCCCATGTTGGTCATAAGAGACTCCAGATTATAATGGGACCACATCACCCCATGTTGGTCGTAAGAGATTCCAGATTATAATTGGATTACATCACCCCACGTTGGTCGTAAGAGACTCCAGATTATATTTGGACCACGTCCGTGATCGATACAAACTGTTACTTGGAGAGTCAACATTATGATGAGATAGTTTTATTCAATAACAACAAACCTTGGCTTCTCAAATAAATTAGTTTTAAGGACATATTTGCATCCCATGGAACTCGCATCAAAATATATTTGTGTAAACTCAACTTTTACCTTGGCGTTAAACCCCGCAGGTGTCCTATCAGGGTCATGGACAAACATAAATCAAAGTCATTACTTCACTACAGTTGCCGAAAACAGTTATGACAAATGTAATGTTGCACTGCTTCCACCATAGCTACATGGGACCCAAAGTCATCTAATGACTTTCAGCTCATGGTGGCAGATAATGCCCATTGGGAGCTCATTACATTAATCGTCCTATTATGTCGCGGCAGGATTTATTGCCAACGATTGATGGCACACTCAAATTCATCTCTAAACACTTGTATCAGTGTCTGTCCCTTCTCAATCGAGTGTATATTTACTTGTACTTTAGTTTCAATATACCCTAGCAATGAGATACCTCTGATTGGTAATGGCTGTTAACGTTGTATTTATTTCCGGAAAACAATTTCAAACAGTGGGTGATGTGCGAGAACAGCGTCATTAAAATGTCTTAACAGTGCCGCATTGTATCCATGATGTGAAAGGATCAAGGACAGCTTGTGAATAGCCAGTTTAATTAAATGAGCAAATTACATGCAGGTGCATCACGAGTAAAAATGTTGTATCAGGTCGGTTGTTTGTTTAACGCAACACTCAACAATATTCCAGCTGGATGACGGCGATCTGTAAATAATCGAGTCTGGACCAGCCAATCTTGTGATAAATTTCATGAGCATCGATCCACGCAATTGAGATCGATAATATGCATCAACCAAGTCAGCAAGCCTGACCACCCGATCCCGATGGTCGCCTCTTACGACAAGCAAAATCGCCTTTTACGGCAAGCATGGGTTGCTGAAGACCTATTCTACCCCGGATCTTCACGGGTCTGTTGTAACAGGAGTTAGGTTTCAGGTACGACTATCTTCAAACGTATTCTTTAACGAAATGTTTCATAAACTGACATCGAGTCTCAGATTCGGGCTGATTGATAGGATCCCTGTTATGAAGGACATACCTGTGCTCGAGGATTTTACACTCCTTGAAAACATGTCCACCGTGAACTGAAATACCGGTTAATGTGGCCGAAAACCATAGTCACTCACTCGTACGCTGCCTAAAGTTGTATTCTCGATATCGCTGTTCAGTCTGACTGTCATATTGACATTCGAGTCCTGAAACTTTGAACTCCTTTGATTCACCATTGCTGAAGCGCTCGGTTCCAAATAAAACTAAGATGTATCAAATCGACAGTTGGACTACATCAAATTTAAAAACATAGAGGTTTGTCTCCTAAGTGACGGGATGTCATCTGATCTATATTTTCTATGATATTTTCTAATATGGATTACGTAGCTGGAGTTTAAAAGTTTAAAAACACCTACACATTATTGTGGCAGTAACATATTTTGTTCGACTGTGTCAACTAACCAGTAAATCACTTAATTTCAATATTAGTTCTAGTATATAGAACAGAGTGTACTTAATATAAATATTAATATAAGCATCAGTTATTTCTGACAGTATTAGTATATCGTGTAAGTAGTACATAGTGTAGTTAGTGTTAATATTAGCATTAGTTATTTGTATGATTATTATTATTATCATTATTATTAAGTGTTAGTTTGCAGTTTAGGTTTCAAGGATATTAATGAAGAGGTGATACTACACCTTTCAACTTAGTTATGCTTGAGTCAGTCACTACCCTATCAGCTCCTTTGTGTCAGCCACAAAGTTCTGGTTGAGTGGTTGACCCTATTGTGTTCCTCAAGGTCAGCTTTGCATGCTTTTTAACCCTCACTTCCACCTCAGTCACTACACAGAAAAGTCACTGACAGACGATGTTTTATCGAGTTTTTACTGTCAAGGTATGTTTCCAATTAAATACGTAAACATATAAAAATCTATCTTTTCATAAATAAGATTTATAAATAGGTGTACGTTAAATAAGATATTTTATGATGTGTGAGTGATTTAGTCAATGTCTGATTCTCCTGGACAGGATGTTATTTGAGTATGTATATGAGGCTTATCATGTACATGTATGTGTTAAATGTATTGTAAGTGTGTGAACATTTATGATAGTTTTAGGATGTTTAGTACTTAATGGTGTTTTATGATAGTGAGGTGAGGTGAAATGGGGTTTAACGTCGCGTCCAAGATTATTGCACTTATATAGCGACGTGCATGAACGCGTGTGTATGTGTGTGGCTGCTTTATGCTGATTTATAGTGCTAGCTCACTGAGATACCATGCCGCAGTTTAACATGAATATCCCACTCAGACACAGTATACTGACTCTGAGCCGACCAGTCCTTGTTTTCGCCCCTTAATGCCGAGCGCCAGACAGGGTAACAACAAGTACCATCATTTAACGTCTTTTGGTATGACGCGGTCGGGGATCGAACCCCGGACCTTCCGCTCTCCGGGCGGACGCTTTACCATTAGACTTCGGAGGCGGTGTTTTATAATAGTGCTATGTTCAGATTTGTATATATGTATTAACAGTAGCACTGATTTGATAATAAAGAGCATTGTGTAGGGAAGCTAGTTTTATTGTTCATTAAGAATGATTTCCATATTTGTATGTATTTTGATGTCATTGTAGTCCTGGTCATGTAATCGTGGGAGACTAAAATGTAACCTACACCTGGAGGCCATACTTCTGGTATGTTTAGTAATCACAACATGTGAATATATACTATTAGGTTTATCTATTGATTACGTTTTACACGACCTAAGAAATGTGTTTAGATTTGACGGATGCATATACTATATATATGCATACTGTAAATCTAATGAAGTATCATGTTCTCATTTTAGTTGTCATAATTTACAAGATTCTTATTGAGTGTTATTATGCAATTCAGAGTGTAAAAAGTATAAAACACATACTTGTCATCAAATAAAACGAATCACATTGGTAGCCGTGTTGTCACATCATTCAGCGATGCACAAACATTCTGCTACATTATAACTGTTCAGTTGAAAAGGAAAGAGCGGAAAGTGTGCATTTTATTACACATTATTAATAGTATTTCTCATACATGATAGGTATTGACCTGTCAGGTGATGAAACTTGATTCGTCTGCAGAAAACAAGATGGCGCCTGGTACTAACATTTCATGGTTCTAAGCGTAGTTACTGTATTGAAACAGAGTATGATTTAACCCCCTGGACGCCAGAGGGACATATATGTCCCTCCTTTTCAACCTCCACTTAGATACAGTTTTGAATGCTGTTCTCATTTTAGGCACAGCAAAATTACTGAAAATGACTTGTGAAAATTAGATCCATCGTAAATGTCGCTAATTTTTACACATTACGAAATCTCAGTTGATCGCGTTATTTACAGTATGTTTCGAAATCTTTCGGATATTTACTCGGAGAAATGAATGTAAAAAATAGCACATTAGTGATCACGCCGAAGTGAACTTTCCGCCATATTGGATGTGTTTACAAAATCACGTTTCACGTACACTGTACACCGGTTATGAGACGCCTTTAACAGAATGTATATGTCAAACTCAGCTGCGATACATATATCCTTGAATTCCTCACACGTTTTAGAATCCAAAGTATTCATTTCATATTCACAGGAATTAGAGAATAAAAAATGATACATTGCAATGATTTGATACATTCAACAGAAATTGTGAAAGTTCCCTCCAGAGTAACTATTTTGCTTGGTTTCAATGGACAATTTAACAACAAATATCAGTACACAGACTGTCAGAATGTTTCTGATTACTTACATGCCACATTTATGTATATACGATCCCTGAATCAACGAAAGTCTCCTCGTAAAATCACGCCTACTGTTGTCAGTGAACACGCCATTTTGTAAAAGTTGGTCACCCGTAAAAAGTTGGTCAACATAGTTGTACATATTTGGTAATTTCTGTGAGGTGAATGTCCTTGAATGAAATCACTCGATCATTGTATCCTGCTGTTTACAGTTTCAATTATGATGTAGATTCTGCATATTTTTTATACATGTTTTCCCATAATTAATTTCCGTATGGATATTTATGTTCAGAATGATATCATACATAGATATATGTTATATAAGCGAAAAAGCGACATATACCGTTTTACACATCGAGAATTTCCATACCATTAACGAAAAACAGTGCGTTATGTATTAATCAACATACCAGTGTCGTCTTTCTCCGACGTTGTCAAAGACATACAACCAGCTATGACGTCAAATTAAATGGTGCCATGTTTTAGTGATTCATTTAATTTGATGAGAAGGCTTGTGTTATATTTATAATCAGTAATTTTATTCAAATTACACTTGTACAATCAGGTCAAGTTTATAGGTTAGATTTGGCCAACCCTTTTTTCCTTCATTTTTATGATGTACGATGTTGTAATTTCTCATGGGGTTGTTTTAATACTTAAACTTATAGAGTTTCAATATCGATATTTGTGTTGGAATAGTTTGTTTCCTCGTAAACAAACACCATGAAAATATATATCCACAGCTAATTCCCACCATGTGACCTGAGTTACATTAAACTACTGCTGAGCATAGCGTAGTTATACCCTCTTCTGACATTAGAATAGGGCTTTAATGCTGATGCTTGGCCTACAACTACTTAAGTAAATGAGAAATGCAATAAGTAATTGTTAATTACAGCAATATCTGAAATATAAAAAAACCCAATATAGACAAATTACATAAGTAAATTAAAAGTTAATTAATAAAACATTATCAATATATACAGAACTACTATCTAATATATATATATATATATATATATATATATATATATATATATATATATATATATATATATATATATATACATATTAGATAGTAGTTCTGTATATATTGATCATGTATATATATATATATCATGTGATTTTTAAATTAATCTAACCACATATGGATATGAAGTTTCTCTATATGAAAACATCATATGCCACTGTGCTATTTTGTTCGCTATTCTATATAGAATTCTACGCATTTACGTATTTCCCCCTTTTCTAACGGGCATACACATTCCACTTCTATGACGTCATATAGTGCAATGACGTCACGAATGGGGATGAAATGCATTGATGTCATACCTGAAGCGTAACGACAGTTGTGACACTACTCCCATTCGGTTATGTCGTGAGTATATGCCACATGTCGAAATATGGGAATTATTTACTCTTTGTTTTTAGATACATAACACCGTATCTTTATATTATATCGTTAGATCTATATCGGCGAAGGATTGATTTAGAATATGAAACAAAGCACTCTCGAGCTCGACAGTCAAAGCAGACATCCTTATTTGGCATCTACAACTATGAACATAATGTTACGCGGAAGAGAAACTGAGAAGGTCGCGTACAGTAACTGCCACATATTGGGGCTCAGGGCAAAACCAAATTGTACTTTTTCATAGAGCTTAATGAATATTTGCTCGTTATCCATTATTTGCACATGTAGCTTTCGCTTCGGTGAGAACATCTTTACTGGAAGTTTATTTCCTTAATTCCGCAGAGGTTTGTCAAATGTTGTTTTCGCACACCGACCTATCGAGATTTGTTACGTTATTGTGCACGGTATTGTGCATTGCACACCGAGAACGTAACAAAACACTGGAAAAACACTTAGTAATCATACTGTTTGTCCTAACCAGTCAGTCAATTAGAACTGAAGAAGATAAGAACGGGTAATGGCCTTCTGTTTCTGTTTGAGTCATTGATGTTTGCAGAGCAAGTTGCATTGTGGTTTAGCTATTAGAAATGGCAAACACGTAGGCTCATCTAAAACTAATGTGGCTAGAGAACAGAAAAATGTGAAAAGCTTTTGTTGAGAAGAATGGAATGATTACTCGTAAAATTTCCAAAAAATTACCTGAGAGCTCAGGAAATTAAGTTCTCAATGTCTCCCTCAGGTGTTGAAGATGTCCCAAAGTGATCACTAAAATATTAAAGATATTAAAGACATGTGGTCAGGCGTTGTGTATTTCTCATAAATAGGTGATAATGTATAAACTGTTACAACACCGACACGTAACTCAGTGAAGCGGAAGTGTGTAACAAAGTGAAAGCCTTGAAAGTTTGCCACGAACAGGTGTTTTGCTGACAGACAAACCACATAACAATGGAGAACCTTGTTTCGAAAGCATTATTAAGAATTTTGGAACGCTACAGCAACAGGCTACCCGTGCGACACTGAGTAAGCAATGACCACTTACTTGTCCTACAAAATGAAAACCATGAAATCTGAAATATTGAACTATTTGAAAGAAATGTATTTATGTTAGTTTATCACCCAAAACTCAGAAGATATCGCTTGGGTGAGATCTACACTGTAGATATCGCTGCATATGAAATTGCATCACAATGCTTTGCAGACCATTGTGACGTAATTAGTTACCATGACGTCACAATGAAATGATTTCACTAATGGCTCTGCTACTGAAGCTGTTAGCAGTACTTTTTACACTTAAGACACTGCTAATTACTGTCTTCAAACTGGAAAAGTTGGAAGAATGATTTTGGATGGTAGATAAAATCTCACCCTTGTGTCTTTTGATATCAAATATATCAACACTTCGGCAAACCTCGGTGTTTTTCAACTTTTATTAACTTGTGTTGATATATTTGATATCAAAAGACATTCTCTATATAACATATATTGGTCGTTGCCAAAATGTTTCTTAAAGGAGACAATTTAGCAAGAAGCAATTTAAATGATGAATAACAGGTCATATTAAAATGACCTTTATATAACGAGGAAAAAATGTAAACCCCAAAAATATATAGTTAAAGGTATATTACAAGCCGAACAACCGTTGACATCAACCTAATGAGGTTCTGAAAACAGGCATTATTATCGGGAAAATCACTTATTTAACAATATCATGTCAATGTTTTAATGATATCTACCTCTTTTGCCAATTGTAAAATCAAGGACCTTTGTGAGTGGGCCTTGAATACATTGATATATTATTATGATGATGATGATGATGATGATGATGATGATGTACAGATTTCAATAAAAAATGCAGCTGTATTCCTGGTAGCAAATCTTGGTACTCTCCCGATGTCAGTCAACAGATTGGGAGGTACCAATCCTAAGGCACCGAGAACAATGGGGAGTCGGACAACTTGGTACTTTGGATGCAAGCATGACATTTCGAAAGCATTTCTGCATATTTGCCATGTTTTTACCCAATCTTGTCAATCACATTACTGTCAAAAGGGACAGAATTATAATTATTATTGTTGTTGTTGTAATTATTATTATTATTATTAAATAAATAAAGGTACATTCCGTATCAGCTATGCGCAGCAGTGCTCAGCAATGTACATTGAAGACACAAGATAACATTTTCCTAAATACGCTACAGCGTATCCTATCCTTGCTATCCTTGCAACCCTCGCTTCGTCCTCTGAATTTATTAAATGGTTACCGCTTTATCTGATAACTATATACGTGCCTCTGTATAGTGCACGTATCTTGTATGTAAACTGGGTCAAGAAAAACCTTTTCTGACATCTTAAGCATGAGGGCATTACAAAATAGAACCACGTAGTTATTTATGAATTATGATAGAACGCTCGAGGACTCTGTGTCTCACGAGAGGGCAATTAAATGGTTTCAATTGGTAGTGGCTTATTTGTCGTGAATCAACTTCATATTTATCATACCTGTATCGTTGTCATATTTTGTCAAGTCAATTGTAGAGAACATCAGCAAAATCAATAATGAAACTAGAAAGACTAATTACCTAACCCATGAACTATGCCCAGAACAAGTTCTTAATGCATCGACAGCTTCCGCAACTCATTACTCAGAACTAATTAAGAGTTCATAATATTTGTGATGTTTTTGTTTTTTGTTCTATTCAAGAGCTTGCACGTGATTCCTTCTCTTTATCTTTACGCCGTCAGCCATAAGGATATTCGTTACCACCAACATTGATAAAATATTCATAAAGGAAAAACTAACTTTTGTTTGAGTGTTTAACAAAAAATGTCCTATTTCGTCTCAGGACATCAATCATAATGCAATTAGAAATGTTTTAGATTCCGAATATTCCCAGTTGTCTCTTTACACTAAGAGGCCAAGATATTACATGGGAGTTACAGAGAATCATCTAAGGAGTTCGGTGCTTTCCGCGAGACAATAAGCCGGCTGGGAACTGTTTGATGTTGTTCCTGGGGGACAGGGATATCTCACTCCACCATGCACAGGATGATAATTGAAATTCGGACATAAGAACCTTTACAAGATACACAAATTAATAGCAAAAAAAACGGATCATCAGCGGAGTATGCTGGATACATGTGCATTTTATGGTGCTAATATAGAACTATATAACTGAAATGAGGCGCGGTGAAGCGAGGCGAGGCGATGTTAGGTGAGGTGAACTTTCCAAATTCAAATTTTCCATTTCCTTATTTGACGCATCACTGATTAAAATTATCTTCGATGCAATTTCGTATTTTGACTTTTACCATATGTTCCCGTGTTGTTTTCATGTGAGTAACTGACTTGGATCTGTTTTTGTTTGTTTTATTGTTTGGACCTCGAAATGATTCAGTGTAAGAATATAAGTCCCCAGTAACCTACGCTTGTGGTAAGAGGTGACCAAATGGATCGGAAGGTCAGGCTCGGTGACCATGTAGATTACATGTGTTATTGTTTTCAGCAGAGTTATTGACATGCATCCTTTCTACATTTGTTTGTTTCTTTATTTCTTAAACCCTGAGGGGATTCCGCGTAAGAATGTAGATCCCCAGTAACCTATTCTTGTGGTAAATGGCGACCAAATGGATCGAAAGGTCAGGCTACGTAACTGTGTAGATTACATTTCATCGTGTTCCAATTGCATGGATCGATGTTCATGATGTCAATCCCTGGATTGTCTGGTCCAGACTCGCTGAAATATTATGGCGTTAAACAACAACAAAAATAAACTCAATTTATTTTATTACGTGATCATGATGCATTATGCATTATGCTTCATATAAAATCAGAATCAGTCATTATTGCTGCAGTAGTCATCAGCTGTGTGGAAATACACATGATATTGAATAGGGTGATTATTGAAATTGGCGCAGTTGGACACCAGTTGTCTGGGGCCGTACAGCGTTAAACAAGAAACAAACACTTGTCTGGAATGTATTTAAAACTACATAGTTCCATTGATTTCTGCAGTAGGTCATCCGTTGTCTGGAATAAATATGAAATTAAGTGTCATTACTGCTACAGTTGGAAAACATTGATGCTATCGGATCCAAGGAAGGAACAAGTAAATGAAGACGGACAATTCTGTATATAATAATTCAATACGTATTTAAATAGAAAACAAACTGGCCCAAAAGAGAATGAGATGATGTGGTGATCATCATGTAAAAAGAAGCGACAAAACACTTTAATTATTCCAAAGAAATATCTGTAAAAAGCACAGGCGATTGTACAGTTGTACGATTCTTAAACATGCGCTGGTAATATTCTTTTAAAAAATGCGGTCGTGATCGTCATGCCAAATATGCAGTGGTGATCTTCATATAAAACTTGCAGTTGTTGCCAATAGCTGATCAGCATGTGACATTGAAAAAACATTTTGGTACGAGATATCGTATTAGCGCAGCACCATGGCATAAGCACAGAACGCATAGATGCACATGATCTCCACCCGAAAGCTTAATGGAACACGATCTTCACGCAAAGCATAACGGTACATGATCTTCACACAAAACACAACGGCACATGATCTCCACCCGAAAGCATAATGGTACACGATCTTTACGCAAAGCACAACGGTACATGATCTTCACCCAAAGCATAAGGGATGTTGGATATCATTACACTTCATCACGGTTTTAAAGAATGCAGAATAGCGTGATATAATTTATAAAGTGGCCATTTTTGAAAGACAGAAACCCTTCTGAACTCAATTAACCCATAATTTACAATTCACATCAGCTCAAATCAAGTGGTTATTGTAAAGTAAGCATCCACAACAGCAAACTCAGAGCGCCAAACAAGATGCTTGGATTAAACTGGACACTACTCGCCATCGTTCTGCAAGTGTCAGCTCACTGAGCATAATGTACATGTAGTTATACATTACATTACATATTTGTTGTCTTGCGGGAACGTGGTATCTTCTAACAAGATATATGTGATATGAAACTCCCCCAAGGTGTCTGGTCTTAGGTTTTCACAGTCACTCATACAGTCCTCTACGGACCTATCCAATAAATACACATACATGATATCACATGTTCATCAACACACAAGAAACAACACATATGACTAAACTTTACAACACATATGACTAAACTTTATAATAAAAAAACTCAAATAATGTTTTGAAAATTTCAATCCACATACACACGTCATTGCATGCTACGCACCTACACATACCCATACACACATACAAATACGCTCGTACGATGCAACAGTACATGTCATAACCTTGGGGGCATGAAGTGTCGCTTCAAATATCCGATATATTAAACTCTAACCACTTGCTGAGTAAACAACTCCACTTGTTTCATCCCCGAGAGTGACTAAAGTAACAGATCCACGACTGAATATAAACTGTGTAGTACTTATGTAATCAAGACAAAAGGGGGGTCGGTTCAGTGCTTTAGATTTTGTAAGGTCAGTACTCATGCACTGATTGATGGGCTTTGCTGGCCCATGCTTCAGCAGTGGAAATGAGCTGGTTACAATTAAAGGTATGCATCGCACAAATATGAACAGATATGTCTACAACTGCATTAAACACGACGTACTGAACATACAATACTCGTATGACACTGCCACCCAACAAATGTAATTATTTCTGCAGTTGAGAATCACGTACCTGAGGCAAATCATATCTACATAGTGCCACCATTGACACAGTTGGACATGAGGTGTGTGCATGCCATTATATACTCGTTCGTATTTTGAACAACTGATAGATTTATAGTGAAGACAAACCTACAATCCCCAGTGCCTATACACGGAAGTAACAACACACAAATTGAACACAACAATTCCAGTACCAAACTGAGTCGTCTACTCGCAAAAAGAAGGAAGTATTAATGTACATTGTCTATTCAAAATTGAAGTCGGTTATCAAAATACAATATCGAGAACTCATCCTCTTGGGACAGGCGATAGAAATCAGTTTGTATTGGATTTTGACATTTTCAACATGTGAAGGACTCAAAGTCTGGGTTTCACACATTATATATGCGTTTGTAAGTTTTCTTTATTGAGATTGTGTATGTTACTGTAATCTTTGAGGTAATTATTGTGATAGTTAAAAAATCAGTTTTGTTTTGGTGATGCTGAAGTAAGGACGCAGAACTTATAACCAGACAAAGAATTGTTTGTTAGAGTGTTCACTTCAGATAATGTTAACTCTAGAAATGTTTGAGGTAGACATCGGACTCGGGGCAATTTGTGTTGGGCCTTTTGACAAAAAAAAAGTTGCATTTGTAGTAAATATATGTTTCAAACGGTTCAATCAGTGTCACCTGACCATGACAATACGATTATACGATACGATTATATCTGTTTATATCGGGTATGTGGCATATATACATGTAGGTACGTGTACCAGTGGGTATATGTGTAGGTGTATGAATGTACATGTATCTATTAGGCAGTACATTTCACAGTTTATGAGTTTATCAGTCCAATTGATGTATGTGCTGTATGTATGTATCCGTGTATCTATTTGGTGTTGTGTATATGAGTGTACACGTACAAATGTATGTATCCGTGTATCTATTTGGTGTTGTGTATATAAGTGTACACGTACAAATGTATGTATCCGTGTATCTATTTGGTGTTGTGTATATGAGTGTACATGTACAAATGTATGTATCAGTGCATCTATTTGGTGTTGTGTATTTAAGTGTACATGTACAAATGTATGTATCAGTGCATCTATTTGGTGTTGTGTATATAAGTGTACACGTACAAATGTATGTATCCGTGTATTTATTTGGTGTTGTGTATATAAGTGTACATGTACAAATGTATGTATCAGTGTATCTATTTGGTGTTATGTATATAAGTGTACATGTACAAATGTATGTATCCGTGTATCTATTTGGTGTTGTGTATATAAGTGTACACGTACAAATGTATGTATCCGTGTATTTATTTGGTGTTGTGTATTTAAGTGTACATGTACAAATGTATGTATCAGTGCATCTATTTGGTGTTATGTATATAAGTGTACATGTACAAATGTATGTATCAGTGTATCTATTTGGTGTTGTGTATATAAGTCTACACGTACAAATGTATGTATCCGTGTATCTATTTGGTGTTGTGTATGTAAGTGTACACGTACAAATGTATGTATCCGTGTATTTATTTGGTGTTGTGTATTTAAGTGTACATGTACAAATGTATGTATCAGTGCATCTATTTGGTGTTATGTATATAAGTGTACATGTACAAATGTATGTATCAGTGTATCTATTTGGTGTTGTGTATATAAGTCTACACGTACAAATGTATGTATCCGTGTATCTATTTGGTGTTGTGTATGTAAGTGTACACGTACAAATGTATGTATCCGTGTATTTATTTGGTGTTGTGTATTTAAGTGTACATGTACAAATGTATGTACGAGGTGTGTTTGTATACAGTGTCTGTATGTATATATATCTTATATATTTGTTTATTAATCTTGGTTTTTATGTATGTATTTATTTATCTTGTTCTAGGGTATGCATTAATTTATAAATATTATTACCTTGTAGTGACCACCTCCATGGTCTAGTGGTAGAGCGTCCCGGTGTTCGATCCCTGGCCGCGTCAAACAAAAAGACGTCAAAAGATGGCACTTGTTGTTACCCTGTCTGGCGCTCAGCATAAAGGGGCTAAAACAATGACTGGTCGGCTCGTAGTCAATATACTGTATCTGATTGGGGCATTCATGTTAAACTGCGAATGATAACTCAGTGGCCTTGCACTAAAAAATCGGCACCAATCCGGACTAGTACACACACACACACACACACACACATACGCACGCACGCACGCACGAACGCACGCACGCACGCACACGAACACGTGCTTGCACGTTGCTATATAAGTGCAATAATCTTGGACACACGTTAAACCCCATTTCACCTCTCCTAAACTTGTGATTTCATAATATTTTTATGACTCTTAGGTCATTTATGGTCGAGTGTTTCAACGTGTACATTGACATACCAAGATTGTACAACTTGTGATTGTCTCTCACCATTGCCTTCACACACGGAACAATACTATTCGATAGTTGTGTGTACGCCCCTGAAAACGCTTATCTATCGAGTAATTCAAATTGTATACCTATGCAGTCAGCAAAACGAGACGAGAGCAAAATCACCAACTACACATCTCACCGTATGTAAATCATGAAATGCTACATACATGTTTGATTAACAAGGTTCTAAAATGTTATTAAATGTTATCAATTGCATGATACGAAGTGACCACTGCTACTACAATGTGTGTATTGTGTTTTGTTTTATCCAAGCTGGCGGACGCTGGGACAGGATACGCTCACTTTTTCGCCTTTACACCTGGAATTTTAACTATGAATTGTGATGGTGTTTCATATGCCTATGGTGATGTAAAGGACCGCCTATTCCTTTAGGTGTACTTAACGCCTTGTCACAAATATGAGGAAGTCGTCAATTCTATGCTGAACATACCCGTGATTTGTGCGATTGTGTCACATCAGAGGATACATTGTCTAAGGTAAAACGTTATGATGATGATTAATGTCATACTTGATTTCACCAGCTGAAAGACAGTTCGAGAAACCTTTCTGGGAATTAGTAATTGACACAATCAATCACAGCTCATGGCCACATATCTACTTTAAGTTTCAAAGACACTATTGTTAAACGTATCCCTGTCAATGAACACATATAAACTGAACAACAAAAGTTCCTGTGACATTGAATAACATTTAATGCAAAGTTGTTTTTTTACACCAAAATCTGAAACAATTTCGGTTTGCAACAGATAAAAGACTCCTGTAAATAAGTGTTCAAATGGTTTAATTTGCCACACTGACTTCAGAAAATGCGTGATTTCATAAAAACCATGAATGTGCCAAAATGTCAATTTACAAATCAATAGCGTGTGTGTCCACCTCTGTTTGCGATGTAAAGCAACACATCATCTTCCATGACACAATGATTGACGTAACGTTCACCTCGACGTCGGTACACTCGAATCCGTCCATCGCTGTGGCTGATGTGAAAACGAGACTCGTCAGTGAATAGAACTTGTCCCCACTGCATGGCCACCACTGTTTGAAAGCTACCAACATATCTGGAGAGAGTAGATTTCCGATACTGTATGTTATGTGGTTTATCTGCATGTTATACCTGTCACCTTTGACTAATTGTTGGTATATTGGTTGGCATAATTGAGGGAATACATCACCAGGTAGTGAAGTTGGTTCCTTAAAATAGCCTGGAAAGTACCTTCAATAGTACGTGCAACACCAAAGTCACTCAGTGTAATGGTTCCACAAAAAGCACAATAATGTATTGGTCATTGATCAGGGAATGTGCATAACCACATCATGATATACACACATTAGACATGTTCATACACATAGACTGCGTTGAAAGTAACTATATTTATGTTTGTTGCTATCCAAACAAAGGTTATTTGTTATCAGTATTGATGAAGAAATGGCACCATTCAATCCCCAGTCTTACTACATCTACGCCATTCTGTAAGCAAAACAGTACCCGCGATACCACGTATATATCTGTCGTCTTCAGTAAACATGGCGAAACTAAACGGACTCGTTCATTATAGAAACAACAGCAGTTATCGGTGTGATCACAGATCTACACGGGACTACTAGTCCCAAACATGGGTTCATTTCAGTGAGATTTGTGAACCTTTGAAGCAAACCGTTTGGTATGACATAATGGAAAAAAATTCAATACACATGTTCCATAAACGTGGCACCCAGCTCACATAAAACATCTTATAAGACCACATAAGATTATATAAGATAAGATAATATGATATAAAAGAGCACTTTATTTTCCTGAGGAACATGAACGTGATGAAAACGGAACATTAGAGAAACATTATGTTATTAAAATATTGCCCCTTGTGTTGAACTTGTCAAACTATTGGTTGTTAAGACTGACATGGACTGGTATTAACGTCATGTTTTCTCGTCACAGGTATTTAGTGTCAAAAAGACAATGTTCTTTTAAAAGCAGGTAATAAGACATGACCATTGTCGTTAAGCATTCTTGTGGTAATTTGATCATCATTATTATAGTTGCAGAGATAACTCTGAGTGCCAGTAATTATGTTTGCAATGTTGACTTTGTTTGTTATTCTGTTTATAATACATTGGTTACCATGCAGTCATGGGAAGGTGAAGGTTATCTTACTCGGTATGAAAGTACGGTAAAATAAAAGCGACAATACACAGTCGATAATCATTAAATATCCTTGATAAAACGAAAGTCCATTGTATGATTCCGACCACACCATACGCATGTGGCACGAATCACTATCAAATAGTGGTGACAGCAGGTGTTTACGAGGTGAGTTTATCCTCCCCAAAATGGCAATTAAAACGTTCACCTGAAAAAAAGGAAGGGGGAGGGAAGGGAAGAATAAAGGAATTTTCTTCAATGATGCGTTAAATGTAAAGCAAGGAAAAGACAGTTGAATCAAGCTAAAAATTCCTGAAACGGCAATAATGTTGGTAAAAGTAGTCTGTGTTAGCATTCCTTGTAAGTTTATGATCAATGATGGTACCAAGGTGCATATATTCGTTAAAAATTCCAATTTCTTCATTGATTATAATTCTGATACTACTCTGACCTATTTTTTCGACATTCATAATCCTTGGTTTCCTTTAGATGAAAACTAAATTGATATTTATAATATCAGTGAAATCTGAGTCCCTTAAAAAAACCGGATTCTGTTGTATTAAAATATCGCCAATGTATATCACCGTGGCGACTTTACATTTCCCCGTGGAGCACAAACACAGCAGACACCAATATGAAAGATCGTGCTACTTATGTATCAAAGTACACAATGCGGAAATAGATATGATATGTTTGTGATGCCTAAGTAAAAAAATTAAACAACAACATTCAATATATAGATTACTGCATGTGGCCATAAAAGATGTGGTATGTCGATGGACAAAAAGAAGTCTGCTTTGTGAGAAGGTTTTGCGATATTTTACGGCACTTTAAGCACTATTCCAGAGACATTTTGTGGTTTGTGTGTTGCTTATCGCCGCAGTTAGCAATATTCCAGCTACTAAAGTACTCACGGAAATGAAAAAAACCCTGTTTTTTCGACCTCAGATCTTAAATAAATGCAGTTAATATACAAAATATGTAAATATTCAAACAACTAAATTAGTACTAATTGGGTAGCGTATCAAATGTTTTTATGCCTTTTTAAAAATGTGAATAAAACAGACTATTGTGAAACAGGGCAGAACCAGGTGTAAGTAGATCAAGGTGACCTATGACACCTTGACGACAGGTGAGAACAGGTGCTATGTTTCTGCTATGTCAATTTGGACTTGAAAGTGCCGACAAATTACCTACTGCAAAGTACATTTTGTATTGTTCACTGAGAACAACTAGCAAATCCAGACTAGTACTTTTCGAGTTGTTTTGTTATTTCGTATTTACAGCTACGTAACACTTTGTGTCGATTTTTAATTTGAGTAAAACAGTTTTTTTTTCATTTCCGTGACTACTTTAGTATATGACGTCGGTATGTCAATAATCAGGTCTTGACCAGACAATCCAGTGACTGACATCATGAGCATCAATCCACACAATTAGGGTCGATGACATGAACCAACCAAGTCGGCGAGCCTGACCATCCGATCCCGTTACTCACCTCATACGACAAGCATCGTCGTCTCTTATGGTAGGCATGGGTAGCTGAAGACCTATTATACCCCTCTTTGTGGTGGACACCCGAATAGTGGACACAATGTACTCATATGGGGATTCAAACGCGGGATTTCGAGTGATCGCTAATCCCACCGTCCCACATTCAAATGTGAAAAAAGAAACACTAGTTATATGCGTGGGCTAGAACGATCGATTAGGTGTCATGCAGCGACATATCTTTCAATTCATACAGCTAGAAACCAATATGTGTATTGACAATCCAGGTAAAGGGAGGCTACTTGTGGAGCTTTATGTACACCGAGTACTGCTTCAAGGCCCCGAAGGCGGGCGGATGTGACAAGAGTAAAATAACCTTTTTATATTCAACTCTTGATTTAATCATGCATTTTTTAAAACACTACCACAACAAGAAAATGATTACAAGTACACATTCATTTGTCGTGATCGTACATGACCACCTGTATGTTTATTTATGTTACAATGATCAAATTACTTATGTTTCATGTTGGGGTTGGGTGAAGGGGGCCCAGGTGGTCAAGTAAGGCGCCGTGGTTGGCTCTGCAGAATTGAATCCCTTTGGAACGCCAAAAACCTATGTATTTATGTTTCTAGGTTTGTCAGCACCATACCAGTGACCGTGGTTTTCACCAAAGTGGTAAACGTCTGAGGCCTGCATCACTTCGGAATTTCCTCTCACATTAAACTGACACGCCGTGATATAACTGGAATACTGTTAAAAGCGGCGTCAAGCCCAACTCACTCACTCAATTTTCTTATTTGATACATGTATCCCAGACTTAACCATGCAACCCCGAAGATTATATTTATGACCTGCGATAGGAGATTCCTGCATCAAATAGTAGGTGCATGTACGGTTTGCATGTAACACCCTTGGTAACGACAACTTTTATAATGCAAAGTAGGAACAAACAAAACAGAGCACTTGGAGTAAGGCGTACAAGTATTAAATAGGGGCAAACACATTTATATCTTTAAACTTAAGGTGGTAATATCGGCAGTCGGTACATTCACAGCTAACAATGGGTCAACAATACTTCTTCGAAACAAAAGTAACATAAACAATGAGACAATCTGTTACAGAAGTGATCAAATAAAGAAAGGAGACAACTACCTCTATCGATCTTTGAACAAACGTGCCAATATCGGCAACCTGAACAGTTGAACGAAACTGAAAATAATATCGGGCGTAATTAAAAGGAAGATTCCAAAATGGACGTCAACAGAAAGTATATTGATCTGAACACTGTATATCTCCACCAACAATAATTCGTCCTTATAGATATTAAAGACATATCTTCGACTAGGATATCCATTTGGAGTGGTTAAAAACGCTGTAAATATAATTTCACGAGAAACATTATTGAAAACAAAAGAAACATATACAAACACGGACATTCTTCCATTTGTGTGTACCTACATCCTAGAAACTGTACAATTATGCCCCTTATAAAAGCCAATCTTCCAATTTTACAGCAAAGTAAAACTATGAAAACATGTTTTTTCTAAGTGTAAACATATACGCATGACTAGACTGCCTAAAACTCTTAAAAAAATTCTTTGTCAATCCAAATACTCACGAAATACAAATACCGTCAGTGTAACAAAATGTAACATACCTCGAAGTGGAACTTGCCCACTAATATTTGAAGTCAGGCCGCAGTAAAGATGTCATATATGTTTTAACATGTGCGGGATGTGGTGAGCTTTATATTGGATAAACTAGTATGCATCTAAAAGACCGAATCACTGTACACAACAAATTCGAGATCCAAATGTACGTTGTATAAATGTAATGAATGGTCATTTTATTGTCTTTCCGTTTTTTAAATTGTTTAACAATGACAAACAATTACGAATGGAATAAAAACATACAATGTATGTTCATTAGGCTTTTGAAACCTAAACTTACATACACGAATATCTGGACTCTTTTTTTTTGTGTATATTTAATACTTATACACCTGATGAAATCACCAATGGAGGACGAAAGAAACTGTCTAGTATCGTCTTGATACGTAAATTATTTGTTCGCAATATTATGAGCCTGATGATGACTCGGCGCTGTGCATCGGATATAGAATGTTATCGGTGCTGAGTTTAACAAAGAAGACAAGCGTCCAGAGACCGAGCGCGATGCGTCTGTTTCGGAATGTCAGTATTTCCACCTGAATAGAGATAGATCCTGATAACGTACAACCTACCATTCTGGAACACTCTTATTTCACACGACCGCCTCTGTCAGGATTGATAGATCGAGTATTTGATCATTACAGGAGACATCGATACATTTAAAGGTGCGGGATCACTTTAGATTTCGAATATCCTTTGATGTTGAAAATGTATGAGACATATATTACACCCATAGTGGATAAATCGGCGACACGTCTGTCTCACTATTTTCTAATTAAAATAGATTTATCGGAAAAGAAATCTGATTTTCGTACCAAGATCAATCTGGAGGCTCTATATCAACATGCACTTCTATGTGAACTGTTGTTTAAAACAAAAGTAGTGTGTACGCTACTGAAAAGGCGTTTCAAACGGCTATTTAAACGGGTGACACGAAACCCCTGTCCCTAAGATTAACCATAAACCCTAATACAACCAAGGAAGGACTTTATATTCAGAGAAAATATTTGAGACACGTGGAACTAATGCCAGGTGGATTCTAAAAAACCCGATTGTTTTGCTTGAAATGTTAAAACGTCATTCCTTTTCCATGGGGCACTTGTCGCTAAACGAGGTAACTATTTAGAGTTATAGTTATATCTCTAGTTTCAAAGGTTCAGGACAATTCGTCAAAATCGAAATCACCAGTGGGGTGGGATATGCACACCTGTTCGATATCAGTTATTATTATATGGAAATGGGTTTGTCGCGTTCATTCATACCGTCATCCAAATCTGAACACGCTTAAGTGCGAATTCCGTTGTCGTATTTACGTTTTGGAAAAGCATGTGATTATGTGACCCAAATGGACTCAAGGTACAGACGATGTCATTTCAGAAATTACAGACATAGCTTTAGTGTGAATGATACCTCAGTGAACGCAAGCATAATCACACGAAACCACATTAGGCCTCCTGACTTCCGCCTCTCAGGGCCCAATAACAGACATTTATCTATCGTCCATAGCCTGGCCACTATCAAGGGACACCAGAGGAATCAGTGATTATACTAACAGTTGGACAAAGCATTTTCTCAGGATAGGAATGCCGGTAATAGCTCCGGAATACGTTAAGTGCACTTGAGTTCATGGTCGTGTGCTGCACCAACTTTGTCTTAACTATACGTTAGAGATTTGCTAAAAAGTTTAAAGGGCAGGATCAGAGCAGCAATGTTTCTGTGGCCGTGTTGTTAGAATAGGAAAACAAGCGTCAAACAAAATCTGACATTTAAATATTCCCACTATCTTAATTAATAGCTCCCCCATACCTGCTCACTACTGTCATTATATTTCCCGTATTCAAACGTACGTCTTTGTGTTCCCTCATACCAACTCTCCACAGCCCAATGGTATCATCATATCAACTCACCACAGTTATAATAATATCATCACATCACAGTCTTCACACTCTTTCATACCAACTTACCAGTCAGAATATTCCCTAACTATCCACTGCCTTCTTGTTTCACATAAACTCCCCATATGCACATGTCTTCCTATCTCCTTTATACCAACTCACAAGTGTTAAGTTTCCTTCAAACCAGCTCATGGTTACCACAGTCCACACATCTCATCCATGCCAACTTACCTGGATTGTCAGTTTCCCTCATTCCAGCTCAAGGTTACCACAGTCCACACATCTCACCCATGACAACTTACCTGGATTGTCAGTTTCGCTCATACCAGCTCATGGTTACCACAGTCCACACATCTCACCCATGCCAACTTACCGGGCTATCAGTTTCCCGCATACCAGCTCAAGGTTACCAAGGTTACCACAGTCCACACATCTCACACATGCCAACCTACCTGGGTTATCAGTTTCCCTCATTCCAGCTCAAGGTTACCACAGTCCACACATCTCACACATGCCAACTTACCTGGATTGTCAATTTCCCTCATACCAGCTCATGGTTACCACAGTCCACACATCTCACACATGCCAACTTACCGGGTTATCAGTTTCTCTCATACCAGCTCATGGTAACCACAGTCCACACATCTAACACATGCCAACTTACCTGGTTATCAGTTTCCCCAATACCAGCTCATGGTTACCTCAGTCCACACATCTCACCCATGCCAACTTACCTGGATTGTCAGTTTCCCTCATTCCAGCTCAAGGTTACCACAGTCCACACATCTCACACATGCCAACTTACCGGGTGATCAGTTTCCCTCATTCCAGCTCAAGGTTATCACAGTCCACACATCTCACCCATGCCAACCTACCTGGGTTATCAGTTTCCCTCATTCCAGCTCAAGGTTATCACAGTCCACACATCTCACCCATGCCAACTTACCGGGTTATCAGTTTCCCTCATTCCAGCTCAAGGTTATCACAGTCCACACATCTCACACATGCCAACTTACCTGGATTGTCAATTTCCCTCATACCAGCTCATGGTTACCACAGTCCACACATCTCACACATGCCAACTTACCGGGTTATCATTTTCCCTCATACCAGCTCATGGTTACCACAGTCCACACATCTCACACATGCCAACTTACCGGGTTATCAGTTTCTCTCATACCAGCTCATGGTAACCACAGTCCACACATCTAACACATGCCAACTTACCTGGTTATCAGTTTCCCCAATACCAGCTCATGGTTACCTCAGTCCACACATCTCACCCATGCCAACTTACCTGGATTGTCAGTTTCCCTTATACCAGCTCAAGGTTACCACAGTCCACACATCTCACACATGCCAACTTACCTGGTGATCAGTTTCCCTCATTCCAGCTCAAGGTTACCACAGTCCACACATCTCACACATACCAACTTACCGGGTTATCAGTTTCCCTCATTCCAGCTCAAGGTTATCACAGTCCACACATCTCACCCATGCCAACCTACCTGGGTTATCAGTTTCCCTTATACCGATCATGGTTACCACAGTCCACACATCTCACACATGCCAACTTACCACAATTCCTCCGTCAGGATGTTGACAAACTGTGTTAACGTTATAGCTGAAATAATGTTTTAGAAGCGTAAATACTCTGACTTCAGTCTTCATATTTACTGGACACAAGATCAACACTCAAACCAAATATCCAGTCTGCAGCCACGCTGTTTCAAGGTACATTTGTTTCCATAAGATCTCAAATTGGAATCTTTGTAACCAATTAAAGTATCATAAGTGCCTTTCAAACCAATCTGCACAGGACATTCCGTCTGCAGCCGCCTCGGGGAGTTTATCTCTATCAAACTAACGGTACGAGTGCAACTTAAAACTTCATCAACAGAGTCAACAGCTCGAGGAGAAATGTTTATATTTTAACGCCATTGGTATTTTTTATCCTTGGATGTCATCAATCTGTGCAACCGTTTACATCCCGAACATAAAGGACTTAGGGGAGGAAAACTTGAAGCAATATCAACGTTTAACGCATGAATCAATAACTGACTAAGCATAAGAGACAGCGTTCTTGGGCTTCTTTGAGGCACTTCCGTTGTACGGTGTAAAGGACGAGTTGTAAAGTATCATCTCTGGTTATATGGCATACTAGCCCAGAATAGATCGCTGAAAGGTCAATGCTATTGTATTTGACTTCTCTGATGATCAAGCCGTGTGTTTACCTTTATCAAAGCACTTTTACTGTCAGAGTGCGCCAAGGGCCATCTTGATATATTTGGTTGTTAATATTTTACAGACATTGCACGTTGAAGTATTTCTCAAAGATCAAATGACGTGAAACATTTAAGGCTCAATACACGTACCTACGCCAAAGAATAGTGACTCAGTCAAACAGAAATACAACCGTCGTGTGGAAAATATAGTTTACTGACGTACATGAAGTTGACAATATAATGTCAGTGTACTTTAATATACACAATACTTGTACGTGTATCAAACAATGTCAGTTTCAGGTACATATATAATCTTTATTTTTTACCATCAGCTGCAATTTCCTTTCTGTGCCCAGTAAGCCTACCGGTACAACATGTTGAGTGTGAATTTTACACGATAAATGACATTTCCATTGGACAAGAAGCCGTTCAGAAGACCACCAAACTGACGTTCATAAGCGTTATATAAACGACCCATTTCGACGAGTTTTTCACGTGACTGTATTCTTGAAATGACAAAAATACTGATCGTCTACTTCTAAATTCCAGGAAAGCCCTTTGGAAGTCCCCTCCACGAATAATGACAGAAACGTTGCGTGCGATGATTTGGACACTTTAATTTCAACTCAGCGTTTTCCGCAGACATTTGTGTTAACCAGTGATTATACCGTTCTTGGAACAAAGTGAAGTAAGACACACTGCAGTATCGACACGATCCGTGCCTAGACTGGCAGTGACTGTCATCGACATTGTACAGCAGTCTATGAATTTACTTCAGTATCTATTCGACACATATTTACGATCACCTTTGAATGACCGGCGACCTGATCGCCACAGGTTCATTGACAACTTCCCGAGGTACATTACATTTCTCGTTACTGATGTGTTCCGGATAGACTTACCTCTAGAAACTAGATTATAACATTTCGGAAATACGTTTTTGATTATAAAACATGGTAACAACTAATCAGTCAAATATTATGGTGTACAGTAAACATGGTATATTGGTATCGTCGATATAATATGCGGCTTCTGGTACCGGTTCGATTCCCCACATATGTGTGAAGCCAATTCCTGGAGGCCCAAGCCGAGGAATAATATGTAACGTCACTCAATGTCATGGCAGATGCATGTGCTATATATACGACATAATCACATTGTCTTCCCTGGTGAAGGTGTGCGCCATATGGTAAAATACGTCGATCAACCCACGTCTGTACACTAATATGTCAGCAGAATCCTTCAAGCGCTTTACGATCCGTCGCGCCTTTGTCTTTGATCTTATATTTTCGGACTAACCTATTTTATTATAATAAGGAGGATACATCGGGTTGTGAGCAAGAGTATTAGACATTGGGGTTTAGTGTCGCTCTGAAATGCATTTACGGTTTTTAGTGTAACAAAGATGTAAACCTTATGTGGAATTTTATCCCTGAGTGAGTATCACGACGTGTCAGCTTAATGTGATGCATGTCTCAGACGTTTACCACTTTGGTTCTGACAAAACTAGAAACATAATCTGGGTGAACAGGGATTCGAACCTACGATCATAGGGTTCTGACGTTCATAGCGAAATGCGTCGCCTTAAATCAATTCTATGATTTGAACTCAACGCCCGAAGTAAGCTGACAAAACCAAGAATAATAATTAGTGCGAATTTTAGATTCGAATCACGATCACCGGATTCTGGCACATCTGTGGGGCGCAACTCTGCACGCACCTTAAACACCATGGTTATCCTGCCGCTAAAACATAGGATCCATAAGTATCTGTATATTACGGTAGACAGATGCATCAACCTTGAATAGGCAAACCGGTGTCTGACTATATACTGGAAACAGATTCAACCCACACTCTGTAACCGAGTATCTCACAGAAAAGAGTATGTATAATTTTAACAAATGACTGATGGGAACTCAGGAGCTCAATTGTTTTGTCATTCCAGATAATGATAGCCTGTACATTTGATGATATGCTCAATGAGTCTGTATTTACACAAGTATTATGAACGTAGGTAGTGTTTCTGTCATCGTCTGAAGTGTTAAAATCTAGGGGATTGCAGACCGATATCGGCTCTCATAAGGAGCATAAGGACCATTGTATTCATCTGATTTCACTTTAAACCGAGAGCACACTGCTTATTAAGCAAAGCGCAACAACATCGTTGGAAACAGAAGAACAACAGTCGGCTATAGCCAGGGTATTCAAGGTGTCCCAAAGCAACATCTATCAAGTTTGATTTCGGTACCCTGGTACATGGTAACATGGTAAAACATCCCACTGTCACAAAGCAACACAGCATGGCGGATGTTTATATGAGGCAATTGTGTACAACAATCAGATCAGGGATTGCAAAGGAAATCTGACCTTGTGGAACCGCCTTCGTGACGCGTGTCCCGAAGCCACAGTCATTTCTTTGACGAAATAAACAAGGTCAGCTGCCACTCAGAGTATTGCCTGACCAGCGCTAGAGTCCAGATTTACGCTGTACATCCTGTCGGGAGAGCTAGGGTTGCCACAAGTCATGAACGTCCTGCCGCTTTCTACATACGGGTGGTCGCCGGGTTTGATGGCGGCAGCGTAATGATGTGGGTGATATTCTTCCACATTTGTAACAAAAACCTGGTGCACGTTGTCCCCATTATGTACAATGTTAACTTTACCTTTCAAAACAAAGAACGTGTAGATGTAACAACATGATTCTACGGAAATACAATGTGTAGGTCCTCTCATGAAGATCCAACACGACGGATTTGAACCAGATACAACGCCTGTAGGACGAGTTGAATCGCCGCGTATGACAACGTTATCTTGAACAGCAGTAATTCATCATCTTGCTCGTGCTATACAGGCATCGTGGGATGACATTTCTTACCGTGTTGTCTGAACTAATATTTTGTCCATTTGACGCTAATGGGGGACACACAAGATATTGAGTCTCATGACCTCATGACCAATGTCTTCATACTAGACACGTGTTCAATTGCAATATTGATCTGTTTGAAAGTTGTCATCACTTATCAGGTTTTTAGATATGCACCAACTGGGTGTATCTTCCCAATGCTAGAAATATGATTATGCGTTTCCTTTTCGAGGAGAACATGTATATTTGACGTTGCGAAATGGAGGTGACGTTGTTCCTATTCTCATAATCCTATTAACAAATTTTCATATGTAAAGAATAGAAATCCAGTGAGTCAAGTCAAGTCAAAGAAGTTTATTGTACAAAAGGCCACCGGCCCATATACAAGAAAGAGTTACGCATGTAGATACAATTATATATGTTACACATTGGGATATACACATTGTTTGATTAATTCATTTCTTTTGGCTCATGCATGCTTAATATAAAGAGAAAGATTTAATATATTTGATTCGTCCTTTTGATTCGGCGTTTATCGGTGACATTGCTATTAAATAATCTTTTATATATTTCTTTCGGAGATCATTGTAAAATGGACAGACAAACACAAAATGAATTTCATTTTCTATCTCTAGATTACACAATGGACACATTCTTTTCATTTTTTCAATGGACAGTTTTCTTCCTTCATTTACAAATAGGTCTAGCAAACCAAGTCGATATTTAATTAACTGTTTTCTTAAGTTTTCCGTAGTGAGTACTGATAAATATATTTCTTGAAGTCTTGAAAGTTTTGTTAATATTCATAACGTGAACTATGCTCTAAATTGGAGTGCCATTCTTGGTAGAACATATTTATAGACCGATTCCGAAATTCATTAAAAAACATATTTACATTTCCAACTGACTGACATAGCCATATAAAAACCAAAACCATGCGAAAATAAAAGATTTCTTATATGCGATGTCCAAGTATTCTTTCCCATGTTATCTAAATGTAGAAGCATGTTATAAGCTAATTTGGGGAGACGTTGTTCATGCATATGAAGAATTTTAAACCAGTATTTTAAACATCTGATCTGAGAATTAATATATAATGGGTATCTACCACATTCACCATAAACTATGCAATTTGGTGTAGAAGATCCGACACAAAGAAACTTTTTACATGCTAATAAATGAACCTTTTCTAAACAGTCATAACGTTGAAATCCCCATACTTCAGAACCATACAATAAAATTGGTTGTAACTGGGTATCAAAAAGCTTAAATAAGATATTAGGTGACATCGATCCCACTTTATGAGAAATAGACATTACACTTATTAAAGCTTTCTTTGCACGCAAGGACAAGTCAAGGGCACATTTTTTTCCAATTCATTGTGTGTGAGAACCAGATTCCTAAATATGAGTAGTGATCATCTACTATATTGACTAACTGACCATCGAATGACCATCTCTCTTTCGCCGCTATTGGACCACCTTTTCTGAAGATCACAATTTTAGTTTTTTACAAGTTTACTGATAATTTCCATTCTTTGGTGTACGTACTTAAAATATTTAATTGCCTTTGAAGACCAACAACAGTATCTGACACTAGAATGACATCATCTGCGAAAAGTAGCATTAATATTTCTATCCAATCTGGGAACATTTGGAAACCATGTTTACCACTGGCAGCTATTTCGTAATATAATTCATTAATGAAAAATGAAAATAAGATCGGACTCACTAAAATAATTTTGCATATCATCAGCTGCCATAGTGAATATTGCATCATTTGAAAAAAACCTTCTTAAAATGACTAAGTCACTGCGACTTTGTTATGTTATCTGTAGCAGAAGATCTATTCTTTAGAGATCGTACTTGTTTCCAGAACGCAGAAGGGTTGTTAATGGACTTTTTCAGTTTGTCTTGTCTATGTCTATACGCATATCGAATTTGTATTTCCGACAGCAACTTTTATATTTATTCCTACTTTCGCAATATTGTTTTCTGCCAAGACTAGTACGGGTTGTTCTAAATCTTCGCAGCGCTTTGCGGGCGTTACCCCTTGCAATTCTACATCCAGTATTAAAAGTTTTAGTTTTATCCATGTTCAGTTTTAATTCTTTTCTCATACAAGCTGCTGAAGTTAGCATAATTTCAACAAAGTCATCAATTGCCCCCTCAATATTGTTATCAAGTTTATCTAGAAGTAACTGTTGAAAATATGTTATACTTTCTTGTAGTTTGCTTAGAAAGTTGTTCGAAAGTTCGTCATGCCATATAAGTTTCTTCTTAGTGCCACCCTCATATTTTAGTTTGGTATGTGTTTGATTCATATGAGGGAACTTACAGGTCAGTTCCAAAGGTAAATGATCAGATTCTAGACGATCGCCAATATTCAACATCTTAATATAATCAAAGAAATCGGGGGAACATATATAATAATCATTAACGCTCGCACCTTGGTTTCCACAACAGGTAAATTCTCCAAGGGTATCCCCATACACTCTCCCATGAACAAATGAACTACTATGAACAAAATCGTTTTTTATATCGACTAGAGGATTGTTTTGTTGACCAGTACGAGCATTCATATCTCCACAGACTACACTGATAGAATCTTTAAGCTGCGACTGATTATCTAACATAAACTCTTCAAGATGATCGATACTGCAATTTGAGACCACATGGTTTTATAATACGGCGAACCAGCTGGTGATATGTATGTACATAGCAAGTTTAGGTTCTTGTCAATTGTAAGTAAAACTTTTGATATGTTCAAGCACAGGAGATTATCTACATCTGATTTAATTAACTTACAAAATTTACTGACTGATTGATGGACACATACACAAATACCACCTGACAGCCTTCCGTAGTCAGATCATTTTATTGCTGGACTATGATAGATATCATAACCAACTAACCAGTTATTATCAAAACTACAGTCGACAAAAGTTTCCACAAGACATGCTATTTTAAATTGTTGTTAGTATGATATAAAATCAGCATCATCAATTTTGTTCCGAAGTCCATTAATATTCCAACTTAGAAAGGTGAATGTTTCGCTTGGACAATCAGCGTTTAACACCGGTGTTGATAGTGTTAGGATCTTGTGAAAAACTATCCGGGCCTCGGCCGATATCCTAGCTGATAGAAGCATGTGACACTGTTGTTCCATCCGTTCTTCTATGAAAAGATCGGCTTTCTCGTGTCGTGTTTGAAGTGCTAAAAGTTGTTGATGATGTTTCCATAGTGCGGGTTTTTGTTACCAAAGGACCGTCTTTGAAATAGCCGAAAGTGTTGGTTCCCTTAAGTGCCTGAAGCTGTTGACGTTGACGTGACGTTAGGTCACTAGAAATTCCAAGTCCCCCTTCCTTGAACGTGGGTCTCGCTTTCAATGTACCAACTTTGTCGTCAGACGAATGTAGCTTAGCAATCATTGGGCGAGGGCGATTTGCATTTACACGTTTAACGCCGAGTCTGTGCGCACGTATTATGTCAAATGGTTGCCACGTTTTGAATTTAGCATGTTCATTGAGGACAGATAACACCGTATCTTTACATGCCATTGATTTTTCATCGCCTGCAGCTTCCGGTATTCCGTGCATGATGATATTATCACGTCTGCTATAGGACTCAAGTCTATCTAGTTCGTTATCAATTTTTGACATCTGATCAAACACAGTATCCAGCTTGCCTATAAGTGCATCAATGTCATCATACATTATATCATGGTTCTGTTTCATAGTGTTTAGATCACGATGTAATTCTGTAACAGATTCCTCCAGTTTTTCACATTTAAAACTGATAGTGTGGATGTCGTTCTTTAGTTCTAAAATTTGTGTGCTTAAGTCTGCTTTGACGTTTCGTATCTCAGATTTCATGCTCCCTATTTCTGCCAGTATTTTCTCCTGCACTTCTTGGAGAGTTATTGGGCCTGGATTTGTCTCTACATCGTTAGAGCATAGTAGGAGCTGTGTTATGACTCCCACGGGAATCGCGTCACCCCCAAGGAAACACTTTACACGTGCAGGTGAGGCAAGATTCGGTGACAAAACTAGGTCACAACTCGGGTTGGTGACGTCACATGAGACACAAAAGAATGTAGTTTCTTTCGCCGTGAAGTGATCAAACATCAGATTCAAAAATTCATATTGATTACTGATCGGTAATGCGGACAACGAAAGGTGCACAGTCAGCAGCAAAGTGCATATAATAATGCGATACAGCATATCTGAGTTACCATGATATGTGTATGGCGTGTACCTGTCAACGTGGTTGACTTGGCGGGTCCCGGGTGGATGACAAAAGGTTCCGATTCTAGCTCTGTATGTTGCTAGATCCTCCATGTTTTGTTCATAACGTATCCACAGAGTGTTCACACATTACCAAATGTCCTTTTGAGGTTGCCAGGTTGCCTTGATTTTCATATTTAGAGCAAATTCTCGGAGACTACAGGAATGTTGGTGTGTTCTCCAAAGGGACGTAACTCGAGTCATAGAATGATCTAATTTCACATGATGTATTTGCACCAACTCATACGAAAGCTGCATCAATGGAAACCAAGAACATGAATTTGGAAATTAATTGGTTAATCATGATCAGAGGTTATCAAGTCAAACCCTGTCTGATTGTTAATAGAAAAGCAGTGCTTTTTCTGCCATTGGTTATTGTAAATAATTACATGCGCAATTATAGTATATAGAGTGCACAGTTGCGGTAACGACATGGCGTGAGGTATAGAACGAAATCTGGCAAGACTCAGTTTTCTTCAAGGGTGCTGACTTCATGCTAGTTGACGAGATTTATGTGCTGTAGCGATAAATTTTCAAAGCCCTTACAGCGCAATATTTTGTTTAAAGGCTATTGTCGGTGATACCAGAATTCAGATCGACAACCTACGCAAAACACCGGGCTCAATGAACTCGGTGGAGCCGATGCCGTTTCACTCAATATATTTCCTAACACCATAGTTGTTTATTAGTCATGCTAGATTGGTAACAAATTCAATTGAAAATAGGGCAAATCAGCAGGTATTTCAGCTACACATTGAAAACGCAATATGTTTATCGCCTGATTACTCTATCATTCAGAATGGCTCACCAATGCACATGATTGACTACCCAACTCTTCAATTATTTCTACGCTGTTCGTCTGGATTGTCACAGTGAAAAGAGTTATGCCATATCTGGCGTTCATAATTGTTTTAAATATCAACACCATTATAACATATCGAGAGACTGTTTGTCTCCGAAAGGTCAGGTCTACAAATATGTAGGTTACCATGAAAGACGTATCAAAGCAATTTATCAATAACGCCACGATAGCGTGCTTGGCTTGAGGTTTAATGCAATGTAACTTTCACGCTTTCCCGCAGGAAAAGACGGTCTGACACTTTACTCCCGCGGCCATACTTTAGAGCTGTAGGTGACACCTAGTATCCATCGCAAATACTAGCTGCAACTTTCCTCCACAACTTGAACATCGGTTTCCGTCCTGTATAGATTAATACTGTTACCGTATTTAAGCCGTTAGAGTTACTTACAAACACAAGTAATAACCGCTTTGAGCAATTTTGCGGACATAATCACAGTTTTCCATTTTGAGTTAATGAGGAGTTTGAGGAGGCTTACACACATGCAAGAATGTGTCAACTGCCCGGTACCTTCAAGTGAATCGCTGTTATAGGAGCGAAAATGCTTTCAACAGAAGCCGTCTCAAAAAGGGACGCACTGGCCAAACGAGGGTACTTAAGCTATGACAGGTTGTGTCTAACATGACTCCTTAGAAGTAATCCGTAGTCTACAAGGTCTGAGTGGGAACTGAAATGAAACGTAACGTCGTTCATGGTAGCGGATAAAGATCTTAGATGTTGTATACGTGTCACGAGAAATGAGGACGACGCAAAATGATATTAACTGTGTTTAACGTACAGTGAAAACCTCCGCTATCCCAACTGTACATGTGTTAAATTACGTAGCCTTTTTTATTACTTTTCGTGACAACGTTCTTATCATAAGCTTAAAACACATTGTGATTATTCAGCGGAACCTCTGCCAAAAACTAGACGCTAAGGTGAAGATAGGCCATGCGTCGCAATATAATATAAGAGAATGAAGGATAATTGTTATGTCGTATGATTACAGAGTGAGTGAGTGAGTTGAGTTTAACGCCGCTTTATCAGTATTCCAGTCATATCACGGCTTGTCAGCTTAATCTGGGAGGAAAGCCCGAAGTGATGCAGGTCTCAGACGTTTACCACCTCGGTGAAACCCACGAGCAGGGTATGGTGCTGGAAACCTAGAAACATAATCGGGGAGAACCAGGATTCGAACCCACAATCATAGGTTTCTGGCGTGCCAAAGGGACGCAAATCTGCACAGCGAATCGCGGCGCCTCAGACGACTGGGTCACTCATGTCCCCGTATCATTACAGAGGCCGAGGCAATACACAATACTCACAAATGGTAAGCAGTAAGAATTGAGACAGAGACGTCGGAGATCCCAATCCAAGAGATTGATAATGGACACAAGTCATTTTAGTTTGATGTGACGTAAAAAAACGGCGTATGAAGATCACACTATTTTCGATAACGAATAGAAGTTTCTCTCCATACAGGGTGCTGGATTTGTAATTGGAGACGTGTTCGTGAACCGCGCGCCATTGGCAGTGTAGCTTAGCATGATCGATGCGGTGATGGGTCAGCGATGGTGTGGCATCATCTGCAGCTATTGGACTGAAGCTCACCCACAACTCGTTTGTCAGTGGATTTTGAGGAATCACAAGCTGAAAGGCTTGGCCTTAACGTTTGACCAGCTGGATGAACTTCGATTGTTGTTAGCGCCGTCGCCTTTTTGTGCCTCACAATCTGGAACACAATCTTGCAGGTCTGCAACAAATGTTATGTTTGGGATTAAACTTTCTTAGTAAAATACATTGCAGTGACTACAGGAAGACACCACATTCTAGAACAAATGAAGAAAGACTGTTCATATTGTTTCAGTAAGGGACATATTTTATTGAAGATGAACTGCATGTTTTGATGGTGTGTGAACAAATATAAAATCTCGCCCCAAAATAACTTAATGGCAAAATATATGAACACCCCATCTATGCACTCTTTCATTTCATCACGAGATTATGAACTATTGCTGAACATCAGTGTATTCCTCTTGAAGGTAAATCAAATAAGTAATATACTGTTCCTTAAATTATTCTTGATATAAATACAAGAATTTTGTATATATATATATATATATATATATATATATATATATATATATATATATATATATATATATATATATATATATATGATGTACAACAATATTGTGCAGATGGTGCTATGCTAATGTATTTGGGCCAGTGGCCTCATAATGAATAACAATTTATCAGCCTGTCTTTTTTCTTTTTTTCCTCTTGTTGCTTTTGGTGTGTGTGGGGGAGGGGCGGGGGGGGGAGTCTACACTCTCAGAGTTCGGCAACGTAAAACACTTCAGGTAGCATGTACTAAGGTTGGTCAATGAGAGAGTGAGTCAGGTGGTTTTCAGCGCTTTTAGCAGTATAGCAGTTATATCACAACGGGGTATTACAGAAATGATGGTGCTCAGATGTGTACAAATGTGTATAATGAATGTAATTGATTGGTTCTAGTATCTGTAAACAGACTTGGCAATCACACGTAATTCAACTTCACAGCTGGCATTCGTTCAACTTGTCTCTTTACTATAGTAATTACAACAGCTTGGTTCCAGTACCATAGAATTACTGTGCTCTGCTGTATCTGTATCTCCAAGGCGCGTTAGAGCATGTTGGTAACCATTTCAACTGATGGATGTGGAGTTCCGAATCTCCATGGAATGCAACAGAGGAAATAGATACATTCGCTTTACTTAAAGAAGCTCGGAAAACGCATCGTTTTATCTTCAACAAAAAGAACCGTTTAGACTAGTGTTGATTGTGTCTAGTCTTGATTGATTTAGGAACTAGTGAAATTAACTTTTGTTACACTCAATTAATGTGTTTCTTGTACATGTAGTTGATGTGTTTTGAAACGGGAAAGAATATGTACGCTGATTGGGCCTTTTTGTTTCAGCACTTCCATGTTTTAGTGACCGCCTTCTTGGTTTAGTGGAAAAGGGCACCTGTCTGGAGAGCAGAAGGTCGGTGGTTCAAACCCCGGCTGCGTCATACCATTCGACTTAACGTTAAAAGATAGTCCTTGTTACGCGTCTTAGCGCGCGTTATTAATGTGATGAAACAAGGACTGGTCAGCTCGGAGCCAATATACTGTGTCGGAGAGGGGGTATCGTGCTAAACTGCAGCATGGTATCTCAATGGGCTAATGCCACAAAAGCGGCAGAAATCAGGACGAGTACAATGAGACATACACAGCCTCACACACACACGCCAATTGCAAAGGTGTTTTTAATATGTTGCCACTGGAACCTAACGAATCCTTAGAGGAGGTGTGTTTCAACAATCAAGAGAGACTTTCCACCTACCAATTTAACCATCGCCTTAACATTTGTTGTCATCCTCAATTCCTTGAGAGAGATAATGGAACAAGTTTTTCATCTACCAATTTCAAGAAGACTTTATCCTTTACTGACAACTGATGGAAACCAAGGTGAAGGACACATTTTCTCATGTTATCCCTTTCGTGATATCATATTTCGTGGTGTGCACTACCGCCCTACAATTTTGTAACAGTCGCTTTGTTTGTTTTGTTCTATTTGGGTGTTGTTGTTTGAAAATTGGGTTGGGTTGTGATATGTGGATCTGTAACAGGAATGAGTCACAGTAAAAGTTATAATGAAACGGACTTTTATTAACTAAGTGATCCCCGGCAAAATCACAAAATGGCTGTATTTCACAAACTGTTCTGTAATAAAACGACATAATACTTATTAAGCTCAATTCCTTTTGACATATCTGCCACTTATGCGTATGTAACAAGATCATCCATCATATTTCAAGTGCCTTTATATCGCACGGAAGCATGTAGAAAACTACTTTTGACATCATCAGTCCATGGTTTGAATATGTTGGATGGCACTTGATGAACAATATATTTAATACAATCTATTAATAATTACGAAAAACATATGAATAGTAATATACATCCATTATTTCAATGCAATAGATAGAAACATAGCTTAATCATACACTGGAGAATGGAACTCAATTGTTGTGACTTCAATGGACATATGTTTGATCGCCTTGTTGTTATTGATCCTACGTGAAGTTGTGGTCATTATTACGATTATCATTTCCATTATCTATTTCAATGTTAAACATATTTTGTATAAAAGGTTGTTTGGAAATAAAACCTTGTCACCTGAAACAAATATCAGACTAATACAATCGTTTTATGCATAATCTACCCTAACATAACGTTTTGAAATCCTTTATGGTTGAACATGACGACTTTTCACAACTAAAAGTTTTCTGAGAGTTTTCTCCTGTAAAAAATATGAATACAAAAACATAAACATAAATACATTGACATTTTAAATATTACCTTCCATTCAAAGTTAACCCCTCGATCAATCAGAAGTTGCTGCCTAGGAAATAAATTGATGTAATAGAATTATTATAGTATTGAAATACTTGATATCACCCATACGTTTTCTTGTTATTTGGCATCATATTTTAATAATATATTAAATATTACACTCCGACGGGTATACCTATAACTTCATAAGGCTTGACGCACTTTTATAATATGAACCTTTGTTCTGAGAAGATTCAGTCAATTATTTTGTTGCGACCATGAAACTTTCCGAGTCTTTGATCTGAGTGAGATTGCTTATCCGATGGACAATGGACATAAATGTCATATAGTATTATTTTATTTATTCACATCGAATATTTATATAATTACGGGATAATAGTTGTCACGTCGTCTGAGGTGATGCAATTTGCATCCCTTGGGACATTTTAAAACCTTTTATGGAATCCTACATTCGCCCTGATACTGTTTCCATGTGTGTCAACACTAACTCGTATTCGTAGACATGTTAAGGACAATTTCATGCTTAAGTGACCAAAATTGTGTCCGCTATAATTTCCTATTCTTACTTGTACCTTACGTTCCCGTGACTATCCATGTGGACGCTGCATGCGCCAGGAATTTCATCGAAATATTATTATCGAATCGCAATCATTTTTTTAAAAAAGACATATCAACTAATCGTTTTTTTCTGCTGAAATACAAAATAATGGACACGCTTACCTATAATATTATGTAAAGTATGGTGCATAACAAGGGCAGGATTATGTATCACCCTAATTAATAAACGTAACTTAAGCAGCTGATCAGAATCGCGCTGGTACATATGTCTGTAGAAGAAAAGGCTATAAGATTGCGAGACAGGTTGGAATCTGTACGTGGGATTTTATGTGTCTATATTGAAGTACAACTGTCACAAGGATCAAGTGGTTCCAACAAATATGAACACAGAAATGATTGTTCCCGTATTTAAATCCACACACAGGGTTGTCTTCACATGCTTGTTTTCTCGCCGCTAAGTGTCTTCATGCTTATTCTCACTGATGTTCGACATGGAATACTCACATCTAGAGTATTATTCTGCGTGGCTTTGTGGTGTCGACACAAACACAGCTCAATAAACTGCCCTCGAAATCGTTTAGCACTTAGGGAATACACATAAAAGTTAATGGCATGAGTTAAGTCACATAACAGAAACGCCAACGTATCCAAGAGGTACTTTACAGCACCCTCCATACTCCGATGATCAGGGTTCCAATATGGTGTCAGAATAAGCATAAGACATCTAGGGGTTGTTAGAACAACCAGGACAGCTGCTGCTGTTACTAACATAATTGTGATCGGACGATGGCGATCAACACCAGAATTGGTGTTCTTGTTACCATGCAAATATTTTTGTTCTTTATCTGATTTCACAATTCCTGCTATGATCAGCAGATTGAAGAGCAAAAGAAGTATGCAAGGTATAAATGCATATACCAAGATATTTATCCAGTACCAGATGTGCATCATGAAATATTCATATTCCTCATAAATATCGCAATGATAGGTTCCAGTTTCCTTTTCCACAAGAAACTTCATTGTCCAGAACAGATGAAGAAACAAGATACACAAAGGTAGGGATAAGAGCACTACTGCGAGAATGGATTTTTTAAATGTCCAACTTTGGCCTATTTTCAGAGGAAACCACACAGCAGCAAATCTCTCCATGGACATTGCAACAAGCAGCCAGTTAGCAAAGGTGGTAAGAAAATTTCCAAAGTACCCGAGAACCTTACACCCCAGTTGTCCAACGTGTATCTTGTGATCCAGCAGTACGATCAGAAGTAGTTTATTGACTATTGCAAGATTATCAACAACTGCCAATAGTGCTATGTAGACAGTAAGAGATCTGGCAGGGGACATTTTGATGACTGTGACGATGGTAGCACAGTTACCGGGGAATCCCAAAGCGAGAATAACCCAGAGATAATATGTCTGGATGTCAAAAGCAACGCTATCAACAGCTCTCCAAGAAGAATCATTTATAAGGTCACCGCTGTTATTGATAATCCGTGTCGTGTTTGACGCCATCTTCAGATAGTGTGCTAATATCTGAATATATTCACCTACAAGTCAGCTGAGAAGGACATGTTATGCACCACTTTAGAACACACTTCGCCCTTCTCTAGGGATTCCCGCTTCGGCCAGCATTCGTTAACTGCTCGTGTTACACCCCTGAAAAAAAGAAGCAAATACGTTGATTGAGGCATCGATTGGATTGTCAGTTCCACTTACAACACGCAGCGAACTGTCAATGACGATTTACACAAGCCATTATTATCATGCGTCTAAATAGAATGTCCATGTTTTTTGTTTCAATATTTGCGTTTGGAAGGTTTTAAAATGAATCACTCTAAATTTTGTAAATACGAAGTGCACATTAAAATCGATTTTATTGACTTAGTCGGTTTTCCTTGTGTCATTTTCGTCAGGAAATGATCTTGATTAACCAATGATAATCTTTTATGCAGCCAGAAAGAAGAACATCGTGAAGCAATTGTTTGGAGATTAATGAAATGACAATTCTATTGAAAATACAATTCTATGATTATGGAAGGATAAACCCTTATCGTGTTTATTTTCAACTGTCAAAGGACTTTGTGCAACCACTGTACAATAAAGTGTAGCATGCGTAAAAAAGTTAGGTGGGTGTTTAGTTTAACGACGCCTTCTTCATTTTTGGGAACAGGTGGAAGAAGGTTAATGCCACAAGTAGTTCAAAGCCACACTCATGACTGATCCGTGCACTGGCGATTTGTCCTGGGTGCCGTTGTGCAAAGCAATCTTAGAGCTAAGGTGATCCTAACTCCCATACCTTAACATGGACTTACGACAGTCGCAGTGCTAAAGTTGTTTTGTACAACGGCAACCTGTTGGAAGAGCAAACGTTTTCGCAGCTTCACATGTCTCTTAGTTGTAAGTTAATCCCGTTACTGCCTTACACCTACAGCATGATATGCTTAGTTTATTGTATGCCCTTTTTGGAAGATAGTCCACTGAAATGACACATTCGACATCCCAGGACACGAAAGCCATAACCTTCCTGATAATGGGACAGGCATTATCGTCCTAGGTGCTGGTGATATCAACGTTTCTACTGTTTTGATTGTTGTTTGAACTCAGACTGGAAGTGGCGAACACAGGCTTCATCCATAGTCACAAAACTTTGCATAAATCTTTCTGAATCAGCTGCAAACAGAGCTAGATTATCACGAGACATGTTGTGCCTAGTGCGTTCTGGCCAGATGTCAGACGCTTTGGACCCGAAAGAGTTTATACTTTCTTCATTGCCAAAGTTAACGTGATAGTGGATTGTTCTCTCTCCTAGGAAATACCAACTGAACTAGCAATTTGACGCTCCGTCATTCGTAGGTCGGTCATCACTAATTGCAGATTCTCTGGATCATTTCAGATGTTGCTGACCTTCCAGACCTTCCAGGACGGGGGTCGTCTTCAAAGCTCCACCTGCCACGCTTAAATTCTGCTGCCCACCACTAAAGGGGGCATCCTTCCCTAGTATTATTTTCATATCTTGGCTTTTGGGAATACGCCCCGTTTCTACACTGAGTTTGTCCATTTCCCAAGACCCCTCCTTAATTTACAGACTTATCACAGACTAAACAGTTTGCTCAATAGGGTATAGATGTGACATCATGGAACGTCCGCAACAAAGATTTAACAGTTACGCAATTTCTTCTATGCGAAGAACGTATCAACTAACCCTCCTCGTAATTACAGTTGTGTCATAGTTAGATCTATGCATAAAGATTCAGAGTGAATGGAAAGAGGGATGACTTCACATTTACAACTTTCCCTTTATGTCAAGAAATATTATAGCAGCTCCAGCCATGGGATGTACATTTCACAGCGTCTGGGGTACCATCGCGCATGCCCTTTCTGCGAATATTTCGAAAAGCGTCATACGACTCTTTACCAAAAAGATGTTTAGGATTTCAGCTTTCAAGGCCTGAGAAAGCTTTCAAAAGGTTGCATGGTTCACATGTGGGCACTTGACTTGCCTGAGCATGTTGTTGTGAGGCGTGCCACAGATGGGACAGGATACGCCCACCTTTTCGAGATCACCTGGTGTCATTACATGACAGTGATTTTGACACATGCTCATGATATGGTCGGAATCGTACAATGTATTTCTTATGATTATAAAAAAGGTTTTACAAAAAACGGTATTCGGCTCTTATATACTTATTCCGTAAAGAGTAGATTACTCATACCAGGGAAACTTAATGTCCAGACGGTAATCATTGACATCATCCAGACACAGATTCCCCAATGCAATAACAGTAATTACTAAGCCACCGATTTATACCATTATAGTAATGGTATCAGTTTACCACAAGTATGGCTTGGATAGGTGTAATTCGGCAAAGACAACCAAGCTCTGTTAGATATCAAATGCCATGGCGTCAGTGACACTGACTATTGAGATTACAGTGTTAATACCACGCTGATTACCGGACTGTTCGTCAATCCCTAGCTTATTAAATCAAGGGCAAAGTATCATACTTTATTCAACTTAATATTAACATACACATGATGAACTTATATCATTCTTATAGGTATATCGCCTCATGTTTAAGTTAAGTGTGCCCCTGTAGACAGTCATGTAAATTCCCTGTTCTCACAATCATCAAAAGGGTGGGTATGAGGTAGGCCTGGTTGATTGAGTGCTCGTTTTGTGCAGAGTTATGGCCCTTGCTCTATGCTTTTCAACTAAGTGTGTACTGCATGAAATGGGGACAAGCTTTCTCAGAAACTACTGAAGTTACACGAATGAGAGTTTGCATGCTTATATATGAGATCATGACTTGTCAAACTGAGTTCGAATATTGATCCTGTAAATTATTTCTTTTACAGAGTTACAGAGTTACAGAGTTACTTGATCCATGTTATTTTAATCGGTGCATAGTGTCTGCAATGTTTTCTCAGAAACTACGGAAGTTAGCTCACCTGAGGGATTCTTATCAAGACTGGGTTATTTTTCACAGTTTACAATTAACCTTGTGACAACTGTAGACATAGATCTTCAAAACATGTATTTGGCATAAATATGAAGAAACCAGTTTTGTCGATTCGAATACACGTGCTATGTTGAATTCACAAATGTTTTTGAAGAGGGTGATCAATAAACGAAGTTTTAATTTGCGATACATATATCCGCGAGCAACATAAAGATATGACATTAAATAGTCATGACTTGATGAACGTTTTGTTTTTTATTTGTTTAACTCAACATTTATTCCATATCAAGATGTAAATAATTGAATCTGCAGTCCATTGACATCAAGAGCATCAATCTACGCAATTGGGATACAAAGACTTACAGGACCAAGTCCGCGTGCCTGACCACCCGATCCCGTTTATCACCTCTAACTTTAAGCATGGCTTGCTGAAGACCAGTTCTAACCCGGACCATCACAAGTGACATGTATGTATAATTAGTATAATTAGTAATGTTTATTTGGTGGACGCTTACTCCAACAACTGTCGGTTCCATCTAAACTGGCAATAGACTGGTGGGTATAAGGTTCCAATCAACCGACGATTTTGTCCGGCCTCAACATAAAAATATCTTGTGTAATCCTCTACAAAAATCAATACCTCTATAAACATCAGACCATGTGGTTGAATAGCAAACATTGTTAAACAAACTGTTAACAAGACGTCCTTAAAGATTACTCATGAATGAAACAATAAAACACATACTGCATACATTGTTACAGACTGCAAACTTTAAACGTGAAATATAGAATTAATACATAGTGCGTGTAGACGTCAGTGAAGTTCTTGTCAACAAAGCTGAGGAAGTACGGATAAATAACACTATTCAGTACTTTGTAAGTATCATACTCACTTTTGGAAGTCGAAAGTTTAGAGAATAATACTCTCCACATCGCCAATGTATCCTGACTTTATGCCTGCTATCTCCCAAATGCCCGCTCGCTGTTGGTACACGCATTTTATAGTGTTCTGGCATTTGTATGGCGGTCAATAATAGGACCTGGTGATTCACGCGAGGACATCGGATCTACGTCTTTGAAGCAGAGAGTTTGTCGGATAAAGTTGTTGAGATTAATCCGACTCCAGAAATGTGTAATTTAATGAGTTTTGTGATTCAAAATTGCTCTTCCGTCCAACATACAAAAATGGGTGTGGCATTTGATTGGTTACCGTTTGAAGTTCGTTAATAGCGTCATGTGCATGACACGAAACCAGGACCTGAAACAAGGTGTGATCAACATTGCTCTAGGGCTGTGGAACTGTGCCTCGTGACACTGCATCTTATAATGCACAGCTAACTTATTCAGGAATATCATCACTGTAACTTTGCAGTGATAACAACACATTTAGATAATGATTTCCATTAGCATATGTCTACGTGAGTGAGTGAGTGAGTGAGTGAGTGAGTGTCTAATTACATGCATGTATGTAAAATAGTAATATCCCAACTTCACTGTATACATTCGTGATTTGTAAAAGGTAAAAGCGCTGATATCCCATTTATTATTAAACGCTTGCTTTCCAAATTTGAAGGGCGTTTTGACTGTGTGCACTTCACTGTGCATCGATAACGAGAGGGAAGGAGGTGCATTCCAGAACTGAGACTTAAAACAACACTACGTTACAACGAAGCTGAAAAGCTGATCAAAGCATTTTGTTTCGATGGCGATTAATCACTCATGCAGTCTTGACGTTGTGAGTCAAACGTTTGGTAATTCCGTCGCAAATGCCAACGAGTAATAATAGAAATATCACTTAGTCGCAACCAAGCCCAATACCTTCTCATCAAATTGTTTGAACAATTAGGCTACATGCCAACATATATGTGATGACTACTGAAATATATGTCTCTGTTTTGAATTCGAAGACATTTTTAACATGTTTTATATCAAAAAACCATAAAAAAACCATATGTACCAAGGGTTCCAAACTAGATATTTCTGAATGATACGTATCACATAGTGAATTATCAACATCGTTTGTCCAAAATGCGAATTAATAAAAGAAGAAAATATCAAATAAACAAAAAGGAAGTATTGAAGCTTCCAGAACAATCTGGCTAGCACTTGTGCTAGGACATCTCCATTCTCTATATATTCCTCCAAAATAACGTTCTTAAGACATACCTGTGTATTGTTAACAGGTTTCAGGTGGTGTTTAAGTTTATATGGCAAGTATGTGTAAGTAAAAGCAACAGTCTAGAAACTTTGACTTTACGATTAGAAAAAACAAACCAAAATATCATGTAGTATTATCACATTAGATAGTCGTTAAGCTGATCGTCTGGGTATCCAGGCTACTAATGACAAGGACCTTGACTGGTGTTGGTATGACGATGGTTGTCCACCAGGCTAAAGAGGGCCAGTCACATAGTCTAGAACACAATTACCAGCGGTATGCGGGACAGTGATCTTAAAGTGGTGGATTCTTCAACCACGCCGTATTAGGCTCTGGTTTCGCCTCTTCAATCCAGTCTCGTTATACACCTTCATTTGGCTAGATTCGTTGTTTGTAGTTAATATCCAATCCAAATGTATTCCAGTTATATAAAGGCGGGCTGTAAATGCTTGAGACAATCCAGTGATCAATATTGTGAGCAACGATCCACTTCCTCGGGGTTGGTTGACACACAACCAACCAAGTGATCGAGTTTGACCGGCTGTGCCATTTAGTCGCCTCTTGTAATCAGGAGCAGCACAGTTTGCTGGGGACCAGAATCTCCAAGGGCATAGAGCACATAGGTTCCTCATATGCCCAGTAATCGTTTCACTCCTTTCAAAGGTTGTTTGCCTTGATTATAATAGATATGTTACCGTAAATATATACCTATTGTTTCACTACAGTGAGTGATTACAAGCAAGACCTGTAAGAGAATTGGTTTTATGGCCCAAGGTGCCGTTGTACAAAACAAACTTAGCGCTACGACTGCTGTAGGTCTATGTTAAGGTACTGGAATTGCGATCCAAAGGTCATATATCTGTTTTTATAAGATAGCTACGCGATAAATCACAAAGAACAATGAAGAACGAAAAGCGGTTTATTAAACGTTGATCTATCATGACGTCTTTTCAGGAGATTCAAACATTCGCTCGTAACTTGATGACGTACGCGTCGTATATTGGACAACGTTATTTTTGAGTTGTCTAGTGAGTGAGTGAGTGAGTTGGGTTTAACGCCGCTTTTAACAGTATTCCAGTTATATCGCGGCGTGTCAGCTTAATGGGGGAGGAAAGCCCGAAGTGATGCAGGTCTCAGACGTTTACCACTTAGGTGAAACCGACGAACACGGGTATGGTGCTGACAAACCTTGAAACATAATCGGGTCGAACCAGGATTCGAACCCACAATCATAGGTTTCTGGCGTAACCAAGGGACGCAACTCTGCATAGCGAATCGCGACGCCTTAGACGACTGGGCCACCCGTGACCCCCGAGTTGTCTAGTGACTTGGTCCTCCAAGATTTAGCTGGGCAACGCAGATAAACACGGAAGCCGAACGATCGCATCCAAAGATAGGAGAGATTGGACAATCGGTATTGGGAGACGACGTGAGGATTGTGAGAATATGCGGGAAATGCCAATACCAAACCCACCTGTTCATAAAATGGACGACATTGCCGAGATCGGATTCTATTCAGGGAGTCATCATTATTAAAATAGGGTACATATTATTTAAGCTTGTACATTTTATCATTGTACATTATGTTTATATTTCCTATAAAAAATAAACGACTCGTGGTCGTTGTTCGTCGTACAATAAAACACTACAGGGAGAATAAACCATGAGGGACAATAAGATATATCAACATAATGTAAAGCCTCTTTAAGGTTGATGACAAAATATACAAGCTCTAAAACTATTTACCCATCTTGTAATAATGATGACTTCCTGACTAGAATCCGACCTCGGCAATGTCGGACAAGTCGATTGCATGAACAGGTGGGTTTGGTACTGGCATTTCCAGTATTTTCTTACAATCCTCACGTCGATTATCTGTACCATGCGCCCCTCATGGTTTATACACCCTGTAGTGTTTCATTGTACAATAAACAACTCCCACTCGTTTATTTCTTAAGTAATTTTATACTATGGTTACTTCATGACAGATACACGACTGTTGTTTTCCTGATGGCATTGCTCGCAACATAGAGTTCCCATTCAAGTTAGTCAATGTCGATGTTATTCTAATCAGTGATAAGACTTCAAAGAAGTGGCAAACAGTTCAGACAAGAGTCAGGAAAATCGACCGAGTGTTCTTTTTCATTAGGCATCTGACAACGTCTTATAATACAAGTTAATTACATGTCAAAATATGAAGCAAACTACGTGGGCAGACTATGGTTTTCATGAATAATGACACACGTTTAGTATTGTATTCCTATAGATGTTTTAATACCTTCAGGTTATGTATACAGCTATTACATGGTTATTGAAGATGACCTTAATTGATATTTCAGCCAGTTTAAGACACCGTGGGAATCAGGGGGTAAATATATTGCCAGCAACCATTGGTAGTCGAATATATATATAGTAATAATTAAATAAGTGGAGTAAGATTGAACACAGTTTTAATAGGCTAGCGCTTTCAACTCGTACCACGTACGAGTCTCATCAGGCCATAACTGAATATATAGTGGTGCGATTCACTGGTGTACAGTGGGCACGGGTGGCCCAGTCGTCTAAGGCGCCGCGATTCGCTGTGCAGAGTTGCGTCCATTGAGCACGCCAGAAACATATGATTGTAGGTTCGAATCCCGGTTCGCCCCGATTATGTTTCTCGGTTTATCAGCACCACAATCGTGCTCGTGAGTTTCACCGAGGTGGTAAACGTCTGAGACCTGCATCACTTCGGGCTTTTCTCCCACATTCAGCTGACACGCCGCGATATAACTGGAATACTGTAACTCACTCACTCACTCATTTGGGTACGGTAGCGCATATGTTAAGAAATTCACTATATAATTACACGACACGGATTGTTCTTCTACATGTCTCAGCTTTAGCTTCAGGGAGAAGTCATTTGATCGCTCTTCCAGTTCAAGACCCCGTGGCATTATATATTACCAGCTTAGTCGCCTCCTACGACTACCAATGGATGCTGGGAATACATTTAACCCAAGATTGCCATGATGTCTTGAATTGGAAGAATGATCAATTAAGGTCATCTTCAATAACCATGTGATAGTTGTACATATAGCCGTGGCACTATGAACATGAACTGGAAGAAAGATCAAATGACTTGTCCCTGAAGATAAATCTGAAACATGTAGAACAATCTGTGTCGGGTAATTATTTTGTGAATTTCATTACATATATTTAACTGGCTCCCACGGGAGATATCGCGGGAGATCAAGCGATATCTACATTGTAGATATAGCTGCAATGAAATTGTATAACAATCCTTTGCAGAATATTGTGACGTCATTGTTACAATTGTCATAATCAAATGACATCACTAATGACGCTGTTAGCAGTACTTTTTACACTGAAGACACTGCTTAATGCTGTCTGCAAACTGAAAAAGTTGGAACACTCATTTTGAATGATCAATAGAATCTCACCTTTGTGTCTTTTGATATCAAATATATCAACACTCGTCGATGAAAGTTTAAAACTTTTATCGACCCCTAATAGATATATTTGATATCTAAAGACACTTGGGTGAGATTCTCCATATATATCGCCCACATTATTCAAGACTCCGAGGGAATTTGGGGTTGAATGTATTCACATATTCCAATTGATTGTCGTGAGGAGTCCTTAACTGTAACCCATTGGAATCTGCGATGGAAATAATCGTAAAATGCGAATTAGTTGATCGGGTGGTCGGGCTCGGTGACTTAGTTGATGACGTGCCAATGGCTTGGATCCTTCATCATCACATCAATCACTGGACTGACTCGATTGTGTACAGGCCGACGTCATATAGCTGGAATATTGCTGAGTTTAGCGTTAAACAACAAACACTCGTCCACACCCACCATAATTTGAGATATGACACAAAGTAGACGAAATGAATTGATGCCAGAATTGACCATGAATTCTGACGGTGCTATAATCGTGTTGGCAATACATGACACATAGCTGGACAATTGTGAAAATACAAGTGAAGTACGATAGAAGTTGGGTTCAGGGAACGGGTTACCTAGACGTTAACGGTGCCACAATTCACTTTGCAGAGTTGCGTCCCTTTGGCATACCAGTATCCTATGACAGTAGTCTAGATTCCTAGTTTCAAAACATTTGTGATCCTTCGTTTGGATGGGTGATGGCTGATGGGTGTCAACAAAACAGTAAATGGGTACGTCCGGATGCTGCAGCACGTCGGGCATTCCTGCAATATTAAGGCGCAACGTCCACGTCGTGATATACTATATAAAGTCACATTGAACCCAGCTTTATCACATTCAGAAAGCCATGTCAGATCATGAACCAGTAACTATAGAATACTAATGAGCTCGCTTTTAATACGATTTATTTTATGAAACGAGTGAATAGTTCTGATATGTGACAAGCGAAAGCGTGTCAGATACCAGAACTATTCACTCGTTTCATAATAGTCTCATTACACGGAAGAGAGTTCAGTATTATATATATTACTTGCCGTTTATAACTCTTCTTTTTAAATTTTACTTTCGTGTGTAAATGGGAAGACCTCTATGCGATCCACATCATAATCCAGTTGAGATAAACAGAATAATTCTTTAAACACGAATTAATTTAGTACCATAAAACGGACTACCTTTAAAATGCATGGGTCGTTTTAAATATGTGTCAGTGAAACTTGTTCCCACAGTACATAAGCACGCGCTTGGGTATTAAACACTGGGTTATACTAGGTTATTGTTATCAAACAGTGGTATCTTCAATTGGCGAGTAATAAGAAACGCTCTTTTATCAGGCATAACATATCGCAATGGTATCAGCTTCACAATAGTATGTAAATATCTATTGAGATAAGGTACCAGACACTGCCAATAATAATTAAATACAAATAAAGAATTCAAACTGAAGACACCTTAGGGATTAACCCATCATTTTGAGGGGAAATGTATGCATTAGCCTGTTTGGATGCCTCTGTGGCCTATTCATTTATTCAAATATCTTCCTAGCAAATACCTTCGGAATAAAGGGCTTGTTCTATCAGTTAAAAGTGAGATACGACTTTAGTATTGATTCAGTTGGTGCCTATGTACTTATGGAGTAAATGTGGATGTAGATGGTACCCAGAGTGTGTAAATAAGTATACATTACCTAACACTACCTGCATATGTAAACCCAACACACTGCAAAAATAATACTGTAACCTGATAGAATTCTTAATATTGTCAATGTATATAAAGCTGTCACAATGGTAGGCTGGTTATTATACAAGATAGATTCTAGCAATAAAGGTTGTTGGAACATATTCAATAGAAATATTACAGAAGACAGATTATAATTAATAATACAAATACAGTCTGTCTGTCTGTCTGTATGCCCGTGCTGTCCACCACTGACTGACTCGGCGAGTATAAGTCGTAACTGTGCATTTATTATTTATTATACCATATGACCAAACATCTTAATAACGTAGGATACAAGTTATATGTATGCCGACTTATTGGGTCCATGTTTCGATAACAAGTTACAAAGCAGTAAATCTAATTTGTGAACTGTTGAACTGTATGGGTTAGAAAGCGTTACCTCCTTCAATGCAAAACAAACTACAAATACAGACATCTCTTGAGTGTTCATACTGATAGTTTATACTGTCGTTTATACCAGAAGCAAATAATTCGACACAGGCCTTTTTTCAGGAACATTAGTGTGCAACTGAAAACATTGTCAGGTCAATATGATTAAATTTAAAATCATTTCAAAGTAAAATGACGAAGCAGGTAGGGCCCTTTTGGGCCAACTGGAAAGGTAATATTCTAAAATTATTATCATAATCACCTCGCATTATTCCCTTCTTATACCTCAATAAGCCTGACGTCTGTGCTAAAGAAAACTGTTTTTCATGACGAAAGTAGGCCAAATAGTAAACTTCAGGGAACATTTGACCATCTACAAGTCAGTGTACCAAGATGAATGTTTTAGCTTATGATTGTGCTGTCTTTGAGAAATTCCGCCTGCGTCAAAGACATGTTCATGTTCAGATATTACGAAAACGCTTCCTGAAAATTTATACAATTGGCCTTTTTGACATATTACTGTCTTCCATATACATTTAGTGTTGCTGCATGTCATGTTTATGGAAGTGTTGCCATGAACAAAGTCTTCACCCCATTCGCATAAACACGTCTGATAACTTTCCAAACGCCCAATGTCGGGTAGCCTAGTGGCTAAAATGTTCGCTCGTCACGCCGAAGACCCGGGTTCGATTCCAAACATGGGTACAATGTGTGAAGCCCATTTCTGGTGTCCCCCGCCGTGATATTGATTGAATATTGCTAAACGCGGCGTAAAACCATACTCACTCACTCACTCACCAAACGCCCAATACAAGTCTTGCTCATTTCTCACATTGTGCAGATTCTGCGGTGACAACAACGCCATCATTTCATCTCCTTGGGGTGCTGATGAGAACAGTTCTTTTCAAACGACACGTTAAGTCCGTGAGTACATGTGTTCACTTTAGTCAATCTTTGACACAGATAATTCGTTTTTTCAAGTACTATCTAAGCACTGAAAACACGCCTGATCTCATTTGCGCACAACTTGGGCAAAACAGCTGCCGCTAGAACGTACGTCGGAAACAAACATCACTTCCATCAGGATTAACAAGGATTGTCGTCTCATCGCACAGTCAAAGGAAAAACATTTCGACGTCTTCGGGATCTTTTCTTTAATTCAATATAATCTGCCGAACAATCGTCAGCTATGCAGAAAGCGTTTACTAATAAGATTGTTGTTTTGGGGTTCACCTAAGTTCAAAAGTTTAGATTGAAAGATGGGTTGCTGCAACTAATAACACAACTACAGAAAAATGACAATGTAATGAGGACTGTTATTTTGGTATCTTAAATAGTTTAGTCATCCATGAATACAGTTGACATGTGTCTGAGTGTGGTCGATCCATCAGTAATTACCCCAGTGACAGGCGATAATATATATGTACATTTATTATATTTGGAATGAATAAGGAAAGAGATTTCAACCGTTCAACTGTGAAACAATTATATACTTTAAATGGGCAATTTGCTAATGGAGTTTAAACACAAACTATATTATACAATTTTACACAATTTGCCAATTTTGAAAGCAATTGTCAAGAAGCCGACATTATTACGAGTGTGTGTGAGTGAGTGAGTGAGTGAGTGAGGGGGGGAGGGATGGATGGAGGGACTGCAGTTATTAAGTTTAACGCCGATCCATGTATTTCACTCATGTCATGTCTCAGTCAGCTTAGTATTGGACGAAGAGACTACTCATGTGATGGATGTCTGACATTCTGGGTAGACCACGCGTATGGTGTTGACAGACAAAGGATCCGAATCAGGACATCAGTGGAAATGTGAGTAGTAAGTTAAGTAATATTTTCCTCTTATTTGGTATACTCAGGGTCGAATCAATCCATATTCCCCAAGTGTACAATTTGTATCATCAATAATCTGCAATATACATCCATTTACTTGGAATGGAATTGGAATAAACAGTTTTGCATTTCGAAAAGCCATATCACGACTTAAATAAAATGTTGACATGCCATCCATTATGGCGGATCGATAATCTGATTTGAAAACCATGCTTAGATCAAAGAGTGAATCTAAGCTCTAAAATACAAAGTTGGGTAAATTGATGCCACAAGGATGAGACCTCGTTGCAATTTCAGCCCGAAGATAAACATTAATCGATTAGTGAATAAAAGCGACAAAACCCTCTCTAAATCTCCGCAAAAAGCAGAGTCGAACAACTTAAATTGATATTGAAACACAGAAAGCAATATTATAATCATAATGTACAATGACATTAAAGAATCTAACAAACTGGTTATTGCTCGAGGCTGCTGTATTTGGACACTCATATTTAACGCTATGTTAGTTGTGATATTTCGGTAACCTTTTCCACTTTATAAACATTTAGCATGGTTTCCGATCACAAATTCAATATCCTAAGTGACCGTTGCCTTTATGTCTGTTCCACCTAATTTCATCAGGCAGAACAATTTTATCGAATTGCTTCAATAGCACGTTTAATCCTTTCCTTGTAGTAGTTTTTGTCTTGCTTCCATTCAATAAAGACCATATGTTTCTCAAAGCAATCAACTGTAACATTTAAGATAAAGGCTGAGCCGCACGTTCAATTTCCACGAAAGATGTGTTTGTTCTATCTTAAATAGTTTAATATTGGATCTACGGAAATAGAATATACTTTCCCTCCGACCTGCAACATAGTGTACGTATCTGACGTACAACTGGTCTTGCAGTACTCCGCCTCCTGAACACACGTTGAGGGATACAGGTGAGGTGAGGTGAAATGGGGTTTAACGTCGCGTTCAAGATTATTGCACTCATATGGCGACGTGCATGTGCACGTGTGTCTTTGGCTGATTGTACTAGTCCGGACTAATGCTGATTTTATAGTGCTAGCCCACTGAGATACCACAGTTCAACATAAATCCCCCACTCGGAAACAGTATACTGACTCCGAGCCGACCAGGCATGGTAACAACAAGTACCTTCTTTAAACGTCTTTTGTTATGACGCGACCGGGATTCGAACCCCGGACCTTCCGGTCTCTGGTCGGACGGTTTACCACTCGACCACGGAGGCGGTGTGAGGGACACAGGCCGATGTAAGGGAGTAGATGGGACATGGCAATACATGTAGCTGTAAATGATATGTTTATAGCACAGCAGCTATGGAGTGGATTAAATGCCGATAGTCCTTGTCTTGCAGATGGGATACTTTTTTTATATCGGGGCTGCGAGTAGCTCAGTAGTTAAAGCGTTCTCTCGTCACGCTGAAGGCCTGGTTTCAATTCAATTGTGAAACCCATTTCTGGCATCCTCCACCGTGACATGGCTGGTATATTGCTACAAGCGGATGCAAAACCTCACTCACTCACTCACTCACTCACTCACTCACTCACTCACTCACTCGGAATAATGTCGGCTTCTAAATAATTGATTTCAAAATTGGTAATTTGTCTCTGTAAAAATGTATAATATATGAAGAGCTACGATCTAAAAGCGGATGCAAAACCACACTCACTCACTCACTCACTCACTCACTCACTCACTCACTCACTCACTCACTCACTACTCACTCGGAATAATGTCGGCTCCTAAATAATTGATTTCAAAATTTGCAATTTGTTTCTGTAAAAATGTATGATATATGAAGAAGTACATGTACGAGCTATAAGCGGATGCAAAACCACTCACTCACTCATTCACTCACTCACTCTTCGTCCCAGAGAGTTACGAGCATTAGCGACGGGGACGACGACGTCTTTCTCAGATTCAAGACACCAGCAAATCTCCAGCATTCTGCGCTGATCACATCACCAACACTCGGTTCGAGGCGACTTCCAGAAACGCCAGTGGAACCATAGATGGACCCAAAAGATTATCTATGCAAATCCTCCTAGCCGATCAGAATAGCCGATATCAAGCACCTGCTGTACACTGCTTGTCCTCGCATGCCACCGAAGGAGAAGAAATGTCAAGAAAAATTCAACGAAAACTCAAAGCCTTGAAATCATACACTATGCTGATTCGGCTTCCTATCTGAGTAAAATCTGAATGTTTATATGAACACGCCTGGACATTTTGATTGTGTATTTGGATATGGATATGGTATATGGATATGGATATAAGAATACGCTCACGTCGGTTATGTAGTTAAACGTTGAATGTGGTGAACCCTGAATTAAGTATTCTTTGCTTTGAATTCGACCCCCTCTTAAATCGGATCAAGCAAGACCCCTGCGTGGCTGATTTCGAGAAACATTTGCATGACGTCCCAGTTGGGGATTAGTGAAAAGTCATTTGGCCACAGTCCTGCGAATTGACCAGACAGACATCTATTACTGCAACATTAGAAGGATTATTCAGGTTAAGTGCGATCGATTGTCATGGGATGAAGCAGTTTGGTTCACATACATATAATTGAACTACACTTATGGTCTTATGAATTTGGAAAACTTTTCTTGAAACATCAGTCTTGATTACTTTAAGTGTATACGCCAGTAGTTGGCTGACTTTTCCTTTTCCACATACCACTCAGAGATATTTATATGTCGTAGATTTGTAGTAAATTCGTAAATATTGTAAAAATGTTTTTCATATAAAAGATTTGCATTCACTAATTTCTTTTTACGAACAGTATAAAATTTCTTGTGACAATGAGTCAGTGGAACTGTCTGCACAAAAATATTTTCACCGACTTCTGAATATTGAGGTCCAAATGTGAGTTTATAGAGTTACATATGTGTCCTAACCGTTTGTTGTTTACTGTTTGGAAATTAAAAATCAAATGACACCTTGAGGAGGATGAACTAGCACACGTTGACATTTTCATCAACACAACATCATTCACTACTGTCTTAACATGTTTATACTTTAACAACCTTGACAATGTTAATTTCCTTTATATAACATAATATTTGCACATTTAAACTTATTTGTAATAATTCTATGTGATGATATGGCCATGAGATTTAGTGCGAAACATTATTCAGTCCTTCCATTTACCTGGATAATCCTACAACATGGTAGGGCTAGCAGTTAATTTAGAAGCATTCTTTCGTCACGCCGAATGCCAGCGTTCGATTTACAAGGAATGAATCCCACTAGTGTCCCCCATCATGGTACAGCCGGAATATTACCAAACACACCGTGTCGCAAATACCATACTCACTCATTCTGAAATATTATGTAAGCGTGTTTCGTTTTCCTTGGAGTATGGTGCAGTGGTAAGCCTTTGATATCTATTTCACGACAGTGATTTTTGGTTTCATAAATCCGCAAAGGAATTAGGCCAAACTCGCTAACTTCCTGATTGATTGATAATAGAATGGATGGAGCTCCTGTTAGAGTATTCCGCTGAACGATATCACTGATTTGGTGTTATTATCAACATTTTTTACCGTTAATGGTTATGTGAGGTTACTATTGTTGACGTATTTATGACGTGTTTATGTTCAGGTATAAACGTAAAATAGGTGTGCATACCCAATGACATCACACCGGTTTTACGATAACATAAACGCAAATATATTTCTCTGTTAGCGGACTTACGAACAGTTGTGTCTTCAGCTTGCTGTAGAATCGGAATAATCGAAGCACGTATACCCCAGTACATGCTCGTTTCTTAAAATATTTCAAGAATATCGATTTGTTATTACTTGAGTTCAAAAGGCTCTTTTACCTTTAACCTTATCACGGCACCTAAAATGGTCTTTACAACAAATACACATGTGGTCCTGGACGACAGAAGCTTTTCACGACCCTGTTCCCTCAGCGCCCCTCATCGATAAGGGATCATTGAACACTATATCGTGCCATGACACTTACACGCGTCTACATGTAGGTCATGGGAATGTTTTTGCAGGGATGTGATTCACTACTCCCTGCCAGATTACAAAAACATTAAACGTGAAACATATCTACCATCCCATTTCAGAAATATTTCTGTTCGGTGATTTAGGAATGACGACATTATGTGGGAAGTCACTGATCGATATTTGTGCAATGTTGATCGTTCAGTGAAGACTATATCATGTGGGAAATGTTACTGGCTCATCATAGAGTCATGCCAGCAATTGCTTATTTATGATCAAATATATACATACTGAATTGTTTGATGGGCATTTCTTAGTTGACCGATGACAAAGTAGACAAAGCTTTATAGATATCAACGTATTTATTATACATGAGCAGGTTAACTGCCCCAATCACAAAATCAAACATCAAAATCCTCCCAAAATACCTATACTGAATATGACTTCACTGAAAGAAAACTAATTGAAGCTGTCCAGATTCGCCCCCACAAGCCTTCTATCAACAGAGATCCTTACATGTACATCCGCCTGCAATAAACTCATCAAGCACTAATATTAATGTTCTCAATTACCCCACCTAAGTAATTTAATCTTGTTGAGTTGGCTTCCTGTTGAATTGGTTTCCAAAGTTGTTGTCCATAAACTGTAAATAGCTCAGGAAATAGAGCCTCACTGTGAGAGTGCAGTATCATATACGTATGTAAAGGCTTTATTCTTTGTTTTTCGTAGTCGGATCAGGTCAATGACTATTTATATCATGCGTACATGGCTGTTGCATTTTTTAAGTCAGCGGTAGGGAATTAAAAGCTTTCCTTGGCAATAACATATTGCTGATTGTTACAATGGTATAAAACGTGCCTGTACATGGCTGTTGCCTTTTTTAAGTCAACGGTAGGGAATTAAATGCTTTCCTCGGCAATAACATATTATTGATTGTTAAAATGGTATAAAACGTGCCTGGACCCGATGGTCGTTGTGTCGATCCCAGATCCATGTTTTGACAGTGGCACACTCGTACTTGAGGGCATTGTCGAAGCTGAAAAGCTGTTAAGCGAAATATTATTTAAAAATGTCATTACACAAACGCACTCACGCACTTAGTCCAAGGGCACTTCGAGTAGACCTTTATTAATGTACATGGGCAGCACGTGCATCCATGCCTTATAGTTATGTCTCATACAGAACAAGGAATGTTGGAATGACCACGCGCGGTTTATGGAACATGTAATTTTGTCAAATACATAACTGAAGCAAGCATGGTGTACTTGGCACTGAAACACTTCGCATTCATGAATTTAGGTCTTTTTTAGCACATTGGCTACACAAGTAAAAAAAAGTTGATCTTTGTGTTTAGGCATGAGATAACAAACCCAACAATGACATCGTACGGATTCGAATGTCTTTAGACGTGTTTCGAGATGGAAACACAAAACAACATCTTGTCTGCTGCTTGAAATCATAATTATGCCTACATTGTGTGTCGGTATCCATATATCAGCTACTCATAGGGAATGGTATGTTGAAACAGGATAGCCAGCCCCTTGAATGTGCAGTACCGACCGCTCCATTGAACAGACACTTGCTGACTCGGGTCTTTTAATCACATCAATCAACCTATTCTTATTTCACGCAGGGCTTCGCTGATGACGTTTAGGCCAAGGTCGGAAATAGCACGATGTCAATGAGCTTAATCTGTCTGTTGAATCTGGTAGGAAACTCCCACATGCACACCCACAACTGAAGGTTGATGATTAGCGTCACACGTCCTTAAAAAAGTACTTGCTCTTCTGCGATATTACAGACGCCACAGGGAATGTTGGGCAATGATTGCCAGTTCAATCATTCACCTGACTACGTGATGATTTACAGGACGGAGTAGATTAACTTTCCCATTCTTATTCTGAAAGTGGACGAAAGCAGGGATCTAAAGGTTTCAAGATGTTCATTGTGGAGTAAATGTCATCGTTCCATGGCGGGGTGGATGGCTGCTCTTGCTGATGGTCACGTGTTAGTCTGACTGAGGTGTAAACTACGCGGCCACCGCCACTGTAATACAGATTTAATACTTCAAACAAGGCAGTTACACAATTACTCCTTCCTTGGCATAATGACATATGCATCAGATAGTATGATCAAAACGCCAGTTTCAGTACACAAATTTGCAATCCGTTGCTTCAGTGTGCATCAATACATTCTATCTGGCACAATCTAAGGTCCAGACTTAACAAGGATGAATTAATGGACCCTTTTTAACTGAATCGTCAATCGGCAGCATATGACGGCGTTCATGACAACGTTCCCCTTGAGTAAAACAAATACAGAAGCTATTCATTAAACGTGTTACAGTTCAGTCCCTGTCATTCTTTGCTTCGAGATTCATGACAACCGTGATTTGTCTTTGTCAATTCGTCCCTCCTAAATAACTTGCCCTCTTTTCATGGCTTTATCTAACAGTGTCAATTAGTAGCAAGAGCAAAGATATAGGATCAAAAGATTCATGCCATCTGAGGCGAATGGCTTGTTCGGATACAATAATAAGCTTGGTGCGCATCTAGTTGTTCATGTTTATGACATTGCTTTCCCATTATTAAAATGATCTGCAAAACTATCCAAACGTTTGACAGTAGACGTGTGGAGGACATTCCGTAGTGGATGCTTCAGTGACAAAAATGATGTCCGATGTAAGAGAATATTTGGATCTGTACCACGTGTTCCCGTGAATTGTTTGATGGTCAATTCTGAGAAGCTGACGGATGACAAAGTAGGAAAATGATTTATGAATAACAATTTTATTAAACAGCGATGTTTAGGTATCTATACAGAACAGAACAGAACAGAAGTTTATTGCTCGGAAGAAAATCACACAGAGTGATTACAGAGCACACAGAAACGTCGCTATGACGTATCGTAGAAAAGTTGTTTTTCATAAACTTTTGTCAACTTTGTTAACCTTTGTAAACAATGTTTACACCCCATACCGAGTGCAAGTTCTCTACTTGGTGAACATATTTACATTCAAACGGACATCTTTGAAATGAGAAATTTGACAAATGGAGAATTATCATGGGCACATTTTCTTCAAGTGTAACGTCTCTGTAAACGTTCACTGATTCGTTAGTGTTATCTGTGGTCTGGCATTGCTTTCTGTATAACAAGCCGTGGCCGCATTTAGGATCCAGGCGAAGCTTCATCAAGATAACGACTCTTTGCTCCACCGGATATATATGAGGAGCTTCCGTATCTAATGGCAAATACATCAAGGGAAAGCGTTGACAAGAGAAATCGTCAGATCCTCGAATAGAGTATGAACAGCTATAATCTATAACTAAGAAATTTGAAATACCAATAGATGATTTTTTATTATTATGTCTTGAAATGTTTCTTTTATCAAAATGTATATGACTTAAAAATTATTACGTTACCGATATGAATGATCAATGACGAACATTTGATCACTGTGATTCCTTTTACATCTGGATCGTACATGTTCTACGTCATGCATTGAAAAGAGAAAGGGTTCGTGTTCATGTATTGTAGCTGATGCAGGTTTTCTACCCATTATATAGTTCATCTTTCACGGCTGGTGGGTACTACCACAAACAGCCTTCCAACAGTGGGTGTTCATTAACTTGTTTTGAATATTATATATGCCATTAACAATCGTTAAAAGAACAGTACACACAATCATTTTTTAAACAAGTTAAAAGTACGATGTTAGCTTCGAATTCTCGATTATGTAAATGGTTTTCCCCGAAGAAGTTAATGTCGGGCTTTCCTGTCAGGTCGCGACATGATAATTCTCAAGTAATCATCAAAGCGGAGTAAAACCCACTTCACCCACTTGCTAATTGTAATTGCCATTATGAAATCTAAACCCATAACCATAACTCGAATAACTATATCTCATGTTGTTCGAGTGAGTGAGTGAGTTTATGTTTTACTTCACATCGGAAATATTTCAGCCATATCGTGACGAGAAATTATACATTATTCATACATATATTTAAACTAAATACAAACTTGTCATCGGTGGACAGTAAAATAACTAGAATATAACAGATTAATATTCAAAACTAGCATACAACCATAAAAATATATCACTATATGAAACAGTACGATTTAAAAAAGGGCTATAGATCGCCATCATCTGAAGGTAGATCACCCAGGGTCCATGAGGACTTACAGTACTTTTGCTACCTGCTCATGCTGTTCGAGCTCTTGTACATTCCGCCCCGTGAAGGTCCCGGTTAGAATTGGTCTTCAGCAACCCATGCTTGTCGCAAGTGGCGGCTAACGGGATCGTGTGGTCAGGTTCGCTGACTTAGTTGATGCATGTCATCGTATCCCAATTGCGTACCTCGATCTTTATGATGTCTATAACCGGATTGTCTGGTGCAGACTAGATTATTACGTCACATTGCTGGAATACTGTGTGCGGCGTTAAACAACAAACGAAACAAACAAAATAGTTTTCATGTCATAACTGTATTCATCTCAAAAGGGGAAAGACATGCACCTACAAACATAAAAATATGCCAATATTCATTAACCATTGATCTTAAAATGTATAATGAGAATTAGCCTGCATGTTGTTTAAAGGGTAAGTGAACTCAATAAAGCAGTTTTGCAGATTTGAATATTTAGGGCATACACAATTACATACATGTGTGCTTGGCCAAAATTCAATTTGAAAAAGAGAAAAAGCTTAAAACGGTCGATGAAAAGCGACAGGCGAAATCGTCCCCCCAAACGAAAATTCCGCCATTGAGGGTATTCTTCTACCTGAGGTTAAAACGGGTTCCCGGCGTTCGACGCGCTGAGCAATTTCTACGATCGGGCCGGCGCCCAATCTACAAGCTCACCCGTTTGACAACCGTGGACTAGAGCCGAGGGCAGCAAGTGGTTTATTGTGATCTTCCTACTTGTCTACTTGTAAAGGAATTACAGACAAGAAACTGTATTCCTCTGTGGCAAAGGGGCAGGCTGATTTACATTTTATTCTCAATTCCAAGAACGTGCCGTCACTTGATTTTTGCTAGATACAGCTTCCTGACCAAGACTACCGTCACACTTCCATCCGCTGGAAAAGAGGATGCCCAACCACCAGAAATACTTGATGACTTTGTTACAAAGTACAATAATAAGTCACGGAGCAGTGGATCGACGCCAACAAATAATTTCGAGAGATGTACAAATTCATTGACATACCGCAGGTCAAGGAAATAATACTGCGATCGCAATACAGGTAGTTCCATGCAACCCTAAAAGAAGTAGTTTCGAAACCAAGCCAAAATGCCTTTAAGAGAGAGAAGAGACAACTTCTTGCCAACCAGTGAGTGGGTGTGTGCATATTACAATATAACGCCACATCTTGCCAACAAGAAACTAGTGAATGATTATGACAATGATAATTCACTTTTAGTTGGACTGTGAAATATGTAAATTTGAGATGTGGAGGAAAACCATATCTGTTGTGTATTTTTGTGAAAAGGTTATCTTTGTTTTACAAGCATCCTAGGATCCCCGACAGTGTTTGATATGACCCCAAGCTTAAACAAGTAAGTAAGTGATCAAGTAAGAAATCACCTCCCATTTGTGAGACATCCCATTTGTCAGACAGGTTATACAAGGATTAAAGTACTCACGGAAATGAAAAAAACCTGTTTTTTCGACCTCAGATCTTAAATAAATGCAGTTAATATACAAAATATGTAAATATTCAAACAACTAACTTAGTACTAATTGGGCCGTGGCACAAATACAGCGTATCAAATGTTTTTATGCCTTTTTACACGTAAAAGTGTGTATAAATGTGAATAAAATAGACTATTGTGAAACAGGGCATAACCAGGTGTAAGGAGATCAAGGTGACCTATGACACCTTGACGACAGGTGAGAACAGGTGCATAATGCCTATAGTCTGTTTCTGCTATGTCAATATGGACGTAGTTTTATTTTTGAATGTTGAAAGTGCCGACAAATTACCTCCTGTAAAGTACATTTTGTATTGTTCACTGAGATCAAACTAGCAAATCCAGACTAGTACTTTTCGAGTTGTTTTGGTATTTCGTATTTACAGCTATGTAACACTTTGTGTCGATTTTTAAATTGAGAAAAACAGTTTTTTTCATTTCCGTGAGTACTTTAGTCAAGGTTGGTTGGTCAAGCAATAGTTACCTGTTTACCTTCTATTGCAGTGGAACAGAGCAGAAAACAGACATTTTGAGGAATTTACAGGATTGTTTATTATGCACTTATAATCATCAAATCATACCAGAAATCACACTTTTTGAAGTATTCATTACATTATTGCAATATTGCTTTATACACAATACAAACTGATCACAGCTCAGTACAGTGGGTACATGGTGTATCATTGGTGACGTTTCAAACCTTCAGCAAGGTATGCAGTGTCGTTATTTTTGTAGAAAAATAACAGAAACATCATATGTGTTGCTGCTAAGAATCACAATTCACCCAATGAAACATTTGTCACGAACAGCTGCGCTGGTAACTTTAGGCCACGCCCCAAAAATATGTTTCTTTTGGAAGTCGATTACAGATCGTGTGATTTCACTTGGACATTTCAATACATTTATCGAAGATTATGAAATTTTCCATTTTAGGAACTAAACAAATTAATATTCGCAACAAAATCGCAATCATTTTTTCAAGTTAACTTAGCTTGCCCTTGAAACTTAGCGTTTGAATGTTTACAACTGGGTCACACCGTCTCTGCGTCCGGCGTACGAATATATGTCCTTCTCACATCAAATTCCTATCCTGATTTACTGATCCCTGTTTGCTGCTTGAACTGATTGTGCCAAGTGGTACCACTTGCAGAGATACATGTAGCAGCCGAAGGTCTTATCAGATATTGTTGATCGGACATATTGATACGCTTCACCATGCCTGTAATGTGTTAATGAGATTGATTTAGCGTCATAGTGCTACACCAAGTTTTCCGTGTTGATGAGTTAATCGGACATTGTCGCACAAAAGTAGTACAGATTACATTCTGTCATACATATTTATTTTGCTCTGCCAGCTAATTATCAGAATATTATCGGATTACTGTACCATAAGATCATTTTATCGCTAACTTCCTGTCGTCCAACATATATGTACATGAATATATTTAGGTCATATACTGTTGTATGATGACTACAACGAAAATGGCAGTTTTTCTTAACACGGTAAAGTGAAGAACAGTAAGGAAACGTACGACATTATAGATAATAACTTCTAGTTTATTGCATATAGCGACGTGTCGATGTAGATTCTAGCACCTTTATCAAGCTTTATCAAGCTGTGTGAGTGATGAGAGGTATATATGCATTAAAGTAGTAAGCAGCAGGTTAACATTGAGTGAGTGAGTGAGTTAAAATTTTACATCGCATCGGCAATATTGCAGCCATATTGCGATGAAAACAAGTTAATTATAGTAAATACCCGTCGACAAAGGACAGTAAAACAGTAAGTCATGTATCACAGCTAATGTATAAAACAAACCAGTTCACAATAAAAAACAAAGAATTCTTCAGTAGACTTTGTACAAGATAAAACTGGGCTGTATACCTCTGGTAACCAAAGCTAGACCACCTAACTGGGGATCATGGGGACTTACAGTGCCTTTGCTACCTGCATGATTCCCAGCAGGATTTATGTCATCACTTTGGTCACAAGTGGTCATCTTCAATGCTAACCAATATTAAAAGATCAAACCATAGTCAAGTAGTTAAAACACTAGTTGATATTACACACTTTTATTTAGATGGACTTGCGTACCAGAATCAAGAGGACAATAATTTTATGCTACTTTAACCCCCTGAGTAGCACCGCCTTCAAAAATATTAGTTGTTAATAATATCACACTAATTTAAAACAATTCAAAATTCAAAATTTATCAAATAACTCTATTTCTTTTAAAAAACCGAGAATTAAATGAACGTTGATATTATTAAAAAGATCCTTTAAAGACGTTGAATGATAATAAGAATCCCTTGTGAGAGAAAAGTCTATACAATCAAGCAAAATATGCTTGATTGTAATTCTCTCATCACAAGGGATGCAAAACGGAGGATCTTCACCTTTAAGCAAATATTCATGTGTATAACGGCTATGGCCAATGCGACATCGTCGTAAAACAACTTCATCGTGTCGTGACTGGCAACCCAAGTAGGTATATCCAAGAGTAGGTTTTATTGCATGCAGTTTGTTCATACCTAACTGGGTATTCCACTTTGTTTGCCTTAAATGTCTGATATAATCTTTTATACAAGATTTAAAATCAGAGTGTGGAATCAGAATATTACAGACAGGCTTTACAAGGGCAGCCTTAGCTGCAGCGTCAGCTTTTGTATTGCCCACGATGCCAACATGGCTTGGTAACCAACAAAATATGATGTCGCATTGGCTAGTAGACAGATCATTGTATAATTCTAAAATGTCAAGAATATATGGATGATTTAGAGAGACATTTTTTAGCGCTTGAAGGCATGAAAGAGAATCAGAAAAAATGATAAATTGTTTACTGTTAGATTGATGTTGAATAAAGTCCAAGGCTGTTTTTATAGCGTTTGCCTCAGCAGTGAAAATGGAGCTATTGTCTGGGATTCTAGTAGATATGGTTTTTGATCCAATAACAGTGGCACTGGAAACTTTACCACTATCCTTGGATCCATCCGTGAAGATTGAACGATGGGAATCATATTTGCGGCGTAATTGTAAATATTCCTGTTGATATTCTAAATCATTTGTGTCAGATTTTTTGAATTGAGTGAGTGAAAGGTCCACTTCTGGTCTGACCAACTGCCAAGGAGGAGTAGAGAGTAGTCGATAAGAAGTGATTAAATCTAAATCTATATTAGCAGCAATGACATGCGGTTGAATACGAATCCCGAGTGGTGGAACGAGATGCGGCTTACGATTGAACAGGTCCTCAAAAGGGGGATTGAATACACAGTCATATGCTGGGTTTGAAGGATTTGAAGCCAATTTTGTGATATATTGTAGTGATAATTTTATACGGCGTTGTTGAAGAGAAGGTTCATCAGCCTCTGTGTATAAGCTGTCAACAGGAGATGTTCTAAATGCTCCAAGGCAGAGCCGTAGTCCTTGATGGTGTATTGAATTTAACTTTTCTAAATTACTTTTACAGGCTCCACCATATACAATGGAGCCATAATCAAGTTTTGACCGGATAAGTGAATGATACAAATGAAGGAGAGTTGTTTGATCCCCACCCCAATTTGTATTTGAGACAACTTTTAGCAGATCAAGGGCCTTCAGGCATTTAGCTTTAAGATATTTAATGTGTGGTAGAAAGGTTAAATGTCTGTCAAAGATTAACCCCAAAAATTTGGCTTCCTCTACCATTTTAATTGCCGTACCATCTAAAGACAGCTCCGGATCCTTATGAGGTTTATATTGACGACAGAAATGTATACAGTTTGTCTTGGATTTGGAAAACCTAAAACCATTTTCAAGACACCATTTCTGAATTTTATTTAGACACAGTTGCAGTTGTCTCTCAATGGTATGCATATTTTTACCACGACATGATAAATTGAAATCATCCACAAAAAGTGATCCATCAACTGAATTATTTAAAACCTTCGAAAGACTATTTATTTTAATACTAAATAAGGTGACTGACAAAATACTGCCTTGTGGGACACCCTGATCCTGATTGTAATGATCAGACAGGGTAGATCCCACACGAACTTGAAATTGTCTGTCTGTTAAAAACTGGGATATAAAACAAGGCAAGCGGCCTCTCAAACCAAAGTCATGTAGATCTTTCAGAATGCCATGCTTCCATGTGGTATCGTACGCTTTTTCTAAATCAAAAAAGATAGATACAGCATGTTGTTTAGAAACAAACGCATTTTTTATGAAAGATTCTAAACGTACTAGATGATCGATAGTACTGCGGTTTTTACGGAAACCGCATTGAATATTTGTAATCAGATTATTAGATTCCAAAAACCACACTAACCGATTATTAACCATTCGTTCCATAGTTTTGCAAACACAGCTTGTTAATGATATAGGTCGGTAATTAGTAGGATCTGAATGATCCTTGCCCGGCTTAGGTATAGGGATAACTATTGCATTATGCCAAGAAGGAGGGAAATTTCCTGACGTCCAAATTTCATCAAATATTTCTAAAAGTATGGCAAGACCGGATTCGGGCAAATGCTTCAAAAGCTGATAGTGAATATTATCAGCCCCTGTTGCCGTGTCATGAGCTTGCCCAAGGGCTGTTTGTAGCTCATGTAGTGAAAAGACTTCATTATAGCCTTCGCCATTTTCAGAGTTGAAATTAATCCTCTTCTTTTCCTGAAGTATCTGATATTTTTGAAATTCTGGGTGATAGTTTGATGAAGAAGAGTGTTTAGCTAACGTTTCGCCAAGTTTATTTGCAATATCTGAATGATCTTCCAAGAAGTGATCACCTTCCTTAAGATGATGAACACTTGATTTTGAGCCTTTGCCCTTAATTCTTTGGACCATATTCCACACCTTTGATATAGGTGTACGTGAATTAATCTTGGAAACGAAGTTTCTCCACGAATGACGTTTATTTTGTTTGAAAGTTCGTCGTGCCTTGGAACTAGTAATCTTAACAGTATTCAAATTATGTACAGTAGGATGTTTTCGGAAATACTTCTCCGCTTTCTTCCTACATTTTCTTGCCTGTTTGCAATCATTATCGAACCATGGCTTGCGAATGTGTGGATTTGCAGAGGACTTAGGAATGGTATCATTGGCAATTGCATTCAGTTCATCTGAAAAAAACTGAATGGGGTCAGCAATATTCCTGAACATTTCAGGTTTTAGGTTATTGGTACATAGAGTTGTGAATTGAGCCCAATTGGCCTTTGAAAAATTCCATCTTGTTGACGGTGGAACGTCAGATGGATTATTGACTGTCAGAATTGTAGGAAAGTGGTCACTACCACATAGATCATCATGAACTGACCACGAAAATTCATCCAAAAGTGTTGCATCTGTGAGTGAAAGGTCCAAGGCGGAATAACTACCTGTTGCAGGGTGTAAATATGTGTTGGAACCATCATTAAAAACACATAGACTATTGTCAGCTATGAAATCCTCTAGCGTGTGTCCCTTGGTGTTAGTGCTGCTACTTCCCCATAAAGGGTTATGTCCGTTCAAATCACCCATGATTATGCAGGGCTGAGGCAGCTGGTCATATAAGGACTGCAGCTCAGATCGCTGAAGCGTAGAAGATGGAGGTATGTACAAAGAGCACAGAGTAAATGCAAGATGCAAAGTTAGACGGACGGCAACAGCCTGAAGAGGAGTGTTAAGATGAACAGGGCTATGTATAATACCCTGCCTCACCAAGAGAGAGGAACCGCCAGTGGCTTTGTCGCCTGGTGGAGAAAAGGAATGGTAAGCATTATACTGACGCAAATCAAACTTATCTGTCTGCTTTAAATATGTTTCTTGAAGACAGAAAACAGAAGGTTTAACATCTTGTACCAATAACTGTACCTCATTAAAATTGGTCCTAAGACCTCTGCAGTTCCACTGAATTAGTGGGTATTTAGTGTTCATGTTACAGGAGGTGGCATTACAGGAGATCTGTTTCTAGCCCGAGGCGAATGACTTTTCTTTCGCGTTCGGGGATGAGGTGTGACATCCATGTCCTCTAGAATCTGAAATTTGTTGAAAAGTTGGACAGGATCACGTTGACCTTTTGGTATTCGATCAGATTTCTGTGAATAGTTGAATGTCTTGCTGGCATTTACCACAGAGGGAGATGGTGAACGAGATGTTGAACGAGACAGTGATTTAGATGGAGAGTTTGTTTGGGTAGATGCAACAGACTGAGTATCGAGAAGTGAATACTCCTTGGTCCTAACCCAGGTGACGACCGTCTGGCATTCAACAGAGTGAACAGATCTGGAGTTTTGTTTAGGTGGACGTGCAACGGCTGCTGAATAGGAAACAACTGCAGTTGGAGTGGTAGATGACATTACCAAATGTTTGGCATCTGAAAAAGAAATATTCCTCTCATGTTTCAATTTTACTATCTGGTGTTGTTGTTGCCAGACAGGACAAGATTTTGAAGATGCAACATGATCTCCAGAGCAATTAGCACATTTCGGTTCGTTTGAGCAATCTAATGTATCATGGTCAGTTTGTCCACATCGGTGACACTTTTTTCTGTTGGTACATGATTGGGCACCATGCCCAAACTTTTGACATGAGTAACACCGGAGTGGATTCGGTATGTACTTGTCCACACCAATATTACAATAACCTGCTCTGATGGATTTTGGTGGAACCGGAAGAGAAAAGGTAAAGAGATACGTGTTTAGCTCTTCAATTTGACCGTTCTGTCTCTTGGTAAATCGTTTGACTCCTGAAACACCCTGGTCTTTCAGTTCAAAGGCTATATCATCTTCAGACATGTCTGAGAGACAACGTTCCCGATCCCTGACAATGCCTTTAGAACTGTTGAGTGATTTGTGTGCTGATACAGTAACGGGCACAGAAACGAGAAGTTTAACAGCCAACAGCGTAGCTGATTGTGAAGCAGATTTACATTCAACCAGGATACAGCCAGATCGTATCTTTTTCATGGTCACGACGTCTCCAGCAATACCATAAATTGCTTTGGAAAGAGCAAAGGGATTTATCTTCAGAGGACCATCATCAGATGCTGAGATTACCAAAAATCGAGACCAAAAGTCAGACTTTTTCCTTGAAACAGTATCATCATCAGATGTACTATCATCCAACGTACGTTTAAGTTGTTTTGGGGGTATCATGGTAAGTGTATAGAGATTCATCGGCCCAGCTCCCCACCCACCACGGAGTATCAATAAGACAATGCTATATGCCAGTGGGCCTCCAACTGACAGCACCAAGGATACTGGGGCGATATACTCAAGCAGAAGTATTAATGCAAGATTAATAGATCCACCGGATTGGCCCATGAGCCACCGCCTTCTGGGCATATTTGACTCTAGGCAATGATTAGTATTCATTTTTTAACACGTATTGAAATTAAATGAACTGAGTGACCAAGACCAAAAAATATACAATTAAATATGACATTAATGTGCAAAACAAAGAAACTTCACAATTCAATGAACTTGTCCAAGTTGAAAACAGATTAACTGCAACTGTTGACATATTGTAGTTTGTTCAATTTTGTGCAAGACAATGTTAATGCACAGGGCTTGGCGTGACCAGCCGATTGATAGAACCGGGCCCATTCTACCACCCGTCTAGGTGAAGTCAGGGTCAAAGTGGTGTATTGGGCAAAGGAACGCTAATCCTGGAACCAGTGCCCTCAACCACCAGACTACCTTCCTCCACCGACACAGGGGCGCAACCCACGGCAAACAGGTTGCCCATTTTAGTCGCCTCATACGACCAGCAATGGGAGGCTGTGGAAATATTCTGCCCCGGTTCCACACGGGGGAAGAGCTATTAGCGCTACCCAGCACTCACCACGAGGAGGTTGCTCTTCACGAGTGCCCAGGTTAACATTGACAATAACAGGTTATAAATAACAAGTAGCATACAGATGATTGGATAAACCCAAATGTACAGTAAGAAAAGCAAATAGCACACAGGTAATATGGCACACGGGTAATGAAGCCAGATGCACTCTTAGAATAAGGATAATTAGGATTAAACAGTTGTGACAAGCTGATTGGATCATAATTAAAATAGTCAATTGCTTGATAAGATCTTCAGAGGCAGGCGAAATATATTACCCTTGATCTCTGCTGATCTGGCGGATTTCTATAGCTTCTGAAAGTTTCTTTTGGGAAATCCCTACATCGAGACGTCGCTATTTGCGATAAATCACAAGTTGTTATCCATAAAGTAGTACGTTTTCTTACTTAGTATACCAATCTAACACTTAGTGAAGAACAGTGTTTAGCATGCTGGCATTGTACACCTATAGCAGGTTTAATTTGGTCCGTAAAGCTGAAAATACCAGATGAAAACTGGGCTACTGCTCTTATTGCTTTGTTGCAAAGAAATATGCACACTTAACTGTATCAGTATCGCTAACGCCCCCAGTTTTGGAAATATACGCGACACAATCCGTTTCACAATCATAAGAAAAGCTTAGTAACTATAGGCATCGACCCAAGTTATACGGAGATATTTATAAGCAAACCATATGGTCCATTTACGAGTTATTATTCATTTGTCAGTTGTCTTGATTGCATAGTTGCCTTGCGATGTTCATATACCTAGAAATCTTTAAAACCTTAAAATAGAAATGTCGATCCTATTACTTTGATGGTTTCTTTACACATTAAGTTTACATGTCGTTTCATAGAGATGTACATGTGTTCAGAAACCTTGATTTGTATTTGTACAAGAGAGTGAATGAATATGGTTGTACGCCGCTTTTGTCAATATCAAAGCAGTATCACAGCGGGGGTATCAGAAATGGGCTTCTCATTGACGCCGTGCAGGGAATCAAACCGGGATCGCTTTAACCTCTAGACTATCCCTCCACCTCTTTTGTACCAAAAGCCTTGCATGTGTCCGACAACACATTTCCCCAAATACTCTGATATATAGTATCAAATGCAAAATTGTAACAACAATACATATATTTTAAATCTTCTAATCAGTGTTTGATATGGCTAAGAAAATATAAATCATCATCTAAGTCAAGTGATCCAATCATATAATTCCACCACTGTTCTGCCTTGTTCGCAAACAGTAGTCTTTTTCGCCAGATAATCGAGACTGATTATTCTCTGGCGTTGACGTTTTCTGTTAACAATGGAGAACGTGCATATGCATGGAGATACACGTTGGGCGTATTGGCACTGTCTCTTCCTGATGCGATGGTGGCGATCGAAGTCTTAATACCACAATCTTGGAGTGTCGAAATAGGGATTGTTTATCTATGGAAAGGAACGAGTTCTATGTCTCAAATGGACCCATGCCTTCCCGGGACAAATGGGCACAGTACAATTTAAAACGAATATCTGGAATGGGTTGACATTTTTATTCCAGTATATAGGATTCCTTATCGTACATGCTTGTTCCTTAAGAACAATTTACCCCAAGCGGTAAAGAGAAACGGATGGTCATTTTCTGGTCATTATTTCAATATAGGGCTGAAATGTGTGTCAACAGAATGTGATTCTCTTTGAGAGCTCTCCATTTCCAAAATGACCTTCAAACATTAAGGAAGCCCTAACCTAAAAGCAATGGCAATGGCATCAGTAATGCTCCCGAGGATTGGATATGTGAAATGTTTCTTTAATTAGAGCTAATGCTAATGGAATAGGTCGTCCTTAGTCAATATTTCAATTTCTAATAGATATAAGAAGCATTTATTACCTCATCTGACGGAGCCCACATTGCATGTGTCTGACTGTATTGTCGTTATGAAGACGTATGTGAGTATAAGGACTAATTATCCTTAGAACTACGATGCACTGGAATCTTATTGTCCAGCTTGCACTATATTATATCACTTGAAGAAAATATCAACTTTGCAAAACGTACTTACTCGTACATTTAGACATAACTTCAAAATATATAGTTGATATAGACACCACGCTACGCAATTGCGTGTACTTTACTATCTCTGTTGCAGGATGTTCTGATTGACAATATCAAGGAAACTTTGGAACTCAACGTGTTTGTAGGTGTAGGGTACGAACTGTGCCCCCCTCTTACACCATCTGTATGCCTTTGCATACCAACAGGAATTGATGACTACGTCAGTTAAATGAAATCATTCAGCCTTTGTTCCAAATATATAGAGGACCTCATTTATTTCAACAATGCCACGAAAAAAGGAAACATTTATCAAATATGCATCAATCACAGCTTGGAAACCATATTCAGTGTCTTATCTCGATCTGTGCATAGAAATTCAGAATGAAGGCATTTTCCGCCCCAAGCTGTCAGACAAGAGGGAGGATTTCGATTTTCCAATCGTGAATTTCTCCTTTTTGTTGTCAGCTCATGACGTTAATGTTTCTAAGCGGCGCAGGTACTTTAGATCACTTTACCACCACAGATACTGTCTTGTTTTATATATACCGATAAGGCAAATTACCTACTTGTGTTTACAGAATATGCTAGTTATAACCGGGAACTCTCAACTGAATCTAGTCAAGGGTGAGGCAGCTGAATTATGAATTATTGATAGGGTGACGAAATAGAGTTCTAACTGCAATCTACTGATTAATCTTTCACATAAACATTTACTTACATTTTGTCACATAGTTACCGCTTTTAGTTTATTTGATTTTTTATAACAATTATATAGACTCAGATCTGGATTAATCAACAAGCACTGTAAAGCTCCCTGTGTTGAGTGAATATCATGTTTCTTTCATCGGGCGGCGGGGTAAAGGGAGATATTTTCACGAATGGCTATCTAATTATCTTCAGCTCACACGCAGTGACGTTTCACTATCCCATGTAATTGCGATTTAAAATGTAATTCTGTGTTTGCAAAGTCTTAAAAAATATGTACCAAAATATACAAACATATTTGTTGGGTAAACAAAAATCTTACATAATTGGATATGATGAGTGTTTTGTTCACTGCAGTGAAATATCATGTTATGTTCACTGCTATGAAAATATAATTTTTCTCAACTTTTCTCACACCAAAGTATACAGTCAATCATAAGTGTCCATTCTTCTTTTGTTCTGGATTTAAAAGCTCCAATACAAACATAAAGTGAAGGTTCTAGCAAATGTGCCACCATAATCCTCAATAGAATCAAGGAAGGACTTTCTTTATAGTCTCATAATGTAGTTGAGACAAGTGAAATTAATACCACGTGGATTCACAAAAACTCAAAGGATACTGGCAATCTCATAAAAGAAACAAGTTCAATTATGTCAAAACATTTGGTTTTTCCACTTTAAACACCAATATCCCACACGACAAACTTAATACTCCCTTACTTGATCAGTGGGTGACTAAAGATGCAGAGAGATACAGAGTGTCGTCAGAACTATCCACAAGACTGTATGACAATAAGAACGACTTTCCACTAACCATCTTTCCAGTTGTCGAGGAATAGTTCAGCAGCTCCAGTCTTTGGTTTCCACATTTTACAACTTTGAGGTATTGTCGTGCACGCTCTTTCTACGAAGATTTCTCAAAGCAATATAAGACCCTTGGCATAAAGTTGTTTGATCAACATTACAGCGTCCAATGATTTCAAAATATTTCAAAAGGGTTTATGGTACAAATGTGACAAAAATGCAACAGTGTCATAAATGGTGTCCGAGCAATTCCCTATTTTGACTTGTACCATCTGTTCCCCTGCTTTGTTAAATCGAATATTTCACTTGCATTTGCATGTGTTTGTGACGGGGGCCACCGCTGGGTCAGGATAAGATCATGTTTTAACGAACAATTCGTTTCATCCCTATTGTACTGTGACTTATAAACATATGCTTACGATATAGTCAGAGCCATTCTGCTTTTAGCAGTAACATGTTTTATTTATGCTTTTTAGTTCTGGATATTAGTTACTCCATGTATGTCCCCAAATCCATTCTGTCACCTTGGACGACTGGGGACGTGTTCTAACCCGGAATCCCCACGGTCAGATATCGCCTATTGAAGACTGTTGATGATGATTGGTTTTCCGATCAGGCATCAACAATGTATTAAAATCTGTCCAAGGCCTGGTCCAAGATGTCTCTTCGTCTCACCACCTCTTGATAATGCAAGTTACAGCCCGGCTCGTATGCAGACGTGTAGGCGTCTGGTGTACTGGAATCAGTCAAGGCTCAGTGTACTGTCCTTTGAAGAACCATTTCCAATACAAACCATAGAGTCAGATAAACTTGGACCAAAAGACAGAAGCCGTTGTTTTCGATCTTTAAGACTCTCGGCAGAGAACGTATTATAACATCGTCCTTCTCAATGAGCAAACCGAGATTCCAAAATGACGGTACACTGAACTGATGCATTATGTAACAGCAGTTCATTCAAGTCATTTAAATGTCGAATTTGAGCATTAAATGAGTGAAACATTGTTTTAGTCTGTCCGATAGGACAATACTGGTTACGCATTTTATCGCTTTACCAATGATTCAGTGAGATTTTTTCTTGGATACCTGTTTTTTTTTTATTTGATATTTCAAAAACAAAAGTGGCGTTGTTTATATACATAGATAGCAAACTCTGACCAAATCAGTGACAGGAAATAGTTTACATCGATAAGGGTATTTGGAATAGGCCAAAGATACATTGACCTCCGATGTACACTCTTTGCATGTCGGGAGTACACGTAAATAGCCACTACTTGCAGACCAAATTGAAGTCAGGATACGTTCGATGAATAGTCTTCTTTCCGGCCAATGACATAGGACATTGTAATTGGCCTGACAACATTGTTATTCACACTGGTGAATGGAATACTATAGCCAATTTATGTACATTGATCGAAAGCTGGCAAGATAGCCATGCAGAAGTACATCAGTTGTTTGAAGGCACATGTTTGGGAACTGGCTTCATCCATGTATCAATTGAATACGGCATATTAGATTTCAATCGCGTCTGTCATTAAATGTTATCGATGATATCCAGAAGTATCCACGTTTTTGTACAAATGCTTTTTAGGTACTAATTCACCATTTATTTTTGTTTCCAATTATTTATTTATTTTATTGCAATTTTAATGGTTAGGAATTTAAGTAGTTCAGAATTCCGATGATGTTACATGAGATGAAAATGAAAACACATTTACTTGTAATATTGATAAATATGAATATTAGTTCTTTTGATAAAATGTCAACATATTTTCAGACATGCGGCGATATATCGAACCGTCCGCACATAGTAACCTTATTGCAATGCAAATCAAGATGCTACATACACTGACATGATATTGTACGGGGTGTTTTATTTACAGAATTATTCTTCTCAATCAGTATAGTGTTTCAGGACATGCAAACACTTCTATTAGAAACCTGTAAGAAAGAAATTACAAGAATAATTATTCCTAATAACATTAGCCAAGCTGTTTGTGTTAATTACATTGTACGACTACACTTTTAATGTCCATCCTTTTACCCACCTGAACTAGAAATAAAGAAGACCAGTGAGACCGCTTCATAAGACCTATGCAATAAGATTCAGAGTGACGAAGCACCCTCCATAAGACTGTATGACAAAAGGGATGACTTCGACTTTCCAATAGTCAGCTTTCCCTTAATGTCGAGCAATATTCCTAGAGCTCCAGTCCTTGGTGTTACATTTCACAATTTTTAGGTACCAAACAGTGTCTTGTTTAGAAGGTGTTTGATCAAAGTTACAACATTTAAGTTTTCTAAAGGTTTTATGCTAGGCATGTGGAGGATGTTTCCAAATTTGACGGATCAGTGACATTAATTATGTCCTTTGCAATTCCCTATTTTGAATTGTACCATACGTTCTTGTGTTCTTTCGGGTGAACAACTGACTTCCCTTCGCATGTGTTTGTGATGGATGACACCGGTGGCGCAGGATACGCTTACCTTTTCGCGAACCCCGGTATAATGACTATTTGATAGTGATTCATTAACTGATGATATAATTGGAATGTGGAATCGGCTCTGTTTTTAGCAGAGATTTCTTATGAATATGGAAAGGGCTTTGTCGTTTTTTTTATTTTATTCGCGCACCAAATTGAAAGTGTGACTCACCAATCCTATAGTAAGTGACAGGCCCTCAAGGCACAGTTTGTGCAGTTGGAAAAAAACAAAGTAATGGGTTGAGCGTGTCACGGAGAACGGTCGTGTTTTCATGCAACCATATGTTGTCTTCCTGAGAGGTTAGGTGATTGTTATCTGGAAGAACGCGTGATAACTCTTTAAAACGAGAACATGGCATGAAGCTTCATTGAAAAGAGACAGCATCTTCAGTAAATCACTGAAGACATCAGAACCAATTATCAAGTCTTTTCAAATAGAGACGTATTTGCATGTGGGTGGTTCATACAATTATCACAATCATTGATAACATAATTACCTGTTCTATATATAATATAAAATATCTGTTGGATAGCTACATTCACTCCAGGAATTGATCCGTATTGGGAAACCAAGGTAGCACCCGCTTTATCACTCACAGATACGTGTATATGATTCAGAATTATTGAGTGTACACGTATCCCTGGTTCTCATGGCAGTGAATGGACTTCCCATTATATTTGTTATAATTTGAGGCTGATCGAACATCGAACAAAACTCAGATCATGTTATATTAGAAACGGCAGGCTTTCGTTTGAAAAATTGTAAAATACCCCCAAGGTATAAAATCCCAGTCAATTCACACACACTCATCTTTAGAAATATATCCTGAAAGAAGAAATTGGCTTCTTATGATCCCATATGGGACATCGTTAGCAGCGTGGAGATCAAACAGGTTCATCCTTTCCGCTCCAATGGGAGATTAGGCAGATGATCAATGCATCTTATCACCAGTGACATGCTACATCGCAATTGACATCTCTGTCGGTCAGGGACCCTGCATGTTGAGGTTGATGATAGACACGATACTACAGGCATGTCTAACGTAGTGGTATGCAATATACATGCAAATGACATGTAGTTGCAACATGTGGTGGCCACAATGATATTGCCTGACTCGTGGATATACATGATTGCAAGGTATGTTAAGTCAAGCGACCAGCTTTAGTTATAGTTCATTGTAAATGAAAGCAGTCTCGGTGTAAAATCCTGAATATATATAATTTTCATGTTACACTTTTCACAAGATTTTCCTATCAAACACCAATGTTCTGTTGTATAGGCGTACATATGCATGTATTGTCTCATTAAATCGAAATTTCAGAATGCCTTTAGAAATTAAGCCACAGAAATAGATTGTTGTTCACAATATCAACCACTAAATTGTATGGTGCAGACTCGATTATTCACAGGCCACAGACATAAAGCTGAATATTGCGGCGTTAAACAAGAAACACACATATTTACGGACATTTCATATCGAAACAACCTAAAGCATACCGCCCTTAGCACAAACGTATCGATATCTTTACCTTTCAGTTCGTTCATGTGTTGTATGTACTCGCTGAAGAAAATACGGTATCGTATGAATTTATTTACCAGTCATATTAATGCCAAATACATGGCAATCGCGAGGAGTTTTTAATCCTGAATGAACACAGATAAGTCCATACTGGCCTTTATTAGCTTTTGAGTTTGATGATAAAATATTCCCCTTGATCCTGAACGCCTATCCCTTAAAGTTTAAGACTCATATGTAGGTCTGCAGTTTTCTGCCCCTACCATGCCGTATTTTGATATGGCCGGTTTAGATAGTATGCAAATTCCATCACCTTAAAATCACACTTTTAACATGTAACATGTGGATATCAAAATCATTCCAACAACTTTCCGTATGTTTTCACATTCACAAGCAGGATTAATTTCTGGAATGTGATCGCTGTATGAAATGTTCCCAATCACTGTTCACTTCCTTATGTTTCTCATCAAATAACTTTTCTCATCCAAATATCTCGTGAAGCACTGACAACTTCCAAATCCCTGATCAAGGAGTTCATTTCAAACCATTTTCCAAGCGCGTTCACATCATTTTTGTCCCATGAGCTTGATGACATCTTTTCACTAAATTCTATTTTGAAGACATATCATTCTTTGACATCTTCTTGCATCATAGTGTGTAATAGCCAGTCCTTTCAGGATGTTAAATTCTTCCCTCGTTAATTCGTGTATAGTAAAACACGCGAAAATATTTATTTCTCTCTAATAAAAACTAATGGATTCAACTATTAAAAGAAAACGTGGACATGTTTAACGCTGTCACAGCCGTTGAGACGCAGGGGCTCCCATATGGAATTATCTTTATTGCACACGCAGTTCATCAGCTGGATGAAATCAGGAAACAATCCTAACATGGTGCAATGTGCAATTTATTATGCGAGTCCAATTTGTCAAACTATGAGCGCTCGTGGGTTTCACCGAAGCGGTAAACGTCTGAGACCTGCATCACTTGGGGATTTCCCACCACATTAAGCTGACACGCCGCGATATTATTGGAATACTGTTAGAAGCGGCGTTAAACCAAACTTACTCACACTCAAACTGTGATAACCATTGCAGTCTTACAAATGATAGAAAATGGAATACATATCTTCATGTATCAGCAGATATACGTTTGTTTGTTGTTTAACGCCGCACTCAGCAATATTCCAGCTATAAGACCGCGGTCTGTAAATAATCGAGTCTGGACCAGGCAATCCAGTGATTGACATCATAAGCATCGATCCACGCAGTTTGGATACAATGACGTGCATCAAACAAGTCAGAGAGTCTGACCACCCGATCCCGTTTGTCGCCTCTTACGACATGCCCAGTCGCCTTTTACGGTAAGCATGGGTTGCTGAAGACCTATTCTGCCATCCCCCTTGGGACCCGGGGAAGATAAACAAGAATGTGTCCTCAGCAGCCCAATGCTGGTCGTAAAAGGCGACCGAATTGGGCAGCCTGTTTGCCGTGGGCTGCGACCCTGTGTCAGCAGAGGAAGGGATTCTGATGGTTGAGTGCTCCTTAGTCCAACACACAACTTCGACCCTAACTTTGCCTTGACGGGCGGTAGAATGGGCCCGATTCTATCAATCGGCTGGTCATGTCATGACCTGTGCATAAAATATTTCACGCACACTTTTGGATTTTTTAAAAATAAATGTATTCTAAATGTATATATCATATCTATCAATGTATAAAACTTGCTTAGTGCCCTATGCCCAGAAGGCGGTGGCTCATGGGCCAATCTGGTGATGCTGACCTCCGAATTCTGTACTTCTCCAATTGATTGTCAAGGGCCGAACCAGCCTGACCTTTAATTTTGTAGAATGCTATAGCTCTTCGTGTCGCGAATTTACCCCTTTATCCCCGGTCTTTGCAGCTTAGAGATCCGCCGCAGCATGTCGCAGCATCTATGGTGAGTGGAGGAAAAGGGTGCAGAATTATTTTCCTTTCGACATGGCTTCTCATCACCCTGGTTCAAAACGACGACATATAGAGACTGTTGAAAATACTACGCCCACTCAATCCGACTATTGACCACGTTTCATGGTTACAGAAACTTTAGATAAAGAACCAATCAAACTCAATCCATTTGCTATCTCCAAAGGTATCATTGGTATCTGCGGAGAGGTTACAAATGTCACAAAGCTTCGTTCTGGCTCTCTCCTTGTGGAATGTGCACGCAGACAACAGTCTGTCAATCTTCTCAATTCAAATGAGTTTGTCAATATCATAGTTATTGTCTCAGTGCACAAGACACTGAACTCGTGTCAGGGCATTGTCCGTGACAGAGCTCACTGCCTGTCCGACATGTCTGAAGACGATATAGCCAAGGAACTTGACCAACAGTCCGTCACAGCTGTCAAACGATTCACCGTAAAGAAGGATTGTGTGGTACAATCTCTTGACTTTCGCCCGAACGACTATCTCTGAATCTATCAAAGCTTGTTATTGTAACATCGGAGTGGAGGTGTATATCCCCAATCCGCTCTACACCTGTGCTACACCTGCCAAGCGTTTGGACATGGATTCCTGCCATGCCTATGCTGTTGGTCACCGCTGCGGTGACAAGCACGAGGCCACTGCCTGCAGGAAGGATGTGAAGTGTGCAAACTGCGGTGGGAACCATATGGCTTCTTCAAAATTCTGTCCTGTGTGGAAACGCGAGTCCCAAATCATTAAAGTCAAAACAGAACAAACTGTCTCGTACCACGAAGCTAAGAAGTGGGTCTTACCACAACCACTTTTACTCTCCCTTACTCTGCTGCTGTCTCTCCGCCCCCCCCCTTCTCCATATATATTGCTTGGAATTTGCAACAGCAAGGGATTCACATCATCAAATTGTAAATCTGAAAGATCTCTTTACCCGTGTCAGCGGGCATTTTATTATCAGCTATTTGAAAGAAATTGGTCTGTATAATAAATTTTAAATATGTATGTGCATAATTAAATGCTTGTTTTTAAATTTGGTGTGATGCAATTATCTACTGACTTTATTGAAGGCTCTGTCCAGGGGGTTAAAGTACCGTAAAATTATTGTCCCTCTGTGTGTAAGTCCCTATGATCCCCAGTGAGGTGGCCTAGCTTTGGTTACTGGTGGCCTATAGCCCGTGTTTTTATACTGTATATATCATATTGATTGCTCAAATAGGTTTCATAAATTGAATCTAAATATATTATTCTCAAATATGTTTCACAACTTGTTTTTAAATAAATATTTGCATTAATAACTAAATTGTAAATATATTAACTTGGTCTCGTCGCTATATGGCTGAAATAATGCTGATGTGACGTTAAATTTTAACTCACTCACTCACCTATTTTACCCCGGGTTCACGGGTCTCAGGTATGCGTATACATGTAGATGCATGGTGAGCATATTGTAAGGTGAAGCGAGGTAATGTAAGAGTGAGTGAGTGAGTGAGTGAGTGAGTATGGTTTTACGCCGCTTTTAGCAATATTTCAGCAATATCACGGCGGGGGACACCAGAAATGGGCTTCACACATTGTACCCATGTCGGGAATCGAACCCGGGTCTTCGGCGTGACGAGCGAACGCTTTAACCACTAGGCTACCCGACCGCCCCCGTAATGTAAGAACGGAGACATCTTAAATACCTTTATTTACATTGTCTGCACATTATTTTATGTAACTCAACGAATTGCAATTTTTTTTTTCTAGCCGAAAGAGCTTTACCTTGTAGGGGTTCCCTGATGCAAATGGTTTTAACAAATGTTTTTGGAGGACAGGAAGAGCATCGACGAAGGCAATTACCCCAGAGCAAAATGTGGAACATCCAATATTCAGTGGTTTAGCCATTTCTTGGACAAGGTACAGACATGAAACAAAGATTGCTTTGATGACCTCATTTATTTACTTCCAGAGATGTCGGCGTCTTTGACCCGGAGGTACTTCGACACTGATGGATTGGAGGACCAGAACGCTACATCGCAAACGTGCATCCGGACATGTTATATTTGTGAGGAAAAAAGAACTGAACATGAAAACATGATTTTAAAACAATATAATTACATTATTTTCCGTCCTGTGTTACATTAAAACAAGGGGCGGTCGGGTAGCCTAGTGGTTAAAGCGTTCGTTGCCGCGGGGTCGATTCCCGACATGGGTACAATGTGTGAAGCCCATTTCTGGTGTCCCCCGCCGTGTTATTGCTGGACTATTACTAAATGTGGCGTAAAACCATACTAAATCACTACATTAAAACGTAAGTGTGGAAACGTCGTGTGTCTCATTCTTTTAGATATGCTCCGGCACTTACATTTTGAAGCAAATAGTACCGAAAACCTAACATTAAAAATCAATTTTGTCACAAGATGTTTTGAATTGACACCGTTAATGACATGTGTCAGTTGTTTAGCAAAGACGCTCTGAAGGCAGTGGTTTACGAAGAAGTGAGAGTGACAAAAAAAGGCAAGGTGGGTCAATTTCGTCATTTTACACATAGATCCTCTTTCAAGCTGGCATGTAATTGACAGGGATTCGCTATGGTAAAGGCGTTCAAGGTTCTTTCTCAGGAAAAATGTCCTTTTACGAGGCCTTCCTACTCAACACCGAACATCGGGGACCATCGTCAGAAATGACGTAAACATGTTTTGGCGATAACTTGAAGGGTAATTGATTAACGATAATAGTGTAATATTAAATATATTCTAGGGCTATGAAGTCAATCACAGGAAACGCAAGAATATGGGACACAACACTCTTATACTATGAATTGAAACGAATCTAACCTCACGTGAAGAATATGAATTATATATGTTTTTATATGAATATAGAGGAAAATACTTGTTCAAACAGCTAGTGGGAGTGAATTCGGTTTAAATCAGCTTTGCACAGTATTCTAGTTATTCACGGATGAGGAAAGCCCGAAGTGATGAAGTGATGCATGTCTCAGACGTTTACAACTTCGGGGAACGGGGGGTGGGGGAGAGAAAGAGATGGGAGCTCGGCCCAAACTTTTATTTGTAGTTGACTCAGCTAACTTTATAAATGCCACTGAGCTTCTGATGCTTCTGATGCATCGACCCAGCTCAAATGAATGTATAACGTCAACTCCAGAAAATAATCAGTCTCGAACAAAGCCGAGAAACACTATTGTCAGCAAAAGCAATTGCAAGCACAAAAATACTCAAACGTCACGGTTTCCTTCAGCGATTGGAGTCGATTTGTAGAAAGTGATTGAGTTTCGTTAAACTGAGTATAATGTCCCGGCCTGTCGACGTCTAAGGGTGCCCAGCAACCTTCAGCTCTCTAGCCTAATTTTATATCACCACAAGCATGAGGTACTGCGGACACATTCTGACTCGAACCCCACATGGCCCATTGAAAAGGAGTCTGTGTGCATAACTAAGTGCAACTTTTAATTATAGGACACGATATGTGTTTGTTTTGGAACGTGCATTCTGTAGCATGGTATTGATAATCGTTTTATTATTAGCCTCTGAATGAGTCATGCCGGGTTGTAATATCTTCGGGACAGAATCCGATGGTGATATCTGGAAGCAAAGAATACTCACCGACTATGCAAATATAAAACATCATTGTCAGAAAATATCAGACATGATTGTCCGCTGAAATAGATTCCATTTACCATAAAACGTAAAATAGTGGTGGATATTCTACGAATTGATCACCCAAATCAGTGATGACACCAGGTGTTCGCGAAATAGGTTAATATAGCCTGCTCTTCCCGTGGCACCTCTCACTCACACAAGATATTGCACATAGAGAGATTTAACCGAGTGTGTTATTTTAAGAATTATAACGTTGTCGTTTCCGTTTGAGCGAAATGAAAACATACCAGGTAATAATCTCTTGGTCATATAAAGTTATTCTTAAGATATCTTTAAAGATAATGTTTATTTTCCTAAAACAGCCTTAAAAAAGCGCGCAATACATGTAGGAATCCACTGCCTGCTGCAGAACGCCATTATTTTACGCTAACTGTAGCCATGTTGTTTTACACAAGCAGCCATACATCTGGAAACGCCTGTGTAAACTTCTTGGAAAAATGATTTTTAAGCATATAATGCTAAAATTAGTTTGCATATTAACCAAACCTTGATATGATCATGTGTATCGGTAACGGTGTCTTTTTTAATAGAGTTTCGACCTTGCGTGGTTGTTCCATAGTGTGATTCAAATATTTCAAAACAGGTAGTTGTCCCCATGGAGAAATACAATGTAAACGATTAACTGAAGACACCAACGGTTAGTTGAACTGAAGATATAATCTTCCGAAATAAGCGTGCCACTTATCGAATGAGTTGATGTTACATGAATATTGATTTGCACTATTCCAGTCATATACCGGCCGGAGATACTTGAAATTGTCTTTACACATTGTACCCAATTGGAGAATGACAATCAAACACGGGGTACGAGCGAACGCCTGTCATCCTCCTGCCTATTAAGCCAAAGCAATAGACAATAATAAATATTAATATAACATTTATTACATCTGGACAAGACATTTCAAATGTCTATTTTCATCTGGACACTAATGTTTCTCTTCCTCACCGGTATTACGGTCGAGGTGATAGTAGCTCCTGAAATAGTGCTTCATTATGCCTCCCAAGAAAACGTCCTCGTCCAAATCCACGCCTGAAGGGTTAATTATTATCATATCGACGTAACTACAAATGGAAAAAAAGGAAATTATGTGATAAAATAACCTTCACTATCTAACTTCTTCTGAATGTTCCCACAGCCGTAGGATCAGATGAGACTGACCTGGGTTAGGTCGAAGTACAATTTGAAGTCCAGGAAATAGTTTTCCCTGAAATATATTAAAATGTGTGACAAGACACTTGGGTTAAAGTTGTCCAAAATATTTACATATTATATTCTGCTCCTACACGTACACGTACTCCAGTAAATCCATGTATTATACGTAGGACCCTATTAATCATTTTATTTTTCTATAATATAAAACATGATAACCCAGTGTTATATGTACTGTATTGTGTTATCGCCGTTATGAAAAGTGGTTGGGGTGCGTGAGTGAGCCTAAATGTAACATCAGACTGCCACAAAAGTACCAAATGTTGGCCTATCGGCTTTGCCGTCATTATAGTATGGATTTATAATGCGTGTAATATTTATATATCTAATACCATCCTCAAATCCCAATGTACAAAGAACAAATGTTCATGTACATTCTGTTCTCTTCCAAAGCAGTAGGTATAACAAAGCAGAACAGATGCGAACGTTACGATCTATTTACGTTATTCTGAGAGTGATTAGGTAAAATGTATCGTTAAAACGGTTCTAAATTTGTTGAATTTCAAGAGATATCATTAGATAAACAGCTACCGGAAAATGCAATATAACATCCATTCCGAAAACACATTATTCCCCTTTGATTGTGACGTCACTGATATGAACGATAACGCTCGGTCTGAAGGTCAAACTTGATGTAGGCAAATGATCATGAATAATATCTGTCACGTTCTGGATAGACGAAAATGTAGTTCTGCTAATACATATGTTTAAGTCACTGACACTTACCAGTCGCTATTCATGGTCTTGGTAATGTTTAGGTCATTCAAATTCCTGATTTTAAGTTGAAATTAATTGATATATGCTTCTAACACAATATCTGTTTAACTGACTTCACTATTTATCAAAGAACACTTGATAACTTCATTGCAAAATGAGTGAGTTGGGTTTAACGCCGCTTTTAACATTATTCCAGTTATATCACGGCGTGTCAGCTTAATGTGGGAGGAAAGCCAGAAGTGATGCCCACGAGCACGGGTATGCTACTGACAAACCTAAAACATAATCGAGTCGAACCGGGATTCGAACCCACGATCATAGGATTCTGGCGTGCCCAAGGGACGCAATTCTGCACAGCGACAGGCGACTGGGCCACCCGTGACCCCCATTGCCAATTAGACCTGATCATCATGAGACGTTGGATACTGCACGCAGTGTTGATGTGAGATAGAATTACCGATGTCATCATTTTAAATTCGAGGGTGAAATGATTAATTAACATTTTTTAAATGTCGAACTTCATTTCAGGAATGTTATACACAATGCCTTTGATGCACATTTTAACTTTTTTGGGCAGGTAATTTTGTTTCCGACTGTTCATGAACATCATCGCGTTGACTGAGATTAATCATTTTTATGTGTCTTCGTGTGGTATTTCGCAATTACATATTAATCTCTTCGGGAAGGGTTTTATTGATCGACTGATGTCATAATGTGGACAACGCTGCCTTCCCGCACTTGCCGCTGCTTTTTTAAGGTTCTCAATCTCGGACTCGCACGGAAAAGGTCCTTAGTAGGCAGTACCGAAGCGATTTTGAAGTTCCTACGATCCCTGTCATTTGTGCTCCAGGCTTTGATGTCTGCATTTCACAACGTTTGAAGTACAATCGAGCACGCTCTTTCTACGAAGAAGAGCATCAAACTACGTTTGCTCGAAAGTTGTTTGATTAGGGTTACAATACTCAAGGTCCTAGTAAAGCTATTAAGAAGTGTTAAGGTTGACATGTGGAGTACATTTCCCAATTTGTCGCATCAGCGATAAACATGATGTCCGATGCAGTTCCCTATTTTGACTTGTACCAAACATTCCCGTATTTTATCAAGTGACGCTTGATGTGTCTCTCGCGAAAGCTGGTATTAGCACTATTTGATAGTGATGCATTAACACATGTTCTAGGTTGACATGAGGACATGCATGCATCACTGTCAAAAATGATGTCAGATGCAATTTTATAATTCAGCATAAAAAGTTTATAAGGGTAAAATATTTTCCCGAAATGTTATGGTAGATTAAGATGAGGTGAAATTGGGTTTAACGTCGCGTCCAAGATTATTGCACTTAAATGGCGACATGCATGCACGTTTGTGCGTGCGGATGCTTGTGCTAGACCGGACCGATGCCAATTTATTGTGCTAGCCCACCGATATGCCATACCGCATTATAACATGACTACCCCTCTCAGACACAGTATACTGACTCAGTGCCGACCAGTCCTTATTTTAGCCCCTTGATGCCGAGCACCAGACAAGGTAACAACAAGTACGATCTTTTAACGTCTTTTGGTCCGGCGGACGCTCTACCACTAGACCATGGAGGCGTTGGCATTGGTATTATCAACACCACCCACGCCATCTTAAGAACGTGCGACAAAGGTTGTCTTTCGATTATTTTCAGTGGGACATGAATTGATAATGGTGGGGCAACACGTCCGTATTAAACTGACTTGGGAAATTGGACTTGCCCTGTAATCCGATTGCAAAATTGCAGTGCACATTGCTTTTAGAAAAAGGCCGCAATTTTCGTATGATTCCAGACAGACATCACCACAGAGGTATTCTAAAACCTTTCATTTGAGCTACTGAATATTGTTTTAAGCAATCGCTGCATTTGTGCAGGACTTAGTGGCGACGAAAATCGAATGATGTTTAGGAGTAACAATTTGATTATTCACACAAAATGTATTCATTTTTAATAATACATTCTTCACAGTGACACTGTTAACATTACAAATGACAGAAATTCTGCTCACTAGGGGTTGCAGCCTGGAAACAATAACCATTAAAACTAATTGAGACCCTTTCAATATCGGATACCTCTTGTTGCGGTTGTTACTATCAATACGATTTTAACTTGTTCAATTACTCCAAAAGAATCAATCTGTCCCCCGGAGCTTTTGACATAGTCTAACGAAATGATTGAATGGCACCCAGACATGAACTTATTTTGTCAAGAATCTATATACGTTTGGATACAATACATGTACATGTTCTTGTGTAGTGCAGCTAATATGATTCTGGTATTGAAATATCTACAGCGCTGAAGCAGTGAGACTGCAATGTGTTATAAATGTAATTATGGAAGACATAGATAGCGGAAAGTGAAAATACTTTTAATATCCCATATAATGCGTGTGTGTACACGAACAAGAATGCCTAATGCATGCGTCGGCTTAAAAAGATGTGATTGTCAAATTAGCTTTCTTTTCTTTTGACATGCGAGACATGAAAGGAACACCGCCGTTTATTTAGTTTCAAACTATTCGACGTTTCATTTCAATGCCAATACATTGCGAGTACAAATTGTATAACTTTAATTTTGACTCTTCGTCATTCGTGTGATATTATTTTTCACAATGTCCATGTGCAGTTCATTATGTGGACAAAGGCAACAAACTTGCAATTGAGTGACATTTACCGTTTTTGTAAGTTGTACGAAGTTAAATACGGTTTGTATTGGCGCTAACGGATGTATGTATTTAGATTAGCTATCCCCTAATTAAGACTTGTTTTTCAAATGATTTAGTATCCGTTTGATTTTTCAATATTTGTATGTCGTCATTACCACTTCGCTATTGCATTATTGATATCCTCTCAGCAATCCTCAATAACGTTTGTTTCCCAAAATAAAGAGACATATTTGAATGAATACATGATAAATCACGATAAGTGATTAAATAACAACATTCACAAACATGTAACCATCCCCAATAACAAAAGTACAGTATAGTAAATATAAAAGGACAATCCAAACGAATAATCAGTCTCAATTATCCGAAACAGATTCCATTGGTTGTAAAAAGCAAAGTTATATAGATGGGACACAGAACAACTGTAATGAGACCACTCGTTTCAAATGTAAGATGAAATATATTTTACATGGAAAAGTGTATTTTATTTAGATATCTAATTTTAAATGTTCCTATCATATTTGTTCTGTGTTCATTGATTCCAGTGCTTTCACGTCTCTATTTCCCGATTTCAGTAGTTGTGCCTCTCGGTGTGCGTGCATGTAACTGTGTAAGACATAGACGTATTGTACCATCTTCGATTTCCTATCCTTCTGTCGAATTACAATAGTTGTCCATCCTTTATCACCGCAATGATCAACTCGATCGTTGAGACAACAGGGCGCCTGTATAACAATCTGCCTGGGGTAGAAAATAAACGACTTTAGATTTTATCACTCGATGTTGTCACGACTGTCAAGAGTTGTTGATGAGTGGGTATACCATCCCCGATCCTGGATGCTGAATAACCACGTCGTAGATACGTGTTTTAGGCGACGTAATTATGAACAGAAGTATTTATTGCCTTCTGTGGCTCTGTTCGCGCCATAACACACAGATGATCACATTTACACCTTTGTCTTTATGATTCTTAAACTGTCTATCGATCCAAATTATAATTTGAAGTAAGGAAGTTCAAATTGTTTTACCTTTACTATGAAGATGCAAATGACATTCGCGACAATGCAACAATTGATGTTGAATGCGGCTTTCAGAATGAAACCATGAGAATATCTGTGAACTATAGCTGTATGTATATTTACAATTATATGCGCTGATGAAGTCCAGAAAGAAGCAAACATACTTCGCATATAAAGATATATTAGATTTGCCGCTGTTATATAATTGATACTACGTAAAGATATTACTCTCTGCAACGATGAACATGTACTGTTTGATCCAGAACAAGTTTGACCAAGAAGTATGTCCACGTGTATGATGCGCAACCCCCAGCTAGAATAGAGATATTATGGCAACATGTTTGCACCTCCAAGTTTGATATTCAGTTGTTCACTTTTAAATCATATTTCACCATTCAGATTCAGGATATTGCAAGGGAACAGATATGGAAAAGTAACGAAATATGGGTCGAGCTCTCGTTATCAAGAACCAATGTTATCAATATGTTATATAAATAAAAAGCCACAAAACCCTCTCCATGTTCATAAGAAATCTCTGTCGATTGTACGATTCCGACTATATCATGAGCATGTGTTTATGAATCTGCGTCAAATTTTGAAATGTCCTCAACATGTCTACCATAAAACTTCTTGAAAGATTTACTGGTTCCTTGAATGTTGTAGCCTTGATAAAAACCTTCTGAGTTGAATGACGCTCTATTAATCTTCGTTGAAAGAGCATGCTTGATTTCACCTCCAAAGTAGTAAAATGTAGACACCAATGGCTTCATCAGTAGGAATATTGCTCATATATTATTATATTATATATATTGCTAGAATATTGATCTTCCCTCCTGTCATACCTATTGATTCTTGTTTAGAGTGTTTTGTCACTCTGAATCTTTATGTGTAGATCTAAATATGAAACAGATTAGGTGGTCTCACTGGTCTTACAAAGTCAGCGATCTTACCCACCCTGCTGCCTAGGCATTGTGTATGCAAAGCTTTCGGCCATGGGAGCCGTGCCAATTTACACTTGTCAGGGAATTACACACAGTACGTGATCTCGACTACCAGTTGTCGAACTTCCATTTCGCGGAGGCCTCGGTGGCTAGGTGGGTGACTAGTGCCGGTGATTAGGTGCCTCACTCTGAGAATGTGGGTTCGATTCCCCCAAAAGCACTGGAGTTGGGTTTTTTTCTAAGACAGTGTTATCCCAAATTTAACATTTGTTACATTTGGCCACTGTCTAAATAGTACTGTGTTTTAACAAAATACCTTGTTTTGACTTCTCAGAGTCGAATGTCAACCTTTTCTCAAACATTTCAATAGTTACAACAAAAGAACACATTCTGATTAGCTGAATTGGTCACGTGTTACTGAGACCGAAGGCCGAGAAGAAATGAAACAGCAAACGTTCGCTCGACTGTTTTTTCCCCGCTCGCCTCTGTTCCAAAACTTACATGTTTTCGGGTTTCATTTCTAACTGGCATTTTTCCAACTGTGTCTTCCCGTGCTCAGGGAATTAATGTTCGAATCTGGCGACAACTGACCATGTTATTTGAAACAGCCACCTTGTCCCGGACATATTTGTTCCGGTTCGTGACAGTCTGACTGTTGCAGTTCTTCTCGCCCATTGCCTTGATTGACAGGTCCTATGAACATTGTTTGGTTTTACTCTCCGTTGATTGGCTACTTACGCTGTGGCCTGTCAATATATGTGCATAAATTAAACAATCACCCCAATTGATGTTACGCCACAGTATGTATTCCTACACCTGGAATGTTTATCAATCTCGTCATTTTTGACTGCTTTGATATAAACAAATGTTTTTGGTTAAACTATTGTATGTTCTCATTGTCGAATTTAATTATATGCATTGGCTGTGTATTGTTTTCGCTTCATAGAGGTATGAATCGAAAAACCGATGTGCAAACTGTATGAACCCGCGTAGCGGATTCTTACAAAATATTGCACGTCGGTTTTTTTATTCATACCTCCATGAACCGAAAACAATACACAGTCAATCCTTAATATTACCTTACTAACTGAAGCAATGTGACAATAACATGCTACATGAACATCTAGTACTTGAAGTGCCTATCCCTGGCTTTCCTATAATTATACTTATAATGTAAATGTGTTTTTAGAGACTGATAAATGTGTGTTTGTCGTTTGTTTTTAATGTCCTGAGTAGAGGAGGTTTCATATAGCAGTAATACATCAACTAGAAATGTGCATTAATAAAACAAAGCGCATTTACTTTTTTTAAAACTGTACAAAACACATTCTTTTACAGAAATCTTGAGATCAGATCTGTTCAATACATGGCTATTATATCAAAACAATGTGCCAGGACAACATGAAGAATATATTCTCTTTACAGAAGAGGAGTTAAACATTGCCCGTACCTTTCGAGGCTCGGGTAAACATCATACTGATTTAAGATGCATCAAAGTGCATTAGGTCAACGCACAACAATAGGTAAAATCATTTACGACGATTATCAAGTACATTTGAATTTTTTACTAACAATACGATCCGTGAAGATCCGGGGTAGAAATGGCCTTCAGCAACCAAAACTTGCCGTAATAGGCGACTATGCTTGTCGTAAAAGGCGACTAACGGGATCGGGAGGTCAGGCTCGCGGACTTGGTTGGAGCATGTCATCGGTCCCCATTGCGTGGATCGATGCTCATTGATGTCAATCACAAGATTGTCTGGTCCAGACTCGTTTATTTACACACCGCCGTCATATAGCTGGAATATTGCTGAGTGCGGCGTTAAACAACAAACTGACAACACGATTCAGTTATAACGTCGAATCAGACGGGTCTCTGACCATAGAGACATATATTGCAGAAGCATATTAACATTTTCTATTGGTTGAAATATTGTCTACTTGGGGAATGTTCTATTTAAAGACGTTCACTTCACTTCAATACACACTTACATGAACGTAATAAATAAGATGCAATCGACTGTGCACTATGTACGGGTCAATGAACATGCTTGAAAAACTAAAACAGCTAAATATTGGACTGTAATGAAAATTGATGTCACATGCTGAAATGAGTAAAATAGAGTCAACTTATATTCACTGACTTTCTAACTGTTCCCCGCTACCAGAGGGTCTCGCGCATCTTATTCCGAGAAAAACGGTCGTTTTGAACTCAGCCACTGCTTGTAAATCCTGGACTGACAGCAATTGCACGTCAAACCCACCGGAACCATCAGCGTGTACACTCAGATACCCTAATGATGACCGATGTCTCCACGGACGTATTGAACCATGTACCTAAAATAAAACTGAAAAAGAACCGTCACGACTTCCAAAACCTTTACAAACAATTGATTTCGGTTTATGAACACGTTTTCTTTCTTAATCGTCGACGACGAAAGAATACAACACTAACTCCTTCAGTACAGAATTCATTTGAAAGTGCAGCATTCATCAACGCTTAGATCTACCCAGAATCAGTAGCTTCCGTCTAGAATCTTTGCCACGAAGACACGAATATGACATACCCTGGGGCATTGAAGGTATAAATTGGAAATATGACGTTGTCATTGGATTAAACGCTTGTCGTCTCATAAACATGTTATCGGTGAACATTGCTCGAAATATGTCCTGAAATACGCTCGTAACAAGATGACACTGTTGTACCACGTAAAATAAGTTCTCGAGAATCTATGCCCTTGTTTGTGGAAATGCCTTTTCCCCTCTTTGGTATCAGTGGTCACGAAACGAGGACATTCATCAGCATTCGGGGTGGTGGTGAAGTCAAGTGCTTACAGCGTTCGCTCGTCACACCGATAGCCTGGGTTTTTTCATCGCATGTGTACAATATGTGAAGTCCATCCCTGCTGCTAGAATATTGCTAATAGAGGCGAAAAACGAAACTCACTCACTATACAGGTGTTGTTTATGCACATGAGCACGTCATATCTTTTTGTCAACGTGGGTGTTTCTCAAATCCTTTAAAGAAACCTGCTTATAATTATATTACCGATACGGGTAGAATGGTCGAGTGTATTTGCTCGTGTGCATTTTAGCAATTGCCAAGACTGGTTGGTCGGCTGAGGTGAGGTGTGTTTATGCGGCAGTTTATTTCATATGCTGATCATGATGTGCCGATATATTGTGACATTCCTATGTGAGATTCAATGTACGTATGCAGATTGGTCTGTCTTTCCAATTTGAACTCGTTAATTGTTATCTTTCTGTGCAGTTACTTTTGTATTTTAGTTATATATTAACGTTTATAACATGTTTATGTATACTAAGTGTGGATGTTATATTTGTATGTACATAAACAGATTCTTATTGAGTACAGGTGGGATAAGGTGAAATGGGGTTGAACGATATATGGCGTCCAAGATATGCGACGTGCATGCACGTATGTGTATGTACGTATAATAGTCCAGTGCTAGCCAACTGAGATACCATGCCGCAGTTCATTATGGATATACCACTCAGACACAGTATACTGACTCCGAGCCGACCAGTCCTTGTATTATCCCCCTTAATGCTGAAACCCAGGCAGGTGACCATCTTTTAACGTCTTTTCATATGGGGGCGGTCGGGTAGCCTTGTGGTTAAAGCGTTCGCTCGTCACGCCGAACACCCGGGTTCGATTCCGGACATGGGTACAACGTTTGAAGCCCATTTGTGGTGTCCTCCGCCGTGATATTGCTGGAATATTGCTAAAAGCGGCGTAGAACCATACTCACTCACTCACTCTTTTCATATGACTGGGCCATGGGGATCGACTACCAGGTAGCTTTTCCAGAAGCATCAGTACTCTGTCCTAAGTTCTACATTTCATCATCCCAATTTATTTACCTTAATCACCATAAAAGGGGATAACGATTTCTACAACCAACTTGTTAATTATACGTGGTCGTGTGTTTATGTTATGGTGTTGCTCGTATATTGTTGTTTAATAACTGACCGTGAAGACATTTAAATCACCATCAATCTGACCAGTTGCAGGAGACGGATCCACAAAGCGTTCGTGGCGCTACGAACGTCGTAAATCTCGTTAATAGCACTTCTCTCAACTCGAAAGTTTGGTACCTGATTATCATTTTGTGGTGTCATTAACGTGTTTTATCATTATTCGAAAATAACTGTAACCAAATTAATCTTGATACATCTTTATTTGAAATACTCCCTCCTTTTGCGATGCGTTTTACGATGTGCGTAACGCTACGGACGATTTGAGGATCGGGCCACTGAACCTTAAGTTCATAAGAAAAATAACTTGTACGTGAGTCAGACGAGAAGTGAACGCCTTTTCACGTGTAACATGTAGCGCTGAAACGCGTACATGCACTTTCGAAATGCCTCAGCGTACCACATTCATGTGGTCCAAATTTGTGTTATTTCCTGGACCGTGACACGTCTGTAATATGATCTTCCCCTTCAAACAAATCTCAAAGAAACTAATCTTCATGCTCAGTTTTAATTGTGTCCGCACTGTTGCCAGCAGCTTGAGGTATTAACCAGGAAACGGTCCGATAATGCAAAAGGGAAATTGAAAACAGCAGCAACTTAGTATTGTATGGAAAGTGATACGGCAACAGGATTAATTGTTTGCGAAAGCTTCCATCTGACAGTTTAAATCGGCAAAGGAGCCTGACCTGCTTGTGCAGGGAAATTGATATTTTATACTGCATTTGCGAGGGATCTGCATAAACCAATTGTATTCAAGATAACCATTTTCAGGAACAAGACTGTTTGCTGGTTACGAGACAATATGTATCTCATGTATATATGTATGTTAGCAGATTTGTTGAGAGTGTGTTTTGCAGAGCTTTTCAATGACTGTATAATATTACATTGCGTACGTCAGACAGACTCTGATATGAGACAATATATCCGTAAATTACTAATGTTCAGTAAGATTATGTAACAGGTATAGAACAGGAGCATAGATTTTCGAGAACTTATTTTACCTTGTTCTAAAATGTCATCTTGTTACAAACATTTATTTTAGGCTATATTTCGAACACGTATTATCATTATAGATGTTCATGACCAAACAAACTATAACCTTTCCTCCAATTGCAATGGCATGTTTTCCTGTAAATTAAAACCTTCAATGCGTCAGGGTATTTCATATTCGTTTTTCATATTTCATTGCCAAAAAGTCTAACCGAAAGCCACTGATTCTAGGTAGATCTGAGCGTTAATGAAAGCTGCACTTTTTCCAAATAATTTTTATGCTGAGTGATGTTAGTTTCGTTGTATTTCTTGTATACGAAAGACTAAATCATTTGTCTGTAAAGGTTTTCGAAATCGTAACCGTTCTTTTTCAGTCTTTGGTACACGGTTAAATACGTCCGTGGAGACATCAGTCATCATTAGGGTATCTTAGTGTATACGCCGATGGCTAAAACTGCTGTGACGTGCAATTACTATTCTTCTAGAACGTTTTTTCAAGAGGTTAAGTTCTAGGCTGTCGTTTATCTCGGAATACAAAGCGCCTCGAGACTCTCTGGTAGCGAGGAACAGTTAGCGTCAGTGAAGTAGACATTGACTCTATAAGCACCAGGATGAGTATCGTCCCCATAAGCATCTGTTATTTACATACAAATATCACATATCGGTTTGCATAACTATCTTTAAACGTAAAATATATAATGTAAATACAAAGTATACAGAAAGATAACAATTAATGAGGTGAGGTGAAATGGGGTTTAACGTCGCGTCCAAGATTATTGCACTTGTATAGCGACGTGCATGTACGTGTGTGTGTGTGTTTGTGTGGCTGCTTGTACTAGTCCGGACTGATGCTGATTTATAGTGCTAGCACACTGAGATACCATGCCGCAGTTTAACATGAATATCCCACTCAGAGACAGTATACTGACTCCGAGCCGACCAGTCCTTGTTTTAGCCCCTTAATGCCGAGCGCCAGACAGCAAGTACCATCTTTTAACGTCTTTTGGTATGACGCGGTCGGGGATCGAACCCTGCACCTTCTTCTCTCCGGGCGGACGCTCTACCACTAGGCCAGGGAGGCGGTTATTAATGAGCTCAAATTGAAAAGACAGAACAATCTGCCGGCAAAAGAAACTATACACCCCTGTTTGATGGCGACTAACTTGAAACAACAAGAATTGGTTATTCGATGGCGTATTTGACACGGGTCATCATTCTTGTGTCTGGGATCTATAATTTGCAGTGTTTCGACGACTGTTTCAACCTAGTAACGTTTTCATAACGTTTGTAATGATTGAATCAACCCAATTTTCAAGTGATATTTTCATTTGCCTGGCAGTTAAGATATCAGCATGTAAATTATATGTGTACAATTCTAAATACAGTCCAATAATAGCGGTATTTGTAAATATGTTTTACATCCAAGTACATGTACATAATACACAGCCTATGGTATATTATGCATTAAGTATCTCTGTATTGTAGTGAACAGCTATCAGTAGAACCTTTCCCAAGCAAACACTATTTCAACCCAACAGAATATATTATTATGCTTACCTGCAATATATTTTCTATTTTCATTTTTATGTTCATTTCCGTTATTTTGCAGAATAATTTTACTCCTAACAATATGTTGCTGAAAGACTCATAATAATATCAATAAGTCGTTCAATCATATGGTCTATCGCATTCGTGGGCAATTTTGATAAGTATGCTGTGACATGTAAACCACATGTGTAATACCACAGCGTCCTATGTCAGATATAGTCTGCTAAATGAAAAAAACTTCATCCCTGATCTTTTCATAAACGTTCTGTTTTACGGTCTTTCACAGGAAGTAAAACGTCGCGACATTTTTATGTCTGTTTGCAAATGAGGTACAATCACCATAACTAGGTTCATGATGCAGATTACAGAAACCGAAATTATCACCAAGACACTGTAGCTTCGACCGGATCGTAAATGTTTCTTTTTTCAATGGTGTAAGTCATTTATGTTTTATGCTGTATTTCTTTCATGTTCTTCTTTAATGGGAGAATTCTTTGGTGGCGATTATGACTTCATGGACAAGACACTGATGAATACATTAAACACATATCCAAGTAAGTACACGCATCGATTAATGATATGCTTCACTTTGCAAAACAGCACAGAAATTGTTAGAAGTTTGAACGTTCAAGAGCAGGCATCAGTGTTAAACATATTGATCGCAAGTGTAAAACTTGTTAGAAATACACATTCTTTAATTACAAAAATAAAATACCAAGTTTCTTTTTTATTGTTTTTAGGTATAGAATGGTTACTGACCCGTCAGATTCAATGTTTCTACAGAATCGTATTGTGAGTAAAAAAGTCAAATGTACTTGATAATCGTCGTAAATTGTTTTAGTTATTGTTGTGTGTTGACTTATTGCACGTTAATTCATCTTAAATCAGTGTGTTGTTTACCCGAACCTCGAAAAGTAAGGGTAATGTTTAACGCTTTATATTCTTCATGTTGTTCTGGCACATTGTTTTGATATAATAGCCATGTATTGAACAGGTTTGATCTCAAGATTTCTGTATAAGACACGTGTTTTATACAATTATTAAAAATTATGTATTCGCGTGTCTATTAAAGCTATATTTTACCAAACGACAAACACTCATATATCAATCTTTCATATAACACTTTTCCATTCTTGGTATAATTACAGGCTATAAGGGAACGGGCAGTTGTCAGGAAAATTATGTACATGGAGTATGTTATTGTCACATTGCCTCAGTTAATATATAATTCAACAATGTGTTGTTGTTTTTTAAAATTAAACGTACGTCATATACTTCTCAATACTCGCCTTTCGTTTGTTGTAATTATTGAAAAAGTTGAAATTCTGCTCCGATCGGTAAAGTCGAAAAAAGTAATCGGCCAACAAGTTTAACTAAAGCTTTAGGAATATCGACGATCTTATATCGTTCAATAATCATCAAATAGCCAGTTCCCTGCAACTAACTTTACCAACCTGAACTGGAAATATTTTCATCTATTTCTATGCATAAAAATTCAGATAGACAAAACACTCTTCACAAGACAATATGCAAGAGGGATGTCTTCCAATAGTCAATTTGCCCTCCATGTCGAGCAATATTCACGCAGGTCTATCACAACTGATTGCACAAGGTTTGAGGTACAGTCTAACATGATCTTTCTAGCAAGATTTCAGAGAGGGTATTTGGACAGTCACTCTTTCTCACAAGTTGTTTCATCATGGTTAAAACATTCAAAGTCTCAAAGAGGCTTTCAAGAAGTGTGATGGTAGAAATTTTTCGCATCAGACAAACATGATATCAAATGCAATTCTCCATTTTGACTTGTACCATATGTTACCGTGTTTATTTCAGGTGAACAATTGTTTTTGCATGTGTTCGTGACGAATGACACCGGAGGGCAGGGTACACTCACCCTTTCGCGAACTCCTAGTAACATCACTTTTTGATAGTGATTCATGAACACGTGCTCATGATTCAGTTGGAACCTTAGTGGACAATGGAAGAGATTGCTGGAAATGGTTTTTGTCGTTTTCATTTGTATGTATGAGGACCCCCGTCGTCTTCGAGAACAAACCGTCATCTCACTATCTGTTAAATCGTACTTTGGGTCTTTTATTTCTTTTGAATATCTCGTGGTTCTTGATAACGAGAGCTCGACCGATATTTAGGAACATTTCCTTATTTGTTCCCTTGCAATAGCCTGAATATAAATGGCGAAATATGACTTAAATGCGATGCTGCAGCTAACAGCTGAACACGTTCGATATGTTCGATACTACATATTTAACTGAGAAGTGCAGACATTGCCATAATATCTCGAAGCAGTATTGAGTTGCACAGCTATACATATGGGCGTAATGCTTGGTCAAACACTACTTGTTCTAGATTAAACAGTACATGATTATCGTTTCAGTGAGTAATATCCTGATGTATTATTGACAACAAGTCACGTCATATCTAGTTCTTAATATTAGATATACCATAATACGGGCAAATGTCCATATTATTCCGCATCCAAATCTGCGGTAAATATGGCATTGACGTCAATACAGTTGAAAATATAATATCAGCTACATTTTATATTTTCTACTGATATATGGGATGCCAAAATATAATAACCCCAAACAAGTGTAGTTAAATACATCAATTTCGGCAAGACAGTGTAGCAAGTCCGTGCTTCTTAATGTTTCACTTTAAACAAGCAACAGCTATCCAACCACAGGCCTGTTTCCATTCATATCACAACTGGAGACTGCCCGTTTGTTGGAACATATTGAAATCTCACAGCTTGCAGCAAAAGAATCAATTAGCCTACAGAAAGGGGATAAATACAAAAACAGCCCTGATGAAGGTTACAAACAATCTACTAATTGAGGCAGACAGTTACCCTGTTAAATTCTTTCAGCGGTCTTTGATGCCATCAGCCACCCGAAAATTATTGAGGCGAATAAAAGATAATGTTTGGAATCACAGGCAAATCCATCGATTGGTTCTCTTTATATTTGTTTGAGAGGTAGCAGTACAGCATCAATCAGTCTCAATCAGTCATTCTTCATCGTGGCTTTCCTCATGGATCAGTCCTTGGCCCTGAAAATGTAAAACTGCTTCCATGATGTCCAACTTACCGAAGTTAAACGACAGTATATTCTCTGTGGTCCTCCAAAGAAACTATCAACACTTGAACAATCAACTATTACAGTTACTGAATGAATCAATCAGCCGGCAGAAAGCGGCACAGTACAGAAGCAGCCGTCATCAACTTACAAACTATCAATATCACTCATTCGTCAACGTGGATCAGTCCTTGACCCTGTCCTGTCCACCCTCTATACGAAACCATTAAGTGGAGTGTCAAAGCACCATTACATCAATCAACATCAATATGCCGATGACAACTAGCTCTATGCGACAAGTTCGTTGGATGCCGCTACCATCATGTCTGAAGAAATTGGAAAATTGCTGCAGTGATGTTTTTTACATGGCTGACGTCAAACTTACTGAAGAGAGCACTGGAAAAGTCAACACTACAGTCACTGTGGGGGAGTGTGTGTGTGTGTGTGGGGGGGGGGGGGGGGGGAAGGAAAGGGGGGGGGGGGGTGTTATAGAAATACCATCAGTACTCTTGGCCGGATGCGTGAAGGAGCATTGTTTGTTTGTTTGACGCCGTACTCGGCAATATTACAGCTATATGACGGAGGTCTGTAAATAAACGAGTCTGATCCAGACAATCCAGTGATTGCCATCCTGAGCATCGATCCACGCAATACGGCAAGCATGGGTTGCTTGAAGACCTACTCTACCTCGGATCTTCACGGCCCGAAGTAATTATGTCAGAAACTCATTTTCCACCTTCGAAACAAGAGATAGTTACAAGACTGTCTTAGTCAAGATGCAGCAACCAAACTCGCCACAGCAGTCATATCCTCCAGGTTGGACTACTGCAATAGTCTTATGAATAACATCAAATAAGACTGCTTCAAACGGCTTCAAGAAATACACCGCAGCTGGAACAGTCACGAGAACAAGGAAGTGTGAGCACATCGTCCCTGTCTCGAAAAATCTCCATTAGCTTCCTGTATCTGCGAGAATTTACTTTTAATTGTTAGTTACTGCTAGATTCAATACTCAACAACAAAAGTTCCTGTGACACCAATATTTTGGTGTATTTTTCAAACATGTAAGTTTGGTTTTCAATATTGTAGTACATGTGTGGAATCAAGTCACAAAAACGCAAGTGCTACAGAAAAGCATGCATTCCATGCAAAAGTTGACTTTTATGCAAGCCCCATGCATTTCACTACCCAAGAATGGGTATAAAGACATGTGCGTTAACGGGATTCCATATGCATTGTTTAGCATCGTGCTGACAACAACCACTCAGAAAAACAACAAAATTACCTAAATTATTCAACATAACGAAATGCCACGCCTGTGCGAAAATGAGTGTCTGCGAGCCATTTGGTATGCTTGAAGCAGGATCGAGTCAACGGGATGTTGCAAGACAATTTAACGTCCACAGACACGCCATTTGGTGTTTATGTCAACGTTGGCAACAGACGAATGCAGCCAGAGTGGCAGGCCACGCGTAACCAATTATCGACAAGACAACAGGATTCGAACAACACACCTACGAAATCGATTCCAGCCAGCAACAGTTACTGCAAGAAGCATCCCTGGCCTTCGACGAATTTCTTCACACACCGTACGGTCGTCGCCTCAGATGGGCAGGGACTGTCGCCAGAAGACCCGCCAGACGCCCCATTTTGACAGGAAACATCAGTCAAGCACGTCTACATGTACAGTGGTGCAGACAGCATCTACGCTGGACGGCCATGCAGTGGAGACAAGTTCTATTCACTGACGAGTCTCGTTTTTACCTCAGCCACAGCGAAGGACAGATTCGAGCGTACCGACGTCGAGGTGAACGTTACGTAAAATCATTGTGTCATGGAAGAAGATCGGTTCGGGTGCGGCAGCAAGACAGAGGACCCGTTTGATAGTGGTAGAGGGAAATCTCAATGGACAGCGCTACCGCGACGAGAATCATCGGCCCTATTGTTTTACCGTTTTTTGCGTCGTCATGGCCCAGGACATTACCTTTCAACATGACAAAGCCCATATGGCTCGATTTGTTCAGGATTCCCTTCAACAAAACAACGTGAATGTCATCTCCTGGCCGGCTTGCTCCCCTGATCTCTCACCAATCGAGCACATGTTGGGTGAGATGGATCGGTGCCTTCGACGTCAACCACGTGTTCCACAGACACGTAACACGCTCGTAAGCAGTCTATCTCACAAAGGTAATTTTCCCTACACTCTATGACGTGAATACAGATCAAGACAGATGCTGCTTTCTGTCCCAAACATATATCAATACCTACCAGAGCCTTCCAATATGCAGCTGCCATAAAATGGAACAACCTTCCCATTCAGATCATGCCCTCCCAAATCCGGTCTGTTTTCAGGAAATACATTAAAAGTCATCTTTTCAAGCCCTACTTATATTAAACTCATTTTTCAGTGTTTTGATTGATGCGGAGGACAGCCATCATACTATTAATAGCACCCAGAGTGTTGCACTATATAAGTGCGATTATACCATTATTATGATTTATAGTAAGCACATTTATAACAGTATTTTTTCATAAGCCTGGTAAGGGGTATTGAAAGGACAATGGTGAAAACATTCGCTCTTCACCCCGGAGGCCCCCACCGTGAAAGTCGCAAGAGTTTGCAGGAAGTCTTACATAACTACTTGACTCTTACTCGTGAAATCGGGGGGAAAGTAAAATAAACATTGTAAATTTTAATGTTTTACACAATATTTACCCAGAATAAATAATTGCCATGTGTATATTACACTGAAGAGAGAAAGAGACATTCAAAATCAATAAGGGCCTGTACGCGATCCATAGGTGGTATCCTATAAACAAGGGTGTAGATGTGACGACCAGGATGTTATGGAGCACTATCTAGTAGATGTCAAAATGTGTAAACATATGCATTAAATGTTTCTTTTTTTTATTTGAACCACCACTGTATGGGATTCACGGGGACAACCATGCACGATGTGTCATTTTAAGTAAATACACCTTAATTAAGAGACATTATGCCATGCACGATGTGTCATTTTAAGTAAATACACCTTAATTAAGAGACATTATGTCATGCACGATGTGTCATTTTAAGTAAATACACCTTAATTAAGAGACATTATGCCATGCACGATGTGTCATATTAAGTAAATACACCTTAATTAAGAGACATTATGCCATGCACGATGTGTCATATTAAGTAAATACACCTTAATTAAGAGACATTATGCCATGCACGATGTGTCATTTTAAGTAAATACACCTTAATTAAGAGACATTATGCCATGCACGATGTGTCATTTCAAGTAAATACACCTTAATTAAGAGACATTATGCCATGCACGATGTGTCATTTTAAGTAAATACACCTTAATCAAGAGACATTATTCCATGCACGATGTGTTTATTTTAAGTAAATACACCTTAATCAAGAGACATTATTCCATGCACAATGTGTCATTTTAAGTAAATACACCTTAATTAAGAGACATTATGCCATGCACGATGTGTCATATTTAGTAAATACACCTTAATTAAGAGACGTTATGCTTCGTCTTGTACTCAGGGTATATATTGATTTGAACAGCAACGACAGCTCTCGACAGGAAGGACATGCACATCCGCTGTGTGTCCTCGGACTGTCGGACTATTTACAGTGATCTGTCAAGTACAATTGCTGTGAAATTGTCTCTTCCTGATGTTTTTACCTTATTCGCTTAGAGATATTTAATTACTGGGTCCATGGGATGGGATGGGTTTTCAATTGTGTAAATGATCGATAACTGTGTCCGTGTTACCAATGGTTGTGCAATGTGTTAACATAGTGCTTGGTTTGTTTGTTATTTAACGCCCGCACTCAGCAATATTCCAGCAATATGACGGCTGTCTGTAAATGATCGAGTCTCGGGCATGCTCATGAGTATCGATGACATGCATCAACCAAGTCAGCGAGCCTGACCACCCAATCCCGTTAGTCGTCTTTTACGGCAGGCACGGGTTGCTGAAGACCTATTCTATCCCGACGGATCTTCACGTCGTTAAGATAATGAATGTTGATTTATCTTATCTACGAGGTGGTAATACAGTATGTAGAAGCTGTGCTGGTACACACCCCCCCCCCCCCCCCCCCCCCCCCCCCCCCCCCCCCATCCAAAAGGTCTAGCCAGTGTGAGTACACATGTACTTGATCAAAATCTAAAGTCGTTCATTTTCTACGCCAGCCAGATTGTGACACAGGCTTCCTGTTGTCTCAACGACAGAAATGATTATTGCGTCGATAAAAGATGGAGAGCTATTGTAATTCGACAGTGGAGAAGGATTGCAAGTTGGTACAATACGTCTATGTCTTACACAGCTACATGTTGGCACATAGGGAACAAAGGACTGGAATTAATGACCACAGAACCAATATGATAGGAACATTTAAAAATATATGTAAATCCATGTATATTATGTTGCATCTTACATTTGGAACGAGTGGTGTCATCACTGTTTGCTGTGATCCATTCATATAAATTTGCCTTTTACACCCAAATGAGTTTTTTTCGGCGGATAATCGATGCTGGTTATTCTTTGGGGTTGACCTTCCATAATAACTGTACTTTTGTCAGTGAGTATACATGATTGATGATTATTATTTGTTCGTGACTGTTATTTAATCCCCAATCATTAGTTAGAGAAGCATATATTCATTGCGATGGTTGTATTGCTTGTGGGAAAGACAAATCGTATTGACAATAGGATATGAATGATGTAATAGCTAAGTTGTAACTTTGTTACGAGATACAAATATTTAATAACGATTTATGTCATTAAGTCATAGTTAGGGGATAGCTTATCCACATACATACGATTCCGTTTAGTGCCACTACAAAGCGTAATTGAGAATTATCTCGTAAATAAAAGCGACAAAACCCTTTCCATAGTCATGCGCATGTGTTGATGAATCACTGATACCATGATACCAGTTGTTCGCGAAAGGTGAGCGTATCCTGTCCCACCGGTTGGACCCGCCACAAACACATGCAAGGGCAAGTCCATTCGTTACTTGCAAAACCCACGGGAACATATGGTGTATGTCAAAACAGGGAATTGCATCGGACATAAGTTATGTCACTGATGCATCAAATTTGGAAAAGTTCTCCACATGTCTACCATTAAACTTTCTGAAAGGTTTAGTTAGTGAGGCCATGAACATTGTAACCTTGTAACCAACTGAGCAAGAGTCGTATGACGCTCTTTGAAATCTTGGTAGAAAGAGCATACACCAAAGGCTGGAGTTACTGGAATATTGCTCGACATGAAGGGAAAGTTGATTATTGGAAAGTTAAAGTCACCCCTCTTGTCATACAGTCTTGTGGAGGGTGTCACTCTGAATCTTTTATGCATAGATCTTAATATGAAACAGATGAGAAGAATTAACTGGCCCCCTTTATTTCTAGTTCAGGTGGGTAAATCAGTGGAAGGGAATTGGCTGTTGGATATTTACGGCTTACAATAAATGTAAATGTCACTCAAGTGCAAGTGTGTTCCTTTGTTCAGATAATGAACTGTACATGGACACTATGAAAAATAGATGTGTATCTACATACACTGATACTAATGACGTAGAGATAAAATCAGTTGTTTCCTTGCCAAGTTATACGTTTAGCATTAGAAATGTATTGGAATTAACGTGAAAGGGAAAATAGTGTGAAATCAAATATACGGTGGTTTTCTTGCATGTTTCGCATGTCGTCAAACATTCTGAGACGGCCCATGGTATGTATGGTAGCTCTTGTACACACATGCATTAAATGGGTTATCACAATGGTATGCACTATCCGCTACCAATGTCTTCCGTAATAACATATTGCAGTCTTTTTCATCGGCGACGTGGAGATTTCAGTACCAGAATCTGCACTATACAAGAACACGTTCACGTAATTGTTAAAATAATGCACAGATATTGTTTCTGTATTGTATCCTGCCGTATACAGATTGATATGATAACTTCCTTCTGGCTGCCATTGAGTCCGTTCCTTAGACCATGTCAGAAGCTTCGAGTGAACGGATCGATTCTCAAATAGGGTCATGTTATGACCGTGTTGGTGGTAAGAGCCGCAACACGAGGTATCCGACAAGCCACGTCTTACTTTATGAAATTATTAAACGTTTGTCTTTTTCAAGCTGCAACCACTCGTGAGAACAACTTCTTTCATCTGTATTGTTAACTGTGTCAGTGTGAAGAATTTGTTATTCCAGATGAATCAATTTCGTGTGAATGATCAAATTGTTACTCCTAAACATCTCCTTGGATTTACGTTAAGTGCATTTCCATCGCCCCTAAGTCCTGCCCAAATGCAGCGAGTGCTTTGAACAGTATTCAATAGCTTACAATGAAAGGTTTCTGCATGTCCTTGTGTTCATGTCTGTCTAGCTTCATACGCAAAATACCATCTATTTCTAAAAGCAATCTGACGTACGATTTTGCAGACGTATTAAGGGGCAAGTCCAATTTCCTTAGTCAATTTAATTCGGACAAGTTGCCCAACCATTATCAATTCATGTCCCACTGTAACTAATCGAAATAGAATCTTTGTTGTCGTAGGTTTCTCAGATGGTGTGGGTGATTGTAGTAATGCCCACGTCTACGTCTACACCTCGCATAGTCAGCCATAACATTTCGGGAAATTATTATACCTTTATCAAAGTTTTATTTTGAATTATGCTAAAATACGACTCTGGGAATTTATGCGGCATACCACTGTAGCTCAAAAGTTGATTGATCAAGGTTAAACATTCATTGCCTCATTCCCCATATTGACTAATACCATAGGTTCCGTCTTTGTTTTCAGGTGAACAATTGACCTACCGTTGCATGTGTTTGTGACGGGTGCCACCGGAGGGACAGGATACCATCTCCTTTTCGCGAACACCTAGTATCATCACACACTGTCTGCGTGATAGTGATTCACAAACACAAGGACATGATACAGTCGGAATCCTGCAGTTGACTGCTTGTACAAGAGATTTCTTTGATTATGGAAATGGCTTTTGGCGCCTATATTTACTTGTTTGGGGATATCATCGTCTTCGAGGACAAACTGACTTGTATGGCATCTCCCTATCTGTGAAATCGTACTTTAGATAGTTGCTAAACATTGTACTTAATATCTAATATCTCCCATAACAATATTATAGAGTTAGGACTTGCATCTATTCAATAAACGTTATGTGTTTTCATTATATGTGTGTATGTCATTTAATTAAATATGTGTATGCCATGCAATGTCTTCTGGAATAACCCCGCATTGTTATAACACGATGTGACCCGTGAAGATCCGGGGTAGAGTAGGTCTTCAGCAACCTATGCTTGCCGTAAAAGGTGACTATGCTTGTCGTAAGAGGCGATTAACGGGATCGGGTGACATAAGTCGATCAATAAAACTCTTCCCGCAGCGATTAAAATGTAATTGCAAAATACGCAACGAAGACACAAAAAAAGATTGATCTCAGTACAATGCGATGATGTTCAGGAAAGGTCGGAAACAAAATTATTACTTGCCCTAAAAGATAACATGTGCATCAAAGGCATCGTGTATAACATTCCTGAAAGATTGACAGTAAAAATATATCTACTCACATTTCACCCGAGATTTTGAAATGACGACATGGGGCATTCTTTATTATATCGACAATGTGTGCAAAATTGGATGTCTCACATTTGGAATTATCCAGTGTTCTTAGATAAATGGTTAAGTAAGTTAAATATATATTATTTTATATAATTAGAAGCGTTTATCAATAAATAAGTTTAATGATAGGTAAATCTACAAATACACTCTTCAAAAAATGAAACGCACAGGTAGATTTTTAGTAAATATATTGTACCTCATAAAGTCGATATATTTAATTCAATATCATAGACACAAATATGAAATTGTCGATGGTCACATGCTGTGGTTGTACAAAGGCATTGAAAACTGTTCGTTGTCATGTCACAGAAGGCCACAAGGTTTCGCTGAACGCAGTATCTCGTGTGACCGCCCTGGGCAGCAATTACGCCTCTGCATCACCTTGGCACTGACTGGATAAGTGTACTGTCCTGCGGTATTCTGCGCCATTCAGCTTATAACGCGTTGGCCAGTTGCGAGAGTGTCTGACGTTGACGTACACGTCTATCGAGTCCATCCCAGAGGTGTTTGATTGGGTTGAGATCTGGAGATTTCGACGTCCAGGGCAAATCGTTGATGTTGGCAGTATGAAGGAAGTCTACCATGACACGAGCTGTGTGGGGTGGAGCGTTGTCCTGTTGAAACAACTCCCTCTGGCGGCCAATTATTGGAAGGTGAGGTTGAAGTATTTGATTCATGTTGCAATTTGCTGTCAAATTTCCCTGAACCACAACCAAGTCAGATCTCGTGGTGTAGGACATGCCCCCCCCCCCCCCCCCCCCCTCACACACACACACACACACACACACACACACCATGCCATGACACTACCGCCACCGAAATTGTCGAATTCACGTACACAATATGGGTCTATACGCTCATTTCGACGACGATAAACATCGACGATAGTGATTTATTTATCATTTCCAAGGCTGTAAGGTATGGGAGTAACGCAAAACAGGGACGATAACTGGTCTTCTGTGTCGGCTTCCAGCCTCGCGAAGATGGTTCCTGACTGTTTGGTCTAATATCCTCCTGAAACCAGGGATGCGTCCTGCAGTCTCCGTAGCTGTGGCATTGCGATGACGTAAGTGGAACAGTCGGATGTAGTGATCCTGTGCAGGAGTGGTAACTCGTGGCCGGCCGGTTCTCGGATAGTCTGCAGTGAAATTGAACTGTGTGTATCGGTCCCAAAGGCGGTAAATGGTGCTGTGGTGGACGTTGAAGTGGGATGCAACAGAAGACTGCGTTTCCCCACTTTGGATACGTCCTGTGGCGATGTCCCGATCGGCAGCGCTGAGTCTCAGCATTTTCGAACTTGAAAAATGTTGACAATTGAATAACAAATTATTGGCTTATGCTTGCCTTTTTATAGCCATTACCACGAGTTACGAATGTCATAAGTTGCACGTGCATTTTGTTTTATTGTTTTCTCCATGGCATTTTTGAACAAGTGTGAAAACAATGCCGTTTTAGAAGCCAATTTCTAGTGGACATGGCTGGAAGGGTGCTATTCAGAATTCAAGTGACATTACTCGTTCGATAATTGGCAGGCTTATTTCGGAAGATTCAACTAAGTGTTGGTGTCTTCAATTCATCAATCGTTTACATTTTATTTCTCCATGGGGACAACTACCTGTTTTGAAATATCAAAACTATATCACACTATGGAACAACTGCGAATGGTCGAAGCTCTATTAATTATTTAAAAGAAACCGTTACCGATACACATGATGGCATTACATTCGAATTAATATACAAAGTCGTTTGGCATTTTCGTCGATGCCATGCCCACATGCTTAATACCTATGTTCCCAACAATTTTATAGGTAGAAAATCTATTCATTATTTAAAAGAAACCGTTATCGATACAGGTGATGATGTCAAGGTTCGTTGATAAGCAAGCTTATTTTAGCATTATATGCGTATATGCTTTAACAATATGTTTCCAAGAAGTTCAGACAGACGTTTCCTTATGTATGGCGGCTGATGTAAACCAACATGGCTACAAATCGGTTGGTGTTATTTAATGGATCTTCTCCCAGCAGTAGGCTGTTTTAAGGTTATTTTAGGTAAGACCGCCTCCGTGGTCTTGTGGTAGAGCGTACACCCGGCGAGCGGAAGGCCCGGGGTTCGATCCCCGGCCGCGTCATACCAAAAGACGTTAAAAGATTGTACTTGTTGTAACCATGTCTGGCGCTCGGCATTAAGGGGCTAAAACAAGGGCTGTTCGGCTGGGAGTCAGTATACTGTGTCTGAGTGGGGTATTTATGTTAAACTGCGGCATGGTATCTCAGTTGGCTAGCACTATAAATCGGCATCAGTCCGGTCTAGTACAAGCAGCCACACACACACACACACACACACACACACACGTGCATGCACGTCGCTATATGAGTGCAATAATCTTGGACGCGACGTTAAACCCAATTTCACTTCACTTCACTTATTTTAGGCAAAAAAAACATTATCTTTAAGGATTTCTTTTCTTGGAAGGATGACGTCGTATGATTATTTCCCTGGTGTGTTTCCGTATCGCTCGCACAGACTTGTGTGAGTGGAGGGTGCCGGGGAAGAGCAGGGCATGGTTGCGCTTTTCGTGGACACCCAGTTTCATCAGTGATTTTCAGCCATCCATTCATATAACAACTACTTTGCCTTTAATGCCCAGTGGAATCTGTTTGGGCGAATAATCGAGACTGATTATTCTCTGTCGTTGACGTTGACGTTGACGTTGTGCAAGGTCGGTGAATGATCTTTGCTTCCAGATATCACCATTAGCGGATACTTGTCAGTCCTACCAGTAGATACTACAACCAGGCATGACTCATTCAGAGGCTTATAATAAAAAACGCAATATCAACACAATGTTGCAGAAAGCACATTCCAAAACGAACACATATGGTATCCTCGAATAGTACTTACATGTACTTGTGCATACAGACGCCTTTTTAATTTGGGCCCAGTTGAGTTCCCGGGTCCGAAAATGTACCCATTGATTCCGCTTTTGTTAACCGATCAGAATGAGAGATGCAAGTACAGAGTTACCACACCTATCCGCGGATAGGTCCGATCATTTGGAATTCGAATCCCATATTGTTCCTACTCGCCATTAGCGGTTTGTCAGCACCATGCTCGTGAGTTTGACTGAAGTGGCAAATATTTACCCACCTACGATGCTATAGTTTTTTGTCCTTATGCATTGACAGGCCGTGACATGAAACTCCGTTGAACGAAGATCAATCACTTTCTACAAATCGTCTTTAATCTGTTGAAATAAACAGTCACGTTTGAGTATGTTTGTGCTAGCAATAGCTTTTGCCGACAATGGCGTTTCTCAGTTTTGTTCGTGTTTTGTTAATGCATTTGGTTCTTGGTTTTTTTTCATTGTTGGGGATGTATTTAATGCATCAGACTGCTGTTGAACAATAACCAGATCAGTCTCGTCCCTGTGAAGGACTACACCATTTCCTGATACTGTTAACAAGGTCGTCATCTCAGACACTCTAACCAGTGTTCCAACAGTATCATTTATCACTGTCTTCTATCAACAATAACATTCGAAGTTTCCAACGACAGTTAATTATAGACCGGATCTATCACTGAAATGAAAAAGGAATAAGCGTGATATGGATGGCTGTGTTCAATCTTACATACTACCGCAACATTCTTCGTTTTTTCTCCTTTCAATAACACAGTGTCGTATGTCAAGAAGTCTGGCTACAGGAACTATATTTCTCACGTTCATTTTTTCTCACACTTCCAACTAACTTACGAAGCTATCCATTTGGGAGGTCCTGAACGTGCTTAAATCGTATATCATTTGCACTGATACATTTACGTTATTGAATCTTTGCTGCAGATATACAGGCCGAAGGTCGTCTAAGACGCCACAATTTGCTGTTCAGAGGTACGTTCTTCCGGCGTGCCAGAAACCTTGGTCGTTGGTTCGAATCTCAGATTGGTTATGTTTCCCGGTATGTCAGCACAATGCCCGTGATAGTGGGTTACACGTCAAGGACGTGCATCTTATTTGGATGTCTTCACACATCAAGCTGACAGACCGTGATGTGTCTGAAATACTGCTCCAAGGGCCATCAAACCAGAACCACTCTCTTCCTGCAGATACAAATTCTAAGACGTACTTAGTCCGTGTAAAGTGCACGCACGCATCTCATGTTCATTTCGAAACAGGAACAAGTGGTATATCATATCACATTCAGGACAGATTTTCCAGATATCTGAGTTTTTTATATGTATTATTTAAGTGCCATGGAAGATAGGAAAAATAACCAGGCCACCCCTGACCCCCTTGTGTTGCCATGAGACAGTTACCTTATTTCATATCAGATGTCTCTCTGCGATAGTTCAAATAAACGTAACATGTTTTGTTCACAGATGCTCAAGGCAAAAAAAAGTTGCAATAACACCAACACATAATCATCCTTTTTTCGATGAATAGTAAGCTAAGTAAAACCTTGGCTAGCAACAAATTACGCATTGTAGATGATTAGTATCACGCAAACTTGGTACTAGACATTTATTTCAAAGAATATTTCATGGCGTTTGTCATGAATAATATTCTGGTTAGTAAAACAACATCATTATTGTACTTTCCTTAACATATGTCATATAAGTTGATTAAAAACGCAATGATATGTATAAACCTAATACATCATAACCTAATTGCAGTGTCTTTTAGACCCATATGTTTCTGTTTACAGTGCTTTGGACATACAGCGTCACTTCACATCCCTAGTGCTATTATATTCCCTCTTAACACGACAATTATTTAAGAAAGAGTGTGCTTATCCGATTCGATTAATAAATTATTTTCTAAAACTTTTTGTTATTTCCGCAACGTTATAAATTAGATTCCTGTTGAGAGTAAAAATATGTTTGGAAAAACAACGTAATTTGATTTGAATTATTGGAGTTATTATTTGTGTGTAGGGTTTCTTATACATCATGTTCTAATTAACGGAAACCGACGATTTCCTTCTTGGCGGATGCTGATCGATTATCTAATGCCTCAACACTTCTTCTCGCGGCATTTACAGTGAGCAAAGGGATTAGCATTCCAAACACAGATATCAATTTTCAAATGGAAATGTCTTATGGTTGGGATGGTTTACTCGAGTAGCTGGGTCGGGTGGGTACTGAGTAGGACCCGGGTACACACAGGACTCCCCGGGCCCTTGGTTAGTCACGTGATATATTGTATAATGACTAAACTTATCTCGAACTCTGTGGTGACACTACAAGTCCTTAATGTTCGCATTCCTTCTGACTAGTCATATGGTTGAAGAAAGATATTACTTAATTCAACTTAAGTGTGTGCATGACCAGATTAATCAATAAATATTTCTAAATACGTTTTGCCAGGGCTATGCTTAAAAAAGTTCCCAATGGGTCATTTTGAGACATCAGAGACCTACAGTGGGTACCCGGGTAGGGTAGGGCAATAGTGGGGCGGGTACCCGGGTAGGGTAGGGTAATACGGGGGCGGGTACCCGGGTAGGGTAGGGTAATAGTGAGGCGGGTACCCGGGTAGGGTAGGGTAATAGTGAGGCGGGTACCCGGGTAGGGTAGGGTAATAGTGAGGCGGGTACCCGGGTAGGGTAGGGTAATAGTGAGGCGGGTACCCGGGTAGGGGTAGGGTAATAGTGGGGAGGGTACCCGGGTAGGGTAGGGTAATAGTGAGGCGGGTACCCGGGTAGGGTAGGGTAATAGTGAGGCGGGTACCCGGGTAGGATAGGGTAATAGTGGGGCGGGTACCCGGGTAGGGTAGGGTAATACTGCGGCGGGTACTCGGGTAGGGTAGGGTAATAGTGGGACGGGTACCCGGTATGGTAGGGTAATACTGCGGCGGGTACTCGGGTAGGGTAGGGTAATAGTGGGGCGGGTACCCGGGTAGGGTAATAGTGGGGCGGGTACCCGGGTAGGGTAGGGTAATAGTGGGGCGGGTACTCGGGTAGGGTAGGGTAATAGTGGGGCGGGTACCCGGGTAGGGTAATAGTGGGGCGGGTACCCGGGTAGGGTAATAGTGGGACGGGTACCCGGGTAGGGTAATAGTGGGGCGGGTACTCGGGTAGGGTAGGGTAATAGTGGGGCGGGTACCCGGGTAGGGTAATAGTGGGGCGGGTACTCGGGTAGGGTAGGGTAATAGTGGGGCGGGTACTCGGGTAGGGTAGGGTAATAGTGGGGCGGGTACCCGGGTAGGGTAGGGTAATAGTGGGGCGGGTACCCGGGTAGGGTAGGGTAATAATGGGTCGTGTAACCGGGTAGTAAATTTGGACTCGTCCTAGCCCAAATATGTTTCAGTTTGACTATGTATGCGTACAGGGTACTTTTGTCTGATAAGACTTACGTGATCCATGTTTTGAGTGTGTCATAGCGACTGATTTACGACAACCATTGTCTGAAGACCATTTAATTCCAGAGACTAATTACCCTGTAACAAAGTATGTTGTAACAAGAATGATTTTAATGTGTTTTCAGTGGATGTACAATAACATTCTTTAAACATTGGTTAGCTGTGCTCGAGTTTTCTGAGCATTTATATCTAAAGACTTCAAAAGATGTTCCTACTTGTTACCCTGCGTGGAGCAGGTATAAAAGAAGGATAGATCGGTTGTCGGTACACTGTTGTCTGAGTGTGAGATCAATGTTTAACTGCGGCATGGTATATCGGTGGGAAAGCACTATAAAGCGACATGAGTCCGGATTCGTAGAAGCAGCCATACTCACGTGCATGCACGTCGCTATATAGGTGAAACAATCTTGAACGCGACGTATTTCGCCTCACCTACCGAGCATTAGGTGTGCATTGAATATTTCCGTTATGATTGTTATAAAGCTGCGATGCTGCCTTCTGAAGTTAGTTCCAGCATTATTGTCCCAATGAGAGGAAAATGTAAGACCACATCATTCTAAGTAGGTTTATTCCTACCACCGTTTTTAGTCGTAGTATACACTTGTTTTTGGTTTAACTTGATGATAATCGCCAGCAGCTAAAGGTTGGTGTAAATCCTAGAGTGGCCTACCTTAAGTTGCTGGCGATCCCTAGCCGCGTTTTTGTAATGAATTGCTATTTATCGTGATATTTTTTTATAGTTCCATACTAGTTTAAAATATACATCTGTGATAATCTTGTTATCTAACTGTCCTTTGCCGAAAGGTTTTATAATCAAATTGTATGTGTTACTGTCTAACTTGATTCAGTCACGATTTTAGTGAAATATTGCCGATGTGACTATAAATATTCATCCACTACATCACTCACTAGTTCCAGCAGTCTAAAGGGACAATGCAGGTAACACTATGTCACAGATATTGGAGTTCCACACATGAGAGACATTACTGTACGTTAATGAAATATAAAACGTTTAAGGCAAAAGAACAACCAGTCCCCGAAACAGATTCCATTGGGCGTAAGCGGTGAAAATTATTTGAATGAATTACGGGGAATCAGTGATGACACCAGGTGTTCGCGAAAGGGGTAAGAATGGGTAAGCATTCAATGGTGGAAACGTTTTGGGTCGGTCCAATTTCTTTGGAACACAAAGGGCACACCAGAAACCTATGATCATGGGTTCGAATCCCGGTTCGCCCTGATTTTGTTTCTAGGTTTGTCAGCACAATCCCATGCTCTTGTGTTTCACCAAATTGATCACTTCGGCATTCTTGCACTCATCAAGCTGACACGCCGTGTTAAACCTGGAATCCTGTTCAAAGCAGCGTTAAAACCAAACTCAGTCACTCGCACATAGAAATAAACGGTACATGTATAATATATATATAAACGGTACATAAGCTTGCGTTACTTTTGCGTCGCCTTAAATGAAGTAAATCTTACACTATTATACTTCTAGTTGTCACGACAACATGTTCACATCTTTTCAAACGAGGGCCCACGATGTTCAGTGTAGAGGAGAACGATAATATGCCAACTTGAAAGAAGATGAATCTGTAAAATGGCGAAACCTAATTAAGATTGACCTCCCTTGTCCTGTTTGTCAGGGTCAATTTTCGTCTTTTACTGTCAGTGTGCGTGCCTCGATCATGAATTTGACAAACAGCTGAAACATGTCATTAGTGGTGTCAGTTCGAAACATCTTCTGGCACGATTGATTTGAGATGTTAAGTTTTCGCTCCTATTCGCATATCTAAAACAATGACAGAAACTGAGTCAACACTTTCTGTTTTAAAATATACTTTTTTACTTTCCGTTTTTTGTCACAAAAATATCACATGTCCAAGTCCACGTCTTTAACGCGGCATTCTGCTCCAATCCATTAGTGTCGAAGCACCTCCGGGTCCCAGACGCCGACATCTCTGGTATTATAAAAATGTAGTCATCACAGCAATCTTTTTTTCATGTCTGCACCTTGAGGAAATTGTAAAACCGCTGAATATTGATGTTCCTCTTCCTGCTCTAGGGTAATTGCCTTCGTCGAATCTTTTTCCTGTCCATCAAAAACATTTTTGAAACACTTGCAACAGGGAACCCCTACAAGGTACACCTCTTAACAATTTCTGCGAGAAAGTATAAAAAATATTGTGTGTCACGGAGCTGTGCTCCAGAGACCAGGGTGTCATTAAACAAGAATAAAGTAGGTTTCAAGGTTTGTTGCTATCAGCTATTTGTATCACCAGACACTGTACACTGACTATGATCACTGACTAATTAAATCAGAACAAATACACAAGCTGTTTAGCTAAGCAACTGTATAACAGTAACAGTAAACACTTTGACAAGATATTGACAAAATGCATAGACAGAAAATTAAGTCGGCTGCAACCATTTACCACCCGAGAGTTAATTAACTCAACACTCTAATGAGTGAATAACCTCGGCTGGGTTATACAGCGGGAAATAAACACAGACTTATTTTAAGCCATCCCTAAAATAAGTCTCCTGGAAATGAAAATAGACGGAAACGCCTGAATAGGAAACTAGTCTTATAGACAAAATACCCAGCCACCTTGACTACCAAAAGTATATGGTACTTGACCGACGGAGTACCTAGAATTACAGTCATTAATGAGGTACTTGACCACAAGAATAACTTGGCTCTCAATTGTAAATAGGTACTTGACCTAAACTAGACAATGGCGGGAAAGTTGGTTTTCACGGATTACTAGAAAAACAAAGTATGAAAAACCCTAGCTAATACATTCAGAACAAAACAACCAGCAGATGTCAGTACCAGAGTAGGGGGCACGGGTTGCCCAGTCGTCTAAGGCGCCGCGATTCGCTGTGCAGAGTTGCGTCCCTTTCGCACGCCAGAAACCTATGGTTGTGGGTTCGAATCCTAGTTCGCCCCGATTATGTTTCTAGGTTTGTCAGCACCATACCCGTGCTCGTTGGTTTCACCGAAGTGGTAAACGTCTGAGACCGGCATCACTTAGGGCTTTTCTCCTACATCAAGCTGACACGCCGCGATATAACTGGAATATTGTAAAAAGCGGCGTAAAACCCAACTCACTCACTCAGTACCAGAGTAACGCTGCCCCGTACTTACTTACGAACGAAACCTGAGTTTCGAATGACCACCTAGAAGCAAGACCACCCGTAAACGGACTAGCGGAGCCGGAGGTAAAGACACATGACTTGGACCATGGCCTTAACCCATGAGCACGTTCGTCGTAGATGAAAACTTGTCCTGGTCAGCAGTGGCAACAATAGCCTAGTGAACTGACAAAAGCGTCTTTCTTAACACAGGGAAACCCCGAATATCAAACTAACTACTAAACCAGTACGGAGGATGTTAGTACCAAACTTAAGTGGTAAACATGAGCTATCACACGGAACCACAAGAGATTAACAACCAGATATGTACAATTATTGAGATGGCAGAAATGACCATGGATACATGAGAAATATCTACAAGTGCTCTATTATCCCGCTAATGCGTGCAAATCAAAGTTACAAAAAACATTTGCAATACATGAATAAGGTAGCAAACATATATGAGAAAACGTATATCAAATGATTACGTGATAAAAGTTTGCTATCAAACCGCTAGAAAATAACATTTAAGGGTCATCAAGTTTCTAACAATGAATGTAAAGGCACTAGGCATCGATGACCGCCGGACTTTGCCGGATGGTGACGGAAGCCGGACAATTAAAGGAGCGGTGCATTCACTAGACCGGGACAAGACTGGTTTTACGACCCGGTGACATTGAGTTACCTCAAACCTTCAATCAATATTTTTTTTAAATGATAGGGTAGTTTTCTGCGTTCTACGTAAGTCCGCTTCACCTTATAGTATGTGACCGCCTCCGTGGTCTAATGGTTGAGCGTCCGCCCGGAGTGCGTATGTCCGGGGTTCGATCCCCAGCCGCGTCATACCAAAATACGTTAAAAGATGGTACTTGTTGTTACCCTGTCTAGCGCTCGACATTCAGGGGCTAAAACAAGGACTGGTCGGCTCGGAATCAGTATACTGTGTCTGAGTGGGGTATTCATGTTAAACTGCGGCATGGTATCTCAGTGAGCTAGCACTATAAATCGGCATCAGTCCGGACTAGTACAAGCAGCCACACACACACATATACACGTGCATGCACGTCGCTATATAAGTGCAATATTCTTGGACGCGACGTTAAACCCCATTTTACCTCACCACCTTATAGTATGCTCTTAATACATATGTGCATATCTGATAATACATGACGATACTTAGTCGATATTCTATCTTTTGTAAAACTGGATTGGTAGTCATAATTTGACACATTTGGCACACATATACATCATCCATTGTCCTGATTTCCTCCATATGATTATGCATAAAGCTGACAACATGTACAATGGAGATAATTTCATATTTTATGAGCCTCGATGATTCAACGGCTGTGGCAGCGTTAAAACATTATTTTGATAATGACACCGAAGTAAGTACATGTACAAGTTTTCATGTCTTACTTTAATACTTTATTGCATTTGTTTTCGTTTGAAGGAAATAAATGTTTTCCCGTGTTTTACTTTAAACGAATTAATCGAAGTAAGTATATCACATCCTGAAGGGACTGGCTATTATACCTTGTGATGCAGGAAGATCTTCAAAGTGGAATTTAGTGTCATCAAAATCATGAGAGAAAAATATGTAACCAAGCTTGGATAAAGTTTCGAAAATAATTTGTTTGATCGGGGATTGTAATTTGGCAGTGCTGCACGAGATATTTTGATGATAAAAGTTATTTTGATGAGGAAAATAATGGAATGAGCAGTGAGCATCGATCCACGCAATTGTGATCGATGACATGCATCAACCAAGTCGGCAAGTCTGACCACCCGATCCCGTTAGTCTTACGACAAGCAAAGTCGCCTTTTACGGCAAGCATGGGTTGCGGAAGACCTATTCTACCCCGATCCTCACGGGTCTATCACCGTGTAACGTTGTTATCAGTGCGACACAATACACGACAGGCTGCTTATGATCTCAACAAATCAAATAGTTTGATTTCGAGGTGATGGAATTTGCATTCTGGGTAAACTGGTCATATGAAAATACGGCAGTTGCAGGAAACGACAGACCTCCAGATTAGTCGGAACTGTGAGAGATTGACGTTAAACGTCGAGGGAAAGAATTTTTTTTATCAAACATAAAAGTGAAAAGGGGCAATTACTGATTGGCGATTAAGTGACTTTGTAATCGATTGAAAGGTGGAGGATGGAAACGTCTTCGCGGTCGCATGTAATTGCGATCAATATAAACAGTACATCAATTCATGCGATCCCTTATTTTCTTCAACGAGTATACTATAGCCCAGGAACGAACTGGAGATCAAGATGTCGATACGTTTGTGCTAACGACGGTATGCTTGAAGCTGGAAACACAGGTACGCATATATGAAGAGAACATTGGAGATATAACTATTTAAGGGGGGAATCTTGTGAAAGTGTAAAAATACATTTTTTTCTGGAGTGTACATTTAGATCTTTTGTATTAACGTTCAACAATTTATAGAACTGTTGACTTCACTTATGATATGCCTTGGAAGCATTTATATCCACGAGTCGGTCAATATCGTTGTGGCCACTACATATTTTGTTTGTTTGTTTGTTGTTTAACGCCGCACAAAATTCCAACTATATGGCGGCGATGTGTAAATAATCGAGTCTGGACCAGATAATCCAGTGATTGACATCATGATCATCGATCCACGCAATTGGGATACGATGACATGCATCAACTAAGCAAGCCTGACCACCCGATCCCGTTAGTCGCCTCTCACGCCAACTATGGGTTGCTGAAGACTAATTCTAACCCAGATCTTCACAGGTTACATGACATTTGCATGTATATTGCGTACCACTACGTTTGACATGTCTGTAGTATCGTGTTTATCATCAACCTCAACATGCAGGGTCTCTGACCGACAGAGACGTCAACTGCGATGTAACGTGTCACTGGTAATAAGATGCATTGATCATCTGCCTAATCTCCCACTGGAGCGCAAAGGATGAACCTGTTTGATCTCCACGCTGCTCACGATGTCACAATGGGATCATAAAGAGTCAATTTCTTCTTTTAGACTATATTTCTAAACATCAGCGTGTGTTATTTTTGGGGTTATTACATTTTTTCAAACAAAAGCCTGCCGTTTCTAATATAACATGAACTGAGTTTTGTTGGATGTTGGATAAAATAAAAGCGTATATGACATGGTTGAACTCTCTCAACACAAGATATCCACCATCAGCCTCCAACTATAATGGGAAGTCCATTCACTGCCATGAGAACCAGGGATGCGTGTACACTCAATAATTCTGAATAAAATACACGTATCTGTGAGTTATAAAAAGGGTGTTACCTTGTTTCCCAACTATGGATCAGTTTTAGAGTGAATGTAGCTTCCAACAAATATATTCTACGATTGATTGTGATAATTGTAACTACCACCCGAATGCAAATTCGTCACTCTTTGCAAAGGTTTGGTAATTGGTTCCGAAGTGTGCAGTGATTTACTGAAGATGCTGTCTCAGTTTCAATGAAGCTTCATGCCATGTGCTCAGTTTACAGAGTAGTCAGACGTTCTTCAACACGCTATTCACCTCACCTCTCATGAAGACAGATTGCTACATGCAAACATGCACGCTCAACTCATGAATACTGTTTTGTTCTCCAATTGCACCAATGGTAATTATTCACTCAACTGTGCATTGAGGATCAGTAACTGTGAGGACAGGTGGGTCACGTGTTTAGTTAGATGTGAGAAAGAATGTACAGTAAAAGTGTTGTTGCTGGTAAATGTAATTACCCAGCGTGCGGTACAAAGGATAATCGAGACCACTACAATTCTTACCACGATCTGTGTCACCACGCTCGCACCACACTATACACGCAATGGTTTATTGCATCTACACGTAACCTGATGGATATTCCAGGAGATCCGTCCACTAGCTATATACCACTGAGACGTCCATATTGAAATGAGTAACATTGTTTATTTAAAGTCAGTAACGTAAGGTAAGGTTTCTGACAACCCTCACACACTAAGATATTCTGACGACTTCTCACGACCATTCCACAAGATACAAGTAATTTGGGAGAAACCTCTCAATTAGGTTTTTATTCCATTGATGGACTGATGACGGCTTTTCGTTTAGGTATCAAGTGCAAAATGGTCATTCAGTTCTTTCAAAAACGTTTGGTAGTTGTGACATGGATAATGAAATTGGCAAGAAAGAAGGCCATTCATCGACCGTGTCCTGCCTTTAATTTGGTCTGTGACAGTCTGATTTGGCAGTGGCTATTTACGCGCGCAAAGAGTGTGCATCGAAGCTAAATATAACTTTGGCCTGTAGCAAACATTATTCTTATCGATGTAAATTCATTCTTGTCACAGATTTGATCAGTATTTGCCATTGATGTATCATCAGCGTCAGGTCTGGCTGAATGGCATTGTTTTTGTTTGGTTTAAAACTTAATATATTGGGTTGTTTATTAAATACATAAAAGAACAGGTATCCAAGACGAAACTCGCTCAATCATTACTAAATGGAAAGAACAATCGTGACCATTATCGCCCTATCTGACAGGCGAGAAAGAATGTTAATCAGTCATAATGTTCAAATTCGACATTAAAATGGCGTGAATGCTACTATTGTTATATAATGCATCAGTTTACCGACCCCTCAGGTTGGAATCTCGGTTTGCTCTGATTATGTTTCTAAGTTTGTCAGCACAATATCCATGCTATGGGTGTGCCCAAAGTCGTAAACGTCTAAAACCGGCATCACTTCGGACTCAAATAAAGCTGTAACGACGTTATATAATTGCAATACTATTGTTAACGCTTTAAAATCCAACTCAAATACCTACTCACCGACCCTAACACGGCTTCTTTAAGAAGGACTGACGTCGATACATACTCTGTCGAGAGTCTTGAAGATCGAAGACAGTAGACTTCTGTCTGTAAATCCAAGTACATCGGACTCTATGGTTTGTGCGAAAACAGTTCTTTAGAGAACAGTACTAGGCTTTGACTGATTCCAGTATATCAGACGCCTACGCGTCTGCATTAGAGCTGGACTGTAACTTTCATCATGGAGAGGCGGTCAGACGAAAAGGCGTCAACGCAGATGCTGATGCATTGTTGATGCCCTTATCGGAAATCCTGTCATGATGAACAGTCTTCAATGGGAGATGTCCAGCCGTGAGGATTCCGGATTGGAATAACCAGCAGTCTATGCAATGACCACACAGATCAGACGCGGAGTGGGTGATTTTGTTGACAACGTCTCCTCGTAGCCAGACGTCGTGGGTCGTTGCTCACAATATCAATCACTGGATTGTCTGGTCCAGATTATTGACATATGATGACACACTTTGATCCTCAATATAGTTTTAATAAATTGTCTTTCCGGTATTCAAAAGTAGCAACGTATTATGAAATATTGTTTTGGCATTTCCTGACAAGGCATACAAGGCATACATGTAGCTTGCTATAACGGTAGTGTAATATGCCATCACGTCCATCACAGTCTAGCATATATATATATATATATATATATATATATATATATATATATATATATATACTGAACAGCATTGAAAACGCACCAGCAATAAATCTTGAAATATTACAAAAACAACTTGAGCAATGACCGATTTTGATTAGAACAGACATAGACGGATTATTAAGAAAGACGACAAAGGAAACAGGAATACAATTACGTCATCAGTGTAAGGAAGACACATAGGGTTCAAATGAAAAGTCAATATCTAGTATGTCCGCTATTGACAGCAACACAGGCCATGCAACGTCTTCTCATTGATCGAATAAGTCTGCAAATAGTGTTCTGGGGCATTCCACTCTTGGCGTAGTGTATCTTCAAGTTCTCTCAGGTTCTATACTTGCGGACGACGTGAGAGGCGTTGACCCAGGTAATCCCATAGATGTTCAATTGGCGATAGATCGGGTGACAGGTCTGGCCATGGAAGCAGAGGCACATTATTGTTCGCTAGGTACTGTGTTGAAACACATGCTGTGTGCGCTCTTGCATTATCTTGCTGGAAGGTGTGCATATCCTGGTGCTGATGAAAGAATGGGATGACGTGATTTGCCAATATGTTATTCCTGTAGTAAAGGGCATTAACTCTTCCACGACAAACATGGAGCTCTGTTCGATGGTCATGACTGATGCCGCCCCACACCATGACGCCCGAGGCACGTTCACGTTCCTCTGCTGTTAATCTTGGCATTTCTTGTGGCAATAACCTTTACGATTTCGCTCACAAAAAAATTAGGAATGTGTTTTGACGAGCTGTTCTTCTTCATGCTTCGTTCAGAACGTCGTATATTACTCATTCACTTATATATTTTCATATGACTTAAGCCCGGATAAAAAATACATCCATTTACATGCTGGTGCGTTTTCAATGCTGTTCAGTATATATACATATATATAATATATATATATTCCAAAGCATCAACTTAATTATACCCGTGAAGATCCGGGGTAGAATAGGTCTTCAAAACCCATGCTTGTCGTAAAAGGCGACTAACGGGATCGGGTGATCAGGCTCGCTGACTTGGTTGATGCATGTCATCGATCCCAATTGCGTGGATCGATGCTCATAATATAAATCACTGGATTGTCTGGTCCCGACTCGATTATTTACAGACCGCCGTCATATAGCTGGAATACAGCTGAGTGCCCCGTTAAACAACAAACAAACCAACCAACAAACAAACCAACTATCTTAATTATTTATTTAAAGGGTACATACTCATGATCACGTCTACTATATTTACTTACACAGTGGCTATAATATTATGGCATCATGAACAGCAAGAGATTTTTTGGATCCGAAATGCAGCAGCACTTGTTTTGAGACTTAATCGTTAACTTGACAAATGTCTTAAGATAATAACTTAAAGTTGCAGGTAAGTAAAAAAAAGAATGAGCTCTTAGTTATACAAGGTGCCTTGAAGATACAGCTTCCCAGCACAAACGTGTATAGGAGCCCTGACATCAAGCTCATGTATAGAGTAGAAGGTATATACAGCATGTAAATGTTCTGTCAAATTAGATGAAAGGTTATATAACAGTAAATCCAGTTAGGATGCATGTTAGCGTTTAGAGAGTTGCATGTGTTCTTGAGCAAAACAATCCTCGCTACATGACATATCCAAGTATGAATGACTCTAGAAACCAATGCAATTTACGTTGAATGTACTATGGTAATCGATTAGCTTCAACGCCTGAACAAAAACAAGCATACTTCAGGCACACTAGGTTTTATATATTAAGAAATAAGGGAAAATTACAGTTTAGAAACTTATAAAAAGACGAAAATGTAGACAAAACGCGAGGAACTCCTGTCCATATTACTTCTAAAAGCAGAATGGTTCTGACTACTAGTATATCATAAGCAGGTGCTTATGACTCATAATATCATAGCGAGATACCATGTGTTCGCGAAATCATGAGCGTGTCCTGATCCCGCGGTGGTAGTCAGCACATGACACAAAAAGGGCAAGACAAGTGTTCACTTGAACAAACACGGGGACACATTGATTCGGACACCATTTTGGTCACTGGTCCATGGAATTTGGAAATGTCCTCCACATAGCTGACATTAAACGTTATGGCAGCTTTATTTATCTATTGAATGTTGTAACCATGATCAAACAACTTTTTAGCAAGAGTCCATTCAAATGCAAATAGGCACAGATCAGCAAGGGGGTAAGCACAAGTGGTGCCTATGTGCCTATGGGCATGTGTGTTTCTTGCATTCAAATCTATAATTGGTTGGTTGGTTTTGTTGTTTTGTTGTTTATATGACGGCGGTCTGTAAATAATCGATTCTTGACCAGACAATCCAGTGATTGATATCATGAGCATCGATCCACGCACTTTGGATCGATGACATGCATCAACCAAGTCAGCGAGCCTGACCGACCGATCCCGTTAGTCGCCTTTTACGACAAGCATAGTCGCTTTTTACGGCAAGCATGGGTTGCTGAAGACTAATTCTACCCCGGATCTTCACGGGTTCCAAATCTATGCGGAAGGACAGCATTTCATATATTGTTTGCTCAATAAAGTTGAGATTCATTGGCTTTGAGGTTTACAAATTGTATTGAACCTTTGAAGACAGAGATGAAACAATATTACCTATTGATCAAGGAATGGAATATTTGCGTACGTTTGTCGTGTGGGAATTTGGTGTATAAAGAGGAAAAATCAAAGGTTTTGACAGAAGTCAACTTGTTTCTTTTATGAGATGAACAAACATCAAGCAGATCCTCGAAGCTTTTAAGGATCGTCATCGTATTAATTCCACATGTCTTTAACTACTTTCCGTGGATATAAGGAAAGTTCTTCTGTGATTGTATTAGGGATTTGGAATCCACTACAGAAGAGGAACTGACATGTCTTTGGGTTTCATAGTCAAGCCAAAAGTTGATAGTACTGATGTGTGTTCTTGGCAGATTGCTTCGTCAGTTAACATACTCATATTACAGTTGGCATTACTGATATGTTATTAAATAATTAATGTAGTGATGATTACATATGACTGTTATGTTATTTGAGGTCTTGTCAGTGGAAGCAACTACAAATTGTTCAAGTATGGTACCCAGATTTGGGTGACAGCAGACTGGGACAGACCAGGTTCATTCCAATTCTGTTCTGTCGAAGCGAATGCTACAAAACGGACCAAAGGTTTCGAAAGATGAACCCATTCAATATCTTGCGGTGTGGGTAAAGTGATGTTAACATTGGTAGGGTGCACAAACTGAACAAGAGGAAAAAGAATCCAAAATGATTATATTTGTGTGAAGGAGGCTTCTCCCGACATTTTTGGACATATTTTAATTGTCAACTATGACCTGATTATATGTCCTACTGATGAGTGTTGACATACACAAGAGAAGCTGTTTTGACTTGACTTGCCTTTGCATGTGTTTGTGATGGTGCCACTTCTGGGGCTGGATACACTCACATTTTCGCGAAAATCTGAAATCATAACTATTTGACAGTGGTTCATAAAAACATGCTTATAGAAATCGTGCAAATGAGGTTTCGTATGGTTGTGAAAAGGATTTTAAAATTTGTGCGTTGTACGGATGTTCAAACATGATTTGCTTGTTTGTTGTTTAACGCCGAACTTAGCAATATTCCTGCTATGTGACGGCGATGTGTAAATAATCGAGTCTGGACCAGACATTCCAGAAATTGATATCATGAGCATCGATCCACGCAAATGGAATACATTGACATGAATCAACCAAGTCAGCTAACCACAATTTGCTTATGGTTAGTCATACATTTGTGTTTGATAATGTCATGAGTTCAAAACCTTTTCAATCGGGATCTTCTAATACCCCATTCTTATGTTAGAATGCAAGAGTCGGCATGTGGGGGGTCGTTTTCAATTGAGCATAAGTGACGGGGTGACACTCTTTGGGTCTTATCAAGATAGAATGAATCACAGATCAGTTAGTTATAAACATTTTTATCATATGAAAGCAATTCAGCTTATCGCGTTCAGAAAAGACTGAAGACTGAAGAGGGAAGCCTTCCTCAAACAATGAAAACACAAATTGTTTGATAGGCATTACTTTGAAGTTGACGGATAACAAGGCAGACACAATTTTATGGATAGCACCTTCTTTAATACTGTAAAAAGCGACGTTTCGGTATAGATCCTCATACGGTTGTCTTGCTTGACAACGGTATAAGGATCTGTACCGAAACGTCGCTTTTTACAGTATTAAAGAAGGTGTTATCCATAAAATTGTGTCTAATGAACACACAATGTACACGTATGAAATATTATTTCTTTTTATCGAATTACCTGTAGGTCAAGGTGAGCATAGTGCTGATCCTAGACGAAAGTGTAAAATGTGATGGTGGAGTTCATTCTCCATAGTATGTTGTCATTAGTTATTGAGCAAATGAGATAACCAGGGTGGTAAATCTGGATCTGAATATTAAGTATTAAGTACCAGTATTAAGAACGTCTCCCTGGGATCTCCGAAGCACGTTCAACAGGATTGCATTCAGTACACCAAGCCAACAAGTCCATATGTGTGAAAGTTATAGCATGGAGGACATTAATTCACGACTCGTGCTCAACCCAAAGTTTGCATTATCTTCAAGGGTAGCTGTTTGTGTTCTTTTCTGCTGTCTTTGTTTTTTTTGGGTGCAGATATTTGTTTTTTCTTGTGAGGAGTATATTCACCCTATAAAGTTACATTTCCCGTCAATAATTACTCGAATGATAATTAAATTTTTATATTTGCCTCCCTTGAGACCACTGGCGTTCATATACATGAGTATGATGTAATACTCCCCGTATTTCCAATTCAATGCATTTATTGTCGATAAAACCCTTCAGGGAAATTGTTTCTTTAATCAAAACGAGGTTTCCTACTACAACATATGATATTTATTTAAAATGTTCTTTGATCTTTGATAAAGACCACATTTATGTGATTCCACATGGCTCTTGTTTACCTTAATGTCAGTTTGTAACACCCTCGATATTTGGGGAGCTATATATCCTTAAAAGGTTTTTTATCATGAAAATTGATCAGAAGGTCAGTACAAGTAATTCCAGTCTTCCCGGCGTACACATGCAATGCAAGAATTGAGCTAAATGACGTAAGATATATCTATCACAACAGTTAGCATTATATGCACTGACATAGACGCCGTACCATGACATAATTGCATTCTCTTGCAAGCCAACATGAAGACTTGGAAACAAACCAATATCACAGTATCTCTATCAGTGGACATATAGTCTGCGTCAGTCCTTTGTGAGGTTCAGAATGTATTACTGGAAGGTATTTCAATGTCGAATACAGTATAAGTACAGCAGCTATCGCAGCTCATATCATAATAAATCTACTGGGTCGTATGCATTTTGCTTGCTCTTGGTCAGGGAACGAAATATCGTAGTGCAGGGCTTCCAGTACTCCCAGCATGCATGTGTTTGTGGCATGACGATTGTCAGCGCGCAGATGTTTCAGGGCGAATGGGTCTTATATAGGGTCCACAATTGAGTAAGTGGGTTGGAGTCAACGCCACGTTGACGGGGTACATTATTACAGTTATATCACGGCACGCAACTTAATATGATAGGAAAGTTAAAAGCGATGCAGCTCTTTGACATTTAACACTCTGGTGAAACACCAAGAAACATAATCGGGGAACAGGGATTCGAACCCACGATGATAGATTTCTAGCGTGCCCCAGGGACTGAACTCTACACAGCGAATTACAGGGCTTTATAAGGCCATCTGGTGCCCCCTTTAGTAATAACTACTACAACAATAGTTAATCGTGCCTCTGTAGACAGGAAATTGACATTATAAAAGAAACAGAAATAGCTAATGTTCGTATGAACATCACAGTATTGTTGCCTTTGATTGTTTGGTGCTGTAAATTGTTTGGTCTGTAAATAATTGAGTCTGGACAAGATACTCTTGTGGTCAATACTGTGAGCAACGATCCACTCAGTCCGCCTGACCATCCGATTCATTAGTCACCTCTTAAGCCCAGCATATGTTCTATGCTAACCCGGAATCCCCTCAAAGGCAGTATTGTTGTGAATAGACGATATGCTTATGGTGCAGGGAAGTATTTGTGGGCAGAAGAGAACACCACTGGCCATTGTCAACGGAAAGTTGACATCTCAGTGTTATACGGATGACATTCTTCGTCCGATTGTCCTACCATTCCTACAACAGCTGTCATGTGGTGTCCTATCAGTCTGAATCGTACAGACCTTCCTTGCAGCCAACAACGTCAACGTGTTGCCGTGGCCTGCCCGCTTCCCAGACATGTCCCCATAGAACATGGATGTCGACAGCGACCACATCCTCCAGCCATCCGACAAGAACTGATCCAGGCCCTCCAGGCAGAGTGGCGACGTAATTCACGTGACGTCATCAGACGACTGACATTTTCTGTGCACCTGGGAGTATGTGCATGTCTTGTATCATAGGGTGGTCATACACACTATGAATGTGACGTGTCACTGAACTTGAGAGATTCTGAATGTGTGTGCCTTTTGTCCATTACGTTGAAAGCTGGTGTTGCTAGCCCACCTCAATTCATACTAATATCGGATGCAGTGTGACTGTCATTTTAGATGGTGTGTTAACAAGCATGTTTTAAAACTATGGTACAGTTCCTTTTCTTCAGTTTATATAATTATATTTGACACACACCCCTCCCCCAGGAGAAAAGGAGCCTTATGTGTTAGGATACAATTGTGCTATGACGTCATAAAGACATACGTCTGAGGTCAACTTACTTCCGTAAAAATCGCAATGTGTGCGGACTGTACAAACATATATTTGTTTCTCGTTAGTTCGTAATGTAAAACATTTCAGCATACGTGTCTACTTTCAGTTTATCAAACTTTATATCCAAGACATGCAATTATTACATAAACAGTCATAAATCTGAAAATGGGGCTTTGCAGAAAATGAAGCTGAATGTTTGATGCCATGTAACTCTGGAATATATATTAATCGAAGCTTGTCAATTGTAATATTTTGGTCCTACTGTGGCCAAGTCAAGGTTTAAGTATTTGTACATATTACATTACAACGCGGAAATCTTTTACTTTTAAATTATTTCGCAAAACTTCTGCAGAATGTTTGTAAAATTTCTGCGTAGCTCCGCAAACACTCTGCGGAACTACTGCGGATTATCTGAAAAACTACTTGCCTCTGTTTTGTGACTTATCAGTTGTATGATCCCCGATCGTCGACACAAGCGTGGTGTTGGAAGACAAGTTATAAGTGCGCATCCCATATGGTGACTGTTTTTCACTATTCATATTCTAATTGCATTCATAATACCGCACCATGAAAGTACTCCTTGAAACTTGACTTCAAATGTTAAATACAATAGATTGAACGAGAACATATAATATATTACACATAGATTATTCAATTATTGTGACAGTCTCTTTTATCAACCGCTACGTTTGTATTGTTTGCACTGTACAAAGAAGGATTTTGTCTGTCAGCTTGCAGATTTACACTCACAATGTGTTCATTCGAATTACAATTGATAATTGATAACTGATTATCATGAAAATATATTATGCAGTTAAAAGTTGAATGATCCATGTCCATTGGAACGAAAGGAAGAACGGGTGTATAAGGTTTTTTTAATTTGGTAAAATACACATAAGTTTGTTAGATATGATTGTAAAACGAACTTCTTTTTAATTCCTTTCATTCAAAATGTCTCAAAAATTGAATTATGTTTGAGAAATAGAGCTGGCTTGATGGGAAATGTGACGTTAGCCAGCTGAGACTGTACATGTGGACACACATTGCACCGATCACAGCATACATGTAGGCTCTTTGTTCAAGTAGGAATATACAGGAGATGCTATGTAACAATGATGCGTGTACTAATTACATGTTTGGATGTTATCACTTCTGCGTTATGAGATACAGTGATGTACGTATCTACCACAATTAACAATACATAGACCATAAAGTAAAATAAACAAACTCTCTCCTGGAATGCATATGGTTCCAATTATTCCAAAGGATAAGAATCGTATAATGTATCACTAGACGAATCTACTATTGCCAGAATTTAGGAACAGTGCTATTACATGACAATTGAAAATTCCAACTGACAGATACATTTGAGAAAGTGACAACATGTATGTTATTCCTATTTATCAAAGCTGTCAATAAACTGCAAATCATATTTATAGGAGGCAACCAGTTTCAGTAACCAAGTTGTATTCAATAGTTTGTCAACAATAATTTGAATTACAAGGTAGAGACAATGTATTGATAACAACTTCTTTAATACTATAAAGAGCGACGTTTCGGTTTCGATCTTTATACCGTTGTCAAGCAAGACTGATGTCCAACTATGTCAATGGTGGCCCTATGATGATATGATTTCCTGCAGGCAAGTGATTCACAACTGCAGAAATAATGACATTTGTGTTGAAGTGTCATATTGTATGTTTAGTACGTCGTGTTGATGCACTTGTAGATATATCTGTTCATATTAGTGCGACGCAAACCTTTAATTGTAACCAGCTCATATTCACAGCTGAGGCCGTGGCGAGCAAAGGCCATCAATCAGCGCATGAGAACTGACTTACAATATCTAAAGCACTGACCCGTCCCAGCCTTTTTTCTTGATTACATAACAAAGTACACAGTTTAAACGCAGTGGTGGATCTGTCACTTCAGTCACTCTGAAAGAGTCAAAATGTGGAGTTGTTTCTTCAGTTATTGGTTGAGTTAAATCTGTCGAATATTTAAAGAATACCGCATACCCCCAAGGTTAGTAGTTTTATGTAATATGTACTGCAAAATGTTAAGTGCGTATTTGTATGTGTGTAATGGTATGTGTCGGTGCATGGTATGTAGAAAGAAATTTTCAAGACATAATTTGAGTTGTTTTTTATTCTTTATCTTGGTCATGTGTGTTGTTTCCTTGTGTGTGGATGAACATGTGGTACCATGTATGTATATCTATTGAACAGATTCGTACAGGCATTTATAAGTGACTCACCAATAATGACACTCTTTTATTTCAAATGTATGGCAGACAACGGATGCCAAACTGCAGCATGTAATAACACTATGTAGTTTGACATTGTTTTAGACATGCTCAAACGCGACAGCAGCATATTTTCCCTCAAGACTAGGATTTATATTTTTCCTTGGCCACTTCAGCCGACGTTGCCGCTAGACAACAAATACATAATGTAATACATAACTAAATTATGCTCAGTGAGCTGACACTTGCAGAACGATGGCGAGTAGTGTCCAGTTTAATCCAAGCATCTTGTTTGGTGCTCTGAGTTTGCTGTTTTTTGCTCACTTTACAATAAGCATTTGATTTGTGCTCATGTGAATTATGAGTATATTGAGTTCTGAAGATTTTCTGTCTTTCCTAAATGGTCACTTTATAATATTATCAGCTATTCTGCTTTCCTTAAAAGTGTGATAAAGTGTACTGATATCCTTTGGGTGAGGATCATGTGCCGTTGTGCTTTGCGTGAAGATCGTGTTCCATTAAGCTTTCGGGTGAAGATCATGTGCCTCTATGCGTTCTGTGATTATGCCATAGTGCTGCGCTTATGTGTATATCTAGTACCTAAGTGGTTCGTGAATGTCACATGCTCAGCTATGGGCCACAACTGCAAGTTTTATATGAAGATCACTACTGCATATTTGGCATGACGATCACCAAGGCATGCTTTACATGAATATCACCACCGCATGTTTTACAATCGTACAATTGTGCAATCGCCTGTGCTATTGGCAGATATTTCTTAGGAATAATGAAAGTGTTTTGTCGCTTCTTTTTGCATGAACATCACAACAATCCTTCCATTGGGCCTTTTTGTTTTCTCTTTAGATAATTATTGATTAATTATATACACATCTTTGTTTGCTTGTTCCTTCCTTGGATCCGACATCGAAAGCACCACTGATGTCCAACTGCAGAATGACACTTAATATCAAATTTATTCCAGACATCTGATGACCAAATGTCCAGTCGTCTAAGGCGCCGCGATTCTCTGTGCGGAGTTGCGTTCCTTGGGCACACCAGAAACCTATGATTGTGGGTTCGAGTCCCGGTTCGCCCCGATTATGTTTCTGGGTTTGTCAGCAACATACCCGTGATCGTGGATTTCACCGAAGTGGTAAACGTCTGAGACCTGCATCACTTCGAGCTTTCCTCCCACATTAAACTGACGCACCGCGATATAACTGTAATACTGTTAAAAGCGGAGTTAAACACAACTAACTCACTCACTCACTCACTATACATGTGTCCGTGAACTCGGGTTGGCCTCAGTTGTTAGTTCAGTCGGACATTGGAAGACAAAACTCAGCTATGAAGTTTAAGACAATAGCCATGAATATTGTTGAAGGTTGACTAACGTTCGAAAGGGTATACGTCAGCAAGCATAGGTTCTAACTCGTCGTGTCAGCTTGTTGCAGGAGGAAAGCCCGAACATGTGCAAGCCTCAGAAATATATCATGTTGGGGGAATCCATTAGTACGGTGCTGATGCTGGCAAACATTGAAAATATCTGGCCGAATCTGGGAATCGAACCAACGATCATAAGATTTGACACGTCTGAGGAAAGCAATTCCACTTAGCGAATTACGGTGCCACAGACGACTGGGCCCTGGTGTCCTGGTATTTATGGCGGCGTAATGTAGTTATGAAGTCACCAACCGTCTTATATTAAGCAGTGTAACTGTATTCAGTTTGGCAATATACGTCCAGTAAGCCCAGTCTGAGATAAGAACCTTGGAAGGTTGTATATTGCATCAAACGACGATCCATTTGTCTGAAGGCCCAACATGATGTCAACTTGTCACCTTGTGTTCCGAATAATCAGAAGTGATTGGCGCGTCTTATGCAGTTCCTGGACTGTCACCTTGTCGACAGACTTGATGGGGATACATAAAACATTGTGGTTGCATTGGTACATTACTGTTGAGGGAGCGGTGGGGTAGTCTTTTGGTTAAAGCGTTTCTTCGTCACAGTGAAGCCCATGTTCGGTGTCCCCAGAAATGATGTTGCTGGTGAATACTGCTAGAAGCAGCGTATATATACTAAGGAGTACGTGTGAGGCACCAGAACCTATAATCATTGTTTTATTTACCAGGGTCGCCATGGTTCTGTTTCTGTTTGTCAGCACCATACCAATCCCCGTTGGTTTCACCGAAGTGGTAAACGAAAAAAACGTAAATTACTTGTTTGGAGTTTGGATGTAATTTTATGAAAAGACATATGTTGGAATACATATGTTGGAAGGATTAACCATTAAAATATATGTTGGAATACTTTGGAATAAACTTTACAGGACACAAAGCGCGGGCATCGAAGTGGAAAACTTCCACTCGGGTAGATTCTCACTGCAAGCTGCTTGCCAAGCTCCAGTGTCTGCTTGTTAACAAATTATAATCCAACACTACAGATTTGCATTTTAACTAACACAAGTAATAACACCATTATGGAGCACTTTAAGTAGATGTTATACATAAAATAAAACTCTGGGTGGTTTATTTGTTACCGCCGAAAACGTAATTGAAAAACCGAGGAAAATTAACATTTAATATATACTACTCAAAAGAAGTTAAGGATCACCCGATTCTTTCATAATGGTAAAGTTAATCTGTCATGACATGAGAGATTAACTATAGTAATATGAAAGAATCAGGTGATCCTTAACTTCTTTTGAGTAGTATATATATTTGCAATGACACTACGAGGGGGCGGTGCTTCAGTCTGGAATTTCAAAGACGTCAAAATACAGAACTGATACTCCATGGTATAACAATAATTCTGTTTAACATGGCGCCAATCCTAACTCCCTCACACTGTCATGTGTGTGGATGTTGTAACTCTCACACAAACATATCACATTGCAAGCTCACTAATGGAAATACCAATCATAAGGTTGTGCCATGGCTTCCCCAAGATGTGGTCTCCATAAGCCTCCGTGGACAATGCATGATGAGTAGTCTGTTGTGTTACTTATATATGTACACGTTAACGTTGGTTGTGTCACTTATACATGTACACGTTAACTTTGGTTGTGTCACGTATACACGTACTACGACCACCACCACCACCACAATCATCATCATCATCGCCTTACTTCAGTATTTAACTACGACCACCGCCACCACCATCATCATCATCATCATCATCATCATCATCATCATCATCGCCGTACCTCAGTATATATCTGCCACTACCACCAGCAGCATCATTATCGTCATCCCCGTACCTGAATCTATAACTGCCTCCATCACCCACAGTATCAATCCCAATCACCATAACATCACATCGACATCACTGTTCACTACGCAGGCGGGGTTGCCTAGTTGTTAATGCGTTCGCTCGTCACACCGAAGGTCCATGTTCGATCCCCAACAAGGGTCATACAATGTGTTAAACCATTTCTGGTGTCCCCGTGACATTATCGGACTATTGCTATGAGCTATGTAACTTCATACTCACTCCGTTAACATCATCATTATCACGTCCCATCCCCATCACAGCATCAACTACATCAAAACAACAATACAATCACCATCACTGCCATACAGACCGTGAAACAAATATATTCGATACTGCCCTTGAAGTCAGTAACATTGGGCAAGTCTACATTACCTTTTTCCGGTTTCAGAAAATGACGAGAGCCTCTGGGCTCATTTCTATAATATTGTATGAAGATAATTTAACAACACTATTTTTTAAAATAGTTTCATTTCAGAGACTAGATTTTAGTCTACCACTTTCGCGGTGCTGACGTTGCGTAACTTGAATTTGAGAATAGATAGCAATATCAGTAACATGTAGAATCAAATAATATACGGCGTGTCAACTTCATGTGGAGGAAAACCCGAAGTGGTACAAGTCTCGGACGTTCAGATTGGCGAGAGGAGAGTAGGCTGAACTGCCGTATCCAAAATAGAACAGACGTGTACCATACAGTATCGACAACAACCAATATTTTACTGTAAGAATCCAACTGAGCCTTCACAGAACAAGGCCGAGACACAAGCTGCCACGGATTGAATTTCTCTGTGGTATATCGGCTAACGGATGCTTACCCACAGGAGGTTCTTTAGTAACAGAATTGGTTCCTGTAAATTGGTATCATTGGGGTTTTAGGAAGATATATTGCTCTGTGGCTGGCCTGTATTTTACCACTGTAAACGGGGCAAAAAAATAGAAATGACTACATCTAATATGCCATTTATGCCAATTATCATGCTAAAGACCGGCTCTGAATGTATTTGATTGTCTATGCTTTATTCAAGTGGGTCACTTTTTGCAAGAGTTTTTTTCGCTTATGTTCTTGATTATCTGCTCTGTCACGATCAAAACAGGACATTGATTAATCAATACCGCTTTCTGAAAAAATGGAGAAAGTTTGTCACTGCTGTGAGACTGCGCTAATGTACAAATACCAGTCGCCAACGACCAGCTGATAAATGCGTTGCACAATAGCTGACATGGGTGGCGAGAGGGTCATGTACGTGGTGTGGTGTGATGTGAGGTGAGGTGAAATTGCGGAGGGAACCGTCCGTTCTAGTACAAGCAGCCACACACACACACACACACACACACGTGCATGCACGTCGCTATATAAGGGTTCCCTCCCATAACGTAGACCTCCAAAATGCAGACCTCCCAAAAAGCAATTAAAATTAGCTCACTAATTAATTGGGCCATGCTGGTCACACCTAATTAATGAATGAACTGGACCATTCTCCTACTATCCCGGTACATCACAAATCTTATTCAAACATTACCTTTACACAAGTTGTGGGATTTGTGTAAGAATATACCAAATGTTCTCAATCACTAATACTTCTTTATCTTGTGTATGGTATAACGTATAAATGTATTTGAACAACGATCTATTCCAGGGCCTATCCCCTAAAGTAAACACATCAAAATTCGCGGATGATGGAGCCCTCTGGATCCGCACTAAAAGCAAAATGGCCCAAAATATTACTCCCAAAATCTCTTACTAAAATACAACAATGGGCTAACAAATGGGGCTTCTCCCTTAACTCAGAAAAAATAATTAGTAATAAGTAAGTAAGTAAGTAAGTAAGTAAGTAAGTAAGTAAGTAAGTAAGTAAGTAAGTAAGTAAGTAAGCTTCAACCTCGTCCAATTAAGCTATGGCCGGACTTACGAAAGTTGAGTATGTCTTGTCCCAGAAAGGTGCCCCACAAGTTATCCTAGACGGCTACGCGTATGCTAAGAACAGGACGAAGAATGAAAATGTGTACTGGAGGTGTGTGAACAGATCTTGCAGTGGCAAGTGCACCACAGTCAGAGACAGTCAGCACCGCCACCCAGGAAGGTTGTCTACAGAGAGAGAGATGATAAACAAGTGAAAATGACTGATAATCATAAATGACATTGAAATAACATTTGAATAAAAAAATTGTGAAATCTACCCAGCTTTCTTTCTTGTTACATGGGTGATACCATTTTACTTAATCAAGGGTACAGGGTACTTATTACTGATGCAACCAGCCATAATGAGTGTTGTTTTAACGGGTCTGCGTTTTGGCAGGTCTACGTTTTGGGAAGATACCGAACGGACTGATGCCGATTTATAGTGCTAGCTCACTGAGATACCATGCTGCAGTTTAACATGAATACCCCACTCAGACACAGTATACTGACTCCGAGCCGACCAGTCCTTGCTTTAATCCCGTAATGCCGAGCGCCAGACAGGGTAACAACAAGTACCATATTTTAACGTCTTTTGGTATGACGCGGCCGGGGATCGAACCCCTGACCTTCCGCTCTCCGGGCGGACGCTCTACCACTATACTACGGAGGCGGTATGTACGTGGTATACTTTCTGCAATGAAAATGCGATTTTTGTAATCGTGAAACCACGAACATTACTGATTAGAAAATTAATCACGAATGACATAATTTTCTAAAGCTATAACTCCCGACTTGATGATATAAATATTTTTTCAGATGTTAAAGCCAAACTATTGGCACTAAAATAAACTAATCAGCAGTAAAGTTGTGTTTCTGATAATCGCCAGGATCAGTCTTGGAGGATATTGTTTTTTTGTGATGAATGTCATAAAAAAAATTGGCTGCCTGACATAAATCGTTTGTCCACCAAACCTCTGTCTCAAAGATTAACCATAATCCTCAAGGCAACCAAGGAAGAACTTTTTTGTATTCACAGAAAGTATTTTAGGGTTTGTTTGATTTCTTGAGAAAAAACAAGTTCTGTCAAAACATTTGACTTTTCAGTTTTGTGCATTACTATCCCATGTGACAAACGTATGGAAAAACTCCAAAACTTGATCCTTGTGGCATTTGCCACCAGACGTTGTGACCATAGATATAGTTACATCTCTGTCCTCGGGGGTCGAAAATTCTTCATTTTAACGTGGATGTGAAATTAAGGACAATGAGGAAAGAAGTATGCACCCTCATGGGCGCCGATTGTGCTTCAATTCGTGTTGATCTTGTAAATCGAAAATAAAAGTGCTTCATACTGTTGAAAAAAGGAAATTGTCTGCCACAAAAATGACATTGTTACAAGGTGGGGTTTATCTTCTTTTAATTTCTGGCTCACATTATTAAAAGAAAAATATGGTTGTGTAGCTGAAGCTGAAAAAGATCAAATCTCGATCAAAAATCGGTATAACAAGTGGCGTGTTTCAAGGTGAACAGTTGACAAGGATTAAGACGCGATATCGTTCTGATATATTCTTTCTTTAGCCTGTTCCACAAGGGAATATGTCGTCTTGACGGGAATGATGTGTTCCAATATCCAATGTTGGACATGCTGACTTAAATGTGGTGGGGGAGTTGGACTGACTAAATGTGTGTCTCCGTACCCATTGGCGAGCATCTTTGATCATTTTATCAATCAACTGTTTACCTGGCCCAGATTCGACTTATATATACTGAACCGCAAAAGAAAACGTCACCCCAAGTAACATTGCATGAAAAGTTGTCATTTGAATATCTGGGTAATTTTTTTTTTAAAGTTTCTAAAATTTAAAATTGCCTTGTCCGCAAAAATGAAATTTCATTATGAAAAACAAAGCAGATGACAATAAAACCGATCGCCCAAATGCATCACGGCAACTGCCATGGTAACCAGATACACGTGAGTTCCGTGCAAATTGAAATGCACATGCGTTCCCCCATTTCATGCCCTATAAAAATCCACCCAGATCGGATAACATGCATTTATTATTGAATTGCTACCACATGCCAAGATTGACAAGAATTCAGCGACACCAAGCCCTTGCACGATTGCAAGCTGGTCAAACCGCCCGGCAAAAAGCCTATGCATTTCAATGCCACGTAAGGACCATATACAGGCTCCAGCAACGGCACCAGACCACCAACACTACAGATAACCGACCATGTAGTGGAAGACCAAGGGTCACCACCTAACGTCAGGATCCTCAGATTGTTCGACAGCATCTTCAAGATCGCTTTGTTACTGCTGCGGAAACTGCTCCACAGACCATGGGGACACACCAGCGACACATTAGTGCGGACACCGTGCGTCGACGATACGATTGACGAGCAGACACCTCCACTGTCACAGGCCACACCGAGGACCCATTCTGACAACACGTCATGGCCGAGACCGTCTTCATTGGGCAACACAGCACCAGCATTTGCGCCACCAGCAATGGAGAAGAGTCCTCTTCTCAGATGAGAGCCGTTACTGTATCTCAACAGCAGATGGCAGAGACAGAGTCTGGCGACGCCGTGGGGAACATTATTCGGACGCTTGTGCTGTTGAGAGAGACTCGTTGGGTGATCCGAGTATCATGGTGTGGGGAGAAATTGGTTTTGCACAGAGGGTCGGCCCTGTGGTCTTCCAGAACATCAGTCCAGGGAGAGGCAATGGTGCCGCAACCACGAGTTTCAGCATGATAACTCCCGTGCCCACACTGCGAGAGCAACAAGAGACTTCCTCCAGCGGAATAGCATCAGAACCATGCAGTGGCCTGCCGTCAGTTACGATTTAAATCCCATTGAGCACCTGTAGGATAAGATTCAAAGAGGGGTGAATGATGTCCGACCAAGGCCGACAACTGCAGCTGAACTACGTCAGGCGTTCCTCAGAGTGTGGGCTCAAGTGCCTATGGCCTTCATCAACCGCCTCATCCATTCCATGTATCGACGTTGCACGGCAGTCATCAGTGCACATGGCGGACACACGAGATACTGACTTGTGATTCCATTTTCTCAGAGACTAGTGTTGTGTTTCACTTTCAGAACACTTGACACTTTAATTTCAACCTTACAGTGTTTGGACAAATAGGGTTTCTCATATATCTACCCATGGTGACGTTTCCTTTGCGGCTCAGTATATAAAGGCAATCTTGATGCATCTGTAACTGTAATTTCGCTTGTTGAGACGGTAAAAGACATTCATTCACGCATTACAAAGTAACGTCCACTAGGTGGTTAGATAATGAAAACTGAACGTAGAGTTAATTCAGTGTTGGTTGCGTGACCTGATTCAAACTTGATTCGACTGACAATTGGTTAAAATATTGTTTCCAAGATAGTTACAGTACAGCATACCATAAGACAATGAATGAAGCGAATTCATACACATGTACTTATAACAGAATGTATGTCCATAACATCTGAGACTCAACACAAACGACCGCCTCTGTTGTCTCGTGGTAGAGCGTCTGTCCGGTGAGCGAAAAGTTGGGGTTTGGATCCCCGGCCGCGTCGTACCAAAAGACATTAAAAGATGATACTTTTTATTCTGCCTGGCGCTCGGCATTAAGGGGCAAAAGCAAGGACTCGGAGTCAGTATACTGTGTCTGAGTGGGGGTATTCATGTTAAACTGCGGCATGGCCTCTCAGTGGGCTAGCACTATGAAATCGGCATTTGTCCGGGTTCGAAGATATATATATACGTACGCACAAGTATACCAACACGTTCACAAGTATACCAACAACAATATGGTCCGGGAGAGTGTGGCAGACTCCTTGGAATATCACTATACATCCAGAGCAGTACTGATGCGGACTGATGCAGCTTCCATAGCAGTGTATACGCCCCCATCAAGCATAGAACATTTTAATAATGAAAAACATACATTCGCAGCTCATCAATATGAACAAATATCTTTTTAAATAATAATGGTTCTTTTTACCCCGACTCACGCTCGGAATTAAGGGGGATAATGAGTAGGGTATTCATGTTAAACATGTATGGTGTCTCAGTGGGTAAGCACTATATAACCAACAATTGTAGGTTAGCAGATATATACATATGTACGCACGCACGCACGTTGTCATATAAACGGTAAACCCCATCACACCATTATCTCGCCTTGATTCTTCTCATCACTCCTAGTAGGGCTCAAGCAAACATTTTACGACTTCTTCCATCATTATAAAGCAAATGCTATTCTGAGATTAAACCTTTACTAAGTGTGCTGAAGCTCCACGTATTGATACGTGAATGATATTCCGAAAGGAAAAGAGGGTGTCTCGCCAACCAAGTCATCAATATATTGAACATTGTATTGCTGCATGTATGTCATTTGATATGTCGCGAGTCTTCACAATCTATTTATTACATTCAGCACTTTCCTATGCGCCAAAACAATCCCACAATCCCACAAGACAACTTGGAACTTCGGTTTTTGTCTCGAGACCCTGGGTCCCTATTCGAGGACATCACAAATATTACCCCTGATGTTCGCGAGATTGTATCCAATTAAGGAGAACCGGATTCAAACCTAAGATCATAGGTTTCTGGCATGTATAAGGAAGAGAACTCTGTATAGATATCGCGACTCTGAGGAGAAAAAGAAAAATGGCTGATCATGAAAATGACGATTGGAAAATTGGAGTCATCCCTTTCATCATCACACTGTCTGGAGTAATGACATCTAACTGTCTGGAGTACTGACATCTATTATGCATTGCAGTATATTTATTATTCTGAATGGAACAGATGCTGGGCTGTATAACCCTGACTCATCCACGCCAGAACATTAACAGCGAGGACGGTCCTGACACATATTGCTCCCTCATCATATGGTACAACAGATTGCGTTTACATGGATGTCCGACAGTCTGAACTGTGACCACGATAGGACGGGGCCACAGAGGTCGTGGGTATCATCAGGGCCATAACTGTGCTATCGGTTTCACTAGGTGGTGAAACGTCTTCTTCGATCTGTCATCATCGATAAGGTAACACGTGACACTGACATAAAGGGTAGAGTTAAACCGTTAACTCACTTGCTGCAATGTCGGGGACATTAATGTGATGTTATTCAATTATTGTTTGGATGGCAGTTGGCATTCTGAAGGACGTATCAGGAAAAAACATATATTCTCGTCGGTATGTCTCTGTAGCATGTCGATGTGGCGCTAAATGTTGACTCACTATTGGAAACTAAAACCATACATGTTTGCACAGCCTGAACGCACTCCCGTATTTCCCGAATCCTATTATGATCTGATCAGAATGTATCGGAGCCAGTCATTTTGCATTTATTCATTGTTGTTGACCTATGACAGGATAATCATAGGTATTTGTAATCTCGGGCAGCAGGTGTGCGTTGTGCGTGGTGTCAATTCTACATGGCATATACAAAATGCATATAAATATACCTCATACAATTTATAATGATCGATAATGTTCATTAATATTTATGGTCGGTTGTCTCATATTACCACACGTCGTCGTACAAAGTATAAGCCTCTGAACACGTCTGTTTTGTTCATTGGCATGGAAGCAACGACATGGAATCGAGTGGTCATATTTGGGGACTGGGTCGGTGGCATCACGGCGCTCGAACCCTCCTTTTGACTTTTGAAAGTATATTAATATATTATTTCATAATTGGAATGCATATCTACGTTCAAGTTTTGAACACCTTTATTGAAAATATAGAGGAAATATTTGGGCTTTCCTCCCACTTAAATACTATTATCAGTCTTGATCTAACGGAAAGACTCAGACTTTTAAATGGCTTTAAAATAAAAAATACCTTTCAACCACTCACTTTTGCTTCTGTTGCATTAAGTGCATTCCATGTTTCAATGACTCTGGTTGTGGGACTGCTACTAAAGATGCTACAGTTACTACATCTGACGGTCAGTTACAAAATCAAGATTAGACAAAAGTATCAACAACATGTTCTTGTCATAAGGTGACACGGTGACAAAGATCCCCGACGGCGTTGGACGTTGCTGACAATATTAATCACTGGTCTGTCTAGTTCTGACGGCTATATTTATAGAGAGCCGTCATATAACGGGAATATGTCAGAGCTGCGTCAAACAATAAAACAAACAATAATTACACACACAGATGTTATATGAATCAATTCCGTAACTCAGCAACTAGTCGATATACAGTGCACGGTACACAAGTTATGCTACAGCCAGCCACCGCAGCATTAACGCTCCAATAAGCCTACCATAGCCATATGTAGGTCGTTAATCACAAACATCATGCAGAAGAATGGATACATAAATTCAGGTCAGAAATGTTTTATCTTACAGGCTTATCTATTTTCATTTGGTAACCTGCTGTAATCACACTGTATGCATTATTATCTAAACTGTGCGCAGGGGGAAAGCAACGTATCCGTTACCACAAGGTTGAGGTGACACATCTGGTTCATACCTTCGTATCTAACCACGTTCGTGCAGCATTCTCACGATAACCTGGACCTCTGTCACTATCTCATCTACTCGTTCATTTAACATGGAGTGAGTGATTGAGTGAGTGATTGAGTGAGTGAGTGAGTGAGTGAATGAGTGAGTGAGTGAGTGAGTGAGTGAGCGGGTGAGTGAGTGAGTGAGTGAGTGTGTCGGTGGGTGGGGGTATAAGGTGGGTGAGTGAGTGAGTGAGTGTGTCGGTGGTTGGGGGTATTAGGTGAGTGAGTGAGTGGGTGGGTGGGTGGGTGAGTGAGTGAGTGAGTGAGTGAGTGAGTGAGTGAGTGAGTGGGCGGGCGGGTGAGTGAGTGGATGAGTGAGTGAGTGAGTGAGTGGGCGGGTGAGTGAGTGAGTGAGTGAGTGAGTGAGTGAGTACGTGCGTGAGTGAGTGAGTGAGTGAGTGAGTGAGTGAGTGAGTGAGTGAGTGAGTGAGTGAGTTACGCTTTAAACACCAGGCTACCCCGGCGCTCCAACAGAGTAAGTGATGCGCCACAGTTGAGAATATTGCTAGCGCTTTTCGAGTCAAGTTAATAACAATGAACGTGACCTGTTCGGGGTTCAAGTTCCGTGCAGCCGTGCAGGAATAAATAGGTCCCAGCAATCTGTTGCTTGTACTCGAGGGCGACTGCTTTGGGACGGGTAGGCTCGGTGACTTACTTGATCGCAAGGTATGGACAAGGCTGTGTCACGATAAGTATATTTCGGTAATTACGTGAGGGTAATCTTACAACTTCATGCAATCGTCTAGCATAAGACTATGTCATGATAATTATATTTCGGTAGTTAAGTCAGGATAATCGTGAAACTTTCAAGCGTATCCTCTAGCACATGGTTGCGACATGATAATTATGTGACTCTCTCTTTTGTACCCTAACCTGAAAGGGCGTTTTTTTTTAGATCCTTCCGTCCGTCCTTCCTTCCTTCAGTCCGAGGACATTTTGTGTGTGTGACCTGTTACTTGAAAACTACTACCTAGATTCTTTTCAAATTTGGTGAACATTTTTTGTACCTATAGGAAAGGTGCAGTTCGACGTTTGATTTCAATATTTCGATTTTTTTGAAAAAACATAGCTTTTTTTCATTCTTTTGCTTAGTTTCTATTTTACTTTTGGCGACCTATAACTTTAAAAAAACTCTCTTTTTTCAATTGGAATACAGTTTCTATACCAAAAAGGAGAGGTGCAGTGCAAAGTTTGATTTTGATAATTTGATTTTCTGAGAAAATATAATTTGCCTTTTTCATGTTTTGAACTTAGAAATATTTTGGAGTCGAAGTCGAGGGTATTAGTGAGCCCTGATCACTTTTTGTCTAGTTCGTTACTGTTATCGAGACCCGAATGAGACCGTTTAGTACTGTATACACACACGCCTATTCTTTATTGAATAGAACATCTCATACTTGTCAATATGTCTGCCATGCATCTCTTATGAATACTATAAATAGTGCACATGTAAATACACGCTACGCTGGTTCTATACGCGCTCTATTTCATACCTGTAGAGATGTTCCCGGGAAGTCATACCTCTAATAGACTTACACTCTGCCCATACATGAATAGTCAGATTAGGTCAGCATGACATGTGTGTAGAGTTTCCAACACGCCAGCTGAATCCCCCTGCATGAATAGATAATAAAGGAAAGCTTTGCTGAATAGCCCCAGTCCTGTATAGTTAACCGCCTTACTTTGTTGTAGTCCCGTACAGCCTCGGGCACGTTCACTGAAGCGGGAAGCGTGTCAATGACAGTGCACAGGATATAGGAAAGAAATTCCAAAATCCGACTTTGTAATCACGCAGAAACTGCACGTGGGTAGCCATACAGCGTACCGGTAGATGTGGACAGATGTGGAGATAACTTTACACTACTGAAGGTAAACAGTGATTCTAGTCAGCCAGTTTTATCGTATGGTCGAATAGGATTGAAATTTAAGATATATTTTGGAAACGTTCACATGGATCGTGCATGACAATGATCAATGGCGAAGATAAGCAACCGCCGAATTCGTTTGTTCTTACAACACTTTTGTTGTGGTAACTTGGACAGCCATGTGGTGCACTCCTTCATACAGTGGCTGTGTTATGGTTGGTGCAGATATGCATGCATTTCTTCTTTCACCTGGATTATGGTTAGGACAGGCTTTCAAAATTTGTTCCTTCATATAATGCTTGTGTTATGGATGGGACAGCCGTTGAATGCATTCTTTCATATAGTGCTTGTGTTATGATTGGGGCAGCTGTCTAAAGCCTTCCTTTGTCCTCTTGGTAATCACCGCCCCATTTTGTTAAGATTTAACTTAGCGTTAGGCTGCATACAAATATTTGTGAGGAGAGCGGTGGGAAATTGATGCGGGTGGAACACTTTTTATATGTTTTGTCACACAACTGGGCACACATAGAACTCGGCCCTTTGAGACGACTCATACGTATTCATAAGACGCGGGAAGTTCGAATATATTTTATATGGACAGTACAAATGACTAACGCTCAGGATTTAAAGTGACACACCGTGAAGCGACTCCTTTTCAACCTTGAATATCAACAATGTGAATGTTTGTGTCTGTGTGTGTGTGGCTGCTTGTACTAGTCCGGACTAATGTCGATTTTATAGTGCTATCCCACTGAGATACCATGCTGCAGTTTTAACATGAATACCCCACTCAGATACAGTATACTGACTCCGAGACGACCAGTCCTTGATTTAGCTCCTTAATGCCGAGCGCCAGACAGGGTAACAACAAGTACCACCTTTGAAAGTTTTTTGGTATGACTTGGCCCGGAATCGAACCCCGGACATTCCGCTCTTCTGGCGGACAATCTACCACTAGACCACGGAGGCCGTCTTCTTCGCTTTAAACAATTAAAGGTTCAGCAGTCAGATATAAATCACCTGCTGTCCTTAGGGGCATACATTAAACATGGACTCGATCCCTGTCAATTTATGTATGTGAAGCCAATTTCTGGATGAAGGTTGGGTGTAAGTCTTATGTGGGGTTATTTTTGCATACTTCTTTCGGCTATGTTATCGATTTAATGCATATGGTTAGTGTGTATGTGTATTTGTAAAAATTTAAATCTGAATCCTTTAAATAAAAAATAAATACATTTACAATTATTTTGCAGAGAAGGGCTGCAAAATGGATCTGTTTGATTATGGAAATATTTACTCACTAGTCACGATAAAAAGACGAGATAAATTATTTTAACCGTATTTCTGTTTTTATCTGTCATGTTTAATAGTCTGCTCACATGTGAACGATGGGTTGCTGTTCGTCGAAAGAAAGTAGGGATTTCAACAACATCAACGACATCGATGACGACAGTGAACCTTACACCGACGTATACCATGACAACACCCAGGGTCTTGGCCTGAAACAGCGCACTGTGGACTTCAGAAGCACTAAGGTGCCAGATGAGGGGATGCAGAGACCCGAGGTCCCTATTGGTCAGATGTGGACGGACCCAGAGTTTCCACTGGACGTTGCAATAACTGACGAGTCCAGGAGGGAGGTGGAATGGAAAAGACCTCAGGTAAGAAGTAGCTTAGATGCATTCTTCTAAAACCAAGCGACAAAATCCATGCCATTAGAAATCTCCATTGTACAATTTCGGCAATGTCAGAATCATGGTCTCCTCTGTGGTCTAGTGGTAGAGCATCCACCCGGAGAGCGGAGGGTCGGGATCTGATCCCCGGCCGCATCATACGTTAAAATATGGTACTTGTTGTTACCCTACCTGGCGCTCGGCATTGAGCGGCTAAAACACGGCCTGGGCTTCTCGTAGTCAGTATACTGTGTCTGTGTGGGGTATTCATGTTAAACTGCGGCATGGTATCTCAGTGGGCGAGCACTATAAATCGGCATCAGTCCGGACTAGTACAAGCTGCCACACACACACACACACACACACATACACACACACACACACACACACGTGCATGCGCGTCGCTATATAAGTGCAATAATGTTGAACGCGACGTCAAACCCCATGTCACCTCACCTCAGAACCATTTGTTTATAAATCAATATCAAATAGTGTTTGAGAAAAAGTGAGTATATACTGCTCTGCCAACGTTTATCTGACAAAACACAGGCCCCTAACAAACCAGTAAAAATATGAAATCACACGGGACATCATGCCTCCAATTTTGAAATGTCCTTCACAAGTCTACCATAAATCTATTTGAAAGTTTACTAAGGCCTTGATCAAACAACTTTGGAACTCTCTGAACTATACGTAGAAAGGGCATGCTCGACTGTATCGCAAAAGTCGTGAAAAGCTGTGGCTCCTGGAATATTGCTCGAGAAGCAAATCGTGTTGGTGAATGTGTGAATTGTGTTAAACCTCGTTTTATACAGCATTTGATTTGCATCATGAGGTGCCAGTGTAATGTGGCCGGAAAGTCCAGACACTGGAAATACTGTGTACCTTATCTCACTTGTAAATTAACCTGTAAATCACGTCTTTAAAATTGTTGTAAATATGACATTTACAAACCTATGCGATTGGTGTAAATATGACATTTACAACCCTAAACATGCATTTACATACTTTTTTCAAATCGCAAACCTACTTTTCACGGACGTCTTAATTCATAACCTTATACATATTGTGAAGACCATACAGTTTGGTGATTAATAGGTTGGGTCTAATATGGGATTAAGTTTCCGAGACAGATAAAAAAATTGTGAAGTAGCTTGGAAACTTTCATGCGTATAGTGTATGCTAGAATGTATTAAACATTATTGTCATAACGAAATATATGCTCAACTTTGCATATGTTGTATGGTGCTATCTTTGTCTCTATATATAACTGTGTATTTACCCTCACCATCCTACCACATGTACACTCTGCAGCTGAATCACTGCTGATGTATGTACAGACGGAACTGGTTCACACGTAGAATTTGCCTATTTTCAGAAGAATCATTATTTTGTCAGGAAATCGTCCCTGATCCTGTATTGTTTGCCGACGGCCCTTTCAGACTGGACATTCAGCAAAGGTCTTTTGGAACTTGTTGGTTTTTGTCAATGTTATCGGGTCTTGCCGACAACCGAGATCTCTGCAAACGGGTATGTAACAGTTTTACGTTCAAATCAGGTGTGTTACCGTAATTAAATTCGATGCGATCCTAATATTGCTAAATGATTCATTTGGAATCGTCAATTGAAGGCTATGACAAGAAAGTAGATACCTTGGTAGAGACGTACACGCTTACCTAGCAATCAGTGATGGTAGAGTGATTACCCTGTTCAGATAGATGATGTGTGCGTATCAACCGTGCAACTTCCTGGGTACATTTGAATCCGGTGATAACTGCCGTTACAAGATATTGTGATACAATTTGTTAATATACTTCAAAGTGTGCAAAAGTAAATATTCATCTGTTAGAATAACCAACATGAACATTGACAATTCAAGGTTATCAACGACGCCTCGTACACACCAGAGACAGATGGAATATGTCACTGCAGGTTCTGGAACTTCGGGGAGTGGAGGGACGTCTACATCGACGACTATCTTCCTGTTATTGCCAGGACGAGACATCTGTATGGAGCGGCATCGGGGACAAATAGGAACGAAATGTGGGTTCCTCTGATGGAGAAGGCCCTAGCAAGGTACCGTAACATGATGACATTAATTGCTGTCTAGCTCTTTGTGGTACTACTCAAGCAGGGATTCCGGTGTGGACTTGGTTCCCAGCAATCTATGCTTGTCGTATGAGGCGACTGAAGAGATCGGGTGGTCAGACGAGGTGACTTGCGTGTCATCATAACCCTACGGCGGGACTGTTTGCTCACAATATGAATCACTGGATTGTCTGGTCTAAAGATGTCTAAAAATGTTAAGCTATCATCCTGAACATCTTCCATGAGACGAATAATAATAAATTAATCATGAATATAATTGCTTTTCAATTTAATTTAAACGTGAATATGGGTGGTGTGAAACTAAGATAAAAAGAATTCAAACTTCCTAATGTTTTTCAATCAGTGTGGTATCCATTTCTGCAAGCTGAATGGCATATTGTGCAAACTTGGGATGAAGAAAAGAGATGCTTTTCAAGAAAAGTATTCATACTCAGAAAAAAGACGAATCCCATAAAGTTTCCGACCAGTCAGACAGGAGCACATTCTCCTGTGCACTTTACAATATATATTTTATTGCCTTATCAGATTTCACGGGTCCTACACGTTGGTCAGAGGTGGTCTCTCCAGTGATGCCTATCTGCTGCTGACGGGAGGAATATCGGAGAGGATTGACTTTCTGAGAAACAACTCAAGACTTGCACCTGCCGAGCTGTTCAGCCGAATCAGGATTGCACTCAACAATGGGGCTTTGTTGACATGCGGAGTGTCGGTACGTAAGTCCATTCTACACCTGTCGCTTTGGGGATTCTAGAGTAGGCCATGCCTCAAGTACCCTGTGTCTGTTATCAGTCGAAATGGTTTTGGTATTAAGGTGCTGTGACTTGGCAAATTGTATGTCATGCTGCCCCGATGACGTGGATCGCTGTTGATACTCTCAACCACAAGTGTGCCTTTTCACGAATTCATTATTTATAGGTTTGCCGTGATTTAGCTGGAATAGTGCTGACGTCAGGTTTAGACACCATTCACCAGCTCATCCACCTCTCAGTACTGTCTTCCACGAAAGCTCCTCACAACCCGATACAATATCATGAGTAAAAGAAGGTTGGCCATACCCAAAGAAGTCAAAGATGGCACAGCATTAAATCAGGGATATAACAAGGTCTGGGCGGCTCGGAGTCAGTATACTGTGTCTGAGAGGGGTGTCAATGTTAAACTGCAGCATAATACATGAATCTCAGTTGACTGGCACTATAAAACCGCAATAAGTCAGGATTAGAACACGCAGCAACACACACACACACACACACACACACACACACACACACACACACACACACACACACATACGTGCATGCACGCGGCTAATCTCGCTATAAAAGAGCACTTAAAAGTGACGTTAAACCAAATTCCACCTCATCTCATTATCAAGAGAAGAATTAGTTACCTTGATCCCGATCAAGGCCCCGTACTTCTACTGGTGTGTGACATCTGGAACAGGTGAGGTGAAATGGGGTTTAAACGTCGCGTCCAAGATTATTGCACTTATATAGCGACGTGTATGCACGTGTGTGTGGCTGCCTGTACTGGTCCGGACTGATGCCGATTTTATAGTGCTACCCCACAATGCCGCAGATTTAACACGAATACTCCACTCAATATACTGACTCCGAGCCCACAAGTCGTTGTTTAAGCTCCTTAATGCCAAGCCCCAGGCAGGATAACAACAAGTACCATCTTTAAACGTCTTTTGGTATGACTCGGCCGGTGTTCGAACCCCGTACCTTCCGCCCTCCGGGCGCAAGCTCTACCACTAGACCAGGGATGAAGTCCATCTGGAATACAGTTTCCAAGAGTTTTCAATGGGAGCTTTACGCATCGCATAATGATGATAGCGTGACGCATCCTGTTACTGGCCTCATACCTACTAACAAAAACAAAAATCAAACTTGCAAGAGCTCGCAAAGGTGACTTTGAACTTGACACACACTTTAGAAATTACAATGTTTGTGTTTTTATTTCAGAAAGATGGCGATGGTATTCTTGGATTGATGGGGCCCCACTCCTACTCCCTGAGTGCCGCTTCCGTGGTACGTACATGTAGCCATGACTCTGTATACGTGTCAGCATCACTACGTTAGTGACCCCCTGTGGGCACTGAGACTCAGACTGGGTCACAAACACACGGTCCCAGGTGATCATGTCGTAACAACCGACTGACATGGTGATTGGTTGGTCATAAAGTATGACGTGTGACATTGCGTCTTCGTACCCCAGTGGCATGGTTCGTTACTCGTGCTATCAATCACTGGTTTGTCTGGTGCTGATTCGACTATTTTTTATATTTTGCTTCGTCGTTATATTAATGGAATTTAGCTGACTGCTATATAACAACATTTACCAAAAGTGAATCATTTGCGTCAGTGTTATGTATATGAGCATAGTTATTTATGTTCGAACTGAAATATCGCTGACTGCCCCATAATACAACATTCACTTACAGTCACTTATGCACATTTGTGTTGGTGTAATGTTTGAGCATGTTGATTTAGACTGAATGAGTAAACAACAAGCATTCACTTCACGCACAGTCATCCCTGCACCATATGCATTAGGGTAGTGTTTTGGTGCATACTGACTTAGGCCCATGACTGTGTGATTTCGTGTCTGTGGGAAGTTTGTGAGTAAATATTTTCATTTAAAAAAGACGTGTTTTATACATGTTCATTCCATTGTTTAAGGTGACGAAGGCAAACGGTGAAAAAGGATATCTGTTAAGAATTCGAAATCCTCACGGGAGCAACGAATGGACGGGAAAATGGAATGATCGGTAAGTATTATAAAAAAAATTAAACTTGTTATTTTCATTATTCTTTTTAGCTTATTATATTTAAATGGTGACGTTTACAATTGAATTGCGAGGTTTCGCAGCAAGAATTAAGTAATTAATTAAAATAAAAAGATGAAAAAATGAATAATTAGCTGAAGGGACACATTACATGGAAAATTGGTAAATCTCTCGGAGCTGCGGCACAGCGGCTCTAGGTCTCCTCACAGTCCTTCTCTAAGGAAACACGCCGTCATATTGCTGGAATATACCACGCCGCCATATCGCTGGAATATACCACGCCGTCATATTGCTGGAATATACCACGCCGTCATATTGCTGGAATATACCACGCCGTCATATTGCTGGAATATACCACGCCGTCATATTGCTGGAATATACCACGCCGCCATATCGCTGGAATATACCACGCCGTCATATTGCTGGAATATACCACGCCGTCATATTGCTGGAATATACCACGCCGTCATATTGCTGGAATATACCACGCCGCCATATCGCTGGAATATACCACGCCGTCATATCGCTGGAATATACCACGCCGCCATATCGCTGGAATATACCACGCCGTCATATTGCTGGAATATACCACGCCGTCATATTGCTGGAATATACCACGCCGTCATATTGCTGGAATATACCACGCCGCCATATCGCTGGAATATACCACGCCGTCATATCGCTGGAATATACCACGCCGTCATATTGCTGGAATATACCACGCCGTCATATTGCTGGAATATACCACGCCGTCATATTGCTGGAATATACCACGCCGTCATATCGATGCAATATACCACGCCGTCATTTTGCTGGAATATACCACGCCGTCATGTTGCTTGAATATACCACGCCGTCATATTGCTTGAATATACCACGCCGTCATATCACTGGAATATACCACGCCGTCATATCGCTGGAATATACCACGCCGTCATATCGCTGGAATATACCACGCCGTCATATTGCTGGAATATGCCACGCCGTCATTTTGCTGGAATATACCACGCCGTCATATTGCTGGAATATACCACGCCGTCATATTTCTGGAATACTGCACAAAGGGTGTCAACAAATTTTGGCATGTCAACCAAAGATAAAAAGTGTTTTCTCAAGATATATTCAAAATACACCCCTCACATTAAGACTAACAATAATGATTCATGATGAAATACCTGCCCTCACTGATGTTGATCGGACATAGGCATATAACTGAGCCAGAAAGGCATCGCCACTTCAAGAAGCCAGTTTAACGAAATATTAACGAGAACAACTCTAGACTGTAATCATATACGACCACAAGACGTACAGTATTTGAAGGAGTTGGAAAACAAACAGCTTTATTTCTGCGCCGTTAAAATATTGCGAATACCACACCAAAGACAATACTGCGACGAGATATTTTTGCCGTGTTGATAAGAGAAGTGACAATATGGATTTGAAGATCAGCGTCATGAAACCGATTCACGCAAGATGGCTTGTTTCCTGTGTGGACAAAATTGCAAAGGACACTGACGCAATCAAGAGAGGTTGGAAGAAGGCAGGATTACTGTTAGGTAACAGTGACACTAATTGGTCTGTTTACATTCACTTGTCTGTCATTTGTGATGTATTGTATGACCATTCTGCATTCATTTGTGTTTTTAACTTATTGAGTAACTTGTGGTTCTGGTTGATGATTTCAACATTTGATGACGTGTTGCAATGAATAAAGTATGTATGTATTATTTATACTTATTTTTGCGTTTTTAATTTTTGCGATTGAGTCTCGTTCGCAAAACTCGCAATAATAAAACGGTCGCAAAAAATTCCTCGTTTACAGTAATTGTTTGGCACTATATGCCAAATAACGTGGTTTGTCTGTGAAAAACTAAAAGTGTGCTTGGCACTGTATGCAAAATAACGTGCTTTTGTTTCTGATAACCTATTTCTGTGTTTGGCACTATAATAATTATGCTAAATAACGTGGTTTGTTTCTGAAAAAGTAAAAGTGTGCTTGGCATTGTATGCTAAATAACGTGGTTTTGTTTCTGAGAAACTAATTGTATGTTTGGCACTATATGTTGAATAACGTGCTTTTGTTTCCGAGAGACTAGTATGTTTGACACAATATGCTGAACAACTTGGCTTTGTTTTAGAGAAACTAATGGTACGTTCGGCACTGGTGTTGAATAATATGGTTTTGGTTTCAGAGATCCTGAATGGGAAACCCTTAAGGAAGGTGGAAGCATAAATACAAATCGGAACGATGGGGAATTTTGGATGAGTTTAGAAGATTTCCTTGAATATTTCTACCGGGTCACGATTTGTTCGCAGCTCCCGGACTTTGACAAGGACGGACAGCCTGATTCACTGAGTAGGTACAGCGTCAGTGTGTACATCAAATATCAGCACAAAATGAGCGTGACAACTGAACATGACAGACACTTTCAACGTACTACGTGTCTGATTCACACAGGTCGCCGTCGCTTGGCAGGAGTTGTTGTGTGGCGTCAGGCAACAAACGCTTACTTTTTTATGCAAATTGTGTAAGTGGCGATGCCACCAGTAGGGCGGAACCTGCTTACCCTTTTCGCGACCACCTGGTGTCATCACTGATTTCCAATGACCCATTCATATCATTTTCACATCCACTTTGCCTGTTACGCCTAGTGCAATCTGTTTCAGAGGATAATCGATAATTGGTATTCTCTGACGTTGAAGTTGTATTTTTATACGTACCACATGTCAGATTCTTTATTCGTATCATTTGGCCGACACTTTATACGTGCCATGTTGCAGACACTTTATAGTACCACTTGTCAGTTACTTTATACGTACCATGTGGCAGACACTTTATAGTACCACGTGGCAGATACTTTATACGTACCACGTGGCAGACACTTTATACGTACCACGTGGCAGACACTTTATACGTACCACGTGGCAGACACTTTATAGTACCATGTGGCAGACACTTTATAGTACCATGTGGCAGACACTTTATAGTACCACATGTCAGATACTTTATACGTACCACGTGGCAGACACTTTATACGTACCACGTGGCAGACACTTTATACGTACCACGTGGCAGACACTTTATAGTACCATGTGGCAGACACTTTATAGTACCACATGTCAGATACTTTATAGTACCACGTGGCAGACACTTTATACGTACCACGTGGCAGACACTTTATACGTACCACGTGGCAGACACTTTATAGTACCATGTGGCAGATACTTTATACGTACCACGTGTTAGATACTTTATAAATACCACGTAGCAGATACTCTATACGTACCGTGTGGCAGACACTTTAAACGTACCATGTGGCAGACACTTTATAGTACCACGTGGCAGATACTTGATAGCACCACGTGGCAGATACTTTATACGTACCATGTGGCAGACACTTTATAGTACCACGTGTCAGATACTTTATACGTACCACGTAGCAGATACTATATACGTACCATGTGGCCGACACTTTATACGTACCATGTGGCAGACACTTTATAATACCACATGTCAGATACTTTACACGTACCATGTGGCAGACACTTTATAGTACCACGTGGCAGATACTTTATACGTACCACGTGGCAGACACTTTATACGTATCCCATGGCAGATACTTTATACGTACCATGTGGCCGACACTTTATACGTACCATGTGGCAGACACTTTATAGTACCACATGTCAGATACTTTACACGTACCATGTGGCAGACACTATATAGTACCATGTGGCAGATAATTCATACGTACCACGTGGCAGATACTTTATACGTATCCCATGGCAGATACTTTATACGTACCACGTGTCAGATACATTACACGTACCACGTGTCAGATACATTACACGTACCACGTGGCAGATACTTTATACCTACCACATATCAGATACTTTATATCTACCACGTAGCAGATACTCTATACGTACAACGTGTCAGATACTTTATACGTACCACGTGGCAGATACTTTATACGTACCACGTGTCAGATACTTTATACGTACCACGTGGCAGACACTTTATACGTACCATGTAGCAGATACTTTATACGTACCACGTGGCAGATACTTTATACGTACCACGTGGCAGATACTTTATACGTACCACATGTCAGATACTTTATACGTACCACGTGGCAGATACTTTATACGTACCATGTAGCAGATACTTTATACGTACCACGTGGCAGATACTTTATACGTACCACGTGGCAGATACTTTATACGTACCACGTGGCAGATACTTTATACGTACCACGTGGCAGATACTTTATACGTACCACGTGGCAGATACTTTATACGTACCATGTAGCAGATACTTTATACGTACCACGTGGCAGATACTTTATACGTACCATGTAGCAGATACTTTATACGTACCACGTGGCAGATACTTTATACGTACCATGTAGCAGATACTCTATACGTACCACGTGTCAGATACTCTATACGTACCATGTGGCAGACACTGTATTTGTACCACGTGGCAGACACTTTATATATTATTGATACGTCTCTTCTACTCTTTATACCAACATGTAGCGATCGGAATAAAAGTGCATTGTGTCTGTATTGGTTAGTCGCGCCCATTATATAGTCAGGCCAGTGTCTGATGAACGAGGGCTTGAATCCCGCCATAATTCTTGGTGTGTGTTAGAATCTTACTGATTTCACCGTGGTGGTAAACACCTTCAACATATCATACACGACACACAATCTGCGCCATTAAATCTTCTCACTCGCTTCTTTCTTTAACAGGATACGTGTTGAATATATTCGGGGAATGGCGGGGTAAAGCTGCCGCGGGACCGGGGCGAACTCTGAGGGAACGCCTTCGCAACCCAAGATTTTCATTTACAGTTCCTCGGAAAGGTAAGAAGAATGTATTAGATTACTTAATGAGTGAATTTCAATTATGTCAATATCAGTTTCGCTTGTGTTCAGTTTTGTGTACTAGTATGTCGTACAGTCTGTTTTCGTTAACTCCATCTTCAGATAAAATTGTCTATATTTTTCGTGAACAAGTGATTGATACAAAGAGCATTGTCGTATTTCCATGACACGCAATCAATCCCGTCACCGAGCCTGGCCAGCCGATCCTTCAGTCGCCTCGAACGCGAACCAGCATAGATTGCTTAAAATTGAGGCCTATTCTCACACGGAGTCCACATGGAAGCACTTTCAATCCCTAGCATGTCTGTTCCAAGCATACTTACACATATCTTCCTGAATTACAGCTGCGTGGGGCGTTAAAAGACAAACAAACAAAACAAGATTATACTTAATGGATTTGGTTTGCAGGTTTTGCAGACAAAGACCATGTCCCTGTGTTGGTCCAGCTCATACAGAAAACGGACTACAAGGAGTATGCTGCCATATCTTGTGACCTCTTCAAGGTAACGACCATCTGTTACTACACCTGGCATTTTGGCCTACCAGGACCAGGTTGGTTTTGAGTGAGTGAGTATTGTTTCACGCCGCTTTTAGCAATATTCCGGCAATATCACGGCGGGGGACTCCAGAAATGGGCTTCACACATTGAACCCATGTGGGGAATCGGACCCGGGTCTTGGGCTTGACAAGCGAACGCTTTTACCACTCGACTACCCAACCCAATACAAAAGCGCGTGCTAATGTGCTGCGGGGTCACGTTTCACAAACAAATATTGAAAATTCCGAACATCCCACCGCTTTTGCTCGTGTGATACCGGAGCTATTCTCTCGTTGCATAAAATCGGTAGATCACGGGAGCTCGTTTTGTATTTTATATATATAAAATCGTATCGGGTGATATATATGGTACACACTGCGAGATAGATATTTCGTGTTTGTCAAAAATGAAAGCAAGTGTCAACAAGTGGGAGAAAATATGTGAAAAGCTGGACTTCCTCATTATTAAAGCCTATGTGAAATATTGGGATGGAACCTCCCAGAACTCCATCAGCAACAGGTGTTCTCTCTTTGCTAATATGTTTCTTTATGTATATGGATCTGAATGTCTGTTCGTGACAAACAAGTCAACACAAGATTGTACGACAAAAGGGGATGTCTTAAACTTTCCAAAACTCAATGTCCCCCTTATGCTGATGACATTTCAGCAGCTCCAGCCTTTTCGCGTCATTATGACAGGATTTTGTCGTTTTTATTTCGTTTTTGCTGATGGCCTATGCTAATAAAATATCTAGTGCAAACTGAGAGGTAGATAATACATGAATCTGGAGAAGGGCAGGTATTCAGGACATGCATACCCTTTTTGCGAACACCTGATGTTATCACTCATTTTCAGTGATCCATTCATATGATTCTCACCCCTATTACCCTGTACTCCTGCTGGAATCTGTGTCGGCAGATAATCGAGAGTGAATATTCTTCTCTGACGTTGATTTATGCTGTTTTGAGATGACCTATGCCACTGACGCATCAAGCAACTATTACATTTCCCCATTAATGTAATATTTCTGTTGTTACAGATGACCTATTCTAATGAAGGGTCTCCACCTACTGCATGCTCTCTGTTGTTACAGATGACCTATGCTAATGAAGGGTCCACCAACTACTACATGTATTCTGTTGTTACAGATGGCCTATGCTAATGAAGGGACCTCCATCTACTACATGTATTCTGTTGTTACAGATGGCCTATGCTAATGAAGGGACCTCCATCTACTACATGTATTCTGTTGTTACAGATGGCCTATGCTAATGAAGGGTCCTCCATCTACTACATGTATTCTGTTGTTACAGATGGCCTATGCTAATGAAGGGACCTCCATCTACTACATGTATTCTGTTGTTACAGATGGCCTATGCTAATGAAGGGACCTCCATCTACTACATGTATTCTGTTGTTACAGATGGCCTATGCTAATGAAGGGACCTCCATCTACTACATGTATTTTGTTGTTACAGATGGCCTATGCTAATGAAGGGACCTCCATCTACTACATGTATTCTGTTGTTACAGATGGCCTATGCTAATGAAGGGACCTCCATCTACTACATGTATTCTGTTGTTACAGATGGCCTATGCTAATGAAGGGTCCTCTATCTACTACGTGTATTCTGTTGTTACAGATGGCCTATGCTAATGAAGGATCCTCCACCTACTACATGTATTCTGTTGTTACAGATGGCCTATGCTAATGAAGGGTCCTCCACCTACTACGTGTATCAGATGGAAGACACAGAGTACAGGAACAGCTACTTCCCCAACCTGCAGGCTACATTCCGCTACATGCTGCCTCCGGGCCGCTACTTGGTGCTCCCCTCCACCTTCCTTCGCGGTGTTCACAGGGAATTTCTCATACGAGTGTTTTCACCTGGCCCATTGTATAGATGCAGGTAATTCTGTCACAAAAAGATTCATGTTTGTTTAAAAATAGTTTTGTTCAAGACAATACTGAAAATATGTTAGTAAGCTTTATTCACCCAAATATGGCTCCCTCGACGGTGAGGATATCTTGTGTTGCGAAAGAAAATTGGTCTTCCTTTCATAAATGAATGCTTTAAAGCATATTATTGTTTCTAGAAATTGTATTTAAAAGGCCTTAAATTGCCTTCAAAAACAGTTGTCATGGTTATTACTTTCTTAATTTTCAGGAGCATACCAAGTGAGATAAATCTCATACCAAGTCATCAATGGGAATAAATCTACACATCGACACCATCATCACCAGCATCAGCATCATCACCAACATCAGCATCATCTCCGGGATTCTGCCTTAGTTGCAAAGTGTCACCAAGACCACTGTGGCTGCTGTCTGCGGCTACACTGCCAGGATCACACAGTATATGGCAGGACACATTTCCAATTTCACGATCTTGTGAAAAAATATGTGTAATATGTTAATGTGTGTTTGTCCCCATCCGTTCGTCGTTAATCATGCTGTCCTACATGTCACCCCGCAGGGGCTACAGATCGATCCGTCAGAAAAGTGTGCTAATGTGTGGTGTATGTTTTACTAGCACTGTTACATCTCCGACTGCCAACTCGTAAAATAGTTCAATATAGTTGCCTGTCTCCCATATTCACTATCCTGATGTGAATACTTTATGTAATCGAAAACGAACTTTGAATAAGGATTCCAGATTGCAAACCGGTACCAGTTTCAAAGGAGCTGACATTCTTACCGGTAACAGTTCGTTATTTTTACTGTTTAAAGGAAATATGGACAGTATCGTGTAACTTTTATTCTATCCATGTTATTAGAATAATACATATTTTGTAATATTCCTTTTAAATAGATTTAGTATATATATATAGTAGCTGTTCAAATGTATTCATCACGTAATATATCAATTGTGAGGAAATATTATAAGTGCCTTAATAATATTGCTTGATATGAATACAGTGATAATTGCTTTATTACGATTTCAGCTTAAAATGACATGAGGAAAATTGTGTCTTTTGGGGAATACGCATAAAGTGTCTGAACTACACTAACATCTAAATGAATAATAGATACATTCAAACACGGTTGAAGGGACCTACGCAAACACTTCGAGTTATTCGAAGTTCGACACAGCCGGAAAATTACGAATAAAGAAGGTGTGAGCAGGGACCAACCTTTTACTTCGAGACAACCGTAAGTTCGACACATCAAAATTTGACACAACGGTGTTTGACTGTATCACAAATAGGTAAAATAAGATTTCCGTTTTTTCTTACATAAAATACACCTGTCACTCCTATGTTCCCCAATATGTCTGCCGGTTTCTATCCTGAGTCAAAAATTTAATCGGTCAAGAACCCGTCTGTTTTCATATTTTCTAATTATGTTGATGTAGGGTTCAAACACAAAATATGCCATTTGAGTAAAAACGCATACCTATCCTGCTCATATAATTTCAGTCTACAAAGTATTAAAAGAACATATCTTCGTTTCTCCTAAACTGTTCTTGTCATACAAATACAAATACATACAGTGATAAAATATGTGTTACTTTAGAAGTCCAATTTCTTTTGTCATTTACATCATACATCAAAAGCATCATTATTATATAATCTCTTTATAACATACCACCGGTCAAGCATGTACACTGTCTGCATCAATATTTCATGGACAGTTTAAAGTATTTTTGCACAGTGGGCATCGTGCACATTTGCCTCCTACAATGCTAGATGCTACGTAAGACTTAACCCCAAGGAATCGTTCAAATCCTGACATATGTGCCTTTATTTCATTGACGATATCCAGTCATTACATTTCTGCACCATGTAACAATACTGAACACATTTGTAATCGAAATATTAAAGAATATTTTATATCGTGTTGGTTTAAGTTTATCCAAAGATTTTTTTTAAACTGTAAAGAACTTGACTGGCATGCAAACAATCATTAGCTACACGCCATACCAAATATTTTGAAAACATAACACTTAAATACTTAAATGACTTCACTCATTCTGATGTATGTCATTGTAGGTCCTGGTTTTCGTATTTCGACAACATACCACCATTGTTGAATACCTAGATTTGTTTTGATTAAACTGACAGTTAAATCAAGACGTCGTTGTAGACCAAATATCGTATCAGAAACAAACACAACATCATCTGCAAACAAAAGAAGAAATAACTGTACTGGTTGCCCCAGTCGTCTAAGGCGCCGGGATTCGCTGTGCAGAGTTGCGTCCCATGGGCACGCCAGAAACCTATGATTGTGGGTTCGAATCCCGGTTCGCCCCGATTATATTTCTAGGTTTTTCAGCACCATACCAGAGCTCGTGGGTTTCACCGAAGTGGTAAACGTCTGAGACCTGAATCACTTCGGGCTTTCCTCCCACATTAAGCTGACACGCCGTGATATAACTGGAATACTGTTAAAAGCGGCGCTAAACCCAACTCACTCACTCACTCTTAATTTTGTCCTGTAACAACATCAAAAACCTTAAATTTACAAAACATACATATATTTTCCCTCGCTTTTTGAGAGGGCGTTACAAAATGGATTGCAGAATGAATCGTCATTAGTGCTCTACCTTTTACGGAATCCCGCTTGAGATCATTTCACAACAAAACGTCAATCTCTTGTTTAAAATTTGGATATAGAGTTTACTGAAAATATTTGTCATATAGTGCGGCGGGGTAGCTCAGTTGATAAAGTGTTTGCTGGTCATGTCGAAGTCCGGGTAAAATGTGAAAAGCTAATTTCTGTTGTCCCCCGCCGTGATATTACTGGAATATTGCTAAAAGCGGCGTAAAATGATACTCACTTAGCTCACCTGTTATAGACACTAGTATTCGTCTGTAGTTATTATGTAAGTTCACAATGCCTTTCTTGTGTGTCGGTACAGTCAAACAATGCACCAAGAGTCAGGCAAATAGGAACTATCAAACAAAACATTAAAAAAAATCTCAATGTTAGGAACTCAAACGTGCTTATATAAAGAACTCCATGATCAGGTCCGGCATTTTGACATGTAATTACATCTACAATGGCTGCTAATATCTCATCACTTACATAGAGGTAAGACTGTTTAAGTACTTCTTTACCATCTTACAGTTAATACGATTATACATAATGATTTATAGTTGCGTATTATTTGTTAAATTGCACTTTCAAAAAGTTCAGACTTATAACCGTCGCTAAATAACACCGTCTTGTTGCCTCATCGGACCTAAAACTGTGTGGGACTTCATGAAACGCAGTACCGCCCACACTTCCCAGGCCTTCACCCACACTTCCAGTGGCGTTTGTGACAAAACGCAATACACGCATACAGAGGAAAGTAAAAAAAAATCCTCCAATCTATAAAATCAGTAGAAGATTCTCCAGATGTGTACCATCACAATGTGTACTCTGTTCGTCCTCTGCATGGCCTGTGTAGGCGTGGAAGAACTCAAACACAAATGACCCACATTCAATGCCAGTCAACAACGCCCACTTTACCTTTACAACACTCGTAAAACTGTTTGATGGTGTACAGGTAGACTGGGCGTCTGTGTAAATACGGTCTCCACTGCGACTTCTAGTCCTGTAGTCGTGTACACGGAGCCTACAGTATACATCACAACTTGATTCATGTATGTACACTGTCCTATAGCAACATTAGTCGTACCTACAGCATATCAATCGATGACATTGCATATATGTCCTATCGACATTTGTATTGTAGAACATATATGGTGTGAGTGTAACCAGTTACAAAGCTATCAGCGGATCTGCACATTAAATCATTCTGACTGTATTGTACATTTCAAAAGTGTATTTGTTGCACTATTCGATACGTTTCCAACTCAGGTCTCTGTTATCAGCAGAATATGTAACTATACCATTTAAATACCACTGACATCACGACGCTCTGCATTCAATGGTCGGCCATTGACTACTTTCCTATTCATACAAAGATACCCTACCGTTGGCTGCTCAAGGTCGCGTGTTTTCAATCATCGTGAGATTTTCAAAGGCGTGGGATTGCTCGACCATAGCAGTACTGAAGGTACATTTCATTTACTTCGTAATTATACCCTTTAGACTGTAGGTAGACTGTTACTGAGCTGATCCTCCCCTGACGGACAGACCGTGTCGGATCGCTACTGCTAATGTCACTCGCACAGTCGACGTGCAGACTTAGGGTGTGCGTACAGGTGTACGTGCGTGCAACCTGGCGCTCGGTGACGTCATATTTGTATAAAGCATCTTGGACGATGTCAGTTTGTGGCGTGTGTTAATCAGAAAATAAAACCTGTGTGGTTTGACACGGGTAGCTTTTGTAAAGCCAGGGCCCAGCCTCCGTTTATTATTACCGGGAGGTCGTCATACGAATGTGAACGTATGTTTTGTTTATGTAGTGGGGAGGTCGTGCGGCTCGTTGGAGGGACCAGTTCATAAACTTCAGGTAGGGGCACGGGAATCAGTCATTTTGTCGGGTTATCTGTCGTCGTGTCGTTTAGGGAGTGTGACCATGAGTGTGGTTGGAAGCCGCTTTCAGCAATATTCCAGCAATATCACGACAGGGGATACCGGAAAGTGGGCTTCACACATTGTACCCATGTGGGGAATCGAACCCGGGTCTTCGGCGTGACGAGCCAACGCTTTAACCACCAGGCTACCCCACCGCCTCTGTCTTATAAGTCAAAGCGCATTATTATTATTATTATTATTATTATTATTATTATATTTTTATTTTTTATTATGTTTAATTATGTGTATGTGTGTGTCTGTATGTGATGTGAGTGTGTACATGTCTTCTTGCAAGTGCCTTCGAATCTGTTTTGCCTATCTAATTTCAATATATTTGATTCATCTTATAAATATTTGACTTATTGCCAAACGATATGCACTTTATTGAAACATATTTACACGCGTTTAACTTCTAAAAATGTTCCAACATGTTTAAAACCTAAACATGTTTAGGTTATGGGTATGTTGAGTTGGTTTAGGCTGTGAGACGATAGCTCATTTCACGTGTTTAGACCTAAATGCGTTCAGATAGAACAATCCAAATGTATTCCGTTTATTATTTGAACACGTCCCTAAACATGTTTAGATCTAAACATGTCTTGTCTGTGTTTATATAAATAATTCTAAACACATTTGTACAATGTACATACGTGAAATCGAAAAGAAAAGATTCCTCGCTCATGTTTAGCCAAAGCTTTACACGAAATACCAGCTGAGCACTGCGTTTATGGAATTCAATGTCCCTCCAGAATCGACCTCTGTTACTGAACATGTGCTTTAGAGTATATTAATAAATGTGACGAGTGTTTGTATAAATAAAGACGATCTCCGGGCTGAATACATCCTGTATGTTCTGAGGACGTCTTAGTCCTTGCTGAATAAGGCACGCCCTTAAATATTCGTACTTGTCAAGACTTTCCTGAATAAGTCCGGCGTCAGTCTATACTAAATTCCACGCAAGCGCGTTCTAATATGGTTTGTCTGTGGTTGTTTATATCGCCTTTACGACCGTGGACTGTTTTATATGAGCAGCACTAGACACAATGATCGGCTAAACGCTGACACATAACCATATAAAAGCTCAGTCGGATGTACACATACACTCCGAGTGGCAGCGTTACCCAGGAGACCGCAAGTTTCACTTCACCCCCGGAGTCCAGTATCCAGGTCGGTGTGGGGTGTAGTTGTAGATGTGACGGAAACAATGCGCAGGCGGTCATGTCACTGACCTGATGAAAGGACCTAACGTAGCCCTGAAACATCACTACAGACAATAAACACGTTGTTACGTATAAACATTTCATGTTTTCATGTTCTAAATGTCTAGACTTGAGATGGATAAGACTGCCAGGATGTATATCCCTTGATATTAAATTCCATTGCTGAATGGTTGACAGAGTGAGTGAGTGAGTTTAGGTTATCGGCGCTTCTTACAGTTTTCAATCATCTCACCACATGTGATTCAGCCTATAACTGCCTATCAGTTGCCTTATACAAACGCCCATTGAAATCTACATCGGCACATACTGTATACTTATTCTCTTGCACTGACGTTAAGAACTTAATTGATGAGGGAAAACCTGAAGTGATGCAGGTCTTAGCCGTTTACCAATTTGATGACAACCAAGCACAGGTATGGTGATGACAAACCAAACATCACCAGGGAGAACCTGTAATTCGAACCCACTATCATAGGATCCTTGCATACCTGAGGAAGGCAACTTTACTCAGAGAATTGCGGTGCTTGCAAATTGCGGCGTCAGACAACAAACACACACTTACTTTTCTTTGGAATTTGTGTGAGTAGAGGGCCCCGAAGGTCAGACAGGGGATACTTACTCTTTTAGCAAACACCTGGCATCAGGACTGCTTTATTGTGTCCATGTACATAACGTTTACCGCAGTTGTGCTTTTCACGCCCAATGGAAACTGTTTTAATCGAGACTTTATTCTCTTTCCCAGACGTGTTATATTCAGACAACTGGGCCACCGTGGCCCAGTTAAAAATATTGTTATATTACTCACTCTGTTCCTGGGTATCGGTACTTTATACTCGCGTTGTATGTATTGGAGAAAACACGCTTACAAGGTTTTGGTAGACAGAGCATGCCGTGGGGAGAGGGAAAAACCAAGGGGGCGAAGCTCCCGCGGTTTTTCCCGATCACCAGGGCATGCTCTGTCTACCAAAACCGAGGGAAAGTGATTTTCAATATTTATAAACCGTCTAAATTGATTAAATGTTATAACAAGCATCTATAAATGAGGCGCTTCATAATAGCGCTTCCTTGAAGACGTGATATCATAACTTTCACGTGAAATTCGCTGACTTGCCAGGCGTTCAAGATCACTTGGATGTGTCAATGACAAAACACAACTAAAATACTTACTTTTAAATGAAAGTGAAATCTTCGGTTTCTAAATGTTTGTGTTGCAATATTCCACTTCTTTTAAACTTTTCAAAACGAAAATTCGCAAATTTTAAAGGTGTTTTTTTGCTTTACAAGATTTTCGACTTCAAACAATCCAACTGTTACATAGAGGTAGTTGTGACGTAACGGCTAGCAGTTACTGCACATGCAAATTGTACAGCATTGATAAGCACTTGTTTAAAAGCACGTGTTTTGAAACCTCGCTGTCCTTTCACCAGAGACTCTGTACACATGACATTCAATTTTAATTGAATTACAATTTTGAATTGCTACATGTTGTCATTTTTTCAGTTACTTCGTTAACCCTGGAATTTGAGGTTTTACATTCAAAGTAAAACCTCCCGAAAATAAAACCTCATAATAGGTTTTAATGCCTATAGAAAGAACACTCTTACTTAATAGAGATCCAAATGAATAGGTTTATAAGGGCTCTATATGCCCCACCTGCACAGAGGACACTGGAGGCGCTGGCCGTGACGAATGGTCAGAGGCTAGAACATGCTGTGAAGGCATCTAGTGCAATAGAGCATAGGAGATAACGTGAGTCACTTGAACAACTGTTGTGTGTGAGTCACGAAAAACGCTGTTAAAGTAGGATATAAGCACAGATTGTATGTCACATATATCGAACTATCAGGTTAACACGTTGGTAATATTTCATGAAAATACAACGTGTAAAATCGGATGTATTTTATAATACCTTGTGGTGATGTTAGTTGCATACGTCACATATCTTCATCTTTCGCTGATCCATGAGATTTTAGTGTGAGGGGGTACACGAGGGGAATATCAGAGGAAGAGGATCTACTTGTAACACTTGTATTTGCATACGGGTATGTATTGAACTATACTGAGACATTTTTCACCAGGTGCAACGTTTGTGAACAATGGGGTGCTGTTTGTCTAAACGTAATGTTTACAACGCTGACGACTACGACCTGTCGAATGTGGACTACACCGACGCTCCAGATGGTTCCGGCTTGAAGCTCTGCACAGTGGACGCTCGGACATCTGCCAGGCGTGATGTACACAGACCAGAGCGCCCCCATGTCCGCCAGGGAGAGATGTGGACAGACACTGAGTTTACTCTCCCGGTTGCAGTGACAGATAATGCCAGCAAACATCTCCTCTGGATGAGGCCTCACGTGAGTGGCATTTAACCAGGGTTTTGTGACATCCCCGATTTAGATTGGGCAATCTGGAGTTTCAAATCACAATAACGACCTCTGATCGAAACAGCTACTTTGACGGTCGTAAGGCCGCGACGGCTTGAGTTTGGAGGAAAGGAATCTTTATCAATCACTTACGGTAGGCATATTGAAAAAGAGGGTGTGTTTGGGGGATGGGGTGTGTTGGGGTGTGTAGGGAGGGGGTGTTGGCGTAAAGATTTGGCATGGAAAACTGGCAGCTCTATTTGTTCAAATACAAAATTTGCAAATTTGAATAATTATGTTTTAGGGACTGGTCATTATTATAGCCCCTTGATATAGTATATATCAGCTTCAAAATCATGTACACCCCGCTGACACGTCTGACACTTGTGACATCAGTGTTCGTTCTTTTTGGTTTACATTTCAACAATTCAAATAATTTTTCAGTGGTTTGAATTATTCAACAAACGATCTTACAATTACAGGAATTCGTCTCTGACCCTGTCCTGTTCGACGATGGAACCTTCAGACTGGACATTCAGCAAAGGAACTTTGGAACATGCTGGTTCTTGTCCATGCTGTCAACACTTGCAGACAAGCCGGCTCTGTGTAAACAGGTCTGTACTGAATCAATAGATAGATAGATTTATCATATATAAGTAGGATTCTCGGCAGAATAAAGCCCACGGAGAAAAACGGTAATAGTCATAGACAGATAAAATCTTTAGGCCAGTTAGATGTTTACAAACTAACATGGGTCTAGCGTCGGAATTAACCATCGGGAATATAGAAAAAAAACACTGGAATAATTGGAAAAATCAGTGTCTAACTGGGACGTAGCTGAGACATTTTACATTTTGGGGCAACTTTGGAGATGTAAATTGCGAAACAATTTAGCGGGGACACCAGCCTAGTGTGATCCCCTGATTGGGTCCTTTTCCCAATTTAAAACAGTTTGATTTTTCGAAATATGTCTGAATTGTTACCTTCTTTCATTTTTTCGCTGTGCGTACACCTGACTCTGCACTTCGTAACGTCACGACCAGGTGATACCAAGCCACGCAGACTAAAACACGTGACCTCTCATAGAGTAACTTCCCTTTGATAAAGGACAGCTACTCTTGCAGGCAGACCGATGGATTGCTGCGAAAGGCAAATAGAAACAATTTGTGTAGGCAGTTGTTGTATGCTTATAGTTGCTTATATGTAGTAGTTACGCCACTGTCTAAGTAAGTTGGAACTATATTGGCTGATGTCCGACTGACAAATCACTGACTTTCTGATGTAATACACATTCATGCTGACATTCCAGGAAAAGCTGCAATGTTTAGGTACCGTTTGTGAGATAAAAACAGGTTTTTCGACGACAGAAGTTAAGAATGACGTCATAATGCTAAAGAACGTATCACGCCGATGTGCTTGGGAATGGTAAGTGTCTTGTATTTGGAATAAACACTTTGTATTTGGCTCGCCAGGACCCGCTCAATAGGGTATTAACTATCCCAAATCACAAATAAGCTATATGGGTAGGTGGATGGATTGGTGGATGGATGGATACATGGATAGATAGATCTAAACTTGTTCGTGCAACATTTTCATGATATCCGGGTCTTGTCATTGTCTGATCTACTCACTTATTTTAACATGAACTGTTTGAGTGCGTGAGCTAGTTTACGCCATCACAAAAACAAAAGACAGGGGGCACAAAGTAAACGGTTTTCATATGGGATGCGAACTCGGTCATTCAGTTTGAGCAGCCCAAGTTGTAACCACTTGGCTATTCAAAGGTCAGATTAAAATTGACATTAACAGTGACAGGGGTATTTCACGTTTTTTTAACACGGACAGTAAATGACGTTTATTATGAACACCCTTATGACGAACTGACGTATTTAACGAAATGTTTTGGATCCCGTCCATTTGCTGTATATATATGCTTATAACGAACCATGGTTATATCGAAATAAAATCAGTTATCCCTTTGAGTTCGTTATAACCGTAGTTTACTGTAGTTACCTAGTAACACATGTTTGTTTTGTTTAACGCCACACTCAGCAATATTCCAGCGATATGACGACTGTCTGTAAATAATCGAGTCTGGACCAGACAATCAAGTGATGGACGTCATGAACATCGATCTACGCATTTGGGATACGATGACATGTATCAACCAAGTCAGCGAGTCTGACCACCCGATCCCGTTGGCATAGTCGCCTTTTACGGCAAGCATGGGTTGCTGAAGACCCCTAGTAACACAATGATTGTGCACACACAGGATCTGTGAGACTCGAGGTAGGTCGATCTTTGGTGATTCCGGGGTACAAATGATTCTCACAGTAAAATATGCATGTCGACGGAAACGGATCACATGTGAATGTCTTTGTCTGCTCACTTGTATTGGTCCCCATGGCCAGTGATTGTGGTGGATAGTTTCTCGTGCTTTTAATCACTGGCTTGTCTGCTTCAGACGAAGTTATGTATAGGCCGCAGTGATACATCGTACGCTCCCAGCTTCCGGAATGAGCAACATGGCCACTCCCTATAACATGGCCTGCTATAACATGACGCTACGCGTTGTTTTCAGGTGATCAACGAGGGGTCGTACACCCCCAAAACAGACGGGATCTGCCACTGCCAACTGTGGAGATTCGGGGAGTGGGAGGATGTCTACATAGACGACTACCTCCCCGTATTTCCCGACGGCAGGAACCTATACGGAGCTGCGTCCGCGACAGCGAGGAAAGAAATGTGGGTCCCTCTCATGGAAAAGGCTCTAGCAAGGTACGCTGTTCATCAAGGGTTGACTTGCACATAGATTTTTACGTTTTTATCTCAATAAATGCAAAAACATATTGAAGTCACTTCTTATGAATACATGAGTCACCAATAAAAGCTGCGTCGACTGCTTGATACCATGAACATAAACTACTTCAGGCAACAATACGAAATCATTGACTGAAGTCCCGCCACCCTGTTATCAGCCAATCAAGCAACAGTAGATCTCCAATTTTTCGGTTTATTGGAGTGAGTGAGTGAGTTGGGTTTAACGCCGATTTTAACAGTATTCCAGTTTTATCGCGGCGTGTTAGCTTTATGTGGGAGGAAAGCCCGAAGTGATGCAGGTCTCAGACGTTTAACACTTCGGTGAAACCAACGAGCACGGGTATGGTGCTGACAAACCTAGAAACATAAAAAAATCGGGGCGAACCGTGATTCGAACCCACAATTATAGGTTTCTGGCGTGCCCAAGGGACGCAACTCTGCACAACTCTGCACACTTATAAGTTATTCATATAGATTGACATGCAGAAGACACATGTAAATTTTATGTGTCTATAGTTATCGACGGGTGGCTTTTGTCGTTTACGCATTTAAGTCTCTCCATGAAAATGAATAAATGAAAATGATGTGATCTTTCCTTTCCAAAGGCAATTTCAATAAGGCTGTACTAAATTAATAATTTTTATTTTCACTCGCATTACAATCAAACACAACGCCTCACACTGTTTTTTCTCTCTTCACTTGAAATACATCACAGACATGACCCTACTCAACATTCATAGACCCGGGAAGATCCGGGTAGAATAGGTCTTCAGCAACCCATGCTTGCCGTAAAAGGCGACCATGCTTGTCGTAAGAGACAACAAACGGGATCGGGTGGTCAGTCTCGCTGACTTCGTTGATGCATGTCATCGTATCCCAATTGCGTGGATCATTGCGTGCTCATGATATCAGCCACTGAATTTTCTGGTCCAGACTCGATAATTTACAGACCGCCGTCATATATCTGACTGCATGGGTGCTGGGGTAAACAACAAACAATACAATACAACATTCATGCTTCATGTCGACAGTGAATGAACATAGATACCTTAAACAATTTGATCTAAATGGATGAAAATATAACAAAAATATAATGCCCCACGTTTTCGAGAGGAAAATCTAATACAAGTAATTCATTTATTTGGGACCTCAAGGAACACCAAACTATCATTGGTTAAAATGTTTGAGTTTATTTTCTATTCTTACACCTATTTTGTCAGTTATTATATTAAACTTGTATCGACTTGATCTGTGACATGCGACTAATGTTTGCGTCTGTTTTAGGCTACACGGGTCGTACACGGTGGTGGAAGGGGGGTACTCGAGCGATGCCTATCTGATGCTCACTGGGGGCATAGCTGAGAAGATCGACTTCTACAACACACGGTCTAGGTCTGCAGCTTACAGCATGTTCCGCCGGATCAGCAACGCGCTCAACACGGGGTCCCTGGTCACATGTAGTGTTCCGGTGAGGAGTGAGTGGGGGAGTGTGAAGAGCGTGCAAGACGAGTTATATAACTGTAGTAACCAGTTGTAGTAACTAACTGTAGTTACCAGCTGTAGCGGGTAACTGTAGTCATAAGCTGTAGTAGCTAACTGTAGTAACTACCTGTAGTACCTAGCTGTAGTAGCGAACTGTAGAAACTGACTGAAGTAACTAGCTGTAGTAACTTACTGTTACTAGTTGTACTGACTAGCTGTAGTAACTAGCTATAGTAAATAACTGTAGTGACTAGCTGAAGAACTAACTAGTAACTAGCTCTAGTAGCGAACTGTAGTAACTAGCTGTAATAACTAACTTTAGTCACTACCTGTAGTACCTAACTGTAGTAAGTAGCTGTAGTAACTAACTATACTGTCTAGCTGTAGTAACTAGTTGTATTGACTAGCTGTAGTTCCTAACTGTAGTAAGTAACTGCAGTAACTAACTGTAGTGACTAGCTGTAGTAACTAGCTGTAGTAACTAACTGTAGTAACTAACTGTAGTGACTGGCTGTAGTGACTAGCTGTAGTAACTAACTGATTTGACTAGCTGTATTAACTAGCTTTAGTAACTATTTCTTTTTACTGGCTGTGGTACTAGCTGTAGTAACTAAATGTAGTAACTAACTGTAGTGACTGGCTGTAGTGACTAGCTGTAGTAACTAACTGATTTGACTAGCTGTATTAACTAGCTTTAGTAACTATTTCTTTTTACTGGCTGTGGTACTAGCTGTAGTAACTAAATGTAGTAACTAACTGTAGTGACTAGCTGTAGTAACTAGCTGTAGTAACTAACTGTAGTGACTGGCTGTAGTGACTAGCTGTAGTAACTAACTGATTTGACTAGCTGTATTAACTAGCTTTAGTAACTATTTCTTTTTACTGGCTGTGGTACTAGCTGTAGTAACTAAATGTAGTAACTAACTGTAGTGACTGGCTGTAGTGACTAGCTGTAGTAACTAACTGTAGTAACTAACTGTAGTGACTGGCTGTAGTAACTAGCTGTAGTAACTAACTGTAGTGACTGGCTGTAGTGACTAGCTGTAGTAACTAACTGATTTGACTAGCTGTATTAACTAGCTTTAGTAACTATTTCTTTTTACTGGCTGTGGTACTAGCTGTAGTAACTAAATGTAGTAACTAACTGTAGTAACTAACTGTAGTGACTGGCTGTAGTGACTAGCTGTAGTAACTATTTCTTTTTACTGGCTGTGGTACTAGCTGTAGTAACTAAATGTAGTAACTAACTGTAGTGACTTGCTGTAGTGACTAGCTGTAGTAACTATTTCTTTTTACTGGCTGTGGTACTAGCTGTAGTAACTAAATGTAGTAACTAACTGTAGTGACTGGCTGTAGTGACTAGCTGTAGTAACTATTTTTGTTACTGGCTGTGGTACTAGCTGTAGTAACTAACTGTAGTAACTAACTCGTACATTTCCAGTCACGTAGACGTATGTATACATAGTCATATTCGGCAATGTAACAGGTTAAATGGACAACTACAGATAACGTCGCTCATTTCCGGTACAGCTGCAATATTGACACCAGGTGTCTGGATATGCGTGAGAATTATTAGTACGTGTCGCTTGCTAGTTTTTAGAATACCAATTAAAATTTTTGTTTTCAGCAACGGCATCACGGTATAATGGGTTTGATGGGACCACACGCCTACTCGCTCAGCGGAACGTACATGGTAAGATTTCAAGAGGCTCATTCATGGTGTGAATGAATATTGCCTTACGCCGCAGTCGGTATTATTGCAGAGCCATCTTGGCGGTTTTTTAAGCAATCGATGAGGGAGGGGTAAGAAACAGAACAGCAAGACAATGATGATGCAATCAATGATCGTCAAGGGGAATTAACTCACATTTATTAAATTCACGCATTGTATCCACAAGAAGCGTCAAGTTTTCGTTTGTTGCGACGAGCGTGGGTTCCTCCGTTGACCCGTTCTGATCCGGAATCCCCTCAAGGGACTTGTGTCAGTAATGTAATGCTTTATTTCTTTGATACGTTCTTGATCGTGTTGTTGCGTGGTCGTGATGTCTGTTCCCTTGATGAAGGTGACGAGGCGTGATGGCGAGAAGGTGCCCCTCCTGAGAATACGTAACCCCCACGGCAGCCACGAGTGGACAGGGAGGTGGTGTGACGGGTAGGTCATGTAGTTCAGCTGATGTTGTCATGACATCAATGAAGTCCCGTGAATGTTGAACGGGTTTGTTCTAATACGTGTTGTTTTGTTGCATCCATCACAGGAAGGCAGTATGTCTAGTTTGATCATATAACAGGGGAATATGGGGTCCGTTTGTTCTTACGCCGCTCAACAATATTACAGTTATATCACGATGTGTCTGCTTGATGTGTGAGGAAGGCCCGAAGTGATGCAGGTCTTAGATTTTTACCACTTTGGTGAAACACAAGAGCATGGGTATGGTGCTGGTAATCCTAGAAACATACACAGGGTAATTCTGGGATCACAGGTTCCTGACACGGTTAAGGGACGCAACTCTGCGCATCGAATCCTGACGCCCGTGACTCATGTTGGCAGGCACTGATGACCCCGAAATTCACTGTGCAGAGTTATGTCCCTTAGGCATACCAGGATCGTGTGTTCGCACTGATTGGTAAACGTCTGAGACTCACGTTACTTAGGGCTTTCCTCCCTCATCAAGCCGACAGACCGTGATATAACTGGAATACTGGACTCACTCTAACCATATGTTCCTTACTCACTCATCCACTCACTCACTCACTCACCCACCCACCCACCCACTCACTCACTCACTCACATATCAATACAGCTTATGGAAGTCTATAAGTACTGGAGTTCTACTCCATAACGTCTTGTCTGACTATAATCAATATGTCAGTATGGCTTAGAGAAAGAATATGAGAAGTTAGGCGAGAATTATTATCCGCGTGTGACATTTATAGTTGTATCTCATGACAAGTGGAGGATCAAAGTCTATTTTACAGTTACAGCGACGTTTCGGTGTAGATACAGAACTTTATAACGGTGTTCAAATCTACATCGAACCAGGTCTACAAATGTAATGAAGACGTTCACTATCCATGCTATCTAGTTTCTTTACTCCAGGAACTGTAGGCCATAAACCACTAGCACAGATATAAGCTTACAGAGTTTTATTGAATTGTGTATGCTGTTTTGTGTTTTTTAATGCCACGACACGATCTCATTACCTTACTCATCGCCAAATGTTTTCGCGAGAAGTGCGTTCTAGATTGCTAATTCAAGCTGTATAATGAAGTGTTACTGTTTCAAAGTGTCTTGAGTATATAGCATATATAAGTATCCATTAATAGCGAATATAAAGCGTGTGTAGTAACTTTTTTTTAAAATACTTTAAAGATAGCAAACAGAGCTATTCGTGTAATGGACAAATAAAAAAGTGATACTTATTTTCTGTTTCTTTCAAACTGCATAATGTACACATAAGTCCTTATAGTAGAAATAGTCCGAACACAAGTCATAGAACCCAAATCGACATTCAGCTGATAACAGAATGAACATTCACAAGCGTCAGTAAAATACTTATCAGCAGCACGAACGAGCAGCTTTGAAATGCATGTACAACGAAGTAAGCACAGTTTCCATTTTGATTCCGACGAGAATTCATATTGAGAAAAAAACATCCACGGTTTTTCTCTAGCGAGTGAGTCGAAGGCCTTTAAAACGTAAACATGTATAAATTAAAGTTTCCCACCTTTCGGAGTTATCAACCCATCTTGCCTTGAGTTGACAATTATATGGAGAGCATAAATGCGTTGGAATAATTCCACCTTGAACAAGATGTGTTTCTATGGTTACACGGTGTTCCAGGAGCGGGGAGTGGGCTACCCTGGCGGAGGGGTCTCACATCCACACGAACGGGAATGAGGGAGAGTTCTGGATAGACGTCGGCGACTTCCTGAGATATTTCAGACAAGTCACAATCTGCTCTCTCACTCCCGACTTTGACAAAGATGGGCGATCTGACTCACTGAGTAGGTAACATTCTCACGTTTCATATTTACAGTAAGTCTCGAATAAACAGACCAGTGATTGATATTATGCGCATTAATCCCACGCCATCGGCGTTCCTCAACACAGATTCCGTGCCGCCGAGTCAGACCACCCGATCCGTTTAGCTGCCTTTTTACGGCCAACGTAGGAGGCTACGGGCCAATTCTACCCCAGAATCCTCTCCGAGCATATAACTAGAATATAATTACGGAGATATTCACAGTAACTACAGAAAGTCGTTAATACAGGTAACACAAACATTGGAAAGTCATTTAGTTGATTTGGCCTGAAGGGCCCAATAAGCTGAAATCATCGCAACTTTTCACATGTTCGACGTCTTCTCCGAAATTGCTTTAAATCAGCTCAACTTCTGTTGCTATCAAAGCATCAAAATTAAAATTTCAATATGGCCGCCGGGTAACCATCTATTTTGCGTCTCCAAAATAGAAAGGGCCAGAAGCCTGAAATTTGGTTGGTAAATCGTCATCATATGTAGTTACAAGTTTGTTCGAGGCATCTTGATCGGAAATCAAATACGGCTGCCATATTGAAAAATAAAAAAATAATAAAGCATCATTCGTCAGAACATCTACTCAGAAACCACTGGACCAATCAAGCTGAAACTTCACGTGCTTGTTCCCGCCAATAATAACACGCGAGTACAGTATGTCCAACATATTGACATAGCTCTTTATGGCCGTTACTCAGCCATTTTGTTTCAAAATGTCACGAAAATGGTATATGTGTAGTCAGTAGTGGGTCAGCACATATGATCGTTTTGCTAAGTATAATTTAAAGTTTGACCTTTATTCCACCTTTGCACTTTGGCCCATGCTCCTAAATTCTCCCAAGATACATTTCCTCACACTGTAAACATCAGCTCATGCTTGTGCCCACCAATGATAACACCTGATTGTTTTCAAGATGTTTGCATCCGATTTTCAATATGGCAACCATGGCAGCCATATTGGAAAGTCTATTTATGCCCATTACTCTGTCATGTTTGTTTCAAACTGTACACCATTAGGTTCCGTTTTTCGCGATATTATTATTTTGACCTTATTTGACTAAACTTTCTTTTGGCTTTTACTCAGCCATTTTGTTAAAAAGTAATTTGATTTGGTATTTCTTAGTTTGATGTGGGATTCAAGACCTTTGGTCCGAGATTTCTTTCAATACTTTAAAATTTGACCTTGTTATGACCATGCTGTGACATTCGCACTAAAATAGAGTACAACATGGGATACAAATAAGCCACAGAAAATAACAGAAGAAAAAAGGCATTTCTCTTGAGCCGTTTGATGTTTACGTTGCGTTTTTGTACGGTTTCAGTATATGGTGGTATCTCGTGGCTAACACTGTCCCTACATCATATGTTTTGAAAAGCACTAAGACTCAGAAATTTAATTATTGACTTTAGCTTATATATAATTACACAACTTAATAGTAAATGATATTTTGTTGGCAATGCTACATATTCGAGCACGAAATGGAATCGTCGCATTGTACATCATGATCACAAAGGTTTAATTTATCATTTGTAACATTACCTCTTCAAGTCGGTGTTCTAACCCTTAAGTCACAGAACTGTTACCATTGTGAATTTCAATAATATTTTTTTTCCAACGCAGTCGATTTAGCAACTTTCCAACAAGTGGTTTGTGTAAATCACATATGTTAAATGGTATGTCTTGACTTTCTTCATAATATAGATTACGTACTGAGGGTATTTAGCGAATGGCGAGGAAAATCCGCTGTTGGCCCGGGTATCTGGTTGAGCCAAAAACTCCGCAACCCCAGGATTGCCTTCACAGTCCCGAAAACAGGTGTGTGTCCAATCGAGTTTTGACCCGACAAATCAGTGATTGATGTCATGAACAACACCCCACGCCGCTAGGATACGATGACACGCAATCAGACTATGAGCATGACCACCAGGATCACCGAGTCGCCGCTTACGACAAGCATGGGCTGAAAGGGGTGCATTATAACCCTGAATTCTCACGGAAACGTGATGTATGAACCTACTCCTAATAGGGGTGCTCAGGTGGCCCAGTGGTTTTTCAAGCATCGTTTTGTAGTTGCCACTACCCGCCATTTTGGTCGGTTCGAATTCAAGATGGTTGTTTTTTCTGCTTAGTATTCATGTTTCATGAACATTGTAAGCTTCTCTGACCTTTCTCTCATAGGGTTTTCTCCACAATAAGCTGACATGCCATGATATAACTGCACTAATGATAACTTGGGAACTCAAAAGAATATAATGTAAACAGCAACACGTGAAATGGTAACCATATGTCATGTTGTTATCTATCAGATGAAGACTACACACCTGTCGTGGTGCAGCTGATTCAGAAGGCGGAGTATGGTGACTATGCTGCTATTCGGTGTGACATGTTCAGAGTAAGTACAATAGGTATAAAGCACGCTGTAAACCCTTGACGTGCAGTATTCGTGTAAGACTGGTAGGCGTGTTGTACCGTATATACATGACGGTCTACCGTCAAAATTTTACCTTGAAATATGTGTGTCAGACAGCAATGTGCCCTTGTACTAAAACTTAATATTGCCACTTTGGTGGCAATATTTTCAAGTATTTCCTCGTTAAATTAATTATTTTCTCGAAATTTCTTTTTTAAAACTTGATTTAACGAGAAAATAATGGAAGTGATCAGGAAAAATACAAAACTTCGATTTTTTTTTTTAAATTACTTGAAATAACGAGAAAAAAATCGAAATAACGAGAAATGTCGACTTGAAAAGTTTCATGTTCAAGATTATTGCATTTATATAGCGACTTGCATGCACGTGTGTGTGCGTGTGTGTGTGTCTGTGTCTCTGTGTGTGTGTGTGTGTGTGTGGCTGCTTGTACTGCCGTTTTATATGACATAGACTCGATGACATAGACTGTTGCACATGCTTGCAATCACTAATGTCATGATCGACTATTCACAGCTAAAATATTGCAACTGCGGCGTTAAACAATAATCACTTACACGTGTTATAGGTAGTCAGTGGTGACGAACGGTCCGGAACACTGTACGTGGATGATATCCCAAACGCGGACCCCAGTCGACTGTACATCGAGAGCCTCCAGTGGTCCTCCCGCTACAAGCTGAGTCCAGGCCGCTACATTGTCCTTCCGTCCACCTACACCAGCGGCATGGAGAGAGAGTTCCTCATACGGGTGTATACCCCGTGTCCGTTGTACAACTGCGGGTAATGTCATTTGTTAACGCTCAAGTCCGCATCCTTGATTATCCAGGGTATTATTCCTCCATCTTATTATGATCAATACCGTGAAGATCCGGGGTAGAATAGGTCTTCAACAACCCATGCTTGCCGTAAAAGGCGACTTTGTTTGTCGTAAGAGGCAACTAACGGGATCGGGTGGTCAGGCTCGCTGACTTGGTTGATGCATATCATATCATCCCAATTGCGTGGATCGATGCTCATGTCAATCATTGTATTGTCTGGTCCAGACTCGATTATTAACAGGCCGCCGTTATACAGCTGGAATATTGATGAGTGCGGCGTTAAACAGCAAACAAACCAAACCAATCTTAGGAGTGAATGAGTATGGTTTTACGCCGCTATGGTGGCGAAAGGTTCCAGGGTATGGGTACAGAATTGGGATATCATACCTGGACAATTGAGGCTGTCATGTTTAGTGAGCAATTAAAAAGTTCGATGTCGGATAAAAGTTTTCTTCTCTGTATTTGTCTGTAGAAGTGTTAACACATCTGCAACCTTTCCGTCCGATAACATCCGATTTTAGTGTTTTTAGAAATAACAATAAGGTCATTATGATTTCAAATTTAATATTTTATGGATTTGGATTTGTGGAAAATGTGTCATGAACGTCATCAAGCACTTTTCAGAGTACTTGGAGTTATACCTAGTATTCGTCCTAACTATACTGAGGAAATGTGTTGAACACTAAATAAAATGATGTGCTATCATGGGTTCCCAGCCAATTAACCAAATACGCGTGGTAACAATGCACACAAACACATCTAGTTATTTGATTCTGACATGTGTTGAATTTGTATGCGCGCTATTTCAATTGCTCTGACAGCTTATGTCGCTATATTTTTCATTGTTCCCTTATTCGTTTCCATGAGTATATTTATAACACTTTGAGAATGTACAGGCCATTCAACATCAATGTATATCGCTTGTATGGGTCAAGTAGATAAACGATTTGTGATCTGTCCCTGGTTAAGTCCGGATTTCAGCTTCCGCGATGATAAAACACCATAACTTGAATTGTTTTCCAACAATCGTGATGCCATGGGTCGGCGTCTCCGTACACCAGGTGATGATGACCGCCCGATAATCAATGGAGTGCCAGGGGAGACTTTGCTGCATACGGGTCATACCGGCAGTTGTCAGTTCCACTTGTAGGGACTGTTTGTCTTAAATTAGTCCTTCAAGACCAATTTATCGCTAAGATATTAAAACAAAATGCCGTTGGTCTTTTATGTACCTTGTACAATCATGTGAATTTTGAGCTTTCTAGTGTATTCTTTAATTTACAGGAGGATACCAGGGGAGGTAACGCTCAAACCAAAGGGCGTGTGTTTATGCTGATTTAGTATACCAGGGGAGGAAACGCTCAAACCCCAAGGTGTTTTCTTGCTGCGGTAAACAAAGGGAGGTAAATCTCAAACCAAAAGACGTTCGTTGATTCAGTACACCAGGGGAGGTAGCTCTCAAACCAGAAGACGTTTGTTGATTCAGTACACCAGAGGGAGTAACTCTCAAACCAGAGGACATGTGCTTATGTTGATTCAGTATATCAGGGGAGGTAACCCTCAAGCCAAAAAGACGTTTGTTGCTTCAGTATACCAGGGAAGGTAATTCTCAAACCAGAAGACGTTTGTTGATTCAGTATACCAGGGGAGGTAACTCTCAAGCCAAAAGACCTTCGTTGCTTCAGTATACCAGGGAGGGTAACTCTCAAACCAGAAGACGTTTGTTGCTTCAGTATACCAGGGGAGGTAACTCTCAAATCAGACGACATTTGTTTATATTGATTCACCGTAGTGTTACAACAAAATGTTTGTTCCAGAGCACCGAAAACGAACGTCATACCTCTGAAATCATCAACTGGATAGATAATTTTTCAAGCTACAGGTGAAGACGGCGGAACGAGTGTTTTCTAGCATGTTGAGATGTGGTATTCCACATGTCAACATTGTAGAATGAGGATCGTGTCGAACTTGGCTGAATTGTGTGCCCGGACGGTGTGGATTTTTGCTCATGCATGGAACCACTGGTTCACATGGTACAGACTTGAGTACTTTACGGGCAGCCGTGGAAACGTGTTTGTTTGTTGTTAAACTCCACTAGCAATAATCCAGCTATGTGACGACGGTCTGTGAATATTCGACACTGAATCAGACTGATATCATAAGCATCAATCAAGCAAACGACCAGGCCACCGAGCCTGGCCCTACGTCGCCTCCTACGACAAGCATTGATTTTGGGGGACCAATTCTAACCCGGAATACCCACTGGGGCTACAGGCCGCTGTTTTATAGCTGAAATATTGTTTATGCGACATAAAGCAATATTTTTTTTAATCCCATATATTCATCTATTTGTATAAGACTTTGCAATTAAATTATGTTTTGTTTGATATTTTGTCTTGACGTCTCAAGATGCAGCTTATACTTGGGTTTCACCATGTATACAAATGCTGTATCATTTGGTTTCTCACATCATTTGGTTTCTCACCACCATGGCTAAAGCTCAAGCTTATGTTATGCCTCGCATATACAGAACGTAAGCAATAAAAACAAATTCACATGTGTGTATTTCATACGTGCCAGAAACTTATGATCCTGGGTTCGAATCCCATTGTCGCCCTTTTATTATTCCTAGTTTGTCAGCAGTCGTGCTCGTTGGTTCTACCTATGTGGTACACGTCCGATTGCAAAACCTGCATCACTTGAGGCGTTCCTCAATTAAGCTGACACGCCGTGATATAACCGAAATGCGGCGTGAGACTGGCTTGACTTACCAGTCCCTCAAATTTGCTCAAGCTACGGTTCATACACTGGGAATCGCCCTCACCAAAGGAAGTATAACGAAAACGATAATCTACGTTTGCATGCTGCTATCAATTAATGAATTCCGTTTGACACATAAAGTTCTGGGTGGCATGCCTATTTTCTGGATGTGATGTTGTTGATATGATATTTGCAATATGACATATAGTTGCGTCAGTTTTACTTGCACAAAATTCACGATCAGAATGAACAGTAAATTCCTGGCTCAGAATCAGCAAAAGCCATCGCCGCCGTGATGGTTTAACTGAAGCTTCACAACACTTGAACTCTGTCGCTCGCGCGATATGTTTACCAGTTAACCAGTTCCATGATGACGTGGGACATAGGAGTTGATATCCACATGCTTCATCCCAAATCACGACGCATCGCGATGACTAATTAACGAATATAGCTGCATGTGCGCTAATACTTATAAAGTGGAGACAGGCCTTTCCGCCGATTAGGAATATTACTCACAGTAATGACAAAGAATGCAAATTGGGCTTGTCAAGTAATATCCATTTTGCTAGCGATAAACATCATCGTTTAGTTTTGATCAAGTGGTTACAATTCGGGTGAGAGTCGGCAGTCAGGTGACTGTGACCTGTTATATTTAGCTGTGAACGTGGTCAATAGCGCATCAAACACTACATCTGCACGCGTTTTCTCTCAGTTCGTGCTGGTAAGGTATGTACGCCGCAGACGCTGGTAAATATAGCCATTCGCAATCACCTGACTGCCAATTCATCGCGACATTCCGTGATTCTATTCCAAGTGGCCAGGGCTATATTGGACATTCTTCTGATGCTGCTTCTATTAAATACCTCATACAGATGCAAATAGCACCTTGCTGGTTTCAATAACGAGTTCGTTGTTACATTGAGACTGCTCGGCTTGCCTTCGTGATTTTATAACGCTGTGTACACTACGAGGACTTTGTGAAACGGCCTTAAAATGTGAGTGGTTAACACTGGTTTGGGAGGTCGTAGCGCAAAGAGGCGTCCACAAATATGGAACGAGATAAGTATATTTGGAGACGATTGTGTTTACCGGTACCGCCGACTCTGTTACTTAACTTTAATGCAATCCTATCGGGAAAGCGAATTTCACTCGTCCGGCAAAACGTGTGAGGAATTACTTGACAAAAAAAACATGTTTTGAATATTATATTTCATCGCCGTGATCATGATATTAAGTGCGGCGTTATACATCAACCACACTTATGTTTATGATTATTCCGTCTACGTTGAAGTCAAAACCAGCCTGTAATAGAAATAGGGATAGCATATTGTGATGTGAAGATGTCCGATAATATTCATCTAAGAACTGACTTCGTCATATTTCCGTTTATGGAGGTATGAACATGAAAACTGGTATGAATAGTGTATTTTTTCCTCAATAAAATCAACAAAAAAACGTCACAACAAGACTGCATAATTTATCGGTATAGTCAAGGGCCTAAACCAAATCAGTGCTACAAGGTGGATAAAAGCATCAAATCTGGCTCACTGATACAGCCACCCATACTGAATAGTTTGGGATAGGAGCCAACTTGAAATATATTTGCTAATTTAACTTCCGGAAGCCACTAAAATCTAAAATGGCCACCAAATTCACTTAATGAAAATTTAATCTTACTCACAACTGAGACATGTTGTATATCAAATGAAAGGTCTTGTCATACACTGACTGATAATGTCATTGTCGGTAACATTCATGGAAGGAGGAAAAAGAAAATGTCAAACGAGACAAAATATATATTATGTTCTAAAACTAGTGGAGGCAGACGATGTCATTCAGTCAGTCAGATTGATGTTAAGGTAGCTCAAGGTTATGACTACAGTTCAGAACATGTGCCTCTGCAAAGTGTGCGGTCCAAATACAAAGTAAGTAATTTCGATTGCATGTACATTTGATGAGTTCAAACAGTTCAAACAGGATTCCATGATTTCCTAACTTTGGTCCACCCAAAACCTTCAGGGCATGGAAATTGTATTGTGTAGCAAGGCTTCTTGAGTTGGAAGAAGCTTGTCTATTGGTCGAATTTTGTGACAGAAGTGATCCAATCTCAGCTCATTGATTGATTGCAGAGAACATTTTTTCTCAAACATGGCAACAGTTAAACTCTCAAGCATTTGGGAGTGTCCAGAATCTATGTTCAACACTTGAAATGAATGCTTGGCTAGTTGCACAGACTTTATCTAGAGCCTGCCAAGCTTGCCAGGCTAACTGTTTACGTTTCCCAACAAAGGCTTATGTTGTGTCACACCCAGAAAAGGCACGAAACTCTGGTAAAGTGCAAGCATGCAGCTCTCCCAAATGTACAAATTTTATTGATGTGAAAGTAGCCAAAGGTCTTTCCTATTCCAAAGGCGACCCATTTATCTGCTTAGGATAGTTGTGCAATTAGGTCATGAAATGTTCCAGTAAGGATGAACAAAACATCTGTATCCATTGTACGCATCAGCAGTGAAGTCGCACCATGCACAGAATTAGAAGCACCAGGACATCCATCCACTTGACTGGCATCTTTGCCTGCTGGCATACCTTTCGATGCACACCTGTTCCTCTTTTCACGAGATGATTATTTTAGACTGCCCTGAAAGTAGTAATCCCACACAATGTCCATTAGCATGCTGTAGATGACCATCAAAGGTGCGAATTCCTGTATTAGGCAAGGAATGTACAATAACTGCTCCACCGAGAGCTTTGCAGTCATAAGAACCGGGTGGTTCCTGTTGATCTGACTGTTCAAAGCATCGAAAACGGCCAGACTTTGCACTGGGTAACCCAAAATTGCAAAACTCTGAGTGAGAAGGTGGGAATACCTGGGTCTCATGAGCAAAGAATTCATAATCACAGTTCTTGTTTAGAAGATGACTTGCTGGATGGTAAGCTGGAAAGTGACAGGGAATGTCTCTTCTGAGGTTCATGAATAGACTGCGTCTCATCGTCAATCACCCTTTTGCAAAATCTACTATACTGCTTCTTTCCAACACTCCTCCACCTTTACTGTGGTTGCAACTGATTCTCGCGTGCAGTTACAGCTATCATGAGTAACAATTAAGGTCGCCAAAATCATCTAAGAAAATATTTCCCATTTGTCTGATAGTATCTGAATTATTCTGGACCGGCTTGCCCATGGTTATGGAAGTTGCTGGGTAGATCTAGATCAGCATCAAGGAAATACTCATTTTCAAGTTGTTTGACTAATCTACCTAGCTCGGTCCCTGGCAGCATCCGGCATCTGAAAACAATGGGGTCTTCTGTTAATCCAGATGCACCGCCTGAACCCTTCACCTGCTTGTTCTCCTGTTAATGAGCCTGATCCAGGGGTATAACAGAAAATGTGGTTTTCATTTTGGAGGTTACGCACAGGGTATTCTTCTGAAACTCTTCTCTGGCTGCTTCTTGTAAGGTTTTCACGTCTCTTATGTGAATGGGTGTCCATCGTGCATAATGAGTGTGATCGAGGGCAAAGAACAAAGGTGTCAACTGTTCCAAGACTTCCACATAAAGTTGAAATCCTTTCTCTGTGAGCAAGGATGAACAAGAACAACTTGGGTTTCCAGTTGCAAGATGAGGTTCCAATACTTAAATGTAGGACACTTTTGACACATCTCGTCTTACCAAGATTTATTTATAACAATATAAAAAGTTGAACTGTTTTCGAAACTTTGGTCTCTTATAGGTGCTTAAAAAAGACTGTTAACGTTCCTTGTGAGTTGAGGATGAATTGAAGTCCTTATCCTTTTTTAGAGGACCCCTGTGAAGATTCCTGGTTGAAGTAATATTATTAGTCCTCCGAAACCTATAGTTGGATGCTCAGTGCTCATTGGATTAATCACTGGATTGTCTGACCAAGAAGAATATTTAATTACCCCTGTCATTCAGCTGGATTATTGCTGAGTGGAAACAGCCAGTCTGTAACAACTGTAACCACTTGTTATGTTACTTCAAAGTTGTTAGACAAAAACTTTATGAGCACATATTTGGCGATCACAGATCGATGTTTTTCTAGGCTATATGAGAGTTTGCTTGGTACTTTAAAACTATCACTATAATAGGTAGGAAACATTGACACAATGATGATGTCGTAATGCAAACAAGCCGTTCGAAAATCCACTCCATGATGGAGAAGGGGGCACGGGTGTCTTAGGCGCCGCTTTTCGCTGTGCAGAGTTGCGCCCCTTGGGCACGCCAGAAACCTATGATTGTGGGTTCGATTCCCGGTTCGCCAAGATTATGTTTCTACCCGCACCATACCTGTGCTCGTTGGTTTCACCGAAGAGGTAAACGTTTGAGACCTGCATCACTTCGGGCTTTCCTCCCAACACGCTGCGATATAACTGGAATATTGTTAAAAGAGAGCTTGTAAAGAGCCCGTAAAATGGCACACAACTAGCACATTGCTCCTGAGAAAATATTGGGTATGATTTTTTTAAAACAAATTGTTTTGCTTTTGTTAACGCCGCACTCAGCAATGTTCCAGCTATATGAACCGGTCTGCAAATAATCGCGTCACGACTAGACAATCCAGTGATTGAGATCATGATCGTCGGTCCATGCTATGGACATAATGACTTGCATCAACCAGGTCAGCGAGCTTGACCACCCAATCCTGTTAGTCGCCTATTTCTACCTTTACAAGTGCATCTAACGAATGATCATATATGTAAGCAAGGTTGTCACAACAAAGTCAGAGCTTAATCGTAAAAAGTATTACATCGTTTTTGGTCGTAGGTCTTAATGTATTTCAAGATTAAGTAACAAATCATCACTTACCATCATCTTTTGTTTATATTATTTTTCTTAATAAGCAAATCATTTCGTCAGTCATCAAGTACCTTCATTGATACGTCATCCAGCAGAAAGATGTGTTACTTAAAACCCAATGACGCACATGTACCCACTGTTGACTGTATATCTGTACGTTAACCCCAGACACCCTTGTGATTCACAACCGAACATCTTACATGTTATCGCGTGAGAGTGCAATACAAAGTTACACTGATACGTTTCCCACCTGTTGAGCATGTTTTTAGCCTGCGTTGATGATAGCGCTCCACGTACATTGCGTCCTGATTGGGTTCGCGAGCGATAAGGTAGGGAAAGATGTGTGTGTTGGCAAAGAATATGTTTATTGGCGACAAAAATGAAACCTTCCCACGGTTAAACTTAGTACATTCCGTCAGAAGCATGTCTAACGCATGTAGAGCTCATGGCTTAATATAATAGCATCGTTATATATACCAGCTGCTGGAACCTAACCACACCATGTATACACGGTGATTGAGGTGGAGAGGTGACCCCCTGTCAGCCTGTTGTAACAATCGCTAATGTGTGAGCAATTAGACTAACATCTAGTCTCTGAAATGAACATATTGTACAGAAAAAAACCAGTTGTTCAGTTATCTTAATAAAAATATAATAGAAGGGAGCCCAGTGACTCTCTTCATTTTCAGATACTGCGGTAATCTAATCTCAGGGTATGTAAGACAGACTAACAAACAATCTACATACGTCTTAAACAAACCTATAGCCGCACTCTGCAATGTTCAAGCTATATGACGGCGATATATAATCGAGTCTGGACCAGACCAGACAACCCAGTGATTGATATGATGAGGACCGATCTACGCAATTGGGATACGATGACATTTATCAACCCAGACAGCGATCCTGGCCACCGATCCCGTTAGTCGCCTCTTCCGACAAGCATAGTCGACTGTTGCGACGTGTATGGGTTGCTGAAGACCTATTCTCTACCCGGATCTTCAAGGGTTACTTTGGTTAATTAATGCACTCGTGTTCATCTGAGTGCACTGGGCGGACTTGTAGTTTCCCTCGTCACCTTGTGGTAACAGTTGACTAAAACAGATCGGTGGTCAAACTATGACTTAAGTGAGACTCGCCTGCCATTATACCCTGATGACGTATATCGGTGCTCATGCCTTCAGTCACTGGTTTGTTCGGTCCAGACTCGATCATTTACACCCCGCCTTGATTTAGCGGGTATTTTCCTGACAGTGGTATTAAACATTCATCGACTGACCAATATAACGTATGCGTCATTTAGTTAACACATCGAGTTAGTGAGTGGGTTGAGTTCAGTTATCAGGCATGTATATGTGAGGTGGGATTGCAAAGTGACGCGTGACGTTAAGCACTTTAGCAAAGTGCTTAATGCGGAACAAGACGGGTTCGAACCCATGACCAGCAGATCCTTTCAAAGACAAGGGGAGCAACTCTGCCCAAGACCTTTTCTTCAGTTCTTATAAAGGAGAAGTCATTGGTACTTTACAGAAATCAGTGTAAAAGCTAACAATGGCACCTCCTTTGTCCCGACAAAGAGATACAACTGATTACACAATCGTACTCGAAAACACCAGAATTGTTTTAAAAGACAAATATATCTACTACTCTCGACACTTCTCGACACGCGCTAACACTGAGTTATAGAGTGCATGACATATAAGTCTATGTACACAACTTTTTTTCTGCTTCTGTGCACATTTGCACATCATTTGGAAAGAATTTGGAATTCGGTGCCAAAACAACATCAATCTCTTGACACCATGATTTGAAAACAGTATTTTTTATTAGAACTTTTTGCATCTACAAACGGTCTAGCACTAACATCGAGGTAGGGCGGGTAACTGATACTAGGTGATGTTGTTAGTGCTCGTCAGTCTCTCACAACCCTTTCACCTTCAACTGTCTGGGGAATTCACACGGTGTATTGTGCACGTCTCTTCTGTCGTATGTAAAGTGTGTAAGTTTTTGCCAACATGAGAAACCGATTGAAAATTCATCTTTGTATCTGTTAAGTGTTCGCTTGATGTTTTGTATTCATAACAAAATGCTGCCACTATGATAACGTGAGATGCAACACAAACATTTGAATTAAAAAACATAAATGGTTTGACAAGGAAGATAAATTCCATCAAATGATAGATCAAACACCTGTGTGAATTTAAACAAATTGTTTTTTGAACATGTTACATCTACCTTGCGCATTGTTAATAGGCCGTGCTGTCATTGTCCGTATCTTGAATCAAGGGCGTCGTATAGAATATGCCTTTTTATATTTCTCATTAATTGTAATCTCATTTCAGGTTTGAAAACTGTGTGCGTTTGTGTTAGGGTGCAAATACAGACACACCGAGCCACGAACTTCTACATTTAGTTTAACATGATCATAAAATGTTATAAATTCAGTAACCTTCACCACGGTTTGCCATGTTAACCGTGTAAGCTACAGTATTCTTTAGCTATGTTAAATCTGGTTCTGTAACATACCATACGGTGTTAACTATGTAACCTATAATATCTCGCCGTACTTTGAGAACCCTGTAATCTATATATCAAGGTGTTCTTCGTTAATTCTTTATTCTACATCAGAGTGATCAATGTTAATCCTGGAATCCATTCCATGGTGTTCTATGTTAATTCTCTAATCCACACCACGGTGTTCTATCTTAATTCTCTAATCCACACCACGGTGTTTTATCTTAATTCTCTAATCCACACCACGGTGTTTTATCTTAATTCTCTTATCCACACCACGGTGTTTTATCTTAATTCTCTAATCCACACCACGGTGTTCTATCTTAATTCTCTAATCCACACCACGGTGTTCTATCTTAATTCTCTAATCCACACCACGGTGTTCTATCTTAATTCTCTAATCCACACCACGGTGTTCTATCTTAATTCTCTAATCCACACCACGGTGTTTTATCTTAATTCTCTAATCCACACCACGGTGTTCTATCTTAATTCTCTTATCCACACCACGGTGTTCTATCTTAATTCTCTAATCCACACCACGGTGTTCTATCTTAATTCTCTACTTCACACCACGGTGTCATATCTTAATTCTCTTATCCACACCACGGTGTTTTATCTTAATTCTCTAATCCACACCACGGTGTTTTATCTTAATTCTCTTATCCACACCACGGTGTTTTATCTTAATTCTCTTATCCACACCACGGTGTTTTATCTTAATTCTCTTATCCACACCACGGTGTTTTATCTTAATTCTCTTATCCACACCACGGTGTTTTATCTTAATTCTCTAATCCACACCACGGTGTTTTATCTTAATTCTCTTATCCACACCACGGTGTTTTATCTTAATTCTCTTATCCACACCACGGTGTCCTATGTCAATTCTCTAATCTTCGCCACGGTGTTTGGTGTTAATTCTCTACTCTACACCACTGTGTTCAGTGTTTATTCTCTACTCTACACCACATTATGATGTCCTATGTTAATTTTGTAATTTTTCCCCGTGTGCATGATCTGATACAGCCAAGACACTTCAGCTGCCGTGTGCAGGAATCAACTGATTGAAGCGCCTGGTATATCTATTAAAACATCCCGAGCTATTTGCAGTTTTTTAGGTCGATACACGTTACTCGTCAACGAATACTAAAAGTTGGTATATTCAGAGAGATACGCCATAGGAAAGCCATCTGCTGGAATGTTGTAAATAAAATGTAAGTTGATATTGACGCTATCCACATTGAGAGCTAGCAAAGGAGACCACGTCAAGCACATACCAAACAGTGGTACTTTCACCCATCATCAAGCTGGTGGGCCGTGATATACAGTTAGAGCGGCGTTAACCCAAACTCCTTCACTCACTCACTCCTTCACTCACTCACTCCTTCACTCACTCACTCCTTCACTCACTCACTCACTCCTTCACTCACTCACTCACTCCTTCACTCCTTCCCTCACTCACTCCTTCACTCACTCACTCCTTCACTAACTCACGCCTTCCCTCCCTCACTCCTTCACTCACTCACTCCTTCACTCACTCCTTCACTCACTCCTTCATTCACTCCTTCACGCCTTCCCTCCCTCCCTCACACACTCACTCCTTCATTCACTCCTTCCCTCCCTCACTCCTTCCCTCCCTCACTCACTCAATCACTCCTTCATTCACTCCTTCCCTCACTCACTCACTCACTCACTTTCAGTGAGAGGTTTTACTATCTTTTCAGATGACGCTCTTCCCCAACTAAGAACTCTATATTTTATAAATATTCTACTTGTGGGCCGAATATGGTTTTTTAAAATTGTATAAAACTCTAAGGCTCCAAAGGTTAAAAGATAAAAGAAATATGTCCAGCTGTATTGTAAGTTTATGTAGGTTAACAAGAAGGTACGTTTGTCATATTGATATGTGGTATGTTCAGGAGATGTAGACTGAATCTGGTAGTCTTGCAGAGTCTGAGCTAGCTACAGCAGACGTGTTCTTTCTAGATCTAACATCACTTGGCACGAGGCTGTGAACAGTATTTCTGTCATATATCACCGTGTGAAAGCTTGCTGTGGGAGGGTAGCCACAAGTGATGCAGGTCTTTGGTGAAACCCATGAGCACAGTATGGTGCTGATAAACCAAGAAACATAACAGGACCGAAAAGGGATTCAAACCCCGGAAAAAAGGTTCCTGGCACGGTATCCCTGTCGTGATATGGTTTGTACCATTGCTTAACGCGGCGTAAACATAACTCACTCACAAACTTGTTGCAGCTGCGTGACTTAGTGAACTGCGTTTCAGTTATTTTACGGCGCGTGACCTTCCCACAAGAGTCATGGGGCCTTACAACACGGGTCACGGTACCTTCCAACACGGGTCACGGTACCTTCCAACACGGGTCACGGTACCTTCCAACACGAGTCACGGTGCCTTCCAACACGAGTCACGATGCCTTCCAACACGAGTCACGATGCCTTCCAACACGAGTCACGGTACCGTCCAACACGAGTCACAGTGACTCAGTACCTTCAGTACCTTCATAACTTCCAACACGAGTCACGGTACCTTCCAACACGAGTCACGGAACCTTCCAACACGAGTCACGGTACCGTCCAACACGGCTCACGGTGCCTTTGGACACGAGTCTCGGTGTCTTCCAACACGAGTCACGGTGCCTTCATGCACGAGACACGGTACCTTCCAACACGAGTCACGGAGCCTTCCAACACAAGTCACGGTACCTTCCAACACGAGTCACGGTACCTTCCAACACGAGTCACGATGCCTTCCAACACGAGTCACGGTACCGTCCAACACGAGTCACAGTGACTCAGTACCTTCAGTACCTTCATAACTTCCAACACGAGTCACGGTACCATCCAACACGAGTCACGGAACCTTCCAACACGAGTCACGGTACCGTCCAACACGGCTCACGGTGCCTTTGGACACGAGTCTCGGTGCCTTCCAACACGAGTCACGGTGCCTTCATGCACGAGTCACGGTACCTTCCAACACGAGTCACGGAGCCTATCAACACGAGTCACGGTACCTTCCAACACGAGTCACGATGCTTTCCAACACGAGTCACGGTACCTTCCAACACGAGTTACTTTCTAGTTTATGAAGTCTATCCATACCTCATATTTCCCCACCGTATTATAGGATGTAGGTTCACAACATGACATGAGAATACATGTCAAGTCCGTGTTACGTTTGAAGATAGGCCTAACTACACCATGCCAAACTAACGAGTTGTTTCACGATATATAGTATTGACACGTCAAAGCATATTGATGTCAGTCGGCACGAGTAGTAATAACTTTATGACCTTGCTATTTCCTGCCGCGTCCACATCCATAAGTGCCCCCTACTCAGACAGAAACTGTACGTGAATGTTTGTATTTTCTTGTTTATAATTCAAAAAATGTTTATCAGAAAATAAAATCGTGTGTGTGTGTGTGTGTGTGTGTGTGTGTGTGTGTGTGTGTGTGTGTAATGTTAACATTCTTTGGCTTCTCATCCAAATATAATTGGTATATTTTGATGTTTTAAAGTTGACTGATTTTGCACATTGACTGTAACATACGAGTATAGTTGATATATAGTTGACATTTGTGCCTGATCCTTTGTGTGGTGTGATAAATCAACTATGCTTGTATTTTCTGATCCCCAATATAATGTTAAACCTCGTAAACCATATATGCTCGTGTTTACTGATCCCCGATATAGTGTTAAACCTTGTAAACCACACATGCTCGTGTTTTCTGATCCCCGATGTAGTGGTAAATCCCGAAAACCATATGTGCTCCTGTTTTCTGATCCGTGGTGTAGTGTTAAACCTCGTAAACCATATATGTTTGTGTTTTCTGATACCCGATGTCGTGTTAAACCTCGTAAATCATATATGCTTATGTTTTCTGATCCCTGGTGTAGTGTTAAACTTCGTAAACCATATATGCTCGTGTATTCTGTTACTAGATGAAGTGTTAAACCTCGTAAACCACCTATGTTTGTGTTGTCTGATCCCGAGTGTGGTGTTATATTGTTACGTGGCGATTCCCAAATTGAAACAACATGTTAACCCAGAAGCCTGTAAGTAAACTTAGTGTGAAACAAACAAACAACAAGTGGAATGCCATTTACACATGTATTACACAATCCACAGAGTTTATTAATCAATACAAAGTACTCCACAGCAATTACAATGGAGTAAACAATAGAGTGGTAATACAATATTCATGGGCAAAATATAATATGATGGCAGTGGTCATTATCAAATACACAAATGTAGTAGTGATCGCAAAAGTCAGTGATAATGATATATATTCACTCAGTGGCGATAGTGGTCAAGGTTCCCAGATGGGCGAGGCATCAGGGATGATGGGTGATCCTCACATGACAGCTGGTTCCGATAATGCGGAATCCGTAATCACGCTCCTGTCCCACTATATATACAGCCTAACAAACTTCTGGAAAGTGCCCTCATCCGTCTAACGGTACCAGAACATAAAAGAAGTTTCCATTACATACCATCACCGCCCCAGGTATACCGGACCGGAAGTTTAAACATCATACTAGCATCTAAATATAGTAACTTCCAGACGACTGATCACTGCCCAATACAATGCAATGAACCTCTACCAAATCTTAACAGAAGCAATACTACACAGCTACAACCACAGTAAAACAATCAAATACACTGCCATATAACATACACATATGACCTTTTTGTGCTGAAAGTCCTGGAAGAACACTTATAGGACAATATAAATCACAAGACCACTGTCATTAAAATGTTTTGCTTCTTTACTGTTTTCATGTTTTTAACTGACTTTTACATTGAGGTCAAGGTCCCTATTTATTAAATCCCCAATATAATTAGATCATATATTCACAGATTCACCATGCTTCAAGATTCAAGCCTGAATATGGAGATGTAGACTAACGCTTAGTCTCTGAAAATATATAATTTTGATGGAAACAAACAACTTAAATTAAAAAGATACACCAGACTTGAGGTCATGAACCTGGGGAAAATCTAGACTTGCTTCATTTAGGGCTTTTGGTTAACAGAAAGGGATGAGCGAAAGGGAAAATATATTGTTTAGGGACTGTGAGACAGATTAATGGGAGTGTTGCTCCTGTGGCTGGGGCTGGAACATGCTGTTTGGGGGATGCAGAAAGTGTCTTGATGCAAATGTCACTGCAGGTTCGGTTTCTGGGCTGTTTCTGCCCTATGACGGCAGGAACAGGTTGGTAAAGACTTGCGTGGAGTAAACACCTTTCAAGGCGAAATTGAAATATAATCCCTATTCAATGACGCCAGTTAATGATGTCTCTACAATTCTCCCAACGTTTTACACACTTGGCTATAAACATTTTCTAGATGTGCAAATCTGGCAAGTGTTGACGTTGATACGATCAGTGTTGGAATATAGATAAGTACGGCTTTAAAGTACAACAACAAAAACACACAACTAAACTACAAGGTTTTGAAAATGATATTTTGCACTTCAGTCAGACAAAAGGGGATCTCATCCCCAAATGAAACTTCAATACATCGAAGAGCATCAGTCAAACCTGCAATAAATCCTTCCCTAATCCTGCCCAGTAGCAGCAGCTGTGTGTGAACAATCATCTGCATCAAAGAATGCAGCCTGTGAAAAATCTATAGGAATCAGTTTGTAATAAATCCAAATTTGGCAGTTAGAAGATTCAGTTTCATTGGCTATTCTTTCGTTATAAATCTCACAGCAATTTCTTTTCAAATGCCATTATATCGATCGATAATCAGGAGATAATGGTTAACATGCCGTTGCACCAAGTCCCTCTCTGTTCCACTCGATACCAAATTCTTCAATAATGGACGAACACGCCTTTGGAGTAACAAATGATGGCCCAATAACAAAGCTAGGGTATTCATTTTCCCCAAAATGTGATAAGTATCAAGAAAATAGAAATTGGATCAATTCTAACTAATCAGGAATTCAATCACAGAAATTATTCCCTGGCTATCGGAACCCAAGATAATGGCCGGTCGATGGGAGGATGCTTGTTGGGAAGTGCTAGATTATCCAAAGATCTGGGAAGATTGGGAGAATTCCATTTGTGCTGCGATGGAATAACAAACTTGCGTGACACTCCAGTTGAGTTTGGGTCTATGATTACTGCTCCTGTCAGAATTACAGCGGTTCTTTCTGCCAAGATATAGCGGTGGGCGATAGCGCGGGACAACTTATATTTTCACAAGAATGCTTTGGTGTATATCTAGCACATTCTATACGTGTGTTTTAAAAGACATGTCAGATGAGACGAGTATTTATATTTAGTTCTAGCCTCATGTAACTGTCTATGAAGGTCTCATTATAACTTATTTGTTGGTTTTGTTGAAGTTGAATTGTTATCTGACTTCTGCTATAACGGTATTGTTGGCATGGGGCGAAGATGGGCATTTTTGAGTTCATGATTCATTAGTTGATGGTGGAGATATGTATGAGTTGTGTTTCTGTATTTCTTCGTGACAAGCCGAGATTAAGGAATCAATGTGTCTGGCGGAGATTCCTCTTGGTTGTCAAGTAATGCTGATATATTATATTATGCGTTAAGTAATTAGTTCTATCACGGCGTGTCAGGGTGATGTGGGAGGAAAGCCCGAGGTAATGCAAGTCTTAGACGAGTACCACTTTGGTAAAGATTTGGATAAAAGTACGGGTAAAAGCTGACAAACTTAGTAACATCATCAGGGCGAATGTGGGATAAAAACCAACGGTCATAATTTCCTAGCCCTTGGGCACCTCAGAAACCTATGATTGTGGGTTCGAATCCCGGTTCGCCCCGATTATGTTTCTAGGTTTGTCAGCACCATACCCGTGCTCGTGGGTTTCACCGAACTGGTAAACGTCTAAGACCTGCATCACTTCGGGCTTTCCTCCCACATTAAGCTGACACGCCGCGATATAACAGGAATACTGTTAAAAGCGGCGTTAAACCCAACTCACTCACTCACTCACTCACTCACTCACTAATTTCCTAGCACACCAAAGGGACGCAACTCTGCACTTCGAATCGTGGCGCCTCAGACGACAGGATAACAGGTGCACCAACAGGGATGTATTGAGATCTAGGGTTCTGTCACACCTAAGGTGCGCAACTCCGCACGGTGATTTACGGCGCTTTAGACGACGGGGCTGCAATAGTAACGAGAGCTGCAATGAAGAAATCACGTGGTTCATGGGTTTGGAATCAGGTGCCCGTCCCTACGCGTTAACATACGTCGCGGTGGTTGTTGGAGTGGAAAATAGCTAACTGCCCGATGACCCGATGCCAGTGACTTTTAACTTGGGCCAATGATATTTCCGTAAAGCTGGCCCGACTGTCTAGTTGAACATTCTAGCCAATACATATGTATTTCTACGAATCAAGTCAGTTAAGGCGTTATTAAATGTCAAAATCTTGTCGTCATTATATCATCCATATTTGACTTATTGCCTAAACGTGTTTAAATTCTAAACATGTATAGATTATTGTGTTTAGGTGGTGTTTAGGTTGTGATACTCTAAACATGTTTAGATAGAACGCATCGATGTGTCTTCCGTTTTGGAACACGTTCCTAAACATGCTTAGATCTAAAACATGTCTTGTATGTGCTTACATTCTAAACACATGTCACAGTGCAGCAAAAGACGGTTGGCATTAACCTTTTCAACGTCCGTGACGATTTACCCGTGACGATCCGGGTAGAAAAGGTCTTCAGCAACCCATGCTTGCCGTAAAAGGCGACTATGCTTGTCGTAAGAGGCGACTAACGGGATCGGATGGTCAGGCTCGCTTACTTGGTTGTTGCATGTAATCGATCCCAATTGCGTTGATCGATTCTCATGATAATCACTGGATTGTCTGGTCCAGACTCGATTATTTACAGACCGCCGTCATATAGCTGGAATACTACTGAGTGCGGCGTTAAACAACAAACAAACAAACAAACAACCTGCGATAAATACAATACCTATACAGCACTCGCTTAGCCATGATGTTACATCATCATTGAAATATGATGAAACACTGACTACAAAGTGTTCTTTGTGGACATACTGAAACATCTAGATAAGGTATTTTGCAGAATAAAGCTTGTCCGTCCACGATGTATGAAACACGGTCAGTGTTGACGTTGTATTGTAGCTGTGCCATCTGCGTCAATGGCCGGTCTCAATAACACTGTACCTATCACTCATCGTCCTAGGTTTGTTTTTTCAAGACAATATGTTTCTTTCACGATGTACCGATCGACCGGTTTAAAATAACTTGTTGACGGTCTTGTCGTAATTGCGATAAGCTTGTGCCATTCTTGATAACTAAAACCTGTTCAGCCATGGTGTAATGTTACCGAATTTGGAGTTTAGAAACATGACACGTTTTTGTAGCACTTTATTTGGCAAGCACCAGGTGTTTCTTGTTATCGTTTTTTCATATTAATACTGTTCAAGAAAGATAACGCGAAACACACTCTTAAATCACAGCCACACCCACTGAGGTTTCCGAAACATACGTGCCTGATATTCCGTTGGTAGATATTATCAGTCCCAGGCAAAATCTGCGGTAAAATTATCAAACACAATTCTGCGGTAACAAGTACCAACATTTTGGGGGAAAATTACCAATTTTATGTCGTAAAAACAAAACAATTTCCAACTCGAAAACTGATACAAACTCACTTTTTTCTTTACAAATGTTGATGTCTTTCATCTAGACATAATGATTTCATGTTTGGTGTAACAAGTCAACCCTTTGTAGTCATAATACCACAAGAACGTTTAAAAGTGAAAACTATTTATTTCAAAGATCGTTTTATTGTAGTTTGGTATGTTTGAATCGCATCTTAAATGCTTGAGCATCATTCCTGTGCAAAGTTCTACAGAGAAGGCTTGGAGTAATGAAAATAGTGTATTGATTGATGAAAAAAGGCAAATTCTGCGATTTTTCGACAATTCAGCGAAAAGTCGCATTTTCTGCAATCTTTCCGCAGAATTCGTCTGGAACTGATATCAGATATGTTGCAAGGGGACAATTCTAGCCCGGAATTCCCACGGGGGCTCTTTGTTCAATGGTCCTCAATGGTCCTCACAATTAATTTACATCTGAAGAGGAAATATGCTGTCACAATTAAATAGCCCAGAAAGATTGTACTTTCTCAACGACATGACGTTATTTAGCAGTTATCATGGTTATGTGTAGAATGTAATAGAATGTGTAGTCTATTGCATCCATGCACCCACGTCTACTTTGCATACATGTACTATAGGCCAATGACCTTCTCAGGGTTAAGAAATAAAGATTGACTGATGTATAACACAATCCGTAAGTATATCTCATATATGTAAAGCTTCACACAGGGCTGTAATTCTACAAAGTTGTACTTACCAAAGACGTTGTGGTTTGAATATGAAATACAGAATTTGTTTGAAAAAAAGGTGAGGTGAGGTGAAATTGGGTTCAATGTCGCGTCCAAGATTATTGCACTTATATCGCGACGTGCATGCACATGTGTGTGTGTGTGTGGCTGCTTGTACTAGTCCGGACTGATGCCGATTTATAGTGCTAGCTCACTGAGATACCATGCCGCAGTTTAACATGAATACCCCACTCAGACACAGTATACTGACTCCGAGCCGACCAGTCCTTGTTTTAGCCCCTTAATGCCGAGCGCCAGACAGGGTAACAACAAGTACCATCTTTAAAAGTCTTTTGGTATGATGCGGCCGGGGATCGAACCCTGGACCTTCCGCTCTCCGGGGGGACGCTATACCACTAGACCACGGAGGCGAACAGTATTTTCTGTACGACGTTATTAAGACTAGGTAAATGTGGGCAATGGGTGATCAGTGAGTGAGTTGGGTTTACCCAAATTTGAACGATATTTCAGATATATCAGGGCGTTGATGGTGGAGCTGAGTCCACTTTGGCGAAACAAAATGACATGGGTATGGTAGTGAAACACAAAGCACTTTAATCAGGGCGCATCTGTGATTCGAAACTACGACAGTGGGATCCTGACACGCCTAAGGGACGCAACTACCTTAAACTCGGTCCTTCAGCTGCTTAACGTCATTTATCATGATGTCATAATTTGGTTATAAAGCCTTTGTGCTTTAGTACCCATGGCATGTGACGTGAAACTTGCCTTAGATCATATGCAACAATTAAAACCCTTCTCATGTAGTGAGTGAGTGAGTTTGGGTTTAACGCCGCTTTTAACAGTATTACAGTTATATCGCGGCGTGTCAGCTTAATGTGGGAGGAAAGTGAGTGAGTGAGTTGGGTTTAACGTCGCTTTTAACAGTATTCCAGTTATATCGCGGCGTGTCAGCTTAATGTGGGAGGAAAGCCCGAAGTGATGCAGGTCTCAGACGTTTACCACTTCGGTGAAACCCACGAGCACGGGCATGGTGCTGACAAACCTTGAAACATAATCGGGGCGAACCAGGATTCGGACCCACAATCATATGTTTCTGGCATTCCCAAGGGGCGCAACTCTGCACAGCGAATCGATCGCGGCGCATTAGACGACTGGGGTCAACCGTGCCCCCTTTCTCATATAGAAATATCAACAGCCCACAGAGCACAACATTTCTTCTGGGGGCGGTTGTACATAGCCTAGTGGTTAAAGCGTCCGCTCGTCAGGTCAAGTGTCCGGTTTCGATTTCCCACATGGGCGAAGCCCCGTTCTGGTGTCCCCCGTCGTTTTATTGCTGGTATATTGCTAAGAGCGGCGTAAAACAATACTCACTCATTCTGTTGTGTGGGGTATCACAAGTCGCGATGCGGCCTTGACTTCTTCAAGACCGCCATCTCCAGCAAGTGACCCGGCGCCAGTGAGCGGAAGTGTAGAAAATGCAGTCTACAGAAAGCCTGTGGGATTTACATAAGCTTGTGTCTGACAATAAGACCCAGCATGTGTCTGCGGTCTGTCTCATAACCCATCAGCTCAGACAAAGTTCAACATGCTCTGCAAAAGGGGCTGACTTCATAGTTATTACTAAGATTGTCAGGTCTGGCATTTGAGCCAGGCTTCTATGTCGCAAAGTGACGGGGTTTTCGGGCACGGGGCATTCGCTACTCTATCATCATAAGCTGAGTGCTTTGATATAACCGTTTCTACTACTAAAAAGAACATCCGATTCTTTTATATTACTATTGTTGAACTGTCATGGCAGTACGGATTAACTATAGTAACATGAAAGACTCGGGTGATCCTTAACTTTTTATCTTTAAAAAAAAAATAGGTTCATTAATTGGATTTAGTTTTAGTCGAAGGCATGAAGGGCCATAGTTATCTCCCTTGATGTGACGTCACATTTTCATTCGGTGTTATGACATCACGCACGGCAACGCATTGTCCGTAATGTATGGCGTAAAGATTGTTCATGAAATATTTTGTGTTTTCAGTATGGCCAGGTGTGAAGCTGGAGTTTTCACCAGTCATTTGACTTTTGACATTAACTAAACAAAATAAGCAGTATTGTCAAACTGACCCACTGTATATCAGATATAGACGCGCATCTTGAATGCTGAATGTTCCATCAAAATTACCTCATTGTCATTTTCAGTAAAGTTAACGTCCCTTACTTTCGCCCTTGACCTTGTAGTGGATGTGATAAGGTTGCAGTGTTGGTTGGTTGGTTGGTTTCATGAGCATCGACCCACGCAATATGGCATCGATGACATGCATCAACCAAGTCAGCGAGCCTGACCACCCGATCCCGTTAGTCGCCTCTTACGACAAGCAAAGACGCGCCTTTTACAAGAGGCCATTTGAAGCGAAATGGTATATTTAAAAAAAACAAAGCTCACAATATTTCAATTCTTTTAGTACCACTTCAACATGTGAAGATCCGGGTTAGAATTAGTCTTCAACAATCAATACTAGTCGTAAGGGATCGGGTGGTCAGGCTCACTGACTTGGTTGCTTCTTGTTGAGTTATCCCAAATGCGGAGATCGTTGCTCACGATGTCAATCACTGGATTGTCTGGTCCAGGCTTGATTACGTACAGACCGGCGTCATATAGCTTGAATATTGCTGAGTGCGGCGTTACACAACAACCACAAACAGTAAGACTCCACTTTATTAATCATAAAATGTCGATCGGATACTGAAGTCATTATCATGTTCTGTTTGCCGCAACACATTCAAAGACAATTTCTGTTAGATGACATATCTAACATAGGTGTTCATGTTATTTCATTGCGTTCTGATCTATTGTATGATCTTGTCCATTCCGAGGATTTGTCAGCACCATACCCGTGCTCGTGGGTTTCACCGAACTGGTAAACGTCTGAGACCTGCATCACTTCGGGCTTTCCTCCCACATTAAGCTGACACGCCGCGATATAACTGGAATCCTGTTAAAAGCGGCGTTAAACCCAACTCACTCACTCACTCACCATTCCGAAGATTACGCTAGCTGGTCGTCGGCCAATGTCGTAAAATGAAACAATAAATAACAGTTTTGAGGCAGCTTTACATTTTATGTTAATAACAGGAGGAATATGCTGATGGTAAAAAGGAGAAAGTAACAGTGTTTACTCATGTTATCTTTGATACAGCTTACTAAAACAGTTCAGAATTGTGTTACTTCAATATAAAATCGAATTACGTTGCGCAGGTGCTTACAACGCTGCGTAAGATCTGTATCGTATTTTTTTTAATAAAAACAAAGATCGATCGGGTTTCCTTTTTTATCTAAATGTCATTTCTATTTTCCCAGCGGCATTGTTTTGTCGTGATGGGCGAAATGTAAACCTAAAACATTAAAAAAGTGTCAGCTTCGTGTGAATAAAATGTCATTGGTACAACATCATGTTGAATAATGAAACCTTCTTTATATGTTATCAGCTCTTGTGCCTTCACATCATAACAGCGCTGTGGGTATATCCTGTACTCCTGCTAAAGACGGTAACTTGTACCATCCATGAAGCGTATGTTTACCAGAAATGTTTCTTTTATGGCATTTTTTTCACAAACCATCTCCTCCAATAGACAGCCATCTGTCATTCCTGCAGGGACATTTTCACGTCAAAAAATGTCCTCAACGTGACATTCTTCACACTTGATAGATATAGCTGTGAATTCGTTGTTGTAACGGGACTTTCGTGCTGCACGTGCGGAATGACCAGGGAACCGGTCAAGCGTATACGTAAAGGGTCAACACACTTTGTTTCTTAGTTTTTTCCAATAACTGACACACTTTTAAAATATTATTTTGAGGTTAAAGATAAAATACCACTTCTTCGATATCATTGTGATTGCAAACCCTCGAGGAGGGATCTCCGATCTTACTGTTAGACAAGTTGAGAAAAAGGAGTTTGGGGACAATGGACGTTCCACGTGCAAAGGAAAGATCCATTTCCATAGAGGAGGGGATCGCGGTGGAGTGCGATGCGATGCACGTGGAGTTCATGCCACATCGACTCGCGTGCAGCCCTCGAGCACACCTTCCACCCCTGCTGTTGTTATCAACTGCACTGATTATGAAGATCTGCGGGTCCAACTCAGATCATGAGTATTTTTCAGCAGACCAGTAGTGCTTTCCTCTGCCTCTCTTCCTTCGTCTTTTTGCAACCCAAACCTAACTTAAATTTCGAGTGGTTTTCTGATTCATCCTATACTTCACTACAGATGCAAAATTACCTCACCGCGGGAAAAGATCCCCACAAGATTATATATGAACACGCTGCTTTCTTCTGGATCTATCACATGGGTTGTGATCAATAATTACGTGGGCTAGACAAAGTTAAATATATTTAATATAAAGACAAGAGTCTGACCCAGTCTTACGATGACCTAGGCCAGGGGGTCTAAAAGGACTTCCTGGCAACGTTGACCCGGAACAAGGGGATTCTAACTCTTTTAACCGCCAACGAATGTACATTAAATCTTCCTTAGTCACTAGGCTTTCATTAAAGACCGACGGCAAAAGGCTTGTTTGAGAAGTTGGTGGTTGAACGTCAATTTGTTTCCCTGATATATAAATAACGCACTGAGTGGGCTCAGTCCCCCAAAGGGCAGAGGCCCAAAGTATTCCGCTGTCGCGGCAGAATCTATTCTAGTTACCAGTCATACATATTTCACCCCATACTATTCCCAATTATTTTGACTTCAGATGCTACAGTTTCTAAAAAAAACAACGTTGGCAAGTGAAAGTGCACGGTTTACCTTGTCTCCGTGTGTGTGTGTGTGCGTGTGTGTGTGTGTGTGTGTGTGTGTGTGTGTGTGTGTGTGTGCGTGCGTGCGTGCGTGCGTGCGTGCGCGCGCGCGTGTGTATGTATGTGTATGTGAGTGTATGAGAGAGTGTATGTGAATGTATGAGAGAGTGTATGTGTGAGTGTGGGAGAGAGAGTATGTGTGTGTGAGTGTGTATGCGTGTGTATGTGTGTGTATGTATGTGTGCGGGGGTGTGAGAGAGAGTGTATGTGTGTGATAGTGTGTATGTGTGAGTGTGGGTGTGAGAGAGAGAGTGTGTGAGTGTGTATGTATGTGTGAGTGAGTGTGAGAGAAAGTGTATGTGTGAGTGTTTATGCGTGTGTATGTGTGAGTGTGAGAGAAAGTGTGTGCGTATGTGAGTGTTTATGCGTGTGTATGTGAGAGAGAGAGTGTGTATTTGTGTGTGAGTGTGTATGTGTGTGTGAGAGAGAGAGAGTATGTGTGTAAGGGTCCTCTTACGCGCTTTCAGTATATGGCTCTCACTCCGCCGTGAATCCACGCTTATGTGTGTGTATGTATGTATGTATGTATGTATGTATGTATGTATGTATGTATGTATGTATGTATGTATGTATGTATGTGTGAACGTGTGTGTGAGTGTGAGAGAGAGTGTGTGAGATAGAGCGTGTATGTATGCGTGTGCGTGTGTATGTATGTGTGAGAGAGTGTGTGTGTGTGAGAGAGAGAGATAGTTTATCTGTGTATGTGTGTGTGAGTGTGTGTGTGTAAGAGAGAGAGAGAGAGAGAGAGAGAGAGAGAGAGAGAGAGAGAGAGTGTGTATATGTGTCCTCCTTACGTTTCAATATAAGGCTCTCATTCCGCCGTGAATCTACGTATGTGTGTGTATGTGCGTGTATGTTTGTGTGAGTGTGAGGGAGAGTGTTTGAATGTGTGTGAGGGCGAGAGTGTATATCTGAGTGCGCGTGTGCATGAGTGTGTGGGAATGTATGTATGAGTATATGAGTTTATGAGTGTGAATAATTGTATGTGTGCATGTGTGTGAGTGTGTGAGGGAGAGAGTGTATGTATGTGTGTGCCTGTGTATGAGTGTATGAGTTTATGGGTGTGAGTGTGTATAAACTGTGTGTGTGTGCATGTAAGTGTGCGTGTGTGTGTGTGTGTGTGTGTGTGTGTGTGTGTGTGTGTGTGTGTGTGTGTGTGTGTGTGTGTGTGTGTGTGTGTGTGTGTGTGTGTTGAGGGCGAAAACACATTACTTCGCGGTGAACGGGTTATTTTGGCCACATCCAGTCATCTTCGCCCTAATATGAGTACCAGTCCACGCTGCCCACGTACGTTGACACATGATCAACCAAGTCACCGAGCCTGACCGCCCGATCCATGTTGTCGCTCTTTCATGCAGCAAAGGTTAGTAGGCACCAATTCTAACCTGTGCAATACTCAAAAGGTTGTGTGTCATATAAAGTCAATCTCATAACTCGTTAAAATCTCTCCAGCCATCTCAAAGCAGAGTGTCTAACTGGTATACCATCTTCCAACAAATGTTTGTTTTGTTTGTTTGTTTGTTGTTTAACACCACACTCAGCAATATTCCAGCTATATGATAATCGAGTCTGGACCAGACCATCCAGTGATTAAAAACATGAGCATCGATCCACGCAATTGGGATACGATGACATGCATCAACCAAGTCAGCGAGCCTGACCATCCGATCCCGTTAGTCGCCTCTTACGGCAAGCATGGGTTTGGTGAAGACTTATTCTACTCCGGATCTTCACGGGTCCATCTTCAAACAGCTGGAAATCCATTGTTTGGGATAATTGAAACCTAACCAGGCAGAGGTTCGTTCAGTCTTTGTATAACAGATGCAATGATGGAATGGTCCATCATCCAACGGCTGTTGAGTTATTCAGTTCCTTAACTAAATCCTAACCTGCAGCGGGTTCGTTATTTAATGTATGTTGTATTTATTGCTGGTTAGGTTAAACTTAGAACGAACCGCTGCGAACTTCAGACACGTGGTATTGAAAATTGGCAAGCGGTTTCAGTACTGTTAGTAATTTCAAACGGAAATTGTATATCCTGATAAAGATCCCCTCCTTGCCAAAACTGCGAGGACCCGTATCTTCACCCGGTGACTTAACGGCGTGAGTATATCTGCTGCTGGGAAACGTGATACAGGATAGTATATCAGCTGCATTCCCGCCGGCCACGTGGAGTCATTTGCTTCTAATCAGCACAAACTCCCGCATACTAGTATCGTTCACATTGGGTTAATCAGAGCAGTATTGGAGATTTTCCTGGAATGTGTTCTTGCAATACAGCTTTGTGTTTGTGAAAGTCGGTAAAGATATTTAATGATTTGGACGTATAACACTTGAAAATCACCTCGTGGGGATTCCGGGTTTAAAAAGGTCCCGCAAGCCGAAGCGGCGACTAAATGCATTGGGTAATCAGGCTCGGTGACCTTTCTTGATTTCGTGTCATCGTATAACATTACATTTGGACGTTGTTCATAATATCAATCACTAGTTTGTCTGGGATAGACTACGAAATTTACGATCTTACGATTTTTTTCAAATTCTAATTCTAATAAGAACCCCCTATTTCTGAATTTTGAGAGCGCCCCGGGCGCTTATCACTTCGAATACGAATACCATGTAATACGAGTAATACAATAAAACTTCGTTAGTCCAGACACTCTGCCTTCCGGTCATATACAGTTAAGAACGTGTACCTATATACACCGAACAATAATGATTTACAAAAATTAGAAAATTTGAAAAAAATTGTGACTCAGAGCAGTACTGTCCAGATTAAAGGGGTTTCAATAAATCCGAAACGTTGGAATTTTTAGATACCACAATATCTTATCGAATTTCAATTTGAAAATAGAATATTTCATAATTGTATTATAGAATGTCAAGCTTTAAACTTACGATCACTCTTAAATAATGTGGATATCCTTTCATCCCCGCAGTGATAAATCTTCAGGTGACAGACAGTAAAATGCTCAGGTTTTACATTAACGTTCTTCAAGCACTCATTAGTTTTGAAACATTATCTCATACAGAGAGATGTAAGAGCATTGTATCAACTAATCTGCCACAGCCGATCGATAACCTTTCCGTACTTACTATTTTCAGTATATTTTCCATAGACAACCTTTCAATGGCCACAGTTTATATCCGTAGTTCATACAGCAGTATTTCGATAATCAAGTACTATATTATATCACCATTCTGCAATGTGAAATACCTGCACCAATTCCACAACAAAGTGTCCGTTTGCGTCCGATTCGAATGACATGATGATACAAATAACCGTCCAATCAAATTACTTTCGTGTGCGAGAGAAAGTACTGAGCGAGGATGCTGATAGGTACGGAGAACGAGTAACGTCATTTCACAAACGATGTTACCGCAGCAAACAGGTTGTTCCATAAAGCGATTGCAGGCCTACGACAGTCGTAAGTCTTTGATAAAGTATGGGAGTACGATCACCTCATCGCTGTGGTCGCTTGTGTGGAAAGGGGGCCAGGGTATTCATCAAAATAGATTGAAGACATAATATACCGGTAATCGAGGACGCTTCACTATTGGTTTGTACCCGTGAAAGTCCGGGTGGGAACGGTACTTCAGCTACCCATGCTTGTCGCAAGATGCGACCAACAGGATCGAGTTGTTAGGCTCGCTGACTGGGTTGATGCAGTCATCGTATCCCAATTGCGTGGATTGATGCTCATGATGTCAAGCACTGTATTATCTGTTTCAGACTGTTTTTACAGACTGTCGTCATATAGACTGAATATTGCTGAGGGCAGCGTTAAACAACAAACAAACAAACACTATTGGTTTGAAGGAATCTTTAAGACATAAAGTTCGGTACCAATTTTGGTACCACATACCATTGTGACTACTTTTCGTTTTCCGCGGACAAAAACATGTTTTCATACCTAAATCTGCTGTTTGCAATTCTGTGGTACAAATTAAATTAATGCCAACATTATCGCACTTGAACATAAAGCATTCCTTCGTTTTTGGCATTGGTGCATACCTTGCGCTCGGACAATGGGTCATTGTTTGGTATGTTTGTGGTCACTGACTTGTTTGTTCCAAAAATATGAATAAACCTGTCTCGTTGCGAACTTACAGTGGCCTTGTGTATTGAGTGTGTGGCCACCTGATTGCAGAGACATTCTGATAAAACCTCCGGATGCTTAAGATAACGATGTTTCCGTTACCACGGAACAAAACGACAAGCGTTAGAAGGTACTTCATGACAGATAACAGGGCGCCCTTCTGCACAGCGATCTATGCGATATGGCTCGCTCCGCTGCTTAGCGTGTTTGTATTGGGTTTGTCGCTTGTTGGAACGAAGTCCCGAGTCGCCAGTGATGTGGATATTTGAATAGAACATCTGATTATGAGGCAATGTTTCAGTGGTAGAGTTTAGAAAGTTGTAAATGCAGTTGGGGCTATGCAGGAGTGAATGTGTGAGTATGGTTTTATGCCGCTTTTAGAAATATTCCGTCAATATCACGGCAGGCCACATCTGAATTGAGCTTCACAACAAGGGAATCGAGCCCGGTCTTCGGCGTTTCGAGCGAATACTTAAAACCACCTCGTGCGTGCGTGCGTGCGTGTGACTGCTTGTACTGGTCAGGACGAATGTCGTTTTCATGAATACCCCACACAGAAACATTAAGTTGACTCCGAGCCGACGCTCCTTATCCCCTTAATGCCGAGCGCCAGGCAGGGTAACAACAAGTATCTCCTATAAACGTATTTAGGTATGACGCGATCGGGCATCGAAATATAGACCTTCCGGTCTCCGGGCAGACGCTCTATCCATTAGAACACGAGGTAGCACATTGTGCCATGTGCTTATTTACTAGCTCACCTGTATTATGAGTAACACTATTGTCCATAGCATCATCATAATCATCATGATCATCGTCATCATGAAAATAATAGCATGGTTATGGGGCAGTCAGCTGTTTGCTCGTAACTGAAAATCCGGGTTGGATTCTAAAAGTGGGTAACATTTGCCCTCGTGATCACGCGAAAGTGCTACTAAAATGGCATTAATCGAATCCCTCACTCGCTTTGATCCATAAATTCATTGAAAGGTTGTAGAAACTGCACCATGAGACTAATCTACAAAAAACTCACCTCTATAAAAACATAGAAAAACAGATCAAACACACAAAATTCGCGAAGACAACACTTAAAGAGCCACACACAAAAACACGTAAAACCTTATCGATTTGGAATCTTTCCTCTTACCAAAGCTCAAAATAAAGTGAAATGCATCTCGAACACCCATGAGCAATAAGGATTTATCCCTACCATGGCAACGTGTGAGGAGAAGGATGGAGGTACACTGGAAACCTAATAAGTCGAAATGTTTCCGTTCGTGCTGCAAATGATCAATTATCCCATTGAGAATATAATATAGTGCTTCGGTTGGCACTGCCCGCAGAGCTGTGTTTATTAACGTAGTATCTTTTCCTGTTCTATATGTTATACGTTTGAAGTATTCAAAGCATTTTTAATTAATTGCCTTGCTTCGTGATAAAATCTGACTTGATAATGCCCGAGGTCAGAATGCCTCGTAGCACGGAACGTGTGTAACCTACCTAAATACCAAAGGTTAGATACTGTACAGCATGAGGCCCAGGAATATAATAACTGAAGACATTATATGGAATTTGAAATTTGAGAGTTTTATATTAACTGTGACATGAGATATTAAACGAAACTCTAGAATAATCCAAAGCCTTAACTTCATAGACGTCTATTGATTAATACTAGAAAGAATAGTCCCATTTACTTCTTTGGCATCTCCAATGATTTACACGGACATTTGGCGCAAATAGTATTACTAATAACCGTTAAAGTAAGGGCAGAAGACCTCCTCGCGGATGCCTGTAGTTATATTCAAGCCCTTATTGCACATTCTGCATCTAAAGACGCTACAAAGTGACCATTATGTGCCCTCGGTAATGCTTGTTAATGTTGATTGGATCTAAATCAGATGAACGTCGTGTTTTTTAGCGCGCGATGCAAGGAGACATTGTATTCTTTAAACTGTGGTCATTTGAAACTAGCTGGTCCTGACTGGGGCCCTTTAAACCAAACAGGGGCTGGACGTATCAAGGGACGGACCATCTTGACCCAAGCCAGTTTCTCTGTTTGTTGAAAGACTGGTGTTTTCAAACGAATCAGAAACGAATTTAACGACGTGAAATAGTCGTTTCTTAACAATGCTTAAAAATATGTAAAAAATATAAGCTAGGACAATTTAAGAGACGGGCAGGTCGTGAAAAATAAGAAATATAGTTTAATAAGCGTAAAGTAAACAAATACTATACAAGCAGCTACATTGTTATTTAATCTGCAACAAGGTAAGTTGTTACATTGTTAGACATTGTTGCTATATGATTAACATTGAATTATGTTCCTTCTGAGAGAACAAAAGTATGACATATTTTTATTTGATATTTTAGTTATTCCGAACTTCAGCAGATATTTGAAAACAACCAGCCTCACCATGAAGGAGAGTTTCCGTTGTGTCGGGAAACCATGTTATTATGATCGCAAACGCCAATCACTTAGGGCTTGTTTACGTTCGTCGCATGAAAAGTACACCAGCTGTCTGCGAAGCATGCCTTGTCCCACTTGTCATACCCGTGTCAGAGGTATGTCAGAGGTCATGCCTTGTCCCACTTGTCATACCCGTGTCAGAGGTATGTCAGAGGTCATGCCTTGTCCCACTTGTCATACCCGTGTCAGAGGTATGTCAGAGGTCATGCCTTGTCCCACTTGTCATACCCGTTTCAGAGGTATGTCAGAGGTCATGCCTTGTCCCACTGGTCATACCCGTGTCAGAGGTATGTCAGAGGTCATGCCTTGTCCCACTGGTCATACCCATGTCAGGGGTATGTCAGAGGTCATGCCTTGTCCCACTGGTCATACCCGTGTCAGAGGTATGTCAGAGGTCATGAATAGTCCCACTGGTCATACCCATGTCAGAGGTATGTCAGAGGTCATGAATTGTCCCACTGGTCACACCCTTGTCAGGGCTATGTCAGAGGTCATGCCTTGTCCCACTGGTCATACCCGTGTCAGAGGTATGTCAGAGGTCATGCCTTGTCCCACTGGTCATACCCATGTCAGGGGTATGTCAGAGGTCATGCCTTGTCCCACTGGTCATACCCGTGTCAGAGGTATGTCAGAGGTCATGCCTTGTCCCACTGGTCATACCCGTGTCAGAGGTATGTCAGAGGTCATGCCTTGTCCCACTTGTCATACCCGTGTCAGAGGTATGTCAGAGGTCATGCCTTGTCCCACTGGTCATACCCGTGTCAGAGGTATGTCAGAGGTCATGCCTTGTCCCACTGGTCATACCCGTGTCAGGGGTATGTCAGAGGTCATGCCTTGTCCCACTGGTCATACCCGTGTCAGGGGTATGTCAGAGATCATGCCTTGTCCCACTGGTCATACCCGTGTCAGGGCTATGTCAGAGGTCACGGAAATGGGATTTCATTGCAATGGCATGTCTTGCGATGGCCGATTAGTAAAATTATATGCCATGCTTGGGTTAAATATTAAGATGACACTCGAACGTCGGGGGAGGTCCTTGTGTTGAATGAAGTTCCCCTGTGAAACCGACAGTTTGTGTAATCCTTAAGTGTTAGTTCGCAATGAAGACCGCCACCGTGGTGTAAAGGATAAAGCCTCTGCCAGTGAGCGGAAGGTCGGAGGACCGCGTCATAGCAACCGACTTAAAGGATAGTCATTGTACTTGTTGTTACTGTGCCTGGACCTCGGCATTAAGGCTGTAAAACAAGGACTGGTCGGCCCTCAGCCGATATACTGTGGCCGAGTGGCGTATCCATGTTAAACTGAGTTCAAAAGGCAGCAAATCAGAGACTTGTACACATTGAATATATTGGTTGCCTCCCGTTGAGATTTACAAGTTTGATGCATGTCAACACCCATAAGGCGTTGATCTCGTCATAGACGACGCATTCCCAATCTTATCACATACACTACGTTAAAACAAGAGTAGAGAGCTTACGTGTTACTGTGGATAATCAAAATGAACAATACTAATGGCCAGAGCGATTTGACGACAATTCACTGAAGTGTCAACATCAAGAATGACACCCTACCTACGAGCACATTTGAATTTGGTATGTTGAGGCGTTAGGTTTTGATTCCGAAACCGCTCTATCTCTGGCAGGCGTTTAACAAAGCTGGCTTTTTGATCTGACGGCCGTTCATAGCCTTATATTTCACGATCTCCTACATGGTTTGGAGAGTATACAGTATACACCACCATGAAATATAACCATGTAAATCACCCATCACCATGAAATCTAGGCATATTCTGGGCCCAACGTCCTTTCAGAGAAAACATATAAAAAGTTGGCATTTCAAATGTAGACACACGGAAACAACAGCTACATATTACAACACGTTCAATGTTTCACATCATGCGTCTCAAAAATCACCAACGTCAACCAATGTCATGGCAGCAGTGTTTGTATAAAACCAATATAACTGAAGAACTCATAAGCTTCATCGTGTCTATAGCACGACCATATTGCATTTCGTCATGGCATTTAGTGTCATTTATCGAGTATTACTTGATATGCGTGTTTTGAGATTTGAAAAAAAGGTTGTTATCTTTTCATGACAAAAAGTGAATCGGATCGTAAACCGATCTGAAAGCCGATGCCCCACCGAAAAAAGCCAACATTCAGTCTGATGATTACTTTACGACATGTTTACGACATACTGGAAGCGGGCACGAAGGACGTTATGTTCACCACAACTTCCTATTGGCAGAGACTATGTCTGTGTCGTTTTATAAGACGACTACCAGACTACAACCACTGCGGCATATTGAAACTGATACTGTCTGAAGACAGAAACTGAAACAAAGAATACATTAATATCAATTGAAAATGTGGAGCTGATTATACGTGTGCGGTAAGTATTCATCGGTGCTGATGATGGAATGCGCTGTCACCTGGTATTGTGTCGAGTTTGTTTACAATGCGCTTAGATATGTACCAGGGGAAGATAGTGGGGGCATCAGCGAAAACCAAAACCTAATTAATAATAATAGGTGTGACTTAAAAGATGGACCATATCCCAAATTATCATCCAAGGTTTGTCAGCATCATTCCGAGGCCGTGTTTTTCAACAAAGTGGGAAATGTCTCTGTTTTATCATGTAGGGATTATGTCAGTGAGTTGGTTTTAATACCGCATTCCACGGCAAGAGGAATACGGTTCAGAGGTCGTGCACATATGGGGAATCAAACCTCAGCGAGCCAACACTTTGACCACTAGACTACCCAATGGCCCTTCCGTTGGGATTGGGTGCGTGTTGGTTTACGGCGCAATTTTCCAGCTACTCGTATATAACTGCAGCCTGTACATAATCGAGTCTGGGCCAGGCAAATATGTGATACAAGCAATAATACACGCTCAGCCAGGGCATGTTTACTGTCTACTCGATCCTAGTTATGTCTCAGCTCTCACGATACACATTGGGGACCTATTCTGACTGGAATCACCACGGAGACCACGGCTGGGTTGTCCCCTAACATCATGCAGAGACAGAGTGATGTAACTAAACATGATGTTCACATCAGCATTCAACCTAACCCATTCTCACAGCAGAGTCAAAAGATCTAAAATGTTTCAGTAATAGTTTGTCTCGCATGCCCAAGGGAATAACTTTAACAAGTGACTCCGACTCAAGTCTAGAATGTTGTGGCAAGATTGCCTCAGCTAGAGCATTGTTATGGGCTCTAAGCTTGTTCTAAAGCTGTACTGAAAGATAAGTCCTTGGATGTGTAGTAATTCTATCCTTATAATAGTCAAGTCGAGATAAGCGGACAGTACATCTGAGGGCGGTATTCTGTTACAGGGACAACTTGTTCTTATTATCTATATAATCTAGAAATTATGTTTTTAAACTAATAATCATTGCCCTGAGACTTAAGATTTGCTTATTATTTTGTATATATATATTTCAAAAACTAAATGTTAGTCTACATCAACAATATCACGATCACGCGAGGGCACAGTCACCATCGTCTTCCCTGGGCAAGGGAGTTAACTGACCATAAAACTCCAGTTTCCACCCTTGTCGAACAAGGCTGGAATTCCGGAGTTATATTTTGGTTGGACTAACGAGTCTATGCAAAGTCTCAAAATCGGGTAACGAACTAGACACCCCGTTCGTAAACAAAATGGATTTCAACGTGCAGATTTCAGTCGACTGCAGGATTTACAAAGCATGGACACCGTCAACTCTGCGTCGACAGATATTTTCCTAATCTTTTCGTGTCTTTAATCAAGGTACACAAGTGATTTGATGCACTTCGTTTATTACTGTATAGATTTTGATTATGAATCATAGCGTCGTGCACGTGGGAGGGCGTCGCCATTTTGTTCGAAGCAAATGTAAGTGATATGAGTGGTAAAATCTCAGCCAATAGGAGGGACATAGAAGGGACAAAACTCGTAATATCCACTGATGGAGCTACGATTGAGGCACGAAATTCAAGCCTTGTTCACCAAGGTTGGAAACTGGATTTTTATAGTCATTTAAATCACTTGCCCCAGGAAGATGGGTCGCCATAGCCAATCGCCAATGTGGACTTAACGGCATTTACGGTGTAAATGAGTGACTGTTGTTTAACGACTCACTATTCAATATTCCAAATATTTCACGGCGCCATTGAAATAATTAAGTCTGGTAAACCAGTGACAGAGGGCATGAGCAACAATCTTCAGCACCAGTGATTGATATCATGAGCAACTTTCCATCCAGTGGGGGTACGATTACACGGATGTAATCAAGTCTCAGAACCTGACCACTCGAACAAGTTGTCCGCCTCTGACTGCAGGCATACGTTAGTACGGACACGGTTTAAACCGGAACCCCATAGATTCAGCCTGTGGTCAGTTTACCAGGAATCCCACCAGCGCCTGGGGCTCATAGAGCCAGGAAGACGGACGGAGACGGTCGAACATAATTAATGCTACAGACCACCACGTTAATACTCCGTCGGGAACGCCGGCTGATTGGCCGCGAGGAAAAGCTCTGTAATACTAATTGAGCTGTATAGTTTTGTCTGTGCTTCATTGGCTAAATGAACCTCAGATGTATATTTCCGAGACACCCCGCCCTTTCCTCCTCAATCACACAAACGACGGGGCAAAATAGGTCATCTCATGTTCATAGTTACTGAAACAACTCACTCACTCACTCACTCACTCACTCACTCATACTCTCACTCACTCCATCCATGTAGATTCGGGTTAGAATCTTCAGCAATCCATTCTTGTCGCAAGAGGCGACTAACGGGATCGGGTGGTCAGTAGTGCATGCCAAGGTATCCCAGTTGCATAGATCGATGATCCTGATGTCAATCACGGGATTGTCTGGTCCAAATTCGATTGAGTACAAACCGTCATTATTAAGCTGAACTATTGCGTGCGGCGTTAAACAACAAATGAAAAAAAACGACAAACACTCTTCCGCTATACACCAGCCAAAGCAACAAGAGACTCACGTTGTCAGTGTTTCAGACAAAGCGGGTATAATAAAAACTAAGTGCTTTTTGTCTCTATAATGATATCTTTTATTCTCTAATGGGATATTGCTTGTTTACGTTGACCTAGTTGACAAACTCTCACTCACTCACTCACTCGTCACAACACTAGAGCACAGACTAGAGTTGCGTTGCAGGATTTTTTGCACTTCAGAACATTCTTGATTCTCTTCAGGAATCGACAAGCAGTCGGTGGTGAAATTAGATAATGACACAAATGGTAAATGGCGTTAAAATGGAATAATATAATTGGATTCGTGGTTTATCAGATTATCCGCGTGAATGCAAATAGGTTTAAAAGATTGGCAGAGGCTGGAAGCAACTCATACATTCATCAAGTAGGTCAAGGGATGCTGAAGTCAAACTGTGTGCAGAATATAGTTTTTGTATAAATCAAAACTGCTGTGTTTCCAACCTTTTAAGGCCTGGATAATTTATCTCGTTTTTAAGTCCTGATGGTTTTCCCTTGCAGTAAGTATATCAGAATTTGGCACATAAATGCATGTTTTGAAGATAACTGAATTTGGACATGCCATCGTGTTTGAGTGTGGAACGGCGGCACGGTTTTTGTCCTCACAGTACTGGATAAATCTCCTGATTTGATTATCTTCCGGAGTGGTTTGTCAGTGTGGCATGAGTTTCTGGTTGAAAGCCTCGGTCCAAATACAAATATATACTGGAAATGATCAGACAGGACTACAAAGTGATTGTCCGCCATTTTGGATTTAGGCGAACAACATCGATTGATGGCAAACTTTTACGACATTCAATTTCCTGCAGACGGGAAAGGAATCGTTTGATTGGGAGAGTTAAAAAACTAGATTTTCCTCTCATATGTACGCAGACTAAACACATCGTTGTCACTCTAAGCGGTAGTCTCTATCAGGTGTTCTGTTATTTAAGAGATGCTCTGACGTATTTGTAACGGTCACTCCTTTATAAAACATTCTACTTGGTAATCACTTATAAAAAAAACCCTTGGTAACCTGAGAATTTATGGATCTATTAGGCATTGTATATGTCTTATTTTGTTTTAAATAACCGAATATTGCATATGCCTCAACTTCAACTTGATGATTTCAGTATTTTAACATACCAACGGTATCAATAACCGGTTTGTGATCCACTCAACACGTTATTAACTGTATACCTGGATGGTTTGTGGTGTACCAAGCATGTTATTAACTATATCCATGACTAGTTTGTGATCTACTCAATACGTTTTTAACCATAAACATGGCTGGTTTATGGTCTACCAAACGTTATTGACCATTGATGGTTTGAGATCTACCCAATACGTTATCAACTGAGGGGGCACGGGTGGCCCAGTCGTCTAAGGCGCCGCGATTCGCTGTGCAGAGTTGCGTCCCTTGGGCACGCCAGAAACCTATGATTGTGGGTTCGAATCCTAGTTCGCCCCGATTATGTTTCTAGGTTTGTCAGCACCATGCCCGTGCTCTTGGGTTCTTCTGAAGTGGTAAACGTTTGAGACCTGCATTACTTCCGGGTTTCCTCCCTCATTAAGCTGACACGCCGTTATATGACTGGAATACTGTTAAAAGTGGAGTTAAACACAACTCACTCACTCACTCACTCACTCACTCACTCACTCACTATGCATGTGTCCATGAGCTCAGGTTGGCCTCAGTTGGTAGTTCAGTCGGACATTGGAAGACAAAACTCAGGTATGAAGTTTAAGATAATAGCCGTGAATATTGTTGAAGGTTGTCTAACGTTCGAAAGGGTAAACGTCAGCAAGCATAAGTGGAATACTGTTAAAAGCGGCGTTAAACACAACTCATTCACGTTATTAACTGTATCAATGGCTGGTTTGAGATTTACCAAACATGCTTGTATGGTCTGTGATCTACAAAACACATTATTAACTGTATTAACTGGCTGGTTTGTGATCTACCGAACTCTTTAATAACTTCGTTAATAAAAGGTTATTTAGTCCTAGAAATAAAGATTCTAGATTTGAGCTGAAGTCCTTTCCTAATTTATTCTCTAGAGTCTGGTTGACAGTCTAGCCATATCAGTACAGAGAAAGAACTGCGGAGTAAAAGAGCTGTATAAGAGTATCTCTATTTTAGAGCGAATAGTTTAGCGAATAAGTCAGGTTAGGTTTACATTACGAGCGTATCAAAGTTTGTACATGATTTGTGTTTATATTGGATGACATGTTACCCGGGAAAGAAAATGAGCAAAGAATAACATATATAGCTTGTAGCGTTAATGACACATCTGTCATCATAGCAGGTTAACTCATTATTTGGCTTAAAATATATGAAAAATAATAAAATCTTGTATCCACTTACATTTCAAATTAGAAAATCTGGTGCAAAATATTTCTTAAGCAGGATTTTTTACGCACTAAAACGCGGTACACACTATAGTCTATATATCTGTCTCAGCTCGATGGGGCCATGTTATTAGCTATGAGCAGAGACAACGAATGCCTGATGAAACTGCAGCGTGTTCGATTACTAACGTGAGTTCTCGGTAGTCTGTGTAGAGAGGTTCCACATGTTGGGAGCTCGCGTTATCAACTGTGTCGAGAGGTGTCAGCTACTGTAGCTATCGACCCCATCACAAAGGTATCAGATGGAGTCTCGACTTGCAGCTTCTGAAGCATATCAAGGTATGATGTCCGGCATCTGGAAAGCGAATTAAGCTTGAAAGAAAATCCTGCCTGCCACACGAGGTGATGGTGGAGATAATAGGCATGTGCTGCACGAGCAGGTATTGAGGAGATATATCTCCAGATTCGAATCTGAACCCAAGCGCCTAAGTGTATGTTGAATACAGGACAAATTGTAAGTTTTAGGTTTGGTTAAAATATATCGTCTCTTTTGACAAGCATGTGAGTAAGTGAGTATGGTTTAACGCCAATTTTAGCAATATTCAAGCAATATCACGGCGGGGGACACCAGAAATGGGCTTCACACATTGTACCCATGTCGGGAATCGAACCCGGGCCTTCGGCGTGACAAGCAGCCGCTTTAACCACTAGGCTACCCCTCAACCCCTTACAAGCAGGTAGTAATGAGGATGTGATGAAGAGGCCCTACCGGAAGCGGAGTGGGCAAAGCAGCATAGTCACAGATGCTCCCGCGGTGCCTCCAGGCAGACAACGAGGGAGGTACGTTCGTTCACGGCAGGCTGACAAGCGGTCAAATGTTTGGAGATGCATGGGTTCCCATCTCGACTTGTGTGAATGCCATGCCATGTGAATCAGTTGATGCTACTTACCAGACTGTTGGATTAATGACGATTACTGGGCGGATTAGCATGACGTCCCTTGTAATACAAACATTGGGTATTACTGTTACAGACAGCGTTACCTATATATGTTTATATAACAGTCTAAAATAACATAAGGTGTGAGTGAGTGAGTTGGGTTTAACGTCGCTTTTTACAGTACTCCAGTTATGTCACGGCGTGTCAGCTTAATGAGGGAGGAAAGCCCGAAGTGATGCAGGTCTCAGACGTTTACCACTTCGGTGAAACCCACGAGCACGGGTATGGTGCTGACAAACCTAGAAACATAATCGGGGCGAACCGGGATTCGAACCCACAATTTAAGGTTTCTGGCGTGCCCAAGGGACGCAACTCTGCACAGCGAATCGCGGCGCCTTAGACGATTGGGCCACCCGTGCCCCCCAATAACATAAGGCATACATACATACATACATACATACATACATACATACATACATACATACATACATACATACATACATACATACATACATACATACATACATACATACATACATCTCATTGAACTGAGTAGGCTGTAGGCTGAGTGACAGCTAGATTAGCGGATTGACGCCGTGCCGCAACACTTCGTACAGTACAGAAATACCGCTTTTCACCCGGGCATGGAAATGGAAACTCGCGGATGACACCGTGTGAGGGGTTCCACGGGAGCCTTAAAAGGCCACTACATTGGATCGGGTTGCCAGGCTCGGTTGCTGGCTTCATCATCCCCGACAGCGTGTGATAATGTTCATAATATCAACCACTGGTTTGTCTGGCCCAGGATCGGTTATTGACAGGACGCAGCAATATAGAGTGAGTGAGTTATTGACAGGACGCAGTCATATAGAGTGAGTGAACGAGTGAGTTATTGACAGGACGCAGTCATATAGAGTGAGTGAGTTATTGACAGGACGCAGTCATATAGAGTGAGTGAGTGAGTTATTGACAGGATGCAGTCACATGGAGTGAGTGAGCGAGTGAGTTGGGTTTAACACCGACAGTATTCCATAGTATCACGGAAGAAAAGCCCGAAGTGATGCAGGTGTCAGACGATTACACCTTACGTGAATCCAACCATAACGGCTATAGTGCAGACAACGAAACCTACTAGAAACATAATCAGGGTGAATCCACAATCATATATTTCTGCAGTATAGATTGGATATTGATGACTACGGTGATAAACAAAGAAAGAAACAGACAACGAGAATTAACGTAGTATAAAGTTTAAAGTAATACTTACTTTCTTACTTAATTACCAACTTCTAGAATGTCAGTCAAACAGATAATATGATGTCTGCCAAACATGAAATGTCACCTTGACCTAGCTGCATCCACAATCAGGAGCATGTAGTCCCCTGGATGCTCGCTAGTCAGACTACTCCACATCAGGATCAAGGTAACGAACTGAGGAATCTGATTCTGGAGACCCCGGGGCTCTCGATGTACGGTGACACATCTCCATCGACTGCCAACTACAACCTTGGTAAGGTACGGCTTGGTTCTGTTAACCATATGCACAGACACTCGATGTTGGCTAAGAAGGTAACACGAATGGCTGAATCGTTTTGGTAACTTCGTTGTGCAGAGTTGTCCCTTGGGCGTGTCGGTCATTGTCCTTAACGGTTCTTAGGGATTTCACCGAAGTGGTAAACGAGTGAGATCCTCATCACCACAGGGGGGCGGTCGGGTAGTCTAGTGGTTAAAGCGTTCGCTCGTCACGCCGAACACCCGGGATCGATTCCCGACATGGGTACAATGTGTGAAGCCCATTTCTGGTGTCCCCCGCCGTGATGTTGCTTGAATATTGATAAAAGCGGCGTTAAACCTCACACTCACTCACTCACTCACTCACTCACTCACCACAAGCTTTCTTTCCACATAAAGCCGACACGGTGTGATTAAAATGGAGAACTGTTCAAACCGGTTTCAAAGCAAAGTTCGTTTGACGCCGCACTCAACAATATTTAAGCTATATTACGGCGGGCTGAAAATAATCGTTCCTAGACAAGACAATCTAGTGATTGATATTGTGAACAATGCTTCACGACGTCGGGTTATCGGTGACAGCAATCAACCAGCATGTGTTCGAGGGGTGGAGGGGTAATCTCGTGTTTAAACGTTCGCTCGTCACGCCGAAGACCAGGGTTCGAATCCAAACGTGGGTAAAATGTGTGAAGCCCATTTCTGGTGTCGCTCGCCATGATATTGCTGAAATATTGGCGGCGCTCACGGTTACACGTACGAGTCAATCCCACCTGGTACCCCTCTAGAGTTTCATATTTGACGTTACACGTTGACGACACCCGATCAAAAAGAACCCTAAATGACAAACGGGTTCATGTTCGCTTACTTGGTTGATGCACGTCATTGTATCCCAATTTCGTGAGCTGATGCTCATGATATCAATCCCTGGATTGTCTGGTCAAGACCCGAATTTATGCAGACCGCCGTCATGTTGCTGGAATATTGCTGAGTGCATGTGGCGTTAACCAACAAACAAACGACAAACTCGTCCGCTATAAACCAGCCAAAGCATCAAGAGACTCGCGTTAACTCTTGTTTCTGACAAAGAGCTACAATAAAAAATAATTGCAAATTGCCTCTATACTTTGATCTTTTATCGATAATGGGATATTTCTTGTTTACGTTGACCTAGTTAACGAAAGGAACGGGAAATAAGCATGGATCAAAGAGCGGCTTGTGGAAGGAGGTGAGAGGCGAGTTTAAGCCAGCTTCCAGCTCCCAACACCTGAGGCTAATGTAAGATGGACAGTTGATGGTTTCACGGTGTACTGTCAGCACGTAATATAGTAACAAGTCGCTGTCTTTGCTGGAGGCCACTGAATTGTTTCCTGGGTGATGGCACGTAGCACTTATTGAGGGAACAGGGTAAGGATGAGTATTTGTTCGTTTGTTGCTTAACGCCGCACTCAGCAATATTCCAGCTACATGACGGCGGTCTGTTAATAATCGAGTCTGGATCAGACAATCCAATGATTGACATCATGAGCATCGATCCACGCAATTGGGATACGATGACATGCATCAACGAAGTCAGCGAGCCTGAGCGTCCGATCCGGTTAATCGCCTCTTACACAAGCATGGTCGCCTTTAACGGCAAGCATGGGTTGCTGAAGACCTATTCTACCCCGGATCTTCACGGGTCACAGGGGATGAGGTAGAGAGCTAGGGGTGATGGAGAAATGAGCGAGTGGGCTGTACAGTCATGTCATGAAATGTCAGATACATTAGGAAACAGATCGTAGAAGTGTACTGTGGTGCTGACAAACCTGGGATGTTTATCTTTACGAACCCGGATTGAACCACGTTAACAGGATCCTTGGACGACCAAGGGGCAAAACTGTGAAAAATTTAATGCCGACGAAGTTAATCATGGATTGATTATTATAAGGTTACTGTGTATGAGGAACAAGTCTAAACTGAGCCCTCTCTTGACAAACTGGATGCTTTGATACGATTACATATAATATAATTATGGTTAAACATTATTTTGTCTGCCTTGATAATTACATATTCAAATATACCTGTGAACGGGATACTGCAAACACTTCTTATCTTGCATCTCTTACATCATCTCTTTAAGCATCAACTAATCAAACCTAACTAAATAATCATAGTTCTCGTCACGTGACTAAAAGCCCTTCAATGTGGTCTGGGTTCGGGGTATTGAGAAGTCCAAGCAAATGTGACTCAAGTTCCTCACGATTTTGTTTATCTGCCTAGCTCAGATTTCATGATGTAGTTCACTTTAGAAGACTTTGCTTGTTTGTTTGTTGTGTTCTGTTTAACGCCGCACTCAGCAATTGTTTGGACCAGACGATGCATTTACTTGACATGAGGGGCATCGATCTATGCATTTCGGGTGAGTGAATATGGTTTTACGCCGCTTTTAGCAATATTCCAGCAACATCACGGCGGGGGACACCAGAAATGGGCTTCACACATTGTACCCATGTCGGGAATCGAACCCGGGTCTTCGGCGTGACGAGCGAACGCTTTAACCACTAGGCTACCCGACCGCCCCTCTATGCATTTGGGACGAGATAACATGCTTTAACCAAGTCAGCGAGCCTGACCACCCGATCCCGTTAGCTGCCGCTTACGGCAAGCAGTTGAAAAGTGAATGATACTCTAAATAATCAGAGACACTTAATGTATCAGTTTCAGACGTGGAATTAATCATAATGTCTATGATAGGCAGGCAAAGGCCACCAGGGCATGGACAATAACTCTATTTTATGAGTATATTTAAGTATAATTCATAATCTTTCACTGATATATGGCATCTGTATAACTTCGCATCAGAAAATAAGCCTGAACATGAAAAAAAATCATTTCCTACTCTGACGACATAAGGGAGACCGACGCGATTCTGTTTATCGGAAATTTGATCAAGTGCGGCAGTCGTACGTTGGAAGGAAGAAATCAAACACATTTTCTGGTGAAGTGTATGTTACTGAAACGACATGTCTCAAGCCGAACCACATTGGAGACATCTCTCACCCCAACCAAGTCCAAAGTCGAAAATTGTGTTGTATGATTCAAAGACGTCAACATCCGCTATGCGTGCTTTCACGGAAATGAAGCGCAGCGCCCAGAAACATGCGCATCCGTGACGATAGACCTCATTTCCGGATTCTTCCGTTACACGGCTGCACAAGAAAATACTACAATTCCGGTGTGTTCTGTTGGCGTGACCATATGGTGTGTTAAACCTTGAAGGTGAACTTTGATATCTTATCTCCTTTCCACAGAACGGAAAGCTCACGAGGGACGACGGTATATATTTCTTCAGGTGACAGCGGAGGTGTATATCCGGTCTCACGTTATCTCACGTGGCTTTCACCTGATGTGAAAGAAACTGATTACGAAATACGATATAATCGGTAAACATCTGCCCGGGTCGTCATATGGCAAGGCCACCACGGCACGTGTGCAGGTGATTTGTATATTATTTCAAACTATGTTCAAATATACAATTTAAAAAATGTCTTGTTAAATATCTGTTTTATTCACGCACATACTGACTCTATTCCACCTCCATGTTCTGTTGCTATTTTCACAGGAATTCACTTCAAGAAGTGATCACGGGTGGTTCAATGCTCCCCTGTGCTGCCCTTACAGTATGTAGGGGCACAGGTGGTTCAGTATGCCCTGTGTTGCTCTTAATGTAAGTAGGGGCACGGGTGGTTCAGTGTGCCCCTGTGTTGCTCTTACAGTATGTAGGTGCACGGGTGGTTCAGTGTTCCCCTCTGTTACTCTTACAGTATGTAGGTGCACAGGTGGTTCAGTGTTCCCCTGTATTGCTCTTGCAATATGTAGGTGCACGGGTGGTTCAGTGTTCCCCTGTGCTGTTCTTACAGTATGTAGGTGCACAGGTGGTTCATTATGCCCTGTGTTACTCTTACAGTATGTAGGGGCACGGGTGGTTCAGTGTGCCCCTGTGTTGCTCTTGCAATATGTAGGTGCACGGGTGGTTCAGTGTTCCCCTGTGCTGTTCTTACAGTATGTAGGTTTACGGGTGGTTCAGTGTTCCCCTGTGTTGCTCTTACAGTATGTAGGTTTACGGGTGGTTCAGTGTTCCCCTGTGCTGCTCTTACAGTATGTAGGGGCACGAGTGGTTCAGTGTTCCCCTGTGCTGCTCTAACAGTACGTAGGTGCACGAGTGGTTCAGTGTGCATCTATGACATTCGACTCTTTGGGTTTTTCTCCCCTACTGTGCAGAGCGACAACTAAAATACAGTCTAGAGCCGTGGTGAACCCTCACTTATCTAATCAAGCACAATGTGTACACCAAGTGTAGACAATCGAAAATTAAAAGAGTCCAAGCTGTGTTTTTCAGTCCACGGTGGTTCTCCTAAATATCCTTCGTCAGAAGAGGTTGCTCTACATGACTATTCTTTAGCCAAATTCGATACTATAGGAACCTTACCTTTGTGAAAATATGAAAGATCAAAATAAAAACAAGCCTACTAGTAGATAAACAGGGAAGATAAGAATACAACAACATAGCAATACGCCGCTGATTGAGAGCAAGCATAACTTTACCGTGAAGATCCGGATCAGAATCAGCAACCCGTGTTTGACTTAAGAGGCCACTAAATAGCTCGGTCAATAGATTTATGCATCTCATCGTATCCCAGTTGCATAGATCGATGATCATGATGTCAACAACAGGATTGTTTGGTCCAAACTAGATTATTTACAGACCGCCGTTATATTGCTAAGTGAAGCATTGAATTATAACAAACAAACAAACATTATCTGCACGGAACACAGAAACTATACGCTCCTAAACCAATGGACATTTTCTTTATCAAGAAAACAACTTCAGTATATTCTTTCAATTCGACGTTTCGTTACAGGTAAGGTGAAACGGGGCGTAACGTCACGTCAAAGATTATTGCACTTTAGCGACGTACATGCGCGCGTGTGTGTATGTGTGTGCGTGCGTGCGTGCGTGCGTGCGTGCGTGCGTGCGTGTGTGTGTGTGTGTCTGGTTGCATTAGTCCGGACTGATACCGATTTTATAGTGCTTGCCAACTGAGAAATTATGCCACAGTTTAACATGAATACCCCACTCAGACACACACAGACACAATGTACTGACTCCGTGCCGACCAGTCCTTGTTTTAGTCACTTACTGCCAAGCACCAGACAGGGTAACAACAAGTACCATCTTTTAACGTCTGTTGGTATGACGCGGCCGGGGATCAAATCCTTCTTTGAGATCCTCGCTTGGGGATTAAAAGCGCCTGTGATGATTCCAGTGAGACTTGGTTTACAGCAACTACTACCAGTCGTAAGACCAGATTAATGGCTCGGATGGTCAGAATCGATGTCTTGGTTGACATGACATCATCGTACCCCGACGGGATAGATCGGTGATCATAATATCAATCACTGGATTGTCTGGTCCATACTCGATTATTTTCAGGACGACCTCTTGCGGATGCAGTATTACTTAGTACACGGCGTTAATCAACAAACAAACGCGATATTTCCAAAGGTGGACTTATGACACAGATACACAGGCAGTCCTGTACGTGCACTCAATGAACAGAAGCTTGAAACCACAATTTCTTTCCTCAAAGAAAACAACACAACCACTAAAAAGTTTGTTTGGAAACTGTCGGTTTCAAGAAGTAAACGAAAGGAGTCAATAATCTAATTACTTTTCTCTTAAGCCACGTCTGGTGGTCATAAACAATACACGTCACATGTTATGCCCCTAGACGTTAATAACACACGTGGGATAGGTCCCTGTAAGGTACGTCCTTACGTTAATGGATGGCTTTCCAAGTGGGGTTACGGAGGGATACAGATAAACACAGTGGCCTTTTTGTGTAGAACACTGTTCATCTCACCACTTGAATATGCACCAAGATGTTTGCATGGCAAATGCATTTCACCCTGGTGCCTGCATATGCACTTCCGCTGAGTTATTCTTAGCAGGGCATTTGCCCCAATGATCTATTACCTACGCATGTGCTATATTTTTAAAAGGAAATATCGAGTGGCGTGAAAATTTACCCGCTCGTTGCGCATTCCTACTTTATCTCTTCTGACGTTTAGAACTATCCCCTGACACAGAAACTAGTACAATCATGTATGGCATGATATATACGCCCTCATATCACTTACTTCAAACTGGGGGCGGTAGGCTAGCCTTGTGGTTAAAGTGTTCGCTCTTCACCCCGAATGCCCAGGTTCGATTCCCACATGGTGGCAATTTGTGACGCCCTTTTCTCTTTCCTGGTGTCCCCCGCCATGATATTGCTTAGAGATTGCTAAAATTGGCGCAAAACCATACTCATTCATTACTTCAAGCTGACTATTTGCTTGTGGAGTCTACTGGCCGGGATGCACTGGTTTCTGTTTGTATTCTTATACACACGCCAGATATATCTATCCAACACTATTTATGTTGAGCTCACAGGTCGAGAAACATTTGGAATTGTGTTTTTGGAGTGTCAGATCTAAGTTTCCATATAATTATATACATTTGCACTGAACCGCAAAAGAAACTTCACCATGGATAGATATGTGAGAAACCTTATTTGTCCAAACACTGTTAACATCCTTTGAGGCATAGTAAAAAGATGAAACTTGGCAAAACTGATCATCAAGGTTGAAATTAAAGTGTCAACTGTTCTGAAAGTGAAACACAACACTAGTCTCTGAGAAAATGGTATCACAAGTCAGTATCTGTGTCCGCCATGTGCATTGATGACTGCCGTGCAACGTCGATACATGGAATAAATCAGGCGGTTGATGAAGGCTTTAGGCACTTGAGCCCACACTCTGAGGAACACCTGACGTAGTTCAGCTGCAGTTGTCGGCCTTGGTCGGACGTCATTCAGTCTTCACAGGTGCTCAATGGGATTTTAATCGGGACTGAGGGCAGGCCACTGCATGGTTCTAATGCCAATCGTCGACGCACGGTGTCCGCACTAATGTGTCGCTGGTGTGTCCCCATGGACTGTCGAGCAGTGTCCGCAGCAGTAACAAAGCAGTAATCTGACGATCCTGACGTCGGGTGGTGACCCTTGGTCCTCCACGATGTGGTCGGTCATCGGTAGTGTTGGTGGTCTGGTACCGTTGCTGGAGCCTGTACATGGTCCTCACGTGGACTTGAAATGCACTGGCTACTTGCCGGGCGGTTTGTACAGCTTGCAATCGTCCAAGGGCTTGATTCTTGTCAATCTTGGCATGTGGCAGCAATTCAATAACGAATGAATGTTATCCGATCTGGGTGGAGTTTTATAGGGCAAGAAATTGGTGAACGCATGTGCATTTCAATTTGTACGGAACTCAAATGCATCGGGTTACCATGGGCGATCGGTTTTGTTGTCATCTGCTTTGGTTGTTTTATCATCAAATTTCATTTTTCCGGACAAGGTAATGTTAAATTTAGAAACGTTGACAAAAAATTATCCAGATATTTAAATGACAACTTTTCATGCAATGTTACTTCGGGTGACGTTTTTTTTGCGGTTCAGTATACATTATGTAGCCATTTAATGTGCGTTTCAATCCTGCTTCCAAGAGCTTCTGGTCTTATATAACTGCTTTATTTTTATCTAAACGCGAGGTCACCGGTGCCGAATGTCTGGAGCGTCAAGTGTGTGAGTGACTATAGTTTTGGCCCCCTTTTAGCAATATTTCAGAATGGGAAAACCATAAATGGGCTTCACTCTCTGTACCCATGAAGGGACTCGAACCCGGGTCTTCAGAGTGACGAGCAAACGCTTTAACCACTCGGCTACCCCACCGTCCCCAAAAGCGCCAGGTCAAAGCATCGGGTTCGAATCCCCATGTGGGTACTGTACGTGGAGTCAAAAAGTCAAAATTAGTTTATTTGTGTGCAGGCCTTTGGCCCAAGAAATGCAGTGCCAATAATACAATGTGAGGCACATTACATAGATTTTACGACTTCATGTCTTTGTTTATACGCATAATATACATAATATTGCAGGCGTTTTCATAACTCATCCTGGAGTCCATTCTCTGTACCGTTCCGTGAAATTGCTGGAACAGTAGATGCGGCACCGAACCCGCTCTCCATCAGGGAGTTACAAGCCGCCACTCACATCTAAAGTTCGGATGAAATAATGAAATTGTGTGCTGTGTTTATTACAAGGCACAGGAGTGCAATGCCGTATCTCCAAATTTCACGCATCACCCCCATATATCGTGTCGTATTGCCATGAATAAATCGATGCAATTGGCAATTATACGGTTATTCAGTCTCAATGTGAATTTGACTTCACTCCCGCTCCATTAAACCCAATCCCTAACTCGTAGGTCTCTATTGTACGATGTTTTGCGAGATGCTACCAGTTTCCGTCTTGTCCATGACATGATTTGGAGAGATGGAATTTAACTCCTGGTGGTGTTGTATATATAGAGAGAGGTTTTTGTACAATACAGGGGCATACAACTTCCTTCATGTATCAGAACTTCAGATGTTGGCGCATGTATCAGTATCTGATGACATTCGATTCTGACAAAATAATAGGCCTTGCTTGTGGATATTTTCAGTCCCATCGTGTGTACATCTTCTGTTCAAAAAGAGGTCCCGTCTTATTGTATTATCAAGTGATGAAGCAGGAACGGGTGAGCGTGGTGGTTGCACGAAGTACACCAATGGGCTCCACATAGGCTCCAATGGGTTCCAAGAGCGTGTAATCACACATTTTGTTTGTTTGTTTAACGCCGCACTTAGCAATATTCCAGATTTATGACGGCGGTCTGTAAATAATCGAGTATGGACCAGACAATCCAGTGATTGACATCATGAGCATCGATCGACGCAAATTGGGATATGATGACATGCATCAACCGGATGAAAGATCCGGGGTAGAATAGGTCTTCAGCAACCCATGCTTGCCGTAAAAATAACGACTATGCTTGTCGTAAGAAGCGACTAACGGGATCGGGTGGTCAGGCACGCTGACTTGGTTGGTGGATGTCTTCGTATCCCAATTGCGTGGATCGATGCTCATGATATCAATCACTTAATGTGTCTGGTCCAGATTCGATTATTTACAGACCGCCGTCATGTAGCTGGAATATTGCTGAGAGCGGCGGTAAACGACAAACAACAACAACAACTTCAATTGATCATCACAAGACACTGCTGTACGTCAATGGTGTTCGTATACTTTATCACAGGACGCTGTGGCATTTCAATGTTGTTCGTATCAGTGGGGTCGCCTCTGTGGTCTAGTGGTAGAGCGCCGGCCCGGAGAACGGAAGATCCGGCCGCATCATACCGAAAGACGTTAAAAGATGGTACTTCTTGTTTCCCTGTCTGGCGCTCGGCATCAAGTGGCTAAAACAAAGACTCGTCGGCTCGGAGTCAGTATACTGTGTGTGAGTGGGGTATTCATGTTAAACTGTGGCATGGTATCTCACAGTGCTAGCAATATAAATCGGCATCAGTCCGGACTAGCACAAGCAGCTACACACACAGATGCAGATGAGGACAAGCAGTTCCGCCGTGATTTTCGACTGCAACCAGTCCTTTCCATTGGTTAATATATCAGCAATATACAAGTATTGGCAGATGTGGGTTAGTTGTGATTTGAAATAACTTAACGTTCTGGGTCGCAGAGTTAAAACACATGAGCTATTCGAGTTTTAAAGGGATGAAGCCTGTGATTGATCCATTTAAGTGCAAATAATAATTGAATGAATGACAATAGTTTTACACCGCTTTTAGCAATATTCCAACAACATGTCGTCGGAGGACACCAGGACTTTGAACCCATGTGCATGTGGGAATCGAACCCGAATCTTTAGTCTGATGAGCACTTGCTTTTAGCGAAGGCAATCCCTCCACCCCTTGTCCGAAACTAATTAAGTGCCTGTCACAATATCAGGTTGGAGAATTTGGTAGAGGAAACAGAGTGGGTTAGGTTTAACTTCGAATTGAACAGTATTCCAGTTACATCACGGTGTGGTTGGAGGAAGACGTGATGGGGGTCTTAAACGTTTACCACTTTGGTGAAACCCACTAGCACTATCAACATTATCGGGGCGGACCGGGATTCGAAGATCATGTTTCTGGCGTGCTCAAGGGACAGAACTCTGCACAGCAAATTCCGGCGCCTTAGACGACGGGGCTGCCCGTGCCCCCAAAGGAAACAGAAGACTCTGATATCTGGACGGTTGTTACTGGGCCCCAATGCATGCAAGACATATAACAAAGAATATTGTTTTCAAAAAGACGTTTTATTCTTTTTTAAAGAATTATGTCGTTTAGGTATTACAAACAGAAACGAACTTCCATGAAATACATAACGATGTCATTCACCCAACAGCTCACTCAACAGCTCATTCATTCTCTCACATGGCAACTCCCACTTATCTCAAACATCATCCCTATATACAGTCTTTGCACTAGATTCCACAGTCAATTTTATGCCTTCTTTGAAGACAACGAGTGAGAAAACAAAACGAAACAACAAAGCACCTGTTATAAACATTTTCAGATGACGTCATACGTTCTGCTATTCTTTTCTGATGACGTCATCACCTGTGTTCGTTTCGTGGGCAAGAATACTTGCTGGGTTTGGATTTGCGATAATATCACAGCTGAGAACACATTTCGATGACAAGTACACAAAACGTGATGACGAGTACACATACTTGTTCATACAATGCCACAAGCAGAGAGATATATTTTCTCCGGCTTGCAAGCGGGTTTTGTGGAGCTTGAAACGTGACAAAAGTGCAGTTCTGACAGATAAGCCATTAAAATGCGGGCTACACATAAATCAATGACGCATACACAAGTTCAAGTGACGTATCCAAAAGAGATCTTTGATACAAGCAATAATATGCTTCAAAGTAAGTGGAAACAAGTTGTGAATTATGGCTAGTGTTTTTCACTACACGTTTTGATGACGTGTTCCATGCGTCATTATGACGTCACTATTTATGACGAAAACGTGTACACAGGTTCAGTCCGATGAGCATTAGTGACGTCAGTACGCAAATGCCTGAGCGGTTCATGGTTGAAAACTATGAACTGAGATGCATTATAAATAAGTTAAATTAAAGTTCAGCTGTCTTTGTGCACAGGATCACATGACCACGCAGCTTTTGGCCGCTTCTTTTCGCAAATGCATTTTGGCCTCGTTCATACCACTGAACCGTTTCCGGCGAATGAAGGACCTCTGACGGCGAAAACTGGTAGCTTCAGGTGTATTGCCTTTTGTCCCGGCTGACGACAGTGCGGCAACCTCCATGACGTCATTGACACTTCTCTGCGACGTTTTCGATGCTGTTTCGGAATATACAAGGGCCCCGATGTGTTTGGCCGTCTTTAAACCCTGAAAATAAGAGTGCAATGCGTCATGATTCTATTGATATCTGATTCCATTCATGCACGTTGGGAAAGATTCCTTGCGACATTCGAAGGCAAATTTACTTTTTGAAAATGATCTCTTACTACAAAAAATATTCAATTAACTAAATACTATCTTCGCACAATATGCAGATTTTACTTTACATACTGATCAAGCATGTGTCATTTTCTTGTGACTTTAACACATGTCATTATCTACACAGACATATGTTTATCAAGGACAGAGGAAGGTCGAGGTGTATCAAAGGTATGACGAAATAACCTTACTAAACAAAACTACAACCGAGGACAGTCTGTGTATTTGTGTGTGTGCATGCGTGCATGCGTGCGTGCGTGCATGCATACGTGCATGCGTGCGTGCGTGTGAAAAACAAGCTAGGGATCATGAATATGTTAAGCAATCTGTTTGGTAAAAGTTCATAATATTCCAAAAGGTATTCATGACCCCTAACATTCGTTATTCCGTGTAATAGCGCTGATGTTTAAGATAATAATGATCCAGTCAGACGGAATATATTTCGTTCAACGCTACAAGACAATTTTCTTCGTCGAAAGGAAGACCAAAATATACGTTTTGGGACCCCTCCTGACGATCTATGGTGGCTGTGATGACACATAATCAGCACAGTATCAGAGCCTGACCACCAGATACATTTCAGTTGTTACTGGGGATCGATACCAGGCCAGAAGGACCACTGGGGAATCGTGGCATCTCACGCTACTTGGTTCACACATTCGTCAACAGCGTGTCTAACAGTCTCATTATATCGGAGTTGAGTCTCCGAACACGTATCATTACACAACTCACCTGGTCGTATGATACTATTGACGGCGTCTTGTCTTTGCTCGGTGGGACAGTTTTTATCTCGTTTCGTAGATCTGTTTTACAGCCCACCAACATGAGAGGTTGTTTGGGGCAATGTTCTCGCACCTCGGGTAACCACTGAAACGAATATTACATCTAGTTGAGATGATGCAATGCCATTTAATACTCTAGGAATGTTTGTTTGTTGTTTAACGCCGCACTCAGGAATATGCCAGCTGTGTGACGGCGGTCTGTAAATAAACGAGTCTGGACCAGACAATCCAGTGATTGACATCATGAGCCTGACCACCCGATCCCGTTAGTCGCTTCTTACGACAAGCTAAGTCGCTTTTTACGGCAAACATGGGTTGCTGAAGTCTTATTCTACCCCGGATCATCACGGGTCATCTAGTAATGGATAGAATTTATTAATTGGACTTTATCAAGTGTATACATCATGCCATCAGCCATGTTACAGAGCCAGCCACTGACCCACAGGCAACGCCAGCTCACACGACAAGCATTGTCGCCTGTTACGGCAACCATGGGTCGCTGGAGATCTATTTTAACCTGGATCTTCATGGGTCAAGCATGGGAACTGAAACATATTTTGATTCGGAATCCAATTCCAATTTCATTTGTCGACTTGGCAATGTTTCATTGATATAGCAACTATTATAGGCAATGCTGAACTCACCTTTGACACGACATTCTCCATGGACTCTGGGTCTGCGACGGAGAAACACACCATGATGAGATCTGCGTCTGTGTAGGACAAGGGACGGACCCGGTCGTACCCGGAGTCTCCTGAAATACCAACAATAGTTCATCTTATTCGCTATTCGGAGTTGTTGTTGTTTGGTTGGTTGTTTTGTTATTTAACGCCGCACGCAGCAATATTCCAGCTATATGACGACCGTCTGTATATAATCCAGACAATCCAGTGATTGACATCATGAGCATCGATCCACGCAATCGGGATACGATGACATGCATCAAACAAGTCAGCGAGCCTGACAACCCTATCCCGTTAGTCGCCTCTTACGACAAGCAGGGTCGACTTTTTCGGCAAGTATGGGTTGTTGGAGACCTATTATTCGTGATAAGGTAGAGGGAAACTATGAAACCGTATTCAAGAAACTCTCCGCAAGACTGTCGATAATCAATTGGACATTATTATGTATACATGATTAGTTGATCTGGACCGATGTTATTCATGATCATTCCACAATATTCATGAGTCCGCAATTTTGGGGGTTCACCGTTTATGACACATTGTTGTTCGTTTCACTGTTGTTGTTTTTGTTTGTGAGTGAGTGAGTGAGCTAGCTCACATCATTTCTCCAGTAATTTCACGCCAGGGACACCATAAATGGATATCACACACCATGACGTGAATCAGACAGCTCTGTGACAAGATGATCTAACCACTATCCTAGGGCCACCAACAGTTTGAGAGAAGATATTTGTTGACGACGGGGTGGCATTGAAACATTAACATTTTAAAAGCCAAAGTTGTTGTAGGTGTTTAACACGTATTCATCCAACCGCCACTAAGCAGAACAAATAAAACCGCTTCTCGCTAAGTCAACATTCCAGATAGATAACGCCATACTTCAAAACGTCGACATGATGAGATGATGCGCCAGGTCATTCAATTATAAAAACGACAGATGCCAGGGAACAAGTAACATTGGCGGAAATTCTCTGTGGCTGCCCTCGGGGCATAAGTGAACATAAATAAGATCTTTGGGTTTGTTACTGTGCCAAATTGATGGGTGTGGATTTGTTTATTCCCTGGGGTAACTCGGGAGGTTGTGCAATACTTCATGGCTGCCTACAAGATAATCTGGGAAACGTCCTTAGCTGACGGCTAGTTTTCCTTACTCCCAGCAAGCAGCAATGTAGGCCGCATGCTGGTATAGCTTGTACTACACAACGCAACTAATTCTGATTCCAAAAATTACTGTAACATTCTTTCAACATATATACCGGTGGCCACCTTTACCGACCCACCCTCCACTATCGTCGTGCACCATGACTGTGGAACTATGCATATTACAAATCCAATCTAGATTAATATAAAAGCCTATCAAGCCAACTCTAACTCTATTCCACAAGTAATCAGCATCAGGTAAATTATTTGTTTTAATATTAGAGGAGAGAAATGTATTGTGTAATAAAATATTTCATAGATTATGTGTTAGTCTACCTCCACAACTCCCATACCATTCCACAATGACACCCATTTCATCCCAACACTACAACATCATTCACCTCACCCTCATAGCCTTTCTTACCATATCCCACACCCATATTTCACCCCACATCTATTCCACGCCCTTAACCCTGCAGTGAACGCTCACCTCATCCTCACAACAACTCCCACCTCACCCACAACCACCCCAACCACATCCCAACAATCATTCTCACTAACTCAACCCCAAACACTCCCACAAACCTTATCCCAACATCTCCTAGCCCACCTCACCCCCACAGCTCTCACCTACTTCACCCCACCTCTTCCAACCAATCCGACCTCACAACCATCTCCACTCACCATCCACTATAAACCTCTATATGCCCACCCCTTATCTCTCCGAAACCTCTATATGTCCACCCCTTATCTCTCCGAAACCTCTATATGTCCACCCCTTATCTCTCCGAAACCTCTATATGTCCACCCCTTATCTCTCCGAAACCTCTATATGTCCACCCCTTATCTCTCCGAAACCTCTATATGTCCACCCCTTATCTCTCCGAAACCTCTATATGTCCACCCCTTATCTCTCCGAAACCTCTATATGTCCACCCCTTATCTCTCCGAAACCTATATATGTCCACCCCTTATCTCTCCGAAACCTCTATATGTCCACCCCTTATCTCTCCGAAACCTATATATGTCCACCCCTTATCTCTCCGAAACCTATATATGTCCACCCCTTATCTCTCCGAAACCTCTATATGTCCACCCCTTATCTCTCCGAAACCTATATATGCCCACCCCTTATCTCTCCGTCTCTCCGTCTCTCCGATCACAAAGCATGTTCTCGTCCAACTTGTCTTACACGGCGAAGTAACACATCTTGCTCAAATTACATAACATGATTCTGATTCGAAACACATTGAGACCTGATTTTCCGCAACCCCATTTGAAAGGGGTTATCGTCTTTGAAGATCATATTTCAAACGAAGTGTTCTAAATACGTAGCCTTCATGTTGAGGCAGGACTAAAGAAACCAACTGTTGTTGTCAGTTTACAGAAAGGAATCAGTCTTTCATACCAGGCTATGACGTAAGTTGACGTGATACACGCGTGTGACGATGCATTTACACGTGCACTGTTCGCGTATATTTACGGATGTTCCATGTGAAAGACGAACGTATAAAATTTGAAAATAAACCAGAAATCTACAAACAAGCCAGCCTTTGCATCAGTCTCATTAAAATCAGATCTTAGTTCTCGCTACCGCCATAAACAAATCTTTGTTTACCGGTATCGAGAACCAAGATCTGATTTTAATGATATTGGCCTTTGCATACTACGCATAGCTAAGAAAAAGAAGAACGAGAAACATGAATAAAATTTGTGTTTCAGGATCGAAGAAATAGCAGTCAGAAAGAACTTGAGTATTATACGTTGTGAAATATGGTAAATACAATGGTGTTTGTGTTCCAGCTATAATTAAGCCCGTTTAAACGTATATATCCTGGGTCTGTACCAAATTCGATTTCAGCTTGCGATTTGGATTTCAGTTATATTATGGCTTGCCAGAAAGTCTGGAAGGAAAGTTTGAGGTGACGAAGGAAAACGTTTACACATCGAACTGACAGATCAGGCAAATCATCGGGGATATGTGGGATTCTAATACACGATCAGCGGTCTTGTCTATGGGGTGATGGGCGACATCGCGTTCCTGCAGAGAGGAGACCTAATCAGACAGATAAGCTTGTCAATGAACAAATGTTCACCAGTGTTTCCAGAATTTCTAAACTTAACACTTTACTGTTTCTATCTGATTGGTCATGTATCATTGCAATACAACACCTGTGAAGATACGGGTTAGAATCCCAGCAACCCATGCTTGTCGTAAGAGGCGACTAACGGGATCGGGTAGTCAGGCTCGCCGACTTGGTTGATGCATGTCATCGTATCCAAACTGCGTTGATCGTTGCTAATAATATCAATCACTGCATTGTCTGGTCCAGACTCGATTATTTACAGACCGGCGCGTTAAACAACATGATGTTGCTAGGAAAGCGTTTACTGTGCCGTAATTCAACATTAATTCACTCCATACCTTTTCACTGATTTTTTTCTCTCAAAAATCTAACATGTGAGTATGCTTCAAATATTATCCTGCTATTAACTCAGACGACATGCCACGAATGACAATATACTGTTGAAACATTTTCTTTCTAGAATTTGAGAATGAATCCATCTGTCATATCAATGTACATCTTTATTAGACTAACATATTGTCTTTGGGATCCTTTTATGACACAAAACATTTCTCTCCTAATTTTCTTTTCATAAAATGTCTTTCAGGCATGGAATACAGATGGCTATTTTTTACAATTTAGATTGGTTTCCATCAAATATATTTCACAGTCGTTGTGCAGAGCAACATAAGTCAATGACTTGTGACGTTTATATGTTCTTATGATTAGAATCTTTACGAGGGACATATTCATTTTGCCCACGAGGTTCATTTACGACATGTGTTTCTGGCAACAAATTGACTTTGAGAAAACCCAAGTACATCGATCTGGACTGAATGTGGTTAAAAAACCGTGTGTTTAGGTTCATTGTCAGGGATGGTGGAGAATGGGGTAATAACTGTCATTTTCAATAATATTTTGTTACGACATCGCCTAAAGATAGATTTATTCAAGAGTTTATTGTCATTAGATAGATAGATCTGTGGTGACATGGTTTAAACAATTTTATCAAAATACGTAGCCGATGAACCCTACTTAAACCTCATTACCATTAACAGACCACTGGAGCGAATTATGAAACTAATGAAAGTGTAGAACTATCACTTGGATGGCACTTCGTTCAATTAAAATGAACCATTGATGCAAAGAGATTATAAACGACTGCAGTCCTGTTAATATATTATATTTAATTATGGCCAAGGAGTATTTCCCGTCCAACAAGGCTGGGGGTTGTAAAACGCCACCTTGACGGATGAGTCAACAGTTATGAATGTCTCAGTTATATCACAAACCATTGAAGCCATAAAGGCATGCCCTCCTATTTATTGTCCTTGGGGTGCGTCTTATTCCTATCCAGCCCCGACCGAGGATCTGATGTTACCACAGGCCGTGCATTAGCCGTACGCATGACTATCAGTTTCATGAAATCTTAGCGACTGTGAAATATCATTACTTCATACTCTGAATTTTTCAACAGACAGAATTAATTATTTGAAACGGTCGTAGACGTAGACGTAATGCTATACGCAACCAGTACAAGGATCATTAGGGATCGCATGATGATGGAGCATTAAAGTTGAATAACGTGAGTGATAGCAAGATATGAGGCTTCATATGACCGTGTCATCCAAGCCCTTGAGCGGTGGTGCTGTAGAGCTTGCTTGCGTTTGCACTTGAGGGTGGCGGTACCTTGAAGCACTTTATCGGCTATTGGGAAATATGTATAGCAATGCATATTTGCATTCGTCACATCAAGCACTGTGTCACAAGTGAAGCCATCATTTAGTGGTAGATTTTTTAAAATTCAGGCAGGAGGGAGTGAGTGGATATAGTTTCCATCAATATCACACATTGTAAGCATAAGAGGAATCGAAACTGGGACTTCGGCGTGATGAGCGAACACTTAAATCACTAGGCTACCCAACCGCAGGGGGATAGTATTAAGCGCAAACATATCTTTGTTTATTGGGTTATCAATCGGGTAAGGTCATATAACAGGATTAATACACCACATGTTGCCCGGTATCACGAACATGTTTTCTGGCGCTTTTGTGTTGTAATAGTGGTGGTATTTGTAGTCAGTCTCTGAAATGAAAATATATTAATTATTTTTTTAATATGTGTTTCAATATATAAGAGAAAGAAGTCCAGAGAATGTCTTCAATTTTAGAAACTAACTTGCGGGAAAGACATACTTGGGATTTGTCGGATATTTTAACTTTGAGGTCCGTCTGAGAGACAATAATTTGACCGGGCCGAGATATCCTCCACAACTCACTCCAACCGCCTGTGTGAGTAGACCTCTCATCGTTCAGATCTACATTTGACGTGTTAGGATTGCGAGGAATGTTGACTTCTACGTGACGTGCAATTCATCGGCGACATAGTTGCGGTGTAGCTCATTTTGAATGTCACGAATTTCATAGGTCTGAATTAATTTCAAAGGGATTTATTAATCCACTTCTGAACATATTCAAGTATGCCTAGGTGGCTTACACCATGATGAAGGTAAACTTGCAAATACCAGACATGGGTCATGTAGATAAAACGACAGACAGTCTGAATTCGGAATGTACACAAATATAAGCGACACAGCTATTTCCACCAACATCACAGGAATGTCTTTATGAATCACTATCAATACAATATTATTTTTCCAATCTACACATACATATCAATGTAAGAAAACAACCGTCGCACACAAAATGACCTCGACAACTTAAAAAAGACAAAAGTATATACGTATGTACAAGGCGCTGTTCTTTCTCCGTATCTTTTATCAAAACATTCAAATATTTCACTGTTTAAAGGTGTCTCTCAAATTCACCTGACCATCATGTTCAATAGGTCGAACTGACAAAAAGAGTTATTCATTTCCATCCATCCCGAAAGATATCCGACCTTTTGACACATACATCAACATACACTGACACCCGACATTCTGAACCACGTGTTCTATGACAGATGTATATACAGGCCGACACATATAGGCGTTCGGGGTGACTGCTTCACAAGAAGCAGGCAGATCGAAATGTCTACTTTCCAGCACAACATTTGACTGTAGGTAATTGTATCTTTCCCCTAGCTCAAGCGGTAGACTTGTCACATTATCTCAAGCGTTGAATTATTCTAAAAGCTCATGCATTCAATATGTTGGGAAAACACAGCCCAGATCACAGGTAAATATCCCATGAGTCACTGTCAATTGTCGGTATATGAAATGTGTAGTCATGGTTCGCGTGTTCCGTGAGAGATATATCATCGTGAGCGCTCGTTCATATTGTTGTTGTAGGCAGTTCTCACGGTTTGACATATACAGGACGGTTGGTAGGAATGGCAAGTGTTTCAACATATATACACGTGTGTTGGTAGGATGTTAAAACCAGATGAAGCGATCATGCATACTCTCGACGAAGTAATCGTGCTGTCGGTCATTAGGTTCAGCCAAAGCTATGAAAATTAAACATTGGAACCTGATCTTACTTGACCTTGATACTGACTGTGATGAATGTGTGGATGATCAAATGTAATACAGCAGAAAGAGAGTTTCTCATCGCACCAGACAAGATGAGGCGAAATGGGGTTTAAGGTTGCATTACAGATTATTGAACTTATATGAATGCACCGTGATTTAGGTCGGTTTTATAGTGCTAGATCACAGATATGTCACTTACCACCTACACCTTTGGAATATCTGTGTATCTGTGATTACTGCTCAGTCTAAGACGATGGAGAACAGTAGCTGATGTAAGGCGCCTTAATTTCCTTTCCTTGAAAAATAATAATTTTGAAACCTTAACATTACTGAAATATTTAGTCCACTTTTTTTCAAATAATGAACCAGGTAACATAGAAATAATCTGCTATCATGTACACAACTTCAAATAAATCTGAAATTCTTATTATAGGTGATCCTAGGTCACAACATAATATTTTTGATTGGTACTTTGTATTGTTATCCTGACTTATTATGTATCTGTTTATATACACCATAGAATATTGTCACTGTTTCTACATGGGACGTTCACGCATAACATCTTGTATGTTGTATCATACCACCATTTAACAAGGCGACCTCACTCAGACACATAATACAGATTCCGAGCTGACCAGTCCTTGTTTTATCCCTTTAATGCCGAGCGCCGAATAGGGTAACAACTATCAGTTTTTAAGGTCTTTTGTATGGCTCGGCCAGAGGATCGAACCAATAACCTTTCGGTCTCCGTGCAGACGCTCTTACTATTCACTAGACCAGGGAAGCGGTCTGCACCAGACATGGGGATTAATACATTCCTGCCAACGCTCTTAAACAACTATTAAGCGTCTGTAAGCGCACACGTACACCTCTTTACAATCTTGTGTCATTTAGACATTAATTCTGCGCAAGTTCTGAGATATCATCGTGTGTTTTCACACTTTATATGTCCTTGGTGCTAATGCCACGCGAAAAAAACGGCCTCATAGAAATTTTGTATAAGCATGCAAATACGAAAATTGATTCTCTCCCCGCCTTGTGCTCGCCACATGGCAATAGATATGCATATAGGTGGCGCTGCTCGACTCGCACAACAGGTTGCAGGCGGCTGTTTTCTCACCTGCTCCGGCTAGCAGACGGAATGATTCAACTAAGAGCAAATACCCATGCACACAAATCTGGGGAATTCAAGTGTGTATGTGCTGATCTCTTCCCAGCCATTACGGGCCAGGCATTGACATCACATTGAGAGACTTTAGAAGGAGTAATGCTACAGCAAGGCAACTAGAACGTTACCAGCAAATTACGCTATTGACAGAGAGTCAAGTTAGTCACCTGACGCCCTGTGTATTTGATTCAATGCGGACTCGTGTTTATAGTTACATCAACTTTACCCGGCGGTCGTACGAGCGTGTAAACACTGTTACATTAAATGAGACAATTCCGTTGCGATTAATTTGGTCGTCTTATTTTGCAAAAGGCTTTCTACTTGGAGGTTCCAATACCTTTAGTCATAAGTCTACACATGTTAAATAGTCATGATAGTCTCAGGATCAGAGTTCAATCACAGAGGCAAAACAGAGAGAGAATGACACGACACATCTGCGGCCCGGGCACTAAAACTCAAAAACTTCCAACAGAGATGCCAACATCCATTGATCTTGGGTTCGAGTCCCAGATTCGTCCCAGTTATAGTCATTGCTTTTTTGGTGAGCATCTACTGAGTGATCCACGCTGGAATGTCCTTCCGCATGACGCAGACAGGCCGTGGCGAAGATGTAATACTAAAGGGCGCTTCACACCAACTCACTCACTAACTCAAATTCCTGACTCGGGGATGGAGGTTAGCAGATGTAGATGAGGTAGTCTGTCGCACAGACCCTCATACAAATATATCCAACACAGCCCAGGCAAGTCTATAATGTTTGACAAGTCTATATTACTGCAGTATCACGAACATGAAGAGAGTCTCTGGGGTCCTTTATATTATATATAGATAAAAAAAATTTTGTACGACGTGTTCATTTCAGAGACTAGATGTTAGTCCATACATAAGGTTCAATGCATCATTAATGCATTGATTCACCCAAACTGTCAGCACATCTTCCAAAATCATGCCTCAACAGCTGAAAATACAAACACCTTTTGAATCGTTCATCAGATGGCTAAGCAAGGATATCATAACTAGATTTTAGCAGGGGTTAACTGGGACATATGACGCTGTGATGGAATACCTATCTATCTGTGGGTGATTATGGCAGCAACGGTGCATATAATAACACCACGCAGTATCAACAAACAAGCTAGGGCCTAATCAACAACCCTGTAGTGGCCCAGTAGCAGACCGCCTTGACCGTGACGTAGGCGGTGTGCTTATCTCAGGGCTTAATTAAGGTGTCTGTGGGAGGCTACGGTTCTAATTATCATGAGAGGTAGTTGGTGCAAAACATTTCACGAAGCCCTTCTACCTTCATATTCATCACTGGCTCTCGATTTAACTAGTAAGACAACACGTACGGGTCGTATCAATTTGAAACGAGATGCACATTATACATTTTAACGTTATCTTTGAGATAAACACTCTAACCATATTAAACTGACACCTTCTAAACTGCTGAAAGGTTTAGATATCTAATTCATTTCACGACGTAAACCTAACGCAAGGTATAACGAACGTCCTTAGGCAACTGATAATTGGGTACATGTTTCGCGAGGAAAGACTGTAAGATGTAGTATTATATTCTGCCACTTAGTAGGATAGCGTCCGGCAAGTCGAGGAGCTTATGGCGTCTTTAATTTCCTATGAAACGACGAAAGGTTGTTGCACTGGGAAACCTCAAATTTCCCCTTAAAGTTACAGGCTATCTAATGTGACAGAGTTGACGTTAGGCACATCATTAGATAATATCGCCGTGGGGTGAAGGCAGGGTTGAGAAAAAGTGTTGAAATTAACACCGACAGATCAATTGCCTTCGGGCAACTGAGGGCAGTATTTATTTTGTGTTCTCATGTCTACGTTTGGAAGATGTGAAATATAGTTGTTAGTTGACTGAACGTTCGTGATGAAGTAAATAATGGACTGTAAGACCGATCTCTCAAAAAGAGATTGCTTTTATACATCCGTTGAAATAACCCATTCGCATACGTTATAAAAGTCATGAATCATCTTCTCCGATATTTGATGAAAATAATAATGACATTCCTACACATACGTCTTGAGTGATGAGACATTGTCATCGTGTTGGTGATCAGGTGACACATATACTGGTTAAAACAAGACGGGTAAAGGGAAAGAAAAAACGAGTGTGCGTGTCTCAGATTAACAGTAATAAGTATTTTACAAGTATGTGTTGTTTTATGTCTAACGCGAAGGCCGCCTCCGTGGTCTAATGGTAGAGCGTCCGCCCGGAGAGCGGAAGGTCCGGGGTGTCAAGGGTGGGAAGAATACTAAGCACTTGGGGAAGTATGGTTTTAGGCAATATTACAGAGGGGACACATTAGACATGGGCTTCACGCATTTTACTCATGTGGGGAATCAAACCTGGGCCTTCGGCATGACGAGCGACCGCTTTAACCTCTGGGCTATTTCAACCACCCCTCATGGAGTGCAAGAGTACTGTTCCACATACGACAACTTGTAATTAAACCGTACCGGTCCTGTACGCGAATATAGTGTTGAGACGATCCTGCAATGGGGCTAGGAGAAACACATCACATCACATCACAACACAACACAACACACGAGGAAATGCTCAGAAGCAGCATATGTATGATAATACATTTCGTTCTGACTCTCACAAAACTGCTGTCAAACGTGTGAGGATGATGGGGAATATTACCATCTACAATTGTCTTATAACAAAACATACGGGCGTTCTTTCATACGACCGAATAACCTAAAACCATTATCATCCAATCATGTAAAAACATTGACACATCGTCTGACATTACCAATGATTTTCATCTTCGACGTTTTCCACCAGGGTTCCAAAACAGACGCGAAAGACAACACTTCTTCCGCAGATAATGAGATAACAATCGTCAGAGTTACGTACACATCTCTCACCAGACGTAAAACATGGGTCCACAATCATAAAGAAGGTTAACTCTGACAGATTGAAAATATAACGAAATGATATGTACATTAAATAATAGTTAAATACACAGTGATAAATCGTTCGTCACAAGCCCAGTTCCAAAACAATACCTCAGATTTACAGTAACACGCACTGAAGCATTGGACGAACATATGACTGAAAGACAATACCACCTTGCGGACATAACTGTCCAGCCTGGCAAACTATATTCAGTTCAGTTTGGCGGAAGATATGCGATGTGTTCTATTCGAATTAATCCAATTATTTGACAACACCGTGTCTACTCTCAATGTGTCAATCGACGATGCATCTGTCGGCGCGATACAAAAAAACATTTCTCTGAAGGTGTAATCATGCATATGGACCAAAATAAGAAAATTCATTTATTCATCGTTTCCGAAGAATATGTACTATTTGGTATATATTTAAGCCGATAATAGATACAGCCTGAATAAGATCAGTCTCCGACACAAACAAGTGCTGTAGTCAGGAGCGCGGTTCTCTTACTCTTTGATGGATGAGTTGACAAATGCAAACGTCATCCCATACAGTAGAACAAAGCTTACCCTCGGAAACAGGCATCTGGAAAACGATACATAGATAAATCCCGTTAAGTCCGGGTGTCAGTTTTCAGAATAACGGACATTTATCCCACGATAGATGGAGATTTTATTCCTAAGTTGTCTTCCCGAGACAGTGCCAAGGGATGTCTTTGTCGGTAGTCGCCATCAGAGGAACAATATGCTGGAATGAGTACTTGTAGTCTGGGGAATTACTAGCACAATGGAAATGATCATGAGCAAGACACATGTGTGTAATCATCTAGTCAACGGAAAAGGACAGTCTGTTTAACCACAGATGTATATCTAGAAACCTATACACGAAGTCCGCATGGTAAATCAAACTCATATAACGAAATTATGATACATTTTATTAAAACGTCATTTCAATCTTACCAGATGCATATGAACGAATGATTGTGATAGCGCATATCCTGATTTTTCAAACAAAATGACACACGGGATAAGAAAAGTTTGATGGATTGAAATAGCCTTTCAGAGTTCATGACACGTTGTTTTGTGGCGTTCGCAGGAACACTGATAACATGGGGCAAACTCCGCATCCTTCTGATAACCCCGAGGTTAAACATGACGAGAGTAAGACATGTGTAATAGGAAACAGACAAGGGCAGAGGACAAGAGGGCTAACTATCTCGCCGCTACTGGGGAAATTCCAGAGCTGAGGAGAAATACTTCAAGTCGCCGGTCAGAATGTGGCCCATGGCTCTATCAGCCGTCCATTACTGCTGTCAAAACCATAATCCTCTTTCCTGTTATTTTAGCCAGAGGCGTCATAATATTGGAGTGGTCAGATTTGATGAAGTTCGCCATCGATTTCACGTCAGCATGTGACTTCCGTGACATTTACTTGTGATCGTTCCTGGCACAAAAGACGGAATTGTAGGGTTTCCTTGCCGTAATTGCAGTAAACAGGCATGACTGCAGATTGCATGAGTTTGACCTTACTACAGAAAGACAGGGATTGTGGAACTATTTAAGTGACTGAATACCAAAAATATTAAATTTGAACGTGACTACGGCGGAGATTTATGTGTGTGGAAAGGGTTTTTAGCGTATAGCTTATAGTTATACTTTCGGCGTAACAAATATTCATTTATCAGTCTGTCGAAATCCAATTTGTACAGTTTTGAGTTGTTTCATTGCAATTGCTTAAATTACATGTATGAGATAAACTTCTAAACATCTAGCCAACATTAATTATTTAATAATTTTAAAAGTTTAACATTTTCGAGACAGTGACTTGGATTTCTTGCCGTTTTGAATAGTACACATTCTGGTCAATACATGTTGCCGATCCTGTAGAATTAATACCACATAATAAACCAAATAATCGAATTCTCAAATTACATTTTCAGCCTTGGGTAAAATATTCCCAATATGTCTGTCTGATATTGACTAACGAGTCTGAAGGGATGGACCGGGGAGGTAGACTCTGACAACCGCTATTGTTAATGCTCGTTTGACAGTGAATAATTCCTATCGTGATTGGCACAGATTGGGCATAGGAACAGACCAGGCTCGAATTACACCCAGGGCGTGGCAACATGGGAACCGTGTGGCATTTGGTTGCTAAGATGAACAGGAAGCCAGAGACGGGGGGAGAAAGATATTGGTAACAAGAACGGGTCCTGTTTGTTGACGATACAGTATTCAATTATTCTCCAGCGGAAGGGGTATAAGTCTTAATAAGAGGTGCAATGTCACGGCAATGTGATAACAGAGGCGCTATGTTCACGCAGTTCATTCAGCTGTCATAGATAGGAAATGGTTATCCAACTGAAAGAGTAAGACACAGACATAAACACAGGGGCATATTTGAAAAAACTTAACCTTCACCCTTTCAAACAGTCGGGGGCCTAAGCAATATATTGCACGCATGTATATTGTAACGGGCAGGAAGAATATGATTATTTTTCTGAAATGTCTAATCCTTTTATGCGTCTTCTCGTTCTCTGATGCGGTGTCACTCTATGTTTGGTTGTGTTGGAATACCGATATGTAAATATTTACAAAAATCATTTTTATCTAGCAGGCCGATAATAAAATTTATAGATAACATAAGGCATGTGGAGATAGAAGTGTCCAAATTGTCAAATTCCTTGTCAGCAAATTACATGGCTTTCTTCAAAGACTAGAGATAGAGGGTGGAAACATAAACAGGGCTGCGATTGCTGTTTACTCGGGGAACCTGTATCCATGCAATGCGGTGCCGGCCACCATATACAAATCCCCGTGTGTCCGATATGAAAAGGGGGAATCTTTTATTTGTTTACCCTTTGGGAAATTATTACCGGAAGCTTTGCGATAGACACTCTTCACTTTCATTTTGTCTGGTTGAGACAGCAGTTTATGATACCGGTGGGTCTGGCTTGACGAAGGCTCGCCTTTATCTGTTTACAGCTAGTGTCATAAACTGCCCCCAAAATACAGGTCAAACATACACTTGTATAGTTAGAACAATAAACAATTGGTTGGTCGGACCAAATGCCGACCGTCATTGAAACTGATGCCTAATCATTCTGACAAGGCCCATCTGGCCATTGTAGACCCATGGACATCACTGAACCCTCAGGCAATTATACAGTTTGACATGATTTGTCTTTTGTTTGTTCTTTTCTGTGGACACAGTTAATAGTCCTGTTGTAAAACCATTAGCCATTGTTTGATTTTATTTGGCCATTTACGTTTGTGTCAATCCTTAATTGTATAAGAGCACGACACATAATGTGAGCCTTCTGACCTTCAGCAGAATATGCCTTGTAAGCACAGCCTTGACTGACAGCAAGAGATTCGTGGCACAGGCTATGTGGCTATGTGTCGATAGGTCTGGCTTCGTTTGACAGGAAACCTGGCCGCATTTAAGGGTCAAGCCGTAAAATAAAATGTCAACACTGACGCCTAGAATATGATTAATCATACACAATGGTCGGAAGAATATTGAATAGATTGCAAAAAAGCAGTTTTATTTGCCGAAATCATTGAGAGCAGTTACATAGGGGTTTGTCTTTTTTCAGCCTTTGCTACCTAAAGCGTTGAAATAGTCCACATTCAGCAGCCACCCGTGAACATTTTTGTAATAATCCGCAGACTGTCTCAATTGTGAAACAATGGGTCGTTATGGGGCGGGCAAGGGATCCTAATGTTGTGGCACGTATCACCGAGGCTTTCATCGAGGTTGGACAACAATACCTTGGTGTGATTTGTTCATGTTTAACATAGGCGAAGTAATGCTAATTGGGGCAAGACGGATATCTTAGTTTGACAGAAGCTTTTGTTCTGTTGAAAGAACCTGAAACTGTTGACGGAAGAGCCAGAGACCAGTTCTGAGAATTTCAAACCTTTCCTTGTTAGATAGACTTTCATTTCATAAACACATATACAAAGACATCATATTTGCACTACCGCGATATTGCAATGACACAGTGGCAGTGGTGATCATAAAAAAAAATCTGGCATCACACCACACATACAACTTCAAACTGTTTTGGTCGTACACGTGTTGTAAGCAATGCACATAACACCAGGTACTCGGTGTAGCACGAACTTTATCAATTCTCTCAGAATTGCAAAACTGACGCATCGGATAATCTCAACCATGCATATTTCTATTAACCAAATAAAATTTTATCCGGGGTTCATTAAACAGCTGAGGACCGGGTTTATCACGTTTTAATTTAATAGCAAGGCTATAAACCTATCTCCTTGCGGTACAACCACTGTGGTATCGCCAAGATAAAACATAAATATCGTGCAGAGACGGTCTGCAATCGGGTTTTATCTGACATAGTTTAAACAGTTGGAGTGCTTTGGAGTGGTCTCTATGACAAAGATTCTTTTCACAGGAAAAATATGCTGGGCAGGACACGGTGATATTTCCGTGAGAACATATTTCAAGTCAAGCCACTTGATGTTGTTTGCTCAACTCGACGGTATTTCATACACAGAACAGGTCTTCCCCTTTGCCAGGAGATAAGGTCAAGTGTTTAGGGGTGTAGGAACCACACATGCCTCCCTTGAAATTGGCTGGAGATGTTGTTGTGGCATGATTGGGGCACTTGGTTTCAAGAGAACTGATACTGATAATTAATAGACGTCATCAAATCAGGATACTATCCCAGAAATCGGAATGTTTACCGAACCTGCACGGGTGGAACTGCTTTTTAATTGTCCTTCCTTATTACATTAGTAAATGAGTGAGTATGGTTTTACGCCTCCTTTAGCAATATTCCAGCAATAGCACGGCGATGGACACCAGAAATGAGCCTAACACGTTGCGCCCATGTGTCGTATCGAGCCCGGGTCTCCGGCGTGACGAGCAAACGCTTTAACAACCAGGCTACCCCATCGCCCTTCTTACATTAGATCCGTTTTATTTTATAAATCGTCATCTGTGTGAGATCAGACATGCTTGATTATGAATCGTTGATATTTCGAAAATCTGTGACAGCTGCGTACCCGTATAGAGAGTCTAACACAACACACTTTAGGAACCTAGAGTGAGGGAGTTGATGTTGGTTTACTCCGCTTCATGGTATTTCACCTACAAAAACACCACACTATTCTGTGGTTTCCGGGTCAGGCAAACCATAGACTTCTAGTATGAGAACGATGACACAGAATAGGTAAACAACTTTGGAATTAAGGGGGCAAGCACGGAACACTGGTCAGCTTTTCTGCCACAATATGCACATGGTGGACCGAGGACCTATTCTACCTCGTAGTCTGTCATACAGACCCTGAAACAAATATATCCAATACAGCCCATGCAAGTCTATGATTACTGCACTATCTGAAAATGAAGAAAGTCTCTAGGCTCTTTTTTTATTATATTTCATAATTAATTTAATAACTGGTTTTTTTCTGTAAAATAGTTCATTTCAGAGACTAAATGTCTGTCAATCGACCTCTGGACCCAGGAGAATACAACAACGAACCAAAACCATCACCAGTACGCTTGCTGCCTACGAAATCGATACAAACCACATTTGAGAATTGAGAAATCCTTTTATTAAAATAAACTCTTAATTCATGATCTCATTGAACAAAACCGTGTTTCCAAAAAGAAAAACACCACTGCTCATCAAACCTGAATCGGACTTCCTAATATAAGAAGAAATCCATTTAACATGTTTAAAGAGCCAGACCCCCCAAAAATTAATTATGTTTGCTAATTTCACGGTGCGGGGATCCTTAATACAACATTGGCAGATTTGCGCATCTGAAAAAAATCCAATTTATTTGGCTAAGGGAAGGCTTCAATTTATACCCTAGTCCGATCCTGTGTTTATTGTATTCCTTCATCTCCTGGGATTTCGTTAGGAAATGATGATCCAGATCCGCTTTCCAGCAGTCTCCAGGCAGTGAAGAAGTTGTCTCCACAATTGTTCTTAATAAAACATTGTTTGTAGGCTAGGTCCTCCGCCAACAGGTCAACAGTGAAGGTCAGATTACGTTACTGTACAACATATAGCTACTTCTAACAAGAGTACGTAGACCACAGACAGCTTTGAAAGGTGAGGTGATGTGAAATGGGCCAAGATTATTGCACTTATATAGCGACGTGCATGCACTTGTGTGTGTGGCTGCTTGTACTAGTCCGGACTGATGCCGATTAATAGTGCTAGCTCACTGAGATACCATGCCACAGTTCAACATAAATACCCCACTCAGACACAGTACACTGACTCCGAGCCGACCAGTCCTTGTTTTAGCCCCTTAATGCCGAGCGCTAGACAGGGTAACAACAAGTACCATTTTTTAACGTCATTTGGTATGACGCGGTCGGGGATCGAACTCCGGACCTTCCACTCTCCGGACGCTCTACCATTAGACCACGGAGGAATACTTGGTGTTATGTGGTCAGATATGGTATTCGCGTGTGTGTATTATTGATGCTCGTCATTACGCAAATAAATGCGTATTAACATAACATCGTATCAACGAATGCTCGGAGCTAAACGGTTAAAGCCTCGTTTAATGCATGCTCAGTTTGTGGACTACCATGAAACCATTGCATATCACACAACGATCTGATCTACCGGGTACCCATTCGCTGCTGGGTGGATAGAGGCGTTTTGTATTTAGAAAAAGCAAAAGCCACACGACACTTTCATAAATCATAAGAAGTATCTACTAAAAACGGAGTCCATTGTACGATTCCGAGGTACTTGGTATGACAACGCGACATGCTTTATTACACGTGTTTCATTGTGGGGCAGGACCGAAGCCCAAATTTACCGATTGAGGCCACAACCCAGCTACTCTACACCACCAGCGTTGCCGAACTGCACGTGAACTGTGCCACTGCCATTCATGGCATCATTCTGACAGGTCTGAGCGATATTCCACCAGGACAAGCCGAACAAGTGCACTGCCCTCTAGCTGGCCACTGTTTAAAACGTCAACGCCAGACAAAAATCAGTTTCGATTATCTGCCGACATAAGTCCAAGTTTAAGAGTAAAAGGTAAATAAAAACAAAATGAATGGATCGCTTAAAATCAATTGTGACACCAGGTGTTCGCGGATAGGGTAAGCACGTCCAGAGAGATGCGGCTGTGTCTTAACTGCAAAAATGTCATAGAAGATGAGAAGCAAATCCTTTTATTCTGTCCCCTTTACAACGAAATACGTTTTAGCCTCATCAACAAGTGCAATAGTTTATGGATAGATTTTACTTCTTTGACAGAGCAAGATAAATATATTAGGATTCTGTCAACTGATGACCTCACCTTTTACTGTGCCAGAACCTGCCATGACATTTTATATACCCGGAGGAATATTTTATATCATTGAGTCTTAAACATTGTATTGTATATTAATGTATGTATATTTCAATATTTAGCTTTTGCTTTTTTTTTACTATGTGCCTGTTTACAATGTACCGTCTCCTATAAATCGCTGTGCGATTGGTTGTATACAACTTTAATGTAACTATATTTTTAATTTGTTTTAACAAAAATGTGGTATACAAGTGAGACGTTAATAAAATCTTCTTCTTCTTCTTCTAGCTCTACTGTCAGTACCCGCCACTCACTCAATTTGCATCACAAGTAACGCGGTGCATGGCCCCACACGGCACAGCGACAAGTCCAACGAGACCGGGATTTTGTTGTGTAATGATTTAACGTTAAGTTTTCGCAGATGGAACCTGATACTAGAGCTTCAGGATAAGCATTTTCAAAGAAAGTATTTTCAAGGTCAAAAACGGAGGGCACGAAAAACATTGTTTGGGTAACGCTAAAAGTTCAAATTAGCTGTGTATTTCTTCATACACTGAGGGTCATTGCCCGTCGACAAAAAAACGGATTAAAATACAGATTCCATAACTCCAACACCAGCATACCAGACCCACTCGGACGTTCAACCCTTTGTTTCTTCAGTTGCTGTGGATTCGCTTGAGTAAAGTCTTGGTATGTGAAAGGAACGTTATACAACGCATTGTAGAAATGCACCCATCTTCACTATTTGTCTGCCAGGTTTGAAAACGTTGGCATATTTTGACATCTCGCTTCAGTTGTAGAACATTTTGTTTACCTTGCCCACTGAAATCTCTGGAATTTTTATTGACAATCCCCTTGAGTGTTGTACAAGTGTCTAGTAGCTACAGGAGATAAGTCAGCCCCACTGTGAAGTAATCTGATGTAACATTTACACGTCATGCAAAACCATTAGCAACCACCTGGACCTCAGAACCAGAGGCGGGCGAAGAGCTGGGTATGGCAAGAAGTGCATGTGTGTGTGTGTGTGTGTGTATGGGGGGGGGGGGGGGGGGAGATTGCATTGAGCAGGGCTGGGCTCTTTTGTTTTTGACTCATACCTAAGTCGATGTTACAAAATGCAATTTTCTTGAACATGACACGAAACATACTTTTAAATGTTAATACGAAATTACTGCATGGTCACTTCAACTAGACATAAAACTTCTTCCAATATTGTGTAACCCAATTCCGACAAAATTGCTTACATCGTACATAGTCTTGTGACACTATCTCCTCGTGTCAAACTAGCCCGTTTATCTATCAAGCTAGATAATAGTTTGGGTCTATTAAAACCAGCGAACACCTGCATGTTCCGAGAATGTAGCCAACATGTTCGCGATCCCGCGCTTTAGTCTGCAGGAAACACGACATTCTTTACAGAATAGTCCTCATCACTGCTAATGCTTAGAACATGTGACGTCAACCCCCACAGCGTTGATTTCCTGACCCCCTCCACAAGGCCTACAATTACTATGATTAAAGACAAACACAATACGTGGCTATCTGCTTAATTTCCCTCGCCACTGTACCTCTAATTCATTAGGTGTATGACTTGTGAAATAAACGTCCCTTGGATTGAAACCATCACCTCCCAAGAACAAATTATGTGCATCTTGATGAATGGAGATGCATTGATGGTTGCAGTAGACATATGTTTTTCATAATCCATGTCATACATGACACTGGGACCCCTTATCTTGGAGAATCAACATCATGGGTATTACTGCCATTTTCACACGACCTGTGTAACAGCGAGCATTTCACAAAGAGGAGGTAACTCTTACCTGATGTATCCCATATGCTGATCTGTATCCTGTAAGTCTCTGATACATTATAGGTGGATGTGAACGTATCAAAACCGGTTGGTGTGTAGGTCTGAAAAAAATCATCAAAAGGGATTCATCATTTGAGTCTAATACGAATGAGAAATACGAGCAAGACGGATTAGAAATTCAAGGGAGATAATTGGTAAGAAATCACGCGAGGACTTTGTCAGGGCTCATATATCAATCAGCCCATCTTAGATAACTATGAAAATATTTTCACCCACTCCACAAGAGAAGTCGGAAGTTTGGCATGCTTTCAAAACAGCTGATAACCATGAAAGCCCGCATGAAATGGTCGAAGACGTGTCTGGAAGGCAGGTGAAACATCTATTACTGTCTGCATCTGAACACGGCGCATACTTTGTAGATGCTTTGTGGCTAAAGCCTCCAGCAGAATTCCCATCAATCTGACAGTGACAACTGCGATGCTAATCAAGCAATAATGTGAAAAGGGCACAGAATATTGCAATAGGTGAAAGTATTCTTAGAATCTGGATCCCGGTTTTTTCCACATTCTGTAACAGATCCTACTTATGTAGTGTAAAAGATGGTGGACTATTATTGGGTGAGGTGAAAGGGGTTTAACGTCGCGTTCAAGATTATTGCACTTACATTGCGACGTGCATGCACGTGTGTCTGTATGTGGCAGTTTGCACTAGTCCGGACTAATGCCGATTTATAGTGCTAGCCCACTGAGATACAATGCCGCACTGAGACACAGCATACAGACTCCGACCTGACCAGTTCCTATTTTACCCTCTCAATGCCAAGCACCAGACAGGATAACAACAAGTACCATCTTTTAACGTCTTTTTGAATGACGCGGCCGGGGATCAAACCCAAGACCTTCCACTCTCTGGGCGGACGCTCTACCACTAGACCACGGAGGCGGTCTGGTATACGACTGACAAACAAACGAATATGATCATGAAGCCAAAGTATGGCCAAATGTATATCACCCCATTATTCGTTTGTACGATGAAATTATTGAAATTGCAGCCTAACGGAATAAATACACATTTCACACAGAAATCCTTTGGGTTTTAGTTTTAACAATAGAAGGACCTGTTTCCTTGTCCAAATTAACAGCGATGTCATAATGGCACTTTAGCTGTTGTCAAAGACTAGGATAGCCGTTTATACGCATTGCGGCTCATTGGTGTTGAAGACATTAATTTACGAGACATTTGATATATTCTCATACAGTTTCAGTGTAGCGTGAAAAGCTCATGTACACAGCTCTCTAATGAATCGAAGCAATCCTGTATCACACTCCACATTACACGGCCAAGTTCTACCGCCAGCCATAACGCTATTCATCTAATGAACGGACCAGTTCCACCGACTTAACTTATGCCTAATTAATTTTCCCAAAGTCGGCAGTCTCCGGTAACGGGCTCGCGCCTGGCACGAGACGAGGTTCAGATTAGTTCATACCAAAACACAAAACAAGTTATGTGACTATGCTACTTAGCGCTCATATATTAAAACAGGTGCACGTATTGACTATCCCTGACTCTAGATTCAAAACACATCATATAATTAATGACCTTAACAAATCATGAAAAAAGTTTCAAAGTAGTTTTCCGGAGAGCCTTCCTCGCTAGGACTTGCTGTTCCATTTTTTGTACCTCGATGTTTGAATTTTGGAATCAAGTGAAGTGAGTGTGGACAGATTGCGATTGTGTACATATCGTCAGTCTCAAATCGGCTTGAAGGATGATTGTGAGAACGAACGATGCTGCTGTCATCATTTATGCTGACTTCAACAATTATCCCACGAGGGTTCGTTGTAGCTTACATCATACCGTCAGCGCCATGCCGTTGTAGCTATGGTTAACTTGATCATATGATATAGATTTGCATGGATTTAATTAACTGATGCTTGTGGTGTATTGGTGCATAATTCTAGTTTTCGCAAATTCCGTCAGACATATAATCGAAACAGTTCTGGAGACTGGAATTAAGCAGGACTAAATCCGTCCTGCAAAAAAACCCCATCAGCAAATTGCCGATGGCATTTAATCAATTCAATTAAAGAAAAGAAAATTGGCTGATTTCCCTTGCTGAAGCCATTGCTTGACGATTGTAACCTGGTACGTATGCATCCATATTCAGGGCTCAGCGTAAGCAGTATGTGCGCCCAGATTGAGTATGTTTATAACACCTGCAGATGTAGATATTGTAGACACAATATCCATAGCTTAATTTCAAAGTTACTTTACCAAGGTAACATTTTCTCAACTTTTTAAAAGTTTTGACCTGGAATTGTCTCACAAACATTCGGGGTCAAACGGAGAAGTGACGTAGCCCAGATCATGTGTATACAGATTGTGTTCTAACGTCCAAACATCAAACGTGCAGAATCTAAGAATCTATTTCAAACTCCTTGCATAGGTTAAACTCATCGCAAAAAAACACGTCCTTGGCAATTCTGTTCCACGGGGATCTAAACACACACTTCCTAAAGTAATGACATTTAAGCCTATTGCGTGGCCAACACATGCCAGCGATAACGACCCCAGATGTCAGCGCTAATTACCCACGTGATTTGGTTTATTTTACAGCAAGGTTAAATTTACCATATAATCAGCTCCATGACAGGCTAAGGTCAACGGTCAACAAACTCAAGAATGGCTTATGTTGATGTAACCAACATGTAACATTACGCCTGTCATCCGGTGGTTCAGTATTCCTTAGACTGACATTTGGTCCCAGAAATAAAGTTATCTTATTTACAAATCTATATCTACAAAATAAAAAGAGTAAAATCCAAATGGGCCCTCAAACAATCGTTAATTTCAGGAGCTGAGGCAATCTAGGCAAGCCAAATCATTCTTGACTTGTGTTGAACTCCTTTTTAAGTTTCTTCTTTAGGGTCTGGGTAGTGCTGCACCATGACTGTGGAATATATTTATTTTATGAAATATAAAAAAAACTCATACAAAAGCAATTATAGTCAGCTCTAGCTGGCTCTATGAAATCAGCATCGGGAATTTTATTAATTTTTTTAGAGTCAAGAAGGGTATAGTGTGATATTAAGATTTCATAGAATAAATGTTAGTCTAGGGTCTGTGAGACAGGCTAAGTATTCCTGAGAGAATTATATTTTGTTAATATGAGATTTCATAGACTAGTTGTCATCTTGTGTGAACACCAGAGAGTCAGCGAAAGTCAACTATGAGACTGTGCCGCTAATGTAGCGAGTGTGTCATCATGCGTTAAAAGACGTGTTAGTGAGTGTGTCGGGTGCTGCTTACAGTTAGCGAGCGTGTCACCATGTGCTTCAGAGCGTGTCATCATGTTTCGTACTGTGAGTGAGAGTGTCATCATGTGCTGACGATTGTGTCATCATGTGCTGTAAGTATGTCATCATATGTTACTGCTAACGACTGTGTCATGTGTCATTTACTGTTAGCGAGCGCGTCATCATGAGCTAGAAATCTTGGCATGTGCTTGTGGTTGTGCCATCATGTGTTACTCCTAACGACTGTCATGATGTGCTAGTGTGTCACCATGTGCTTCTGAGCGTGTCACCATGTGTTAGAGAGTGTGTCATGTGTTAGAGAGTGTGTCATGTGTTAGAGAGTATGTCGTGTGTTAGAGAGTGTCATCATGTGTTAGAGTGTGTCGTGTGTTAGAGTGTCATGTGTTAGAGAATGTGTCATCATGTGCTAGAGAGTGTGCCATGTGTTAGCGAGCGTCTCATCATGTGTGAGTAAGTTATGTGTGCAATGAGTGTGTGATACGGCGTGGGTGCCATCATGGGTGATTGTTCATCATTCAACCACGCGTCAGTGTGAAGGGTCTGACACCCTGTTGTGGACATACAACCAACACTTCATAGTTCTTGACGGGGTAGCACAATAAAAGAAGCACAAACACCACAGGGGTAGAATTAACAACAGCAGATACAGGGTTGAGACAAATCAGGATTAAACAAATCTACACACATAAGTACTTTCTCGTTCTCGTTGTCGTTAAAAGGGTATTGCGTTATTCCTTCTAATCTCCGCAACCACGTGGCAAACACATGGGCTCCCTAGCCCTGCCCGCAGCAGGACATCAGCATGTTCGCAATAGGAAGAGATGAATGCTGATTGTATTCTTGGTCAGGCAATGTTCGGGCTGGGTATTTGACTTGCACCAACTTGAACGTATTGAGTTTCTGCACGCAACAGGCTGTTGGACAGAAATCTATGTTTTCGTTGAAGCTTCAATGTATCAGATGGAGTAGTAGTAGTAGTAGTAGTAGTAGTAGTAGTAGTAGTGGTGAGTGAGTGAGTGTGGTTTTACGCCGCTTTTAGCAATATTCCGAAAATATCACGGCTGGGGACACCAGAAATGGGCTTCACACATTGTACCCATGTCGGGATTCGAACCCGGGTCTTCGGCGTGACGAGCGAACGCTTTAACCACTAGGCTACCCTACCGCCCCAGTAGAAGTAGTAGTAGTAGTAGTAGTAGTAGTAGTATTAGCCTTGCTCCGAGGTTTCATTGAAAGAATATTCCACTTATTGCATATTGGTAATCAACAAGACCGCATAGACCAAAAGTAGTCTAAGCACGTCAGTATTATATTATCAAACATATTTTTGTAGAAGCAAAACAAGTAGATTGCATACAAACTTTATGGTAGACAGTTCGGGTTAATAGGTCAGTAAATAGTCCTTTAAGCCTCTGAGTAGAAATATTGGTAGTAGTAGGACTAGTAGGAGTAGTAGGAGGAGGAGAGGAGGAGAATCTTAGTTACTATAAGAATGTGGCACCCTGTGATTGCTCACTCTTAAAAAAACCTACATTCTATCATACACAGCACTCATATCAATGTTCATTCTGTTGTCCCAGAATCAGCCTGGGAGCGTCATTGTCACCGTCTACGATATGTCTAATCTCGTTTACATAATCTATAACACAGCTGGGGGAAGTATGCGAGTAGTTGGACGTTTCCGCGGCGTAGCCGGATCGTAATGCACATATGATGGGTGGGGATGGTCCAGTATGTTACAATATTTCTCCACCACGACAGTCTCAGCGTGCTAGCGAGTCGTGCCTTTCTTAGGACGCGGAAGTCAACTTGACAATTCTGGAAGTTTGGTAATTAAAAACGCAGACTTCCGGTAATTTGAGCCGCAAGGCACGAATCCAGGCAAGTTTCCCACACTCTACGAAGGACACTACCACCCAGACAAGTTGTGTAATTTGAGAACTTCATATGAAGGAAAGTAAAGTTCTCGAGTTGTTTCATCGCTAAGAATGTTTATTTTTAGACGTTGATAAAAGGAACATACAGTCATGGTGTGGGTTCTCCACAACCAAAGGGCTTCTACAACTTTGAAGAATAATTTGCAGGTCTGTGTGAAGTAACAACAAATAGGAAGACTAGGGCATAAAGGATGGGCCTTTAATTATAGCCGAGGCGGTGATTTTTCATTCATGAAGTACTTCTGCGACCCTTCCGAACAGATGCTCCTTTTTCATGACCCTCCCAACAGCCAAGTTTGTTGTCATAAAAATCATAATTACTTTGAAAATAAGGTTACCTTCACACCCCTGTCACCTTTGTCATATGTGACGACAGTCATTGAAATTCATAATAGTTTTTGTTTGTGGTTTAACGCCACACTCCGTAATATTCCATCTATATGACGGCGGTCTGGAGATAATCGTGACAGACAATCCAGTGATGGACATCATGAGCATCGATCCACGCATTTAGGCTACGATGACATGCATCAACGAGCCTGACCATCCGACCCTGTTAGTCGCCTCTTACGACATGCTTAGTTGCCTATTAAGGCAAGCATGGGTTGCTGAAGACCTACTCTACCCCGGAACTTCACGGGTCACATCAAAGTGACGGCACTGTTCTCATACCAAGTTTCATCTGTCTGATCAGTTTAGTTTTAGAAACCTTTCACGAGAAAACAACACAAACAAGCACAAAAACTTGCAAAAAGCGGAGCAGAGTGTGATGCCCCCCTCTAAGACCAACAGAAGGCTCCCAGCGAGCAGCCACGCGACGACTCCATGCAGGCGGAACAATCTGCAGTTCACATCATAAATATTTCTTTTCGTCCACGGATGGCAGTTAAGATTTCCAAATATGCATAAAAACAACAACCGTGTCCTTCCAGACTTAATTTGAAAACCGTGAGATGTATGGAATGACGACGCGTCTTACAGTTAGAATGTAAATAGGATGAGGGAGGACAGCAGTGAATGGCGATTGGATGGGGTTTGGTGGGATTGTGTGAGAGCGGTACGGCCGTATTGCGAGGAGACAATTTGAAAGGGGTCCTAAACGAACTTTTTCATAATGTAGTTGTCAATCCTAGACCTTTAACAATACTTTGGGGAAGCAGAAGGAGAAGGAGAAGACTTATTGTGTATAAACACCCAAAGAGAGCAGGGTACAAACATGATCTCTGATGCATAATTTACAATATCTCACCTACACATTTGAGCATCAGGATAAGTGGATGTTTCAGTATGGGCCGATAAAATACAAACCACTCGACTCGCATAAACTGGCGACAGCAATAGTAACGAGTGGGATAACAACATGGAACTGCTGCCATGCTGTTCTCCTTCAGCGACTGACGAATGTTTAAGAATTGTTTCGGATTATTTCTTCTTTCTCCTTTCCCAAACTATCAATTGATTCAGAACAGCAGGAGATGCTAAAACTTCCGAAAAATATCTAATCTGACGACAACTCCATATAACTGATCGTCTTTGTCATCGTAAAAGCGTTTCAGTATCGACCGTTGGGGTAATATACAAGGGAATGGTTCTCAATAATCAGTTTTAGCAGCTCAACCAACACGAACAGCAATAATAAGGTGAAATGGCGTCCATTTCACGAAACTGCATACACGTCTATGGGTCCTGACACTAGTAAGGGGCAATATTGGCAGCCAACCCCGAACATAATGTCGGCTGATTGTCTTCTGTTATTGCAATTTCATGAGCAGACGACACGAATTTTCCCGCGCCTTATGATAGCAGACGAGCAACTGCACGGGCCGTCTATCTGCAGGCATGACTACCGCGCGGGGCTTCAAATGTCCCATTACAACGTTTGGTGTATAATATGGAGCATTGCAGTGTGTGAAAGTGTGGGGATGTTACAGTTGACCTTTTAACTACACGGTGTATATGTTGGATAATTGGATTTCTGCTATATGTTTTTACACATGCTTCTCGTGGGGTTGCTCCATTAAGTGATCTTGTTTTTCGTCATCTGTCACCCTCCTGTCTGCGCAAGACAGCTCAGTGGGCAAATGTCGGATGAACGACGGACGGAGTATAAGTTTAGAGATAGACCGGGATAACACACAATGTTATTGCTCCAGGGCCTCTAACAAGAATATATTGGCATAGTTTGTGGTTATTGCTCAATATGGAGTCCTAAAATCTGTCAACGAAGGCTATAATACAAGATGGATCAAGTTGTTCAGCACGGATTCAAGCACATGTTACCCACTATTAATAGAAGGCTATATCCAAAGGCTAGATCAGTTGGCCCTTTAATACATGTTGTATGAAAACTAATAATAAATATAAAACATCATAAGCTATCCTTGGTTCTGCACGTTTGACGCCTCAGATCCGGGGCACGGTTTGACTGCTGACATTTTGTAAGACACCGTCAGATTAATGATGTTATGTTTGACATTTCCGGAGCGTCTGCCAGTTTCGACAATCTAATGTAATATGACGTTTTCAAATATCTTGAAATTATGAACAAAGTTCAGTAGTATGGTACAGGTGTACGAGTGGAGGTATGTGTCTTCACGTGTTCATAACATGACAACAGGCAGCTTGACAAATTGTCAGAGGCGTTAAGTTTCAGGGCATATTGAAACACATCCATTTTCCTGGACGTTCCTGATTACTTTGAGAGATCATACCTAACTATACCAAGGAGACTGTCGCCACCGCATTGCATCAGATGATTTGCTATGGAAGTCTCTGGGATAGTTAAGAAGTTATAGCCATCAACGCAAGTATTTCTGTAGGTGCAACAGGTACAGTCTTCTCGGACAACTAATGGTTTATGGTCGTCTCTTGGACTGGTAAGGAACTGTCTCAGACGAGTGTGTAAGAGCAACAGCAGATTTCTACATGGCACCGAGCAGAGATAGCATCGATAACACAGGCCTTATCGTCTCACTTGCTGACAGATTGGCAGGTGTTTTGATTTCACTACAGGGTGATTGAGAAGGTCAAGACTGATATATAATGTCCGCATAGTTTTCATATTTGGAAATGATGTAGTCAGCAAATTATAGCAAAATTTGCAAGGTGCAGTAAGGCCTCCGGGTAATACAGCGTTTCACATAATTAATAAAATCAATTGTATGTACAGTTTCTGGTCACGTCACACATCGTATGAAGCGAATTACACATAAATGTTACTGTTAGATAGTTAACATCATGAACTTAAAACAAACCTATCAAAATAAACAAACTGACTCAGTTATTTTATGCCAAATAAGGTAAAACAATGTTGAGCAACACACGTATATTAATATGAGAATTTAAGTTCATTGGTTAGCAGAAAATCCGTAACCATATAATTTTTAGAAATGTGGCCTTATTGCGCTACGAGACACAACAGGGAGCTGATTGAATAAGATGCCCACAGTCCAATAATTTCTGTCCATACTCATCTGCCAGTGTGTCATCTGGGACTTGTTCTAAACCCTTAATAGCGTTTTGTGTCGGAGTTTGATTTTTTAAGACTAAATAGATATTGACAATGCCACGCATGTGAAGAGAGTGGGTGCATTTTTTGTTTAGCGCCGAAGTTCGCAATGTTCCAGCTACATAAAAGAAAGCTGCAATTCAATGAGTCTAAGCAAAGACGTATATACAATATACATATCTATATACGTCATTGGTCTAAGCAAGCCAAATTTAAACCATTGATTGAAGCATGAACGACGATACACTCAATACGGTGCCCGATGACAAGTAATACATTAAGTCAAGTCATTGAGTCTGACCACCAAATCTTCTCTCACCGGCTTTAATGACAGACATGGGACCTATTCGCTCCCACAGTTACATGGGTGAACACATTCATGATGCCTACTCTAACACACCAGGGGCGGTTGGGTAGCCAAGTGGTAAAAGCGATCACTCGTCACGCCGAAGTCCCAGGTTTGATTCCCTACATGGGTACAATGTGTGAAGCCCATTTCTGGTGTCATCCGCCGTGATATTGCTGGAATATTTCTAAAAGCGGCGTAAAACCCAAATCACTCACTCTCTAACACACTGGTCAATACATAAAGACCCGTAAAGGTCCGGGGTAGAATAGGTCTTCAGCAACCCATGCTTGACGTAAGAGGCGACTAACGTGTGGTCAGGCTCGCTGACTTGGTTGATGCATGTCATCGATCCCAATTGCGTGGATCGATGCTCATGATATCAAACACTGGATTGTCTGCTCCAGATTCGATTATTTACAGACAACCGTCATATAGCTGGAATAGTGCGGCGTAAAACAACAAACAACAAACCAACCACCCAATATATAAAATGTCATGTCCAAGTAATATATAATATATTATATATTTATATGTTTCGCAGCTTGGGTTATTATTTCCTCTGCGTAGCGTCACGTGTTAGTCACAAACGTAGTCGTAGTAATCATCGCGGTATAATTGATGGCGAGTGACACTTGGTGTCAATTACGCTGCAATAACACAAGTTGCCAGCACAATGGGATGGTCGGCATCCCTCGGTGCCAGGAGCCATTACCTGCACGTGGTACTGCTGATGGTGTATAAACGTTGATCTCTGTACAAAGACATGACTGTCGGCCATGTATGTTAGGTATCCACAGCAGACAAGGAGACGCATGTCCCAGCCACTGAAACAGTGTGAACCTGCAGCGCGCCTGACGGAGTGGAGGCTGGGAGGTTGGAATGAGACTGGATACTATTTCTGAACTGCTTCATGACATACGATAAAATAGACCAAATAACTTTCTTGTAAAAACTCAAAGCGCCATTAAATAAGAATACAGTTACACGCAATCGGTGCGCGTTTTGAAACAGCTTTATTAATCATTGCTATGTTAACAAATGTCACATTGCTTCTAAAATAAGGTGTATATATTATATTACTAGGTTTGATAATTCCATGACTTGTTCTTGTTGCTGAAGCAATACTGAAGGTCATTCCATGTGATCAGTAGCCCCTCTTCCACGGGATGTTGGATATCAATATGATTTTATTCTTGACCGGGGCTCAATGATATAGAGATGAGGCCCTGAACCAGAAGCTACATTCATTCGTAGAAATGTCATCTGTCCTGGTTGAACGTGTGGAGAAGAGCGGTTTGGTTTGACGCCGCCTTGAACATTATTTCAGAAAAGCCCGAAGTGATGCAGGTAGACTATTCTATCGCTGCTAAGTGATCGGCATACCTCATGTAACTGAAATACTGAATAATCGACGTGTTGTGAGAAGCACAATATGCGTGGATCAACTCCCTCACGTACAAAGTGATGATTTTATTCTTGACCGTGGCTCAATGATAAGATGAGACCTTGAACCAGAAGCTACATTCATTCGTAGAAACGCTATCTGTCTGGATTGGACGTTTGAGTGAGCGGGTTTGGCTTGACGGCGCTTTGAACACAATTTCAGAAAAGCCCTGAGTGATGCATGTGGACGTTGTTGAACGTGCATAACGAAATGCACATAAATCTCGGATAACATAATATGTTTATTCTTGACCGAGGACCAATGGTACAGAGGTGAGACCCTTAACCAGAATCCATATTTAACATTCATTCAACGCGTCGAAATATGTTATCTGTGTTGAAGGGTTGAACTTTGGCCTTGCATGACGAGATGTACAGCTTGATATGGGAGATGGACGTGTTTGAGGGGAAATGGACCGTGATTCCGTAGGGAGCAATAAACTTGTTGCTTCATTCGACAGGAGTTAATTCTAATGGAGCGCGGGGTCCTGTGATGCAACGCGGACAACCCACTGCAATTAATTACAAGCAATACCACCTGTGCCCGCAAACCAGGTGTGTACAGCGCCTTCTCATTTCACAAGAATCTCAGAATCTCTTACTTCACGCCCGACAAGAAGCAGCGGGGCACCTAAATCAAAGATGCTAGACTCAAAGGAAAGATAATTGGGAGTGGAAAGAAGTTACAATCTTTGATACATTGCCTTTCCTAATACACTCTTTCATTCATGTTGAATTTTAGTGTTGTATAATTGAGCGGTACAGCCTGAGCGGATACGTATTTCCTGTAGTTGAGGTGTTCTGCAAGGCTGGTTATTTTGTCCAATTCTGTTGGTGTAACCAAATTTACAAACTACACACCATTAACATATGTTTGATGATGCGGTGGAGTCATGGCTGTATATGTGCCATATATAATTAACTACAAGCTAATAAAAGCATTTAGAAGTTGGGAGTATTAAGAACAGATATATATATATAGATGAACAACTTCTTTATTACAATTAGGAGCGACGTTTCGGTGTAGGTTCTAACACCGTTATCAAGCAAGTATCCATATATCTTATCCTTACTAGTTAATATTCTTTAAATGTCATGATATTTATAATATCGTCTAAACAATCAATTTAATTAACTTAAGTAAGGTAATTAAAATCAACGGCTGAAAGTTGTCATTATGCTGTGTTTAATGAAGTACATCAATGGCCAATTTAAAACATAATTGTTACTTCACCAACCTGGACCTTTACATAATAAGAAAGTCTGACCTAAAATCGAATGTCCAATTAAAGACTACTTCGGCACTATGTAAATATCGTCATATGAAGCGTTGGCATTCTGGTAATTGCTTCAATTCATTAATAATCATTAATCGTGAATGACACATGGCGTACTCCAGGAATGTTGATTCTGTAAACGACCTAACTGCACTCGGCTTTTCCAGGGATGTGTGGCGATGGGAATATGTGTGATTCTTTTTCCTTTGTTTCATGTGTTTAAAGAGGGACTCCGTGACTGAAGAAAAGTAGGGTCCAACCATAGTGGTTCCAGTGCATATTTACGGAGTTGCAAATAATGTACTATGTAAATAGAATGTTTGCCTTTTACGGTGTTGCATAATACAACATTTGCATTTGAATTAAACAAGTATCACTTTAAATGGCCGACTTAAAATGCACACCACGTATCAGTATGTGTTTCCGGGTTTAATTGCAACGAACAATAAACCTAGATCCACAATACTGACGATATTGTACTACACCATTGTCTGTCTTAATTGCCTTTCCGGTAACACATGGTGACCTACATGATTCATGTATTTGACAAGGGTCATGTTACTCCTTTACACTACATGGTGGTCGTCAGGACCTGATACTGAAACGTCCTCAAACTGGCAGGAAGAACGACGTGTGCGTGCATGTGCGTTTGCAAAACTTCTGTACGTGGGCCCTAATCGCTGTCACAGTCCCTCAACCATATGATTTCCCCTTCCACCCAGCCCTTACTGTAATGCTATGGCCCTTAATGAAGCAAGTCCATATTTTCCGCAGGTTCAGGTTCTGAATCTCCCATCTCAACGTGGTTCCTTTTCTATTCAAATTTATTTGCATGTTTGTATCAAAATTATTTATTTTCTGAGACTGAGCGATAGTCAACTGAGGCCCTATTCTTGTGTGGGCGAATCTTCTATATCAATTCTGTTTATTATCGTCTCGATCATTTGCAACAAAACTACCATATATAACTGTCAATTCTGACAACAGAATCTGATGAATGCATCTCTCTTGAAATAAGAATCCCATTTCGTGGGCAGAAGCATCACTCTTTCATTTCAATCGACAAATACATTACCGATGAAATCCATACCAATGCCATTTCAATACTAGTGTATGCTGAAGTAGGCAGTAGTTCATATCGAGATCAAATCTTAAGTATTCTTGTCTAGTACTTTAGTAAACGTTCATAGGACGAAGGAAAACATCAATTTGGCATCCCGACGTTTAACAATATCACTGCACATGGAATGTGTAGTGGGGGTGATGACACAAGTCAACATTGCATGGCCAGAAATCGAATCCAGTATCTTCATGTCACGAATCAAACTAACTTTATTCTCCTTCGATCCACAAGTCACCAATTATTTCTGCCTCTCTCATCTACTTACATAGCAATATGTTCAGCCGTTCTAACCTAATCGATTCCTTTTCACTCCAAATGCATTGGAAGATAAACAGAAGTGTGCCGGACGATCACCGTTTGGCCTGTTCTTCTTACGCAATGGAGTCCATCAGGTGGTGTTTTGGGTGACATAAGTGGATTTTCTATCGGAATTCCAATCGTCATCGTCTATTTTAATCAGTTCGATTGCAAAGTGACCATCTTTCCGCGGAGAGAGAAAATAAAAGCCGACGTAATGAGTCCCCCGGCATTACACCGATGCGAGACAGACCGCGGAGGAATTTGTCTCCCGTAATTGAGGTAATAAAGTAGCATGTGGTGGATGTATTTCGGCGTTTTACGATTTTTAAGGGTTTAAATGGAAACGAAGAATTGATCTCAATGTGTATGTACAAATGGAATGTCTGGGTCTCCCTGATGACATAAACTACTGATCAAGCAATATCTCGTCTCTTCATGAATATCTTAAATTAGAGGTAATTTTATTCAATCCCCCTCAATTACTGGACTAAACGCCTACTGGATAGAACTCCAACTTAAAAGGGTTTGAAGCCTCATCCCATCTCTGTTAACACTATAAAGCGGCCCTGTTTCTATTTCAACTAGTATCCAATGGTAATTGACCATCACCAAAATAACAAAAACACCGAAAATCCTCCGAAATGAATAGAGTGCATTAACGGCGAGACCATCTTACATCCTAATTCACGCTGAAGGTGGTACATTAGTGAATAAATAGTTATAGATTTTTTAAAGTTCGCATAAATATCAAATAATTGAGTATATGTCACCAAAATTGGGATTGAGTGAGTATAGTTTTAATGGTAGACATGTGGAGAAAATTTCCAAACTTGACGCATCATTGACAAAACTTGTCAATTCTCAAGCAATTCCCTTATTTTCGTTCCCCTGTGTTTTCAGGTAAACAGTTGACTTGTCTTTTCATATGTTTATTCACACATGCTCGTGATTTAGTCGGAATCCTACGAAAAGACCGTACCATCGTAAAAAGATATTTCATATGATTACGGAATCGTTTTGTCGCCATATTTATCTAAATTCAATATGCAGCTCGAGATTGTAAGGCACGTTCGATGGCGGTTGAATTTCTATCAACAGATCGTAAAATTATTCCCTCCTCCGGGCGCTGAGACTCCTCACGTGGTAATTTGTCATAAGGCTACAACATCTCGTGCATCACTCTTCAAATAGACTACGTCCAATATGAAGCATGTGGTTTGCCATAAAGCTCAATACAAAGGATAACTACAGCTTTCACTAGATCAGATTTATGGTTAACGCGAGAAACCTGCCTCTTTCACCTCTACAATAACGCGTTCGCCATGGAGACTTGGAAAGAATACGTCCCCTCAGGTATCTTTGACAGAGTGCTAATTAGAGCTCGTCTGTTTCCGGTCACTCGGCGACCTTCAACCTTGGCCATCCTGCGTCCCCACCACCTGCAGGTGAAAGGTCAGTGGCCGCCAACACGGTAATAACCCGCTGACATGTCCAATAAAAAGTAGCACTTTACGTCTGTCTACATGCCACGAAAATTCCATAGTCAGTTAGTCTATTGCTCTTCAAACAATCATGGGTATGATATATTTTATTTTTTTTCGCTAAATTTACAAACTTTGAAACTATGTTCTATATGGATAGCAGTTATTACCCAAAAAGGGAAAACTGTCTACGAAGTGAACCACGGCGTTACACACACGTACGCACGTACGCACGCACGCACGCGCGCACACACAAGAAGAAATATTTCTCTCAATCGGCCATGTTTCTCCACCTTCAGAGTGGTATATTAAAGTGAACGAGTATGCTTTAACGCCACGTTTAGCAACATTCCAGCAATATCACGGCGGGGAACACGGGCACGGTGCTGACAAACCTAGAAACATAATAACGTCGAATTTTGGATTTGAACCCACTAAACCTTACGAAATCATGAGCTATGGTAAACACAAAGTCTCTATGACCAAATATGCTGGCGTAATGAGCACTACGATAATAAAAACGAGGAGCATGCCGTTGATGGCATTGCGGGGATGTTGAAAGTGATAAGTTCAAGAAATGACACATCTAATGGAATCCTCTAAGAAACCGGAATCCATTTGAAAAAATGACAATGCATTAACTTTGTGCAGATAGTCTTAATGCAATTCATCCGCGGGCAATGGAACCTACAACTTGTGGAGGGGGAGATGACGGCTGAAGGCGGAGATATTGATGATGATATTCTCAGAAGCCCACAGCAGACAACTGATATTAATGAAACATTTCACATCCAATTTCGCAAATTTTCAAACTCAGCCGAGCAGATGCTATCCGCGAATCGGCCAATATTCCAGTCCATTAAATAGATCGGCAAATCGTCTCTGTCGACAAATGCATCTTAAAGTTGAAATTCTATTTAGATGTAATTTACTTTAGCGGTAATTTTATCAAAACATTATTTGAAATAATCCCATGTAATCGCGTCTTACAACCTGTTGTTTTTAATGCTACGGTTCTTAAGGAGAATTCCGCTGTGTAGCAAGAAATGTGTTCATGTTTTGGAGAGATTGAATTATCCAATGAGAGCTGACAAATACTGCAGTTGAACCCATTTCACATCATTTCACTACAACGAGAGGTTCCCAGGGTAGAAAACGTGGGTCGATTACTTCCTGTTCATGCAAATTGAAAACAAAATGCTTCCAATTATTCTTTTTTCCGTAGATTTCATAGTAAAATCCAACAGTCTATTACTCAAATTATCAGTTCGCGGAACATATTCCATTTAATGCTTTGTAGTTTTTGCATGAAAAGTCTCATAAATAAACAACTTCTTTTCTTCTCACGCGTGAGTTTCAAAACCAAAATGAAATATTGAAACGCGTTTGTGCCGAGGCAACACCCTCACTGTTAAGCAACTTGAAATATTAGTTTTTATATCGTCACAACGTGAAATTTACAACCGCAGTTTAATGGATATTGATTGCTAAATACCTTAAGTATGTTCCCACACGCAACGAGATTATAAACAACGTTTGATTCTTGCACAAACACGTGCCTTATCAATAGTCCCCTGTGCGCATGTCAGCAAACTAGGATTAATTCAGTTTACTGTAGGTTGATAAAAACCAACTACATGCTAGCTGGTTAGATAGTCCTCGCCGTCTCACAAAAACTAAAGGCTGTGGTATGACCCCAGGGGACGCTTTACCAGATACGAGATACATTAACATTGTTTTACGTCTCCTTGGAGAGTCCCTTTAAGTGAGTGAAATTGTCCGTATTGGACCCTTCAGCTGTACAGCGACATGTAATTCACACTTGCAAACCTTCACTTCAGATAATAAAAGTCAAGATAAATCTGATGCTTCATCAATATCTGCCAATCATTTGTCAAAGGCCACGCCCCTGTCAAACCGAGCTCTGTGTTGTGTAAGTCACCTCATCAATGAAGAATCCAAGATTCAGAACAAACTAACGCATGAGGCTCAAAATCGTTAATCGTTAATTTCGAATTGTTCACTCATCCAAACCCATCGCACTATCGAGCACGAGCATAGTACCCTAGACTGCCATTTAGTCCCAAAAATAAAGTTCTCTTGTTCAAAAACCTATATCTACTAAATATAACATAAACTCCACATGGAGCCCAGGACAATCCTCCACTTCGGGTGAGGCAATCTAGACTTGCCAAATTATTCTTGACTTGAGTTGGACTCCTTTTTCAATTTATTCTTTTGAGTCTGGGAGACAGACTAGCAGTAACCGTCAATAAGTCATTATAACCAACGTCACACATCACACATCACAAGGAATCGTTTCCATAATGATGAGCAATAATCAAGTCGTGAAAACATTTCATGCCAACTAAAAACTGATTATCAGTACAAATAATATTTAAATACAACCACAACTTAAAATCATTTTTATCATCAACAAGTAAAAAAAACGTTCTTTTTCCTGGTATCAATAAATTAACATTCGTTTTTCATCACCTTTGTTTGTAAAGACAGCCGTTCGTTTGTACATGACCGATATGGCACTGGATGTTATACGCATAGGTAGTTGCGCCATAAATAAACATAACTCGTGTCATTGTCTATGGAAACGATGACGGAAAACTCAATCATTTAGCAATCCAGCACTACGCCACCCCTTATCATGAAGATCAGAGACGCGAGCACAGCCAGCAGTATCCAAAATAACCATCCAAAGACGTCAGCACACCTGCGCTAAATATAAACCCCATGGCTTGCCCATTATAGGATGTGCAGGAAGGTATTGTGCAAAAAGATGCCCGTCTAAAATTAGCAACTTACACATGGGAAAATTACCATTACCTCCAATTTCACATAATATGCAACTTTTTAGAGACCTTTCAAGCCAGGGACATTCCAATACATGTAAATGGAAGGTACGTTAGCCACTCGGGTTGATGATTGCCAAAACGTTTTCGTTGTGGTTATCCTCGCCAACGGGCAGAGAACGATTACCAAGTGCTTGATGTAATGTGAGTGGTTTGGCACATATGCACCTGCATTGACGTTTTTTTCAAGGGAATGGCATGCATTTGCTGCGATCTCCACTCTGCCAGTCTCTGGATGCAAAACCGAACACAGAAACATTGTTCCCGTTGAACATTCAGGGTAGTCGAACTTTCGTCAATGAAACCTGACATAGCTAGAGTAGACAAATACTCAGTCAAAGAAAACACTCCGTTAAAGCAATTGTACGTTTTTGTTCAAAAGAGCCTTTCCTCTTCTGCTGTGGAACCAAAAGAACTAGACTTTCTTAGGACTTGCCTTGGCTTTTAGTTACAAAAATGATATACATATTAATTCCAAAGTCATCGCGCAGGACCGTAGCGATAGCTGTCATATATTATACAAGTGCCCACATCGTAACGCTACACAGAGACTCACAAAAGCACTTCAAGTATTGTTGTTCCCACGCTGGTATTCTTATACGGTCTTTCTTCTCGAGAGATATTCAAAAAATTATAAAAATTCAATTTGATTACAAAAAAAACCAAGATTCTCATTACAAACTGCAATACGATCCCTGTATGTTTTTGTACGCTTTGGGTCAAGGTAAAAAAGAAAACAACCGCTGGCTAGACGTTCATTTGGACGTGTACGATCGTCTTACCAAAGTGAATTATTAAGATTGCTGTATCAAGATGATACGGTGAGACGAGATTTTCCGTTTAATTTGCTCGGGGTACCTAACATAGTCATATCATAGTAAGATATATGGTTAACCTTTATTCTTCCAAACAGCGTCAATATAATACAAATGTCACACATATTTACACCTATTACGGCTCAGGAGTGGTATCTGTACGGCCCTGACTTAGCACATGTAATCACTTTACGTTTTCGTCTTATACCTTCACATAAACGGTATCAAGTTCTTCAATTTGGATATATTTGAAAGAAAACGTACACCATTCAAACAACAAGGTTCGCTGTTTACCATTTTTAATGACCCTGTTATAAAAGATTCGAAGTTGTTGTGAAACTGGAAACGGCCAAGAAAGTTTAAAGAGACGACGGAACTGAATGTAAAGCTCGAGAAAAATATAAAACATTATCAACAGTATAATCTCATTAAAACGGAAGCGAATTTCCAATCCCGCGCGGATTGAACACACCAAACGATGACGTAATTAACCCCTAAAAACTCCTTTCCAAACAAACGGGAAAACAAATTGGTTCACCAGAGCACTGTGAAAAGAGAAACGTCATTCCAAGACATGAGGTTGGGAGCCAACCTACTGATGTTCGTCATTCCTCTGAAACACTGCATACATTTGGTCATATCCAATGGAGTAGGCCGTGCGATGCTGTATGAGATGATCGCTTTCATGTCCACGAATGTCAATGGCTAATTAACAGTTCACATTACCTCACAATACGTACGAAATTAGTCAGTGGGGCGTGAGCGGCTTAGATCAAAGGGAATTACCGCTAATAACAATTGCTCTTACCCAGATATTGTACGGGAGTATTTAATAAGGCGAAAGTCAAGACGGGTCTTAATTAAAGGAGGTATTGCGCTCAAGCCGGGTGATTAGTAGTGTCAGATGCAACACGTTAAGAATGTCAAAGAAGTAAATGAGCGTACTTGTTTAAATTAAGACGTTTTATTACGAAAGCAACTGTCTGGGATTATAGAGTAAATGAATCAAAGGTTTAATTTATTCAGTCCAGGGCCCACTTGCACAAAACGATCTTAGCGCTAAGACTATTGAAAGCCTATGCTTAAAGTATGGGAGTTACGATCGTCTTAGCGCTAAGATCGCTTTAGGCAAGTGAGCCCTGGTATACCCTCGTTGAGAGTTCGATCAAGGACATACTTCGAGACACGAATAGTTTAGGTGTGATATTTATCACATATTCGGATACAAAAATAACAACTTAATATCCATCCGGTATTTCATCAATACGATAAAGTATGTTTGATATGTAATTAAGCTCCGGGCGTCAACTTTAATGTTGAACATAATACCTATATACAATGCTTACTCACGCCATAGCTGTGATTAATATTGATGTGCTCAGTGATACAATACCATCTGAAAGCAATCTGAATTTATAACATGCGGTGAAACCAGGCATTAGTGACGCTGGGTTGAATAAGGAGACAAAAGTATGAGAAGTCAATAGAAGAGGCATCCCACAGACGCCCTGGTGTATATTGATGACAGATGGGTTGTTTTCGCAAGTCGAATGGAATGTATTTCACCTGTAGCGTAAACATGTGTTGTGCAACGACATGTGTTTCTAAATATCACCGTTTATACAGTTTGGGTGTGTTAACGCGGATGAACAGTTAGCGGAATTATCTGAATGTATATAAATAGTGACACGTTAATCACAAGGAAAGCCGGAAATGGTCTTATCAACTTTGACAGTCATATGTACCCGATTGCACAAGCAGACCCAACCTGGGCCATTCATAAAGGCCTTGACACCGACTGCAAATACAGAAACGTCAAACAATTAGTTTAAGAAAGTTCAAAGCATACTTACATCCGAGAATTCACCGGGTTTGCAGTACATCCGAATAAGGGAAGTTTTCCCACAGCTACAATCCCCAACCACGACAATTTTAGATCTCACTAAAGTCACTTCTGACTCTGTGTCTGGGCTTGTCGGGGCACTCATTGTTTCCTTCGTTGGGGTTGCGCTTCGAGCCGAGTCCCCTTTCAGAGGCATAAACACAAACTCGGAACAGGCCTGGTCCTTCATTGGTGTTGTGCGTTTAGAATCCGTCTTGATATAATAATCCGAACCGAAGCTTGAGACGGAATTCTACTCCCTTCCTTGTGTGTGACCCATCAACACACACCCCTTCTAGTTTCTGACAAGACTGCACCCATTCACTAATCGCTGAAGCATGGAAGGCTAGCTTACTGTCGACTGTGTACACAGCGCGAGTTGGAGTTAGTGTCACGTGCTTCTGGTGAATGGGATATCACGTGGTACAGCGCAATCAGCCAATCGGCGTCAGCAACACTCCCTCAGCGTAGCCACGAGCAGACGACATGGGAAAGTCCACCTCATTGACAGACGAAACCTGTTTGAGTCAACCAGCCACAGAGCAGTTATCTACCTTTATATGAATCAAACCAGGCTGTCGCTATCCTCAAGGTTGAAGTACTCGAGTTTATTGCATAGCAATCCATCCTGGAGAACCCACGGAGACCAACGAACAAACCTTTGACCCAAAACATTTTCAACAAAGCTCCAAGCAGCGAGTATACAATTTAAAGCTGCATGGTGCATAATGGTTCTGCGTAACGGTATCAGAGTAGTTTTATCAACCAGACGAGGAGAACAGAAGTTTATGCGGCCCACGGGTCGCTATTACTTGACTCCCAAGTGCTAGGGGCTATTTTCTCAGTTGGGAGGAATAATGACGGCGAATGCCTTACGTTGAAATACGCACCAGGGAGCCACGGAATTTAAAACCATCTGGTTTTTATATGAGCTGGAAATCTTTGCAGGGTCTTTAAAGATTATTTTACAAGGGAAGGATAACTTTTGACGTTTTTATTACAGCAGGTTTATCAAACGGATGGGTTGGTGCTGAAACATTGGGTTGTAAAATGGGTAAGCCCGCTGTGTTCCCATTTACAGTCTCAATAACGCTGCACAACAACTAAAAGATTTACCTACAGCATTTAAGATGTTTTACTGCTTTTAATGATTGCTTGCTTGAGTACACGATAATAATAAACAGAAGTAGAGCTCCGGGGAATGTTATCTGTGCATTGAAATCAATGTTGGATGTTATACAATGGGAGGCGTATTGATTGTTATTCCTCACAGATGATAGGTTCAAGTGAATTTAAATCTGTAGTTTGTGTATGCTGAGTGCTCGTGATAAAATGAGTTATTCACGATAATACGCAAATGAGCCATGCTTATAAAACATTCACTAACCCTCCAGGAGAGATCTCTAATTCTGATATATTTTTTAATGAATAATGCCTAAAAGAACATTCCTCCTGTGCTGTGCCACATATCGAAATTAAAATCCTTTTTTTATAAAACAGATCCACCAACTCTAAGAAGCAATAAAATAAGTTTTCTCGGCTCGGACCTGCGAGACTTGATAGTACATTCACGTAAACATGACGTTATGGTGTATTGTTAACACACAATTCACAGCATAATTGCTCAATATTCAAATGGCGTGAATTAACAAATAATAAACTAGCGACTTACGAAAAGGTAGGACACCAATTCAGAATAATAATTCCCAAACCTCGTGTTCTTAAACTGTCGGGTAAAAAATGTATACCGCCATGTTTGATGGTGACTAAAATGAAACAAATGAAATGGTTATTCGATGGCGGTGTATTTCAGATGAGTATCATGTTTGTCGTTTTAGCCTTGCTCCAAGGCTGTAATAAATGTTATATTTGGGATAACACTTTCTGAATAAAGTACAGATTCTCGTACCTAATCGCCAGCACACAAAGTCAGCGATCAAACCCACTCGCTGACGTTTTGTGCTGGCGATTAGGTGCATCACTGTGCAGTGTGGGTTCGAATCCCGGACGGGACTCAACCAAAAAAGTACGAGAATCTGTACTTTACTTTACTATATCCCAAGTATAACATTTGTTTCAATTGACCACTTTCTAAATGGCACTGCGTGTTCATGCTCCAAGGTTGTACTGAATGATATGTCCATGGGTGCTTACTTACTTTGGAGATTTAACGTGCGCTTTCCGACTGATGCGTATTTCGCACACAGGTCCATGGGTGTATAGTAATTCTATCCTTATACGAAGCAAGTCTAGATAAGCGGACAATCTTGACAGTGAGGACGCTTCACTTTTATAATCAAGAAATTATTATTTAAACCAATAATATTTGCCTTTGAGACTTGTGGAAGTCTATTGTGTTTTGGACATTAATTGTTTCGGTGACTGTTATCAGGCTAGTAACGTTTTGATAACGCTCGTAATTGTTTGGTCAAATCCAGTTTTGAAGTGTAATACCCCGGCTGTTTACATGATGTGAAACCTCCCCACACTCGCCCGTCACAAGTTTCCCTGACTAGAAACACACATATCACACATAGGTGAACATGGCTGTATATATATAATCCCGGCGCACCCATTTACTCCTGTGGAGTATCTATTTGGAAGAACACAGGCCTATTCAGAGAAAAGAGCAATATCTCTATCACTACCCATTACTTAGAATTACTCAACACTCAAGGTCTTAATTCCACTAATCGGCTTACAGTCAGGGTGGATTAACATCACTAATTCGCTGTATGTCACGGTAATCCGATACGAATACCCAGGTGTCATTATTACAGAAACCATGTCTGCATGTAATTGCATTTGTATAGTCGGTGTGGGAGAGCTTAAATTCTGGCTGATACGCAGTCAACTGGTCTTGCCTGTTATGTCGCCTTTAGGTTTTATTCTGTTACCACAGAATGTAGCTAATTAGTTAAAACCACTTTATACGAGATCGCTTTCTGCGCAGTTATTAACTTACTATGGATGTGTTTTATTGCTACAGATAAGCCCTGACTTTTGATGATTGACTTTGAATAAAGAAATTGGTGTGATTTAAATTTTAAAAATCCGTTCATGCAAAGGTGATTGTTTCATAATTATCTTATTTCTTGAGTGATGAGCTTTTATTAAAAGGACCATAAGACTTACTCTTAACCGAAGTTGGACCATAAATGGACAACTTTGTTAGATTTTTTTATTGAATTATTTTTTTTCATCATTATAAGCATGTATTATTGAAATATTTAAATACAATTTTAATTATCAAATATTGGTATGCAAATCATTTTTCACACGCGACAACAAAATTGTGTTTTAAAAATATTTATATTTTGTGAATTTATAGAAATATCCCAACGGGTTCCCCCAAGGCTGTGAATATAACCTCCTTCTCAGATGATAAACCTTATTCACTGGATGGTGTTTGTTGAGGACACAGGGATTCTGATCACGATCAGCAGAGACCATATAATAGATATTATATGGTCTCTGCGATCAGCAAAGATGCGTCCTCTTTTCGTGCCGCGATCGCTTACTGTTAGTACAAATGTAGTCAAGTTCTACTACCTGCATCACATTGGCTTTTCATTCCAGAAGCTGTCTCTCTGTGATATAATTGGAATACTGTCAAAGGTGCTTTAAGAAACATTCTTAATACGACATAATATTACTCATTAGTACACCATTATACATTTTTATTCTGACTTCTTTTAGCGACGTAATGAAATTAGTGTGATATATGATAGCACGACGGCACTGTTTTTGTTCTCGGAGAGGAGCAAAAATGTTACTTTGACGAAAGAAGAAGTAGTTTGATAAATCTGTCTTTCTCCTCTTATTGTCAGTTATAAATAAAACTGAAAGAAAATTTGTACTAGCTGAAACCTGTTAACTGTGAATGTGGGCTGGCAATAACCTTCAAACGTCAAGGACCTCAGCCATTCATTATTGCCGAACGCGAACCGACTTGAATTTAAAACAGGAAGAAAGTTCATGAGTTTTTTCTAAGAGTGTTTTTATTCAAAACTAAAATCCTGCAGCGTACTTCCTCCTTCGAGGAAGGGGGAGGGGGGAGGAGGAGGGGGGAGGAGGAGGGGGCGGCTTTCTCATATCTAGTTTCTCAAGATATATGCCTCTACCTAAGACATGACGAAATATATATCTATGTACATGGGCCAAGTTAGGGGAATTTGAGTCAGTTCATCAGATACCAAGTGACCACATGTAGGGCAGAGCTGCCTGATTGTGTAACTGCTTGCTGTGAGGACTGGCTATACGGCTTGTCGCGTTATAGAGAGTGGAAGTAGCAACGGGGCTTTTAAGTATAACCGCTGTCGGCCAGACCGATGTTTCAAACGATTAAATACTAACATCAAGAGTTTTTTTCAAATGTATATAAGTGAACAGAAAAGTGTTGCTTTCTGAAAGGAGTGAGTGAGATGTGTTTTCTGCCGCTTTTAGCTTTATTTGGGAATACACGTTGTATTTAGCGAAACTTGGCGGGCTAATTATAATAGTATTTATTTCTTATATAGGATATTCACCATCCCAAAGCACACAAGCGAGATAACCTATTTATTATCTAATGCCATTATTAAATTCTTCTCAACATTTGTCTCTCACAAACGGTACCTAAACAATTCAAATTTTCCTGAAATTGTGCGCATTAATATATAACGTCACAATCTCAGTGATTAGTCAGTGACAACAGATAATATTAGTTCCAACTGAAAACAGTTGCCTACACATAAGTATTTGTCCTTGACCAAAGGGAAGCTACTCTTGTATGTTTTACATATTACAGATGTCACACGAAACGACAATATGAAACAAATGAAATTTCGGTCTTATTTCAACCAAATCAAACAATATTTGATTTGGGGAAAAGGTGAGGTGAGGTGAGGTAAAAGACGAATGGAAACTTATGTCACTAACGTTGCCCTAGTTTACCAGTTTAAATCTTCGATGTTGCCTCCACTTGTAAAATGCCTAGCTATGTCCCAGCAGAGACCATATAATATCTATCTGGTCCCAGTTAGACGCTTATTTTCGGTACCTTTCAATATTATTTTGATAATGATTACAATTGTCCCAGTAATTGATATGGATCTGTGATAGTCAATTTTGACCATGTAGCCGGCAGACAAGACATGTTTGTTTGCACACAGTGACAGTCGTACCTATCTGGCCTTATTTATTTGTATACATGTATTTAGTGAGTGAGCGAGTTGGGTTTAAAACACTATTCCAGTCTCAGCTTGATGTGGAAGAAAAGCCTGAGGTGATGCAGGAAATCCACGAGCACAGGTATGGTACAAACGAACCCAAAAACACAATCGGGGCGAACCGGGGTTCGAACCCACGATCATTGATTGCTGGCGTGCCCAAGGGACGCAACTCTGCACAGTGAATTGCGGTGACTTATCCATTTATTTTGTTAGCGTTTGTTGATGAAATGTTATATCTCATACCCATATATTCTCGGAATGCGAGATCGGGTGATCTCAAATTCTTCCCCGCTTATCAGCCAGTGAACTTTGAACCCGGTCTAAGTGGTCGCGCGACAAATATATGACGTGTCGCTTTAATGATATGTCTAGACTTGGGGCGGCATTCGTTACTCCTACTTCAAGATGAGGTCACTATTTGACGTTTTCACCATCGCATCAAAGTTCCACCAGTGTTACAAGTGGTTCCTTAATTATGAACAAAAAGCGGGGATTTTATATTCACGAGTGACATGAGTTGTTGTTATTGCGGGATTTCCATGACGAGCACATATGTCTGGGATGACATACCATCACACTCACGTGACTGCCCACTTCCTTGTTGAGAGTATTAGTCTGAAGAGGCACGGGGGATGGAATTTGAATTTTATGAAACTTAATGACCTTTTTTGTGTTGTTGGGTTTTTTTTATGTCGTGACTAAGCTCCGTTTCTGGGGAACGGATCTGTCACGTGACCCCGTCGCATGCATGGTACCAGTCTCTGATTGGCGGTACCCAACTGTGTGACAAGAGGTGTACATGAGTGAATTCATGTTTAACATGCTGGAATTCAAAGCGATTTTAAGTACTGTTGACAGAAAACTGTGAAGATGACAAAACACAGGGCTTCTTGGCTAAACTAAAAACATACGTATTACTGATTTTTGAAAGATGTCTTTCTCTTATTCATAATATGACCTCGGTACGTGATCTTGTGGGTAGAGGTGGTTAGGTGAAAGGGGTTTAACGCCCCGTTCAAGATTACTGCACTTACATAGCGACGTGCATGCATGTGTGTGTGTGGCTGTTTGTACCAGTCCGGACTAATGCCGATTTAATAGAGCTAGCACACTGAGATACAATGCCGCAGTTTAGCATGACTACCCCACTCAAACACAGTATACTGACTCCGAGCTGACTAGTCCTTGTTCAAGCACCCAAAACCCGAGCACCTGGCAGGATAACAACAAGTACCATCTTTTTATGTCTTTTGGTATGACGCGGCCGGGGATCGAAAAATCTTTCGCTCTCCGGGAGGACGCTCTACCGTCTGTCGGGACAGCGGAAGGTCGATGGTTCGATCCCAAGCCGCTCTATACTTCTCAGCTCTATCAGGCTATCCTAACCCACTCTCTGTTCTGTCAGTCTGTTCTCACCCCTTCTCATCCCTATCAGTCTGTACCACGGACTTGTTATATAGGTCCGTGTCTGTACTAACCCACTCTCCGCTCTATCAGTCTGTACTCACCCGCTCTCTGTTCTGTCAGTCTGTAGTCACCCCGTTTCATTTCTACCGGCCTGTACTCACCCGTTCTCAGCTCTATCAGTCTGTACTCACCCACTCTCAGCTCTATCAGTGTGTAGTCACCCACTCTCAGCTCTATCAGTGTGTACTCACCCACTCTCAGCTCTATCAGTCTGTACTCACCCACTCTCAACTCTATCAGTGTGTAGTCACCCACTCTCAGCTCTATCAGTGTGTAGTCACCCATTCTCATTTCTACCGGCCTGTACTCACCCACTCTCAGCTCTATCAGTCTGTACTCACCCACTCTCAGCTATATCAGTCTGAACTCACCCACTCTCTGTTCTGTCAGTCTGTACTCACCCATTCTCATTTCTACCGGCCTGTACTCACCCACTCTCAGCTCGATCAGTCTGTACTCACCCACTCTCAGCTCTATCAGTCTGTACTCACCCACTCTCAGCTCTATCAGTCTGTAGTCACCCCTTCTCATTTCTACCGGCCTGTAGTCACCCGTTCTCAGCTCTATCAGTCTGTACTCACCCACTCTCAGCTCTATCAGTCTGTACTCACCCACTCTCAGCTCTATCAGTCTGTACTCACCCACTCTCAGCTCTATCAGTCTGTACTCACCCACTCTCAGCTCTATCAGTCTGTAGTCACCCCTTCTCATTTCTACCGGCCTGTAGTCACCCGTTCTCAGCTCTATCAGCCAATACTCACCCACTCTCAGCTCTATCAACCTGTACTCACCCACTCTCTGTTCTGTCAGCCTGTTCTCACCCCTTCTCAGCCCTATCAGGCTATACTAACCCACTCTCTGCTCTATCAGTCTGTAGTCACCCTCTCTCTGCTCTGTCAGTCTGTAGTCACCCCTTCTCATTTCTACCGGCCTGTACTCACCCACTCTCAGCTCTATCAGCCTGTACTCACCCACTCTCTGCTCCATCAACCTGTACTCACCCACTGTCAGCTCTATCAGTCTGTACTCTCACCTTCTCATTTCTACCGGCCTATACTAACCCACTGTGAGCTCTATCAGTCTGTATTCACACCTTCTCATTTCTACCGGCCTATACTAACCCACTGTGAGCTCTATCAGTCTGTATTCACACCTTCTCATTTCTACCGGCCTATACTAACCCACTGTGAGCTCTATCAGTCTGTACTCACACCTTCTCATTTCTACCGGCCTATACAAACCCACTGTGAGCTCTATCGGTCTGTACTCACACCTTCTCATTTCTACCGGCCTATACTAACCCACTGTGAGCTCTATCGGTCTGTACTCACACCTTCTCATTTCTACCGGCCTATACTAACCCACTGTCAGCTCTATCGGTCTGTACTCACACCTTCTCATTTCTACCGGCCTATACTAACCCACTGTGAGCTCTATCGGTCTGTACTCACACCTTCTCATTTCTACCGGCCTATACTAACCCACTGTGAGCTCTATTGGTCTGTGGGGCGGTCGGGTAGCCTAGTGGTTAAAGCGTTCGCCCGTCACGCCGAAGACCCGGATTCGATTCCCAACATGGGTACAATGTGTGAAGCCCATTTCTGGTGTCCCCCGCCGTGATATTGCTGGAATATTGCTAAAAGCGGCGTAAAACCATACTCACTCACTCTATTGGTCTGTACTCACACCTTCTCATTTCTACTGGCCTGTACTCACCCACTCTCAGCTCTATCAACCTGTACTCACCCACTCTCTGTTCTGTCAGTCTGTTCTCAACCCTTCTCAGCCCTATCAGGCTATACTAACCCACTCTCTGCTCTATCAGTCTGTAGTCACTCTTCTCATTTCCACAGGCCCGTACTCATACTCTTCTCAGCCCAAACAGCCTATCTTATTCAGCTCCTTCTCATCTTCATCAGCCCATACCCATCTCCCTCTCGGGTCTACACTCAACCCATCGGACATTAAGACTTGAGGGCTCTTTAATACTCGAGGGTTCCCTTAGGGACTACTATTTATTTAACCTTAACCATAACTTTATTTCAAGGATTATACGCTCGTCTTTACACACCCTCCTACCTGCTCAATATTCCTTCCATGTCTCAATACCGTCGAGGCAACAAATCACCAAGGAAGACACTTTTTAAATGTTGCGGTTAACGGATCGATCGTCGAGAAAAAAAGCTCTAAACCAGAAAAGAAAAGGAAAGCTTATTTTTATTTGCCGGATCTCCTTTTGATGGAGGACAGAAATAAAAAAGTCAAATGTTACTTTTTGTGATATTCGTTGTGATTAACCTTTTAAGTTATAACGGATCAAATGCACAGTGTTGCCTTTGGTGGATAAGAAGACATCTCATGAAGATATGACAAGACCTCTGCCAGAAGTACATGTCGCTGCAGGAACAAGGAACCTATGAGGATAACAGAAAACAGAGACCCGTTCCATAAAGCCCTCTTTGCGCTAAGGTGATCTTAACTCCCATAATTTAGCATAAGCTAAGGATTGTCGTTCAAGTGCTAAGATCGCTTTGTGGAACGGGGCCTTGGTTCCCAGCAACCAATGATGAGGTCACAGCATGGTTTGAAGCATGTCATGGTAACCTTACTAGGTGGGTAGCTGCTCATGATATCAATCACTGGTTTGTCATGTACAGATTCCATTATTTACAAGCCTCCGTTATAAAGCTGGGGTATTGCTTTGTCATGCACTACAAACCGATTTGGCATTTATATTACTCAGACATTAGAAACAGACAGATCTACTGCATCTTTAGTTTAAAAACTACTTTTTCTGCCTAACAAACGGGCGGCCGTGATATGGCTGGAATATTGCTAAAAGCGGCGTAAAACCATACTGACTCACTCTTCTAAATCTGTTTTAATGTGCAATGTTGACCTTTTGCCTGAGCAGTGTCCTGGAATCTACAATTATATTTTTTCCTTTCGTTGTATTTTTCACTTTAATTCTGGTTCCTGTTTTTTCCCTCAATTGTATCTCTAAGCTCTGACTGGTCGAACGGGAGATGTTGCAGCGGCAACGGAGGAGAAATTGATGCAAATTTGATCTAATCAGAAGCAATTAGTCGCGAAGATTTCATAACACAGAAGATCAGAGCACGCCATTAATGACCCAAAGAAACTGTATGAAAGGAACTTTTTAAAATCAAAATAACCCAATTTAATGCTAAATTGTGGCTCAACCTGAGAACCGACTTTGTCCTGTGTTCAGTGTTGGGTTTGGCCTGACCTTGGCTGCTTGTGCTGCCTGACCATTTCTTGCCAATGCTTGTCGTACAAGTTGAGATGAGATGAGATCGACTGAATAAAACCGATATTCAAACGACGGGGCATAATCTTTCCGACCACCATGATGGCATTCGTGGGGAGTGCAGGTAAGAATATAGATCCCCACTTTGTCGTCAGCGGCGACTAAATGGATCGTGTGGTCAGGTTCATTTGCTTGGGTCGATGCTCAATCACAGGATTGTTTGGTCCTCGATTAGTTACAGGCTGGTGTGATATAGCTGGAATATTCCTGAATGCGGAGTTAAACAAAAAACAAACACACCGACCACATAGGTTCATGGCTTACCGCTTGAGTGGCGATCTCTGTCTGTGTATCCTCACCATGCATCAATACATGAAGTACGAACCACGCTGTGATTCAGGGGTAGAATCAGTTCCACGTGGCCTGTGCTTCTCGTAAGATCGGGTGGTCAGGCTTGATTTGCGTTTAATTGTACCCGAAGGCGTAGGATGTTGATCATAATGTCAACCACTGGTTTATCTGGTTCAGACGATACAATCTTGACAAAGCAGGAATATTGCCGACTGCGGCGTTAAACAACATTCACTCACGATTGACTTTACCGCACATACACACACCGCTTAGACTCGCCCTCCAAACACACACACACTCACACATACACACACATACACATACATATATACACACACATACACACGCACGCACACACACACACACGCACACATACATACACATATACACACACATACACACACATGCACGCACGCACGCACGCACGCACGCACACACGCACACACGCACACGCAACACCTATGAAACCTCCATTCACCCAAACGCAAATTAACCAAAATCTTTTGTTTCACATTTCTTTTTTACGTTTACGATTATGATTAACGCAAAAGCGATAATATATCGAGCAAAATCGATATCGAAAATAAAGTTGTTATTCGCAAAGAATAATCATCCTACTTTGGAGGGATCCATGTTGGATCTGGATTCACTAGTTCAGAGGCCATAAACTAGTTATAGTGACAAATTTCAAAACACACCATGCGTTAGTAGTGAACCCTCCTAGTAATGTTACTCGATTTCAAACTGAAGGCGGCGCATGTGGCCCAGTCGTCTAAGGTGTCGCAATTCGTTCTGAAGAGTTGCGTCCCTTGGTCACACCAGAATTCGAATACCAGTTCGACCTGATTATGTTTCTGTCAGCACCATACCAGTGCACGTGGGTTGCACCAAAGTTTTAAAAGTCTGATACCTGCATCTCCTCGGGCTTTCCTCCCACATTAAGCTGACACGCCGTTAAACCCAATTTAATTTATTTACTCACTCACTCAGACTGAATCCGTCAGTTCAAATGAACATGAAAAAGCGTTTCTCACATGAAACTATATGTCATTTCACTGTCTGCCAACAGAGGGCGCTATTCTTTGTGACGGAAATAGCCGAACGTGAGCTTGGCAATCTTACTACTCCAATGCTGCCCGTGATATTACCCAGTTAACGGGATAAGCCGAGTATACCTGAATATTACGATCTGAAGCTAACACGTTGCAGATGGATATGAGTAGGGACTATCTATGGAATCAGTCCACCAACCAAAGTAGACGGATTGATCATATGTCTGAATCCTACACCGGAAATCTCATGCATTCCAAATACACCGAAATGCATTGAAAACGCTGTACCGATTACAAAGACCTACCACAATATGGCCATAATAACCACGTGACTCTACATTTTACGTAAACATCAAAATCCACTATCTCCAGGAAAACTGGATCTTTTCAAATACGTTCCTTAAGTGTCTGCTTAAACTGAAACTATTTCTCGGCGAACATTAAACAGAGAAACACGAACATTGTCGTGGTATTTCAAATGTTTTAACACGAGGACTCTGACAACGTCATGACTTCTTTCACATTATTGAACATTGAATGCGTTCAACCAGAGACACGGACGTCGACAGCAGCTTGTTTATTGCGTCTTATTTGGATTTTTAAATGTCAAGATGGGATTAGGAAAAACACATTAGTTCTTGCAAACTCAATGCTATAACAGCTATAACTATGGAAACCCGGGAAGGCCATCTTTGGATAACCTCATGGTGGCATCACCTGTCTGTATGATGTTTATTTGTTGGTTGGTTGGTTTGTTTGTTTGTTGTTTAACATTGTTATTAACGACCATGAAGTTTATATTGAAATCATGAAATGGATTATTAACCATCTTGAAGTTTTGTATTGAAGTCATGGAATGAGTTAAGAACCATCTTGAAGTTTGTATTGAAGTCATGAAATGGATTATTAACCATCTTGAAGTTTGTATTAAAGTCCTGAAATGGATTATTAACCATCTTGAAGTTTGTATTGAAGTCATTGAATGGATTACAAACCATCTTGAAGTTTGTATTGAAATCATGAAATGGATTATTAACCATCTTGAAGTTTTGTATTGAAGTCATGGAATGAGTTAAGAACCATCTTGAAGTTTGTATTGAAGTCATGGAATGAATTATTAACCATCTTGAAGTTTGTACTGAAGTCATGGAATGAATTATTAACCATCTTGAAGTTTGTATTGAAGTCATGGAATGAATAAGCAGAAATCTTGAAGTGCTGTCTGTGCATTGTTTGTCATGGTGGGTATTGAAGTGTTCTCGTTATATGTCAGAACCAATCTGTACCGTGTTTTGTTTTTCTTCTTCAGGCGGCACGTGGTAATGTGGAATGTATTTTCTACGAAATTTTTTTTCTGCTGTTTCCATCCCCAAAGCGAATATTCTATAAAGTACTATAAATTTCTTAATAAGAAGAAACTAATTACAGGTAATACGTACACACGTCTCGAACACATACACATCCATCATAGAGGCAACAGAAAGGGCTTATGACAGGCCATGACAAGTTCGCGATCGATTGGTTCCATATGATATTTAAACTAATGTTTGATCTTTCTATGTCTTTCTTTTCAAAAGATATTATGTTTGTCTAATCGCTATTAAAGAGAAACAACTATGGCTACCAACAAAGAACAAAGGCTGAAAAAAAATTCTTCAAACGTTGTGATTATGTGGAACACACAATGCATCATGTTCAGATCCGCTGCTGTTCAGCACACGTCAGAAGCGTTGCCCGGATGTCGCCCTGTGAAGATTCAGGTCAGAACTGGTCAGAACTGGTCTTCAGCCACCTATGCTTGTCGTTAGAGGCGACCATGCTTATTGTAAGAGGCGACTAACGGGATCTGGTGGCTCAAGACTCGCTGACATGGTTGATGCATGTCATCACATCCAAATTGCTCGTGATGTCGATCACTGGATTGTCTGGTCCAAACTCGATTATTTATTGCATGCACATTGGTATATGAGTGCAATAATCTTCAACGCGACATTAAACCCCATTTCACCTCACCTCACCTTTTTGACGGACAAGTATGTAGGTAAATGGGTAACCCGCTGAAACATGTGTAACAAGCAGTCGAAAATTGACGTGAAAATGGTTTCAATGCTCAATCACTCTCTAATTGCTGTGTAAGTGTTTTAAAGATGGGTCAGTTATTGCGTAAACGGGAGGGTGGCCCAGCCGCCTGAGACCCGCTATTCGCTGTTAAGAGTTGCGACGTTCCAGAAACCTGTGATTGTGGGTTCGAATCCCGGTTCGCCCCGATTATGTTTCTAGGTTTGTCAGTAACATACTCGCGCTCGTGGGTTTCACCAAAGTGGCAGATGTCCAATACCTGCACCATTTCGGGATTTCCTCCAACATTAAGCTGACACGTCGCGGTATAGTTGGTTGGAAAAACTTGTGTTGAAAGAGGCGTTAAACAAAATTCATTTTTCCACAAACGACCAAACATTTGTAACTTTGACCTTTGTACATTTTGGGGACGATCTCTTCAAAATTCATCCCCATGTGCAGTACCTTCTACCGTATGAGGGACGGTGGGGTAGCCTAGTGGTTAAAGCGTTCGCTCGTCACGCCGAGGTCCCGGGTTCGATTCCCCACAAGGGTACCATTTCTGGTGTCTCCATCCGTGATATTGCCGGAAAAAAGCGCCGTAAAACCATACTCACCCGCTCACTCACTCACTCACTCACTCACTCACCTGCCACCCATTCACTCACCCACTCACTCACTCACTCACTCACTCACTCAACCGTATGACACTAGCTATCATCACTATTTCAACACTAAATACCACTACCATCACCGCCCTCCGTCGGTTTGTTTTCACTATCACCTTCCCGAACCTGGTCGATGTTCTCTAACCGATCTTAGCGGGACCCTACCGAAAACATTAAAGACATCGGCTGTAGTTTCCTTGATTTCCTTGATAAAAAAATACCCTTTCTTCATAGTTTTTCACCATGTCTTAAAACCGTTCTTCCTACATCCGCCCCCAGATCAACGGGAGATTATCGTTAGGCAATACAACGATCTTCGACCACAATACCCACCTCAGAATCCAAATGAGGAACACTGTACAAAAGAACGTGTTGGGTCTAGCCTAATCTCTTCGTCAGCCCTTGCCCCTTCCACATATCTTTGAACACGGCTTAATTAATTTGCTTTGTAAACAGGTGAGCTAACAACTGCGGTTGACTTGGGGCACTGAGACGCCGACAACGGCATTGTAGGACGACATCAAACACGATTACGTGGTTTCGACGGGTTAGTCCTATTTACTCCGCGTAATGTGTTCATTAAGCGCGTTGACGTCAGGTGGAATTCACATCTCGCGTGGCTTCGTTCGTTGTTTGCCTTGCAATTCTCAATGGCTTCTCATACCATCCCAAAATACTCCACACTATACAATAGACGTTGTGCTTTAACCGTGTGAATTTTGCTTTGTGTGTAGTTGACGGCTTTGTTACCAGTTTCGAAAGGGAAAACACGCGAACTGGAGTATCGGGAGCGTTACTTCTATTAAGCCGATGGTGGTCAAAGGTTACACAACCGTAAACGTAAACAGTTAAAGGTCATATCAAAGCAAGGGAGCCATACATGCAAACCGCCGGGGAAAATAACGTATACATCCATGTTTGATGGTGGTTAAAAAACAAACAAGAAATAGTTGATTATTCAATGGGAGGTGTTTCATACGGGTATCATAGTTGTGTTTTGGACCTTAAGTTTTAAGTGTGTCGGCGACTGTATTTAGCCTAGTCACGTTTTGATAATGTTTGTAATGTTTTGGTTAAATCGCGTCTCGGGTGATGAAACATGGGTCTACTACTATGATCCCGAATCAAAACGTCAATCAGTGGAATTACACCATTCCACTTCTCCGGCACCAAAGAAATTCAAAGCTGCCATGAATGGGTTTTTTCAGGGTGCCTTTAAAAAACTTCTTCCTGACTGGAACTAAATAGCTTCACTATCGATAAGGGAAGTGTATTGAAAAGCAGGGAGTTTATGTTGAAAAATAAAATTAAAAACACATTCACAATTGTTGGTTTGGTTTGTTAGGCGTAGAACATTTTTACCAACCCTCAAAATTAATTACGATACAGTCATCAGTTAATTACGATATAGACATAAGTGAATTACGATATAGACATAAGTGAATTATTTAAAACGGTAAATAGTGCAATAGAACCATGAACCTGTTTACATGCTGTTGTGTACCGAAGAACACTTTGAACACGCCAAGATCTCTTTCGGTTTGTGTATGGCTCTACGACCTGCGTTGTGAGATAAACACGTTGTTTGTTACACTCTGCATGCCTTTATCACCTGGAACGGCAATTTACGTCGCCTCCAGCTGGGAAGGACTTACACTATATTAAGATATCTAATTCGGAGGAAAGAAGGGCAGGGGCGGTAGAATATCACAGCATGAATATGTACATGTCCACGCGTTACACGCACGCTAAACGCACAAAAACCGAAAGCCATAAAAAGGTTTATGATACAGTGGAATCTGTCGAAGACAAAAAATGCTGTCCGGTTTAAACAGAGGTCCTGATTAGCAAGTATATATTAGGCGTTACGTATATCACTGTCATGATATGAACAACAAGGTTGAAAAGACATGTCTAAGACTGGCAATTTACGTATTTTAAAAAAGTCCACAAACGTTCCTTTCCTGTATTTCGATGTTTATGAATTGAAGGAAAGTATGCTTACAAACCTCAAAATGTCATAATGCATTCTTTTGTATTCGTGGTTGGAGACAAAAATACGCGATAAAATTCTAAAGTGTTTAAATTGTAAACATTATCCAGAATAGAAACGAAAGTATACACATTATCGTCAGTCATGTTATGAGAACAAAGTCAAGTTTCAACATGTTTAATGATATCTAAGTTATACTGAACTTGTTTAACTTGAAGGTGGTTTCCTGTTCTGATAAGCAACTGACTTGCCACATCTTGCTGGTCTTTGCGAGTCGGCCTACGGTGGCCCAAAAGGGACATGGATTTTTTTTTTTCATTATTTTGATATTTCACTTACTGTTATCGTAACCTTTTGCAAATTTACACGGTTTGTAATAGAAATATGTGATAAATAGTGTATAAAGTAGATATTGAATCGCTTAAAAGTGAAGCGAAAATGTGAAAAACTAAAATGAGAATGTCAAAAAAAACAACGAAAATGTCAAAAGCAAAAGTGAAAATGTCAAAAATTAAAATTAAAATACAGAAAAGTATTTCCACCGCGGTGATAATGTTCCCACCGCGGTTATGATATTTCCACCGCGGAGGAAATACTTTTCTGTATTTTCATTTTAGTTTTTGACATTTTCTATGTCCCTTATGAGTCACCGTACATTGACATGTAGGTGGCGCGCTGTGCATCACAAAGGAGCATTGTGGAGTCGAGAAGAAATTCAGCTGAGTGTCACATATACTCAACCTTTCGTTCAACTGGGTTCAGCATGCAACATCGACATCATACAGCTAGGTTACGCAATGCACTAACATATTTGTATACAGGACCGTCTCTGACATTGTCGCTACGACAGCCGGCGCACACGTGCACGTCGACCTAACAAATCACTGTTATTGCCCTCCAACCCTCCACCTCCCCGTCTATGAAATTTTATTATACAATAAAGTTCTCTGTTTTAAAAAAACCCAGCAATAATAATCCTATTTGTATCATTTAGATCCCTGAGACCCTTTCTTCTACAACCCCCCCCCCCCCCCCCCCCCCCAAAAAAAAACAAAAAAAAAACTACCCTCCCCGAACATCCTCATCCTGTCAGGTCCTGCTGAATGAGTGTCATATTGTTTGCACATGTGTTTCCTTGCTACAGGGACTATCGCGGTAGTTGATGGAAGTTTAGATAAGCGCATTTCAACAAAAACACTGTGGTGGTGTTGTATAAAACTTACATGGTTTTAGAGGTGTTTGGTTCTATTTACGGCGTAGGGTGTAAACTATCACTTTAGATCACGTGCTAGACAGGTTAGATTCAAGAGAACTAAGTATTTATGAAGGTAAGTAGATACACACCTTAAATATATTTATAGGTAATAAAGTGTACGCACACATACACACACGCACACATACACATAGTTAGTCCTGCACCATGACCGTGGAATATATTTATTTTATGAAAAAAAATAATCTAGAAATGCATACAAAAGCAAGTCTAGCCAGCTCAAGCTAGCTCTATTCCACAGCATAGGGAATTTTTTTTTTAGAGTCAAGATATTGTGTAATATCAGATTTCAGAGGCTAAATGTTAGTCTAACGCATAGTCTGTCATACAGACCCTGAAACAAATATATCCAGTATAGCCCATGCAAGTTTGCTTGGCAAGTCTAGATTACTGCATTCATCGTGAATGAAGAAATTCTCTGGGCTCCTTTATATTATATTTTATAACTATAACTTAACAAGCTTTTTTTTCAGTAAACTATGTTCATTTCGGAGACTAGATGTTAGTCTAACATACACATAAAAACATGCATACGTTTATACATACACATCAGCAGGCATGCATTCACGCACGCACGCACGCACGCACGCACGCACGCACGCACGCACGCACACTTAAATACATACAAACGTAACAACATACACGTACGCACGCAAGCACACACACATGTTTTACATTATAAATTTAGATTAATAATCAGTTTCGAGTGTTTGTGTGAGTTAATGTTAAAATATTCCACTGATAAAAATATGTAAAGTTAAAAAATAATCTGGATCGGTAAACAACAAAACTTGCTTTTGTAAATACCTCTCACGGTAATAAATTAACAACAGCTGGTTAGATACAAGTCAGTGCCCAACATAAATACAAAATGCAGAAATAAAATAAACGGAGCCAATATATTGAAGTCAGTGTAAATCACGTTGGTGAGGTCAAAGTCACGACAATAACCATACTTATATTGAAGATCGACGTCAATACAAACACGGAACAACATTATGTGTCTTCAAAGCTCAAACTTGATTGAGAGGTTTACTTTAACAGAGAAGTATAAATATACCTCCTCGACCCAATACACTGAAACCTTGCCAAGCCTGTATTCATTCAGTAGTTTGCTGCATACTCGGCCGCTTATCAATGTACTATGAATTTTTAACTGACACGCCTTGGTAACGTTGAAAGTAAGAATGTCACAAAGACCTGGGTAATGTATTGCATGAATGGGAGACCCCTCAAGCAGAAGGAGATGAATGAACGTGTACATATCCGTCAAGCCAGGCGTGTTAGGACTTGAACTTCCACAGGTTTAGAGCGATTGTGAAGATTTTTGTTTGGATTTTTGTATAAGTGTTCTATGTGGAGGTGAGATTATGCGTAGTAGCGTGGTTGTTGGGAAACAAATGTAGTAAGTGAGTGGGAGTGGCGGTTATGTCGGAGGGGGGATTGTCGGGGTATGGGTGCAGGTCGGTGGGGCGGGGTTGGGGTGGGTGAGGGGTGCAGGGTTCGGATATATTGAGGTTGATGATGATTGAGAACTAGTAGATAAGGGTTGTAGGTGGTATGTGTGTTGCTATAGGGTGGTAGTTGTGGGGTGGGTATAGGGTGGTAGGTGTGGTAGTTGTGAGGTGGGTATAGGGTGGTAGGTGTGGTAGTTGTGTGGTTGGTATAGGGTGGTAGGTGTGGTAGTTGTGAGGTGGGTATAGGGTGGTAGGTGTGGGTGTTGTGTGGTGGGTATAGGGTGGTAGGTGTGGGTGTTGTGAGGTGGGTATAGGGTGGTAGGTGTGGGTGTTGTGTGGTGGGTATAGGGTGGTAGGTGTGGGTGTTGTGAGGTGGGTATAGGGTGGTAGGTGTGGGTGTTGTGGGGTGGGTATAGGGTGGTAGGTGTGGTAGTTGTGAGGTGGGTATAGGGTGGTAGGTGTGGGTGTTGTGGGGTGGGTATAGGGTGGTAGGTGTGGGTGTTGTGAGGTGGGTATAGGGTGGTAGGTGTGGGTGTTGTGTGGTGGGTATAGGGTGGTAGGTGTGGGTGTTGTGTGGTGGGTATAGGGTGGTAGGTGTGGGTGTTGTGTGGTGGGTATAGGGTGGTAGGTGTGGGTGTTGTGTGGTGGGTATAGGGTGGTAGGTGTGGGTGGTGTGAGGTGGGTATAGGGTGGTAGGTGTGGGTGTTGTGTGGTGGGTATAGGGTGGTAGGTGTGGGTGTTGTGTGGTGGGTATAGGGTGGTAGGTGTGGGTGTTGTGTGGTGGGTATAGGGTGGTAGGTGTGGGTGTTGTGTGGTGGGTATAGGGTGGTAGGTGTGGGTGTTGTGAGGTGGGTATAGGGTGGTAGGTGTGGGTGTTGTGTGGTGGGTATAGGGTGGTAGGTGTGGTAGTTGTGGGGTGGGTATAGGGTGGTAGGTGTGGGTGTTGTGTGGTGGGTATAGGGTGGTAGGTGTGGGTGTTGTGAGGTGGGTATAGGGTGGTAGGTGTGGGTGTTGTGAGGTGGGTATAGGGTGGTAGGTGTGGGTGTTGTGTGGTGGGTATAGGGTGGTAGGTGTGGGTGTTGTGTGGTGGGTATAGGGTGGTAGGTGTGGGTGTTGTGAGGTGGGTATAGGGTGGTAGGTGTGGGTGTTGTGTGGTGGGTATAGGGTGGTAGGTGTGGGTGTTGTGTGGTGGGTATAGGGTGGTAGGTGTGGGTGGTGTGAGGTTGGCATAGGGTGGTAGGTGTGGGTGTTGTGAGGTGGGTATAGGGTGGTAGGTGTGGGTGTTCTGAGGTGGGTATAGGGTGGTAGTTGTGAGTGTTGTGTGGTAGGTATAGGATGGCTGTTGTGTGGTGAGTATAGTGTGTTGTGTGGTGGTATAGTATGTTGTGTTGTGGGTTTTGTGTGTTGCGTGTTGAGTATAGTGTGTTGTGTGGTGGGTATAATGTGTTGTGTGGTTGGTAAAGGGTGTTGTATGGTTGGTATAGGGTGTTGTGTGGTGGGTATAGGGTGCTGTGTGGTGGGTATAGGGTGTTGTGTGATGGGTATAGTGTGTTATGTGGTGGGCATAGGGTGTTGTGAGGTGAGTATAGGGTGTTGTATTGTTGATATAGGGTGTTGTGTGATGGATATAGGGTATTGTGTGGTTGGTATAGGATGTTGTGTGGTTAGTATAGGGTGTTGTGTGGAGGGTATATGATGTTGTGTGGTGGGTATATGATGTTGTGTGGTGGGTATATGATGTTGTGTGGTGGGTATAGTGTGTTGTGTGGTGGGTATAGTGTGTTGTGTGGTGGGTACATAATGTTGTGTAGTTGGTATAGGGTGTTGTGTGGTGGGTATAGAGTGCTGTGTTTTTGGTATAGGGTGTTGTGTGGTGGGCATAGGGTGTCGTGTTATTAGTATAGGGTTTTGTGTGGTTGGTTTAGAGTGTTGTATGGTGGGTATAGGGTGCTGTGTTGTGGGTATAGGGTGTTGTGTGGTGGGCATCGGGTGTTGTGTTATTAGAATAGGGTGTTGTGTGGTTGGTATAGGGTGCTGTGTTGTTCGTGTAGGGTGCTGTGTTGTGTAGGATGGTGTGTGGTGGGTAAAGGGTGGTGTGTGGTGGGTAAAGGGTGTTGTGGGGTGGGTATAGGGTGTTGTATGATGGGTATAGGGTGTTATATGGTTGTATAGGACGTTGTTTGGTCGGTACAAGGTGTTGTGTGGTTGGTATAAGGTGTTGCCTGGTGGGTATAGGATGTTGTGTGGTTGGTATAGGATGTTGTGTGGTGGGTATAGTTTGTTATGTGGTGGGTATAGGATGTTGTGTGGTGGGTATAGGGTGTTGTGTGGTGTGTATAGTTTGTTGTGTGATGGACATATTGTGTTGTGTGATGGGTATAGGGTGTTGTGTGGTGTGTATAGTTTGTTATGTGGTGGGTATAGGATGTTGTGTGGTGGGTATAGGGTGTTGTGTGGTGTGTATAGTTTGTTATGTGGTGGGTATAGGATGTTGTGTGATGGGTATGGGGTGTTGTGTGGTGTGTATAGTTTGTTGTGTGGTGGGTATTGGGTGTTGTGTGATGGGTATAGGGTGTTGGATGGTAAGTGTAGGGTGTGGTGTGGTGGGTATAAGTCGTTGTGTGGTGTGTATAGTTTGTTGTGTGTTCGGCATATGGTGTTGTGTGATGGGTATAGGGTGTTGTAAGCATAGGGTGTTGTGTGATGGGTATATGGTGTTGTAAGCATAGGGTGTTGTGTGGTGTGTATAGGGTGTTGTGCGGTGTGCATACTAGGGTGTTGTGTGGTGTGTATAGTTTGTTGTGTGGTGGGTATAGGATGTTGTGTGGTGGGTATAGGGTGTTGTGTGGTGTGTATAGTTTGTTGTGTGATGGACATATTGTGTTGTGTGATGCGTATAGGGTGTTGTGTGGTGTGTATAGTTTGTTGTGTGGTGGACATATTGTGTTGTGTGATGGGTATGGGGTGTTGTGTGGTGTGTATAGTTTGTTGTGTGGTGGGTATTGGGTGTTGTGTGATGGGTATAGGGTGTTGTGTGGTGTGTATAGTTTGTTGTGTGGTGGACATATTGTGTTGTGTGATGGGTATGGGGTGTTGTGTGGTGTGTATAGTTTGTTGTGTGGTGGGTATTGGGTGTTGTGTGATGGGTATAGGGTGTTGTGTGGTGTGTATAGTTTGTTGTGAGGTGGACATATTGTGTTGTGTGATGGGTATAGGGTGTTGTGTGGTGTGTATAGGGTGTTGTGTGGTGGGTATTGGGTGTTGTGTGGTTGGTATGGGATGATAGTGTAGGGTGGGCATGACTTGTATTGGATGGTAAGGGTTTCAGTTCTGAATATATGATGGATGGTAATTTGAGTGTTAAATGTCGAGTACGGATTTGTGGTAATTGAATGGTCGTTATTTGGAGGTGGCTGACTGTTATACATTTGTCGTTTGATTTTTGTTACTATGTGAATGTGTAATTTGTGTGACCTGAGTGGATATGATGTAAAGGATTTTGTATAAACGGCCACCTATATACTCATTCTGTATATCCCCAGATATATGCATAAATAAAGTCAGAAGATTAAAGTTTTCGCCACAAAACGAACAATGCCAGCGTGTCCCAGAGCGGAAGGATGTTTGATGTCCTGGATGTTGACGGGTGAACCTGCGTGTCTCTGTTACCCGGGGCCTTGAACCGACACAGCAGCACAAACATCCAATGTTTATCTGAGTCCGTGAAACACGCTCTGAATAAGTCATTTATTACCACATTGTGTTATAGCTGAGGAATTATGCCGCCTTTTTTAAAGGTCGGTGTCACTGTGACATTGAATTTTGATTGCTTTTCTATTCTGCTCTCTCGAACTCTGTGACGTTTAATCGTCAGTTTATTTCCTTGAACGCCCATCAAATACAACGTCCATTAAACTCGAGAGTTTATCCATAAATTGAATCCCACATAACAATGTTTCTAATCTGTCTTCCACTAAATCTCCATTATTCGAAAGTATCGTCTTGAAAACCAAGTTCCTTAGCAAACCAAATTACGGCATGTCGCGATAACCTGACACTGGTAATGCAATTGAAATTTTACGACATCCGTCACTCAATTTCAAAAGGGGTCGACGGAGCAATGTGCTAAGCGTCATCCTATTGTCGCGCATGCCCAGTAACCATTATCGTTATAGCGCCCCCTGGGGAGAAAGGTAACACTGTCCAGTAGCGTCCTATTGAAATCCACATCCCTTTTCTCTAACATTAACCCCATCATCAACCCCTCGTTCAACCCCTTGACCTCCTGTTTATGCTCATCTCCGCCCGCCATTGTTCGTCTCGGCAGACCATGTGACATGAATAAAGCGCCCCCTGGTGGGAGTGATGTAACTATGGTAATTGTGATATCAAATTTTGCCATGTCTCTGTGCCATTTGGCAGTGCCAATTTGCATATGAAATGGTCTCTGTTTGCGCCTTTTATTGCAGTCTTCACTACAAAGGCCTTAAGCTTGAAGTATTGTTCACAAGGTGTTTCAGGGGTAAGTGTTTTTGGACTTGTATTTGTGAAAATAAATTTGTTTGCAAACCAACACCAAATTAGTTTGTGTGTTTATTACAAAGGGAGAATTTTATATTTTAGTGACGCCTAATTAAAGAAAACATAACAAACAAAGCAATGAAAAATGGTACTGAAAAGATGTTCACATGAATGAGATCGAGCATCCTTAAAAACTCAACAACAAACAAGCAAAGAGGTATCGTTGAAACGTTTGAAAAGGTACTGACGCGGGTTTAACTCTCTGATGTTAGACTTCTTTTGGAGATGTAGGATAACAGCAAGAAACGTTCATCCCAGGTCACGGCAATTATTTCGATGTTCTCCAAGAAATGTAAAAAGTCAAAAGGCACTTGCCATAAAAGACCGGAAAAGGAACCGGGAAGGAGAGAGGCCATCCTCCCGAGGCAAGAGGTTCAACTGATTATAATAATCTTGTTTCCACGTTGATGCATGTCATCGATCCCAATTGCGTGGATCGATGCTCACGATATTATTCACTGGATTGTCTGGTCCACAATCCGTTATTTACAGACCGCCGTCATACAGCTTGAATATTGCTGAGTGCGGCCTGAACCAGCTAACCAGTGACTGACAGCATGAGCAACTATTCATGCCATCAGGGTACGATGACACGCATTCAGATATTAGGCCATCCATATCTTTTATGTGTTTCTCATCTCCAACCGTAACCATAAAAGAACGGTTGAAATAAAATAAAACATATATAACATAGAAAACAGCAACTGTTTTTCATTAATTGTGTAACTTATTTTATGACATTTTAAAGTTACAAATATCAAGTTGTGGTGTTTTGCTATGAGTGTTCAATGATAGAAGTATTTTTTTTATCGATTCGGGGAAAAATGTTCCACAGCGGTGAGGAAATTTTGAGATACGAAAACTTGGAATGAAAATTCAGGGCGGGCGGGAGGTAGGAAACAGAATAACATACGTACATCCTTCTACGTGTTACTTACAAACCTTGGTGACGACCAGGGACTAGGGATGGAGAGTAGGTGATGCAGCTGAACAGAAATAATAGATGGATGGATGGACAGACAGGTATATGCTGTACTGATGGACAGACGTGCAGGTACAACTAGATAAAGTGGCGGCTATTCCACCCATTGGTGGCAGGAGTTATGGTGCGATGCAGACGCCTATCTCTAACACAAACATGCTCAGGTTGTTGTTGGCCGGTGGCTGGCGGTGTGCGGCACGAGACTGGGTATTACAGCATTAACCGCGACGGGTTCGCTGACCACCTAACGCTATTACGTATGTCTGATCCTTGCACTCGGGAGACGGAGCCCAGTACAGGTCTAACGTCGACCTGTCTATCAGCATTTCTTGCGTGACAGAACCGAATTGGTAAATGCGTGAACACATAAATTGGAAAAGAAACAGACATGCCACTATATCTGTAGCTTGTTTCAAGTGCTGATAAAACTGACGGGTTACATCGTTACCTAATATTAGGATATAAGAGTGGAGCAGGTTTCAGTTGGTTGTTCGCAGAGATGAATCAGAGACATACAATATTTGTTTGGGTGAATATAAGTTGTAGACACGTGATAGTGCGAATATTTGTTGGCGCCTTCGGCACATCTTTATTCATATGGTTTTGGCCATGTTTGGGACAGTCAAGGAGTAAATCATTTTGGTTTTATTGATAACTTTAAAATAAGATGTATTGATATACATAACCAACAGTGGTCTAGTAGTTTAAGAACTTACTCAAAACTTTCTTCTGATTCTTGTGTTAAGCAATATAATGTATTTTGAAAATTATCTAGATTGTATTTCAGAAAGTGCCGATCGTAAATGTAGATGTTTTTGTCATACTTTGCTGATTGAAAATTGAAGGAAGTACAATATAACTAGAGCTAAGAGACTATGTCCATTTTGTGTAAGACCTGAAGTGGAATCTGACTATCGTTTTTGTCTACAATGTCCATATAATCTGCTAGTTTGAGACGTAATGTTTTCCCTTATCATTTTTACACAAATGTAACTTTTGATAAAATTGTAACACTCCTTACATCTAAAACCCCATGCATAATTAATGCTTTAGCTAAATTTATATTTCTTGCTTTTAAACAGCATAATAACTTTCTCATTGGCGCTGAAATTGTCTAATTCTGATATCATGTATTGTATAATGGGCCGGTGGCCGACATTACAGATGTCGTGAATGATATTTGACTTCACTACCGCTGGGTTTTTTCTACCTAACGCTCAGTCTATGAAAATATATAACTTTTTAAAGAAACAAATAACTCCATGTAACATTGAAAAAGGAGCCCAGTGGAATGGGAGATTCTGAACCTGTGGAAAATCTAGACTTGCTTCATTTAGGACTATAGCATTACTGTAAAAGTTGGGTGGAAGGGACAATAATATGGTTCAGGGTCAGTGAGACAGACTAGTCATTTATTTATACTTCCTGTTTGTGTGAGTCTCTCCCAACCCAGTCTCTACTCGGTCCCTGTTTCTACCCTGTCTCTACTCGGTCCCTACCCTGTCTCTACTCGGTCCCTGTTTCTACCCTGTCTCTACTCGGTCTCTACCCTGTCTCTACTCGGTCCCTGTTTCTACCCTGTCTCTACTCAGTCCCCGTTTTTACCCTGTCGCTACGTAGTCTCTTACCAGGCGCTACCCAGTCGCTATTCAGTCTCTACTCAGTCTCTACTCAGTCGCTACTCAGTCTGTACTCAGTCTGTACTCAGTCTGTACTCGGTCCCTGTTTCTACCCAGTCTCTACTCGGTCTCTACCCTGTCTCTACTCGGTCTCTACCCTGTCTCTACTCGGTCTCTACCCTGTCTCTACTCGGTCCCTACCCTGTCTCTACTCGGTCCCTGTTTCTACCCTGTCTCTACTCGGTCCCTGTTTCTACCCTGTCTCTACTCGGTCCCTACCCTGTCTCTACTCGGTCCCTGTTTCTACCCTGTCTCTACTCGGTCCCTACCCTGTCTCTACTCGGTCTCTGTTTCTACCCTGTCTCTACTCGGTCCCTACCCAGTCTCTACTCGGTCCCTGTTTCTACCCTGTCTCTACTCGGTCCCTACCCAGTCTCTACTCGGTCCCTGTTTCTACCCTGTCTCTACTCGGTCCCTACCCTGTCTCTACTCGGTCCCTGTTTCTACCCTGTCTCTACTCGGTCCCTACCCAGTCTCTACTCGGTCCCTGTTTCTACCCTGTCTCTACTCGGTCCCTACCCTGTCTCTACTCGGTCCCTGTTTCTACCCTGTCTCTACTCGGTCCCTACCCTGTCTCTATTCGGTCCCCGTTTTTACCCTGTCGCTACGTAGTCTCTTACCAGGCGCTACCCAGTCGCTATTCAGTCTCTACTCAGTCTCTACTCAGTCGCTACTCAGTCTGTACTCAGTCTGTACTCAGTCTGTACTCAGTCTGTACTCAGTCTCTACTCAGTCGCTACCCAGTCGCTACTCAGTCTCTACTCAGGCTCTATTCAGTCTCTACTCAGACTCTACTCAGTCTAATCTCAGTCGTTATTCAGTCTCTACTCAGACCCTATACTCAGTCGCTACTCAGTCTCTACCCAGTAGCTACCCAGTCGCTACTCAGTCTCTCCTCAGTCACTACTCAGTCTCTACTCAGTCTCTACCCAGTAGCTACCCAGTCGCTACTCAGTCTCTCCTCAGTCTCTACTCAGTCTCTACTCAGTCTCTACTCAGTCTCTACTCAGACACTATGCGCAGTCGCTTCTCAGTCACTACTCAGACCGTACACTCAGTCGCTACTTTGTCTCTACTCAGACACTATACTCAGTCGCTACTCAGTCGCTACTCAGACCCTATACTCAGTCGCTTCTCAGTCGCTACTCAGACCCTATACTCAGTCGCTACTCAGTCTCTACTCAGACCCTATACTCAGTCGCTACTCAGTCTCTACTCAGACCCTATACTCAGTCGCTACTCAGTCTCTACTCAGACCCTATACTCAGTCGCTACTCAGTCTCTACTCAAACCCTATACTCAGTCTCTACTCAGTCTCTACTCAGACCCTATACTCAGTCGCTACTCAGACCCTATACTCAGTCGCTTCTCAGTCTCTACTCAGGCCCTATGCCCAGTCGCTACTCTGTCTCTACTCAGACACTATGCGCAGTCGCTTCTCAGTCACTACTCAGCCCCTTTACTCAGTCGCTACTCAGTCTCTACTCAGACTGTATACTCAGTCGCTACTCAGTCTCTACTCAGACCCTATACTCAGTCGCTACTCAGTCTCTACTCAGACCCTACACTCAGTCGCTAATCAGCCGCTACTCAGACCGTACACTCAGTCGCTACTCAGACCCTTTACTCAGTCGCTACTCAGTCGCTACTCAGATCCTACACTCAGTCGCTACTCAGTCTCTACTCAGACCCTATACTCAGTCGCTACTCAGTCTATATTCAGACCATACACTCAGTCGCTACGCAGTCTCTACCTAGTTTCTACTTAGACCCTTCTCATTCTCTACTCAGTCCCCAGTAAGTGCCACCCAGTCCCTACTCAATGCCTGCTTAATCGTCCTAATCCCGTCCTAAGTCACCACAACCCCTGCCCCTGACGCCAGATGTAACAATCGTGCAGTTTTTTTCCAAACAAAACCTTCTCAATCACCACAGATTTGGAGTAAGTCCGACTGAGAAAGTCTGAGACGTAAAGGCTTAGGTTGGACAGAGACAATATACCTGGTCCCTGGGTTGGCAATCAGCGCTGTCGGTGAGACACATGTTGCTCCAGACAATGTCCGTCTTAACTGTCTTACAATGCCAACGGTTAATCACAGGGCGTGTTGTACGCAGTCCAACTAACAACTGGTTCAAATTTTACGATGCGTAGGTATCGTTGATCCGCACGTAGAAAGATGCCCAGTCTACTCCACTCTCGGGACATGGAACAGTTGGAGCAATATTATTCTCAATTGTTTTAAGACTCACGGCGCGGACGAGATCGATTTGTCTCCGCAATTACTAATTTCTGTGGAGAACTATCGACAACCAAATATCCTGATCTGAATCCTGTCTTCAACCATCACCACAGAACACCCAGGCAACACTGAACACAAGGACACAGCAGCGAACTCACGCAAATACCTTACCTTACAACTGACCATGCCATTAAATTCGGGACTTTTATGACACGACAAAATGGCGATGCATTATTGACTACATTTCTAATCTTGGAAAACATATTAGTAAAGACCATTTGGTATTCAGGGTATAAGGGTGGAAAGAGATAACTCAAATGTATTGCTGTAGCAGGTTGTTCGCGGTTGCACAGCGGATCCAGATAATGCTAGCATATTGCGGTTACACTTCGAGATGAAGAAGTTTTTACACAAGTGTACAATAAACTGAGAGGCAAAAGAAAGAATGGTCGTTAAATCTGATTATGTCTATTTACCAGTCACTCATTCCTGCAACAGTTTGTAAAAGGTAATCTGTGACTGGGTAATTTTGTGTAAAAATAAATTGGTGCAACGAAGACTGTAAAAAGAAATGAAATTGCAACCACATGGCCCCTATCATGTTTGAAAGTTTGTAAATTTGTGTCAAAAAAAGCAAATGTACTGATTTTCAAAGATAAGAAACCTGAGATACTCATCAATAATAGTGTATTCTGCGAATTATTTTCATTTATTTTTAAAAGTTTTAAATAAAACTTATTTTAAAAACTAAAACCATGTAGAATTATTCTTTGAGTGCTGACTGTATATATATATATATTATCGCAAACTTGAGATTCGAGAGTTTCAATTGAAAATATGATAAATTCAATTGAGAGGTATAGTTTTTTTTTGCTTCTCGTCTCGTAACAGATGTAGATGTACACTGTGTCGAGATGATGCTAATGTGATTACAAAGTACATCTGTTACCTTTTAAAATCTCTTTTGGAAACACGTAATACCACTCCAGGAACTTGTTTCGCACAATGTAATAAGGATGTAGTGATGACAGGGAAGTGAGCAGTATGCTGATTCAAGGGACATCAGATTTATGTACGGTGTTAGAACTGTCAACTGTAGTCGCCACATTGACAAGTGAGCTTGTTACGTTTTGCACCAAGAAAAAACATCTTATCCTCGAAAGCATAGGTCATCCCACTGAAAGAGGCACTTATGAACAAATATATACTCAAATTTCCCCATTAAAGTGAAAACTGTTCGGTATAATGTGTGCGTCGTGATGTTTGGCACTATCACAGAACACTTAGTGTCACTTGACTCATCATCCTGACGTCATCACCGTCCGCCCTGAAGCTATAATGTGTCAATTAATTTGAAGCATCAAAACTATCGTCCGTCTCATTAATGATTCCGACAAAGATCGATTTTTCATATAAAAAAAGAAAATCCAAAGAAAATTAATATAAAGGTTTCTTGTTTCACTTTCGTCAAGAAACTGGGAGCCGTTCACCTGTCCAATTCCAGTGAGTCAGGCTTGCAAGCAATTTCATCATTAAACCCGTGACAGCATCCGTATTACTGTTATATTCATGACGTCCCTTCACAGGCAGTCACATCTTCCGTGGACATTGCTTACCATACATTATGTTTTTAAGACCCCAATGTCCTGAAAAGAAAGTCTTCCGCGATTTTGGCCGTACAACAGCTTACATATTGATCACCTCAATTGTGAGGTTTTCAGGCACTGGACCACCTCGTTGACAGTTACAATTACTAACTTTTAATTATTCATGGGGTAATTACATGTACCTGAACTTAGGATTTACAGAAACAGCTGAGAACGTCCTGAAAATTGATTGCATTGTGGACACAGAAGCACTTACAGAAAGCAATCGAGCGATGCCCAAGGGTTGGGAGACCTAAGTAACATGTTACCTAAATACGTCATAATTGGGTAACCGTCCTGCACAGGACGCCATAGATATGCACCTTTGAAGACGTATGTGTAGAAATAACCGCGCACCCTAAATGGCGCGAATATTGAAATCTCGTTTGGGGAATAAGACGTCGATGACTATCTTTAAATGGATTTCAATACCACGAGGACAAGAGGACAAGATGGGGACTCATGATTTGCTTCATCTCATCACTAACCCTTCAAATCTGCTTGACATTTGAAGGCCAGGTTTTATACCACTTAACCTGGAATTGCGACATAGCAAGGCGCGTGTCAATATTTTCGCTGTCGTTGCTTCTGCAGGGCAGTTAAAATAAGTCGTTGCATATCTCCAACTGGTGCTTGGGTGAACAAGTGATCTAAAGGTGGCAATTAGAAAGTAGAGTTAATGCGTCCATTAACACTGCCTGTTCGTTTCATTGGATTCCAGATTGGCACCGATTGTTATGTTTGGGTGAGTGAGTTTCAGTTATATCACGGCGTGTCAGCTTGATGATGGAGGAAAGCCCGACGTTTTACCTCTTTGGTGAAACCCACGAGCACGGATTTGGTGATGACACAACCAAGGCGAACCTGGGATGAGAAACCACAATAATTCGTCATAACCAAGCACCCAGCACCAACAGTCATCAAGCACTAAGCACTAAGCATCAAGCACCAATCATCAAGCACCAAGCACCAAACACCAAGAATCATGCAACACACAAGCAGCCAAACCAAACAAACACCAACCACGCACCCAGCACCAACAGTCATCAAGCACCAAGGATCAAGAATCAAGTACTAAGCATCAAGCATCAAGCACTAAGCACAAAGCATTAAGCAACACACAACAAGCAACAACATCAAACAAACACCAACCAAGCACCAAGCATCAAGCATCAAGCATCAAGCAACACACAAGCAGCCAACACCAAACAAACACCAAACCAAGCACCGAGCACCACAAATCATCAAGCACCACACAAGCAACCAACATCAAACAAACACCAATCAAGCACCAAGCACCAAGCATCAAACATCAAGCAACACACAAGCAGCCAACACCAAACAAACACCAAACCAAGCACCGAGCACCACAAATCATCAAGCACCACACAAGCAACCAACATCAAACAAACACCAATCAAGCACCAAGCACCAAGCATCAAACATCAAGCAACACACAAGCAGCCAACACCAAACAAACACCAAACCAAGCACCGAGCACCACAAATCATCAAGCACCACACAAGCAACCAACATCAAACAAACACCAATCAAGCACCAAGCACCAAGCATCAAACATCAAGCACCAAGCACCAAGCATCAAGCAACACACAAGCAGCCAACATCAAACAAACACCAACCAGGCACCCATCATCCAAGCACCAAGCACAACAAGCACCAGGCATCAAACACTCGACACGAAGCACCAATTTAATCACCAATCATCAACCATCTAGCATCAATTTAACCACCAAGCACCCAACACCCAACAATCAGCGCCCAACACCAAGCAACATTACCCGCCCGAATATCTCGTGGTCGGTCCTCAACGCATCATCAGTTCGGAGTAACGTTCCTTTGTACCACGTAACCTTTCCGAACTGTATGCGTCCAGAAGGTCGGGTTTCTGGTCTCACGGGGTCCGCATAATCGGGGCTCCACTGTCTTATGTTTTCAGATGGTGTATAGTTGTTACCTGCATAGACCCCACCCTACAACTCATCATGTAACATTACTTTCTTCACAGACCCGCGAAGACCCAGACTAGAATTGATCTCCAGCAGCCTATGCTTCTCACAAGAGCCAAGGGGCGGTCGGATAGTCTAGTCCGAAGACCCGGATTCGATTATTGCTCAATTCGTGATATTGCTGGAATATTGCTAAAAGCGGCGTAAAACCATACTCACTCACTCACAAGAGGCGGCCTAACGGGACCGGGTGGTCAGGCTCGCTGACTTGGTTGATGCATGTCAATTGCGTAGATCGATGCTCATGATGTCAATCACTGGGTTGTCCAGACCCGATTATGTACAAACCACTTTCATCAGATGCGTTGTCGGTCTATTTGGCGTTCTTGCCTGTGTTAAGAAATGAGAACGAAAGGTACTATCAATATTGACTACTTGTCAATATTGGTGTCAGTGACCATCGATTAGTTAATATTTGCTACATCAAATCATCCTCGATTTGGATGAAGTGGCGATAAGTCTCTTGAAGACAATTCACATGCAGCTGAAGATCTTTAGAAACTTAATTATATCAATTATCCGTTGATCAAACACCACGAAGTCTCATGTTTGATCTAGCTAACCAACTGGCACGACGTTTCTCGAACACATTCTGTTCTTGAGGGTTTGTAAGATGATAAGGTTAGGTCAATTTGCATTTGAAAACGTATTTGGAATGCTGAGAAACTTTAATTCTGTGGTTGGTAGCAGGCTCGGCGCGGGATTCAATTAAAACTTTTGAAACGTGGTCATTGAAGAACTGTCCTCCTCAACAATGTTACAATTTACATATCCGAGTGTGAAATTGCCATGCCTTTGAGACCGTTGACTTTTAAACAGTGATTGGAAACGTTTTAAATCACCATGGTTACTTTTACTTGTTTAGTAAAGATTTCCAGTTTGTTAGAAAGCAGAGGTCGACGACTGACAATGCTTCATTAGCCTGTTAGAAGAACAGACAACTAAGCTTCTTTTTTTTGCTTACAAAATGTATTTGCGGCCAATTCAGAAAAGCATTAGAGAATATGCAGGTCCTTCGCGTCTTGCAATATATGTGTTGAACAGTTAACTCTCACATAAAAAGTGACGGATACAATTTGAATGTGTCTCGGTTAAAAATAAATTTAATTGTGGCTTCTGGCTGTGCAGAATACGAATACAAATGCATTATTAGCCATGTTCTTTGACATCGGAGAACAACCAAATATATCAAGAAAGACGGAACTTGTATGTGTGTTGTGTTTCGTAATAAGCTTGCACTTCGTGTTGAATGATTACCAATGTAAGTATGGGCATCAGGGAGGCTGAGTGGTTTGTAAGCTTTATTTGCGGAAGTAGTTGGCCGTGGCGCAAATTAGGCATCGATATCAGCAGTTACACACACCTCATCGTGTGTGTGTGTGTGTGTGTGTGTGTGTGTGTGTGTGTGTGTGTGTGTGTGTGTGTGTGTGTGTGTGTGTGTGTGTGTGTGTTTATATGTGTGTGATGTGTGTCTCAGTGTGTGTGTGTGTCTGTGTGTGGTGTGTCTGTCTAAGTGTGTGTTTATGTGTGTGTGTTTATGTGTGTCTGTGGGCTGTGTATCTGAGTGTGTGGTGTGTGTCTGTGTGTGGTGTGATGTGTCTAAGTGTGTGAGTGTGTATGTTTATATGTGTGTGATGTGTGTCTGAGTGTGTGTGTGTCTGTGTCTGCCTAAGTGTGTGTTTATGTGTGTGTGAGTGTGTGGTGTGTGTTTATGTGTGTGTCTGTGTGTCTGTGGTGTGTGTCTGAGTGTGTGGTGTGTGTCTGTGTGTGGTGTGATGTGTCTAAGTGTGTGTGTGTGTTTATATGTGTGTGATGTGTGTCTGAGTGTGTTTGTGTGTGGTGTGTCTAAGTGTGTGAGAGTGTGTGTGTGTGGTGTGTCTGAGTGTGTGGTGTGTGTCTGTGTGTGGTGTTATGTGTCTAAGTGTGTGTGTGGTGTGTGTGTGTGTGTGTGTATGTGGTGTGTGTGTGTGTGTGTGAGTGTATGTGGTGTGTTTCTTATTGTGTGTGTAGTGTGTCTGAGTGTGTATGGTGTGTGTCTTCGAGTGTTTACGTGTGGTGTGTGTCTTAGTGTGTGTGGTGTGTGTCTGAGTGTGTGTGGCGTGTGTCTTAGTGTGAGTGTAGTGTGTGTGTGTGTCTGTGATGTGTGTTTCTGAGTGAGGTGTGTGTGTGTGATGGTGGGGGGGGGGGGGGGGGTGTTGATGTTCTCTATGTGTATAAGAAATCAAATAACATGTATATAATCCTTTTCCTGGCGTAAACATATTATCAATCACAGACGAGTATATTCACGTTGGAGCCAGTGCATTTCATGCCAGAATCCTACGGCTAGCCATGATAATGTGTCGAGGTTTGACGTCACTATACCCATGTGTACAGTTACAATCTCAGCCATCTCGTATTACCGCATGAGATTGTTTGAGAGTTTTTATCTTTGTGAGAAGGCACGAGAAAAGTCCTTGTTGCAGAAACAGTACACTACATAATTTCCCAATTCGAATTATCAAACATCATTTTAACAAACACACATTACACACCAGGCTGAAGTTGTGACCCTGGCTTAAAAATGTATCTATTTATTTATTCATCTATTCATTGTGGAACCTACACACGTATGGAATTCCTATTTGGGTCAACAAGTTGGCTTTCAAATCTCATCGCAGTAATAAAACCACGACCTCGGTGTTAAAGGAATCACGAGGTTGAATTCAGCATGCGCAACGTTCCTTGAAATAGTTTAATTCTGCACTCATATTGTATCGTGTAACTCGCTCCTATCCCACCTGCAACGGATCCCTACTATATCGTGATACAGCATCGTGGCATGCAGATTATTTTTTTTAATTCTGACACATACCAGTGATATACTGTTACTATATCAAGCATGAATATTCATGAATTTATTCTATATTGACAGTCAGCGTGATTAATCAGTTGTTGCTGCATATTTCCCACAGATATCATATCTCTTGGATGTATCTAGAACGTTGGGATGGAGTCGTTGATTACAGCTGGTATCTGTTTCCTGATGTAAGATGGGCTGAGTGAGTTGTGTTTACGCCGCTTTGAACAGTGTTTTCAGTCACGGCGTACAATCTTAATTAAATATATCCCAGTTGTGGTCTCAGGTATTTGCTTAAAGGATTATAGTGCAGACAAAATAGTCAATAGGATACAGGATTTGAACCCACCATCGTAGGATCATGGCACGCCTAAGGGACGCAACTCTGCACTCTGCCTTAAACGAGTACCGTGCCTAAAAATAACAATTAATAATAATAATAAGTCCATGTATATTGCTCTAGATTCCATTCAGCAAGAGAATCCTCATTGCCCAACCTGTATAACCAAGGTCATAAGATCAGTGTCACTCGATTTTCATTCTCAGCTTCCTAGGGTGACTGTGAGGTGCTAGGAGGTTAACAGTCACATTACCGTCTCATCCTACCGGGTACCCATTCACTGCCTGGTGAACAGAGGCATATAAGTCATTTGTCAAAGGAGACACCACATATAACATGTGCTTCTGTGGGACAGGACCAAAGCCCTAGAAACTCACACGAGTCAAGCTGTCGAACTCGTCACCCATCCCGCTCTCCTCCGCCACTAAGGTTAATTCAGCTTGCGTAGCCTGGTTTGTGAACTGTTCGCTGTACACGGGGTCACGTGCCACCAACTAGGTACAGGTGGCAAGTGTGACGTAGCACCACTCAAGTGTGTTGGAAGCCATATTGAAGCCGTTATATCAATGAAAAATAATGCATGATGACTTGATTCGACATTTTGCTGTAGCGTTTATTTATTGTTTGACTTTTGCAATGTGTTCAAACATTTCTATGCGATTACCGAACGTATTCATTTTCAACAAAAGACTAAATCAATGCACGTCAAAGACGAAGAAATGTATTTTTTATCTCGTGTATCAGAGTCATGGAAACATATTTACCGGAATTTAATATTTATTTTTCACATTTAATTTCATTGATCGAGTTCGGACCATACAAACAAGTCACTCACTCACTCACTCACCCAGCAATACATATAGTACACACGGGGGCAAGCTGTGAGTGACTTCAGCTATCACGACGTTTTAACTTTGTATAACGATATGTTAAAGGGGCACTGATCTAACGCAATTCCCCGGACTGGTTGTTGCCTTTGTTATTGTTTTTTCCCCCGTGAGTACCCGGATGATACGCAACGCAACTGAGCGTGACCAGAGACTGGGCTACCGTCCGCAAGGACAGTTAAAAAAACTTGGAGGCTGGAGGCAATATTTGTTTTACGCAATTTTGCATAAACACTGATTGGTTAACTGTGATCTATAAAGATTTCGACAAAGGGCGCATGTTAATTAATTTCTTCAGCCTAAACAAACAGACAAAAAGAACGGCGGAGCTCATCGGATGTCGTCATTTGGAAATACCCCAGATGGTTATAGTTTAATACTAAAAAAAGTATCCATGCAGTGAAAGCATTTTCGGATTGCGTCGATAATACGATTACTACTCCCTTGTCATCCACGTTTTTTCTCGTATAACCCTACACTTGTGTATTTGTCGTCATTCACTTGATGCTCAGTTAATGAATTTATTACAGGTACAATTAGTGGTAGCACCACTTAGATTACCTGACAAAGGTTCCCATTTGGCATTAATTGTGTCTGGGGTAATTATTCAATCTAAATCCAGGTTTGAAGTGAGGTGAAATGTGTGTTATGTAATATGCACGTGGCAGCCCAGCAAGAGATGAATGATCAGTTGATTTACTTTTTTTTGTAAATCAACGGATCGTTCCTAGTCATCAAAGGATTAACAGAAAATACGTTGATTGATTAATTACTGTTAACTAGCACAGTGGATATTTCAAACGTAAGAGTTTACACGTGAAGGTAGGTTTACTTAACCTAGGGAATACACTCATATCATGGCGTAAAGTACAGATGTAAAAACAACATACTTTGTTCAAAGGGTAACCGATAATACACTGACTGGTTGTTCATTGTTATCTAACTCACTGTTATCTTGCACAGTGGATATGTCAAAAGTGAGTGTTTACATGTCTAGGTTTACTAAAACAAAGGGAATACACTCATATCATGGCGTGAAGTGCCGATGTAAAAACAACATACTTTGTTCAAAGGGTTAACTGATAATACGTTGATTGATTGATCATTGTTATCTATCACTCAATGGATTTTTTAGGGACCGTGGACGTTATGAAAATAGTTGTCACGTGGGCTTTCTCAGCCGACCCTTGTGACTTGACACCTATGTGAAACACCTGAAGCAATCCAAGTGATCAGCTGAGAAACGAACACGGGTTATAATATCCCGAAACGATATATATCTTTTAAAAATTTGATTGTTACAGAGACACGTGACATCGAATAAGTTTCTCTGTACAGCTGCAGACGAGTGGGATATTGTTCCTTTGTGTGGATATTCACGGATACATTCCTCGAACGAGGAAGCTCCCTAAAATTTATACACATAAATTTGGTAGGTTGTAATTATGGTATTTTATTTACATTATGTTGCAAGTCAAAATAGTGTAAATGAAAATCGCAAAATTACCAAGCAAGTGACTTATCAAAACTTCGTCACCATTACCGATGCTACCCACAAAGATACCTACATTTCCTTATTATCTCGAAAACTGTATTTCATTTTGTTGATCAATGTGACCATACGCCCTTATTAGTACCGGTATCTAAAAAAGTGACTAATGCGCTTACGAATTGCGCAGCAGAGGTCGCGAACTAGTCTAGATTTCTGCTATACATCCGGGTACTCACTTGGAAAAAACAATAACAAAGGCAACAACCAGTCCCGGGGAATTGCGTTAGATCAGTGCCCCTTTAAATTGTGTCAGAAAACTAACCATATATTATCACGAAAGTCATCCCACAATTAAAAGGGAAAGTAACTGACGGAGAGTTATCACCTAGTCCTGCATCCTGACTGAACACTATCTTCGTTTATTTGAATCAAAAGTCGTTTAGATTAAAAAATAATCCCAAGTATTGCTTGCTATATTGAGTATTAGATTTCACAGACAATGTCAGTCCAACCCTGGCACAACCCTTACACATATGGCCTGAAAACGATATGTCGGGGCTGTTGCGGACAGAGACCCAGTTGAGGAAAGGTATGTCGTGATGTCTGTATATAGACAAGACGACCTGTCATGGCTGACCTTCCACACAGCCTTGAGATAAGGCTAGTCAGTACGGAATGTGTCCGCTTGACAAGACAAACTGTCATTCATAATTCCTGTGACATCTCATTCAGAAGTTAGCAGGGCGCATTCGATCGGACGAACCTGGTTTATCGAAGGCGTTCGCTGCGGTTACTGAAACGCGTGGACGGTGTTTGAACTATAAACAACGATACTGATGTCAAGATAGGATTTGTATTGGTAATGAAAGGAGTCAGAAGCTAAAAAAATAAATAAGCATCCATTCTCGCTGATATGTGATATTCCGATAAGGATCCTGGATACGTTTATCGAATAACGATGTAATTTATTAAATAATGCAAATACGAGACGTATGCAAATGTGTGGTGGACAAAGCTATACTTACACACTAGTAACTAAGATATACATAATGTACAAAAATACTTGGTAGAACGAGAGAGAGAGAGAGAGAGAGAGAGAGAGAGAGAGAGAGAGAGAGAGAGTAGTAAAGTTCTAACTCTCAGGTACGGTATAGCAAAAAATAAACAGGGCAGTAAAATTGACCACAGTTTTAATTGTCTAGCGCTTTTCAACAAGTACCTTTACGAGTCTCATCGGCGTCATCAGCCAAGGACATATTTCTTAGTTGCATATAACTTGTCCATTCTCAATATATTGTAATGTTAAAACCCTTGGGGATTCCGGGTTACAACTGGTCCCTAGCAACCTATTTGTTGGTTGTAAGAGGCGACCAAATGGATCAGGTGGTCAGGCTTGCTGAGTTTGTTGATGGCGAGTTCGTGTGTGGTTGTTCACAATATTGATGACTGGTTTGTCTGGTCAAGACTCCGTTATTTCAATGGCGTTAAACAACAAACAAACAAAGTATTGTTTAATGTATGTAGGACAGAACAAATAAGAAATATGTACTCTCTGAGTAAATTTTGTTTAAAGAGCGTAGTATTTGCCACGTCGATGCATAACCGTACATGAAGACCTTGTTGGTGTCCTTCGCGGCAGACAGAATAATGCAGTTCGCCTTATCGAAAACACCCCGCGTTCCGGTTGGATTACCTGTACTTGCGGTCTGTGGTCCAAGCCGGCGTGTGTTGGATCCCGCGGAGGTATTTGTCCGCACTCGCACGGTAGGGTGTCAGGTTTCCGTTCCTTAGGTAGGCGGGCGTCGCGTGATGTGACCCAGCATAATACCAGATAAGAATAGAGAGGTCTGATAACAGATACACTCGAGTCCGGTGTAACGAAGCTGTCTGGAGGAGGTTTGACAAGGTCGACTGGTGGGTAGTCTGGCTTACAGACCCTGATACAAATGTATCAAATACAGCCCATGCAAGTCAATGTTTGGCATGGCTAGATTTCTGGGCTCTCTGGGCTCCTTTTTATTAAATTTTATTTTGAACGATATGTTAATTTCAGCTGGTTACATTCATTACAACTGAATTAATATATAGAGGTTATCACGCGAGTGTGTTGGTGGATGGTAAATATCCTGTATTAGGAATAAACATTGTATTTAGCGAGTCTTGGCGAGCTACATACATAGTGTTTATTCCTAATACAGGATGTTTACCATCCCCCAACACACAAGCGTGATAACCTCTTTATCATAAAATGTCATTCTTTAATCTGTGCTTGAAAATCGCTTTCCCTCTCTCATAAACATTACCTAAACATTGCGAGTTTTCCTGGAATGCGCGCAATTATATTTATTACGTCACAGGGTAAGTGATGTGTCAGTCGGACAGTGACAGTAGCCAATATAGTTCCAACGAAAATCTGTTTCTTATGCAGTGGCGAAGCAACATATACGCAAAACAACGATTGTTTTTACTTCCATTTCGCAGCAATCCATCAGTCTGTCCGCTAGAGTAACCGCCCTTTGTCAAAGGGAAGCTACTCTAACCCTAGTCTATGGCCACGTTCAGACGTTGTTGACAATCAGCCTGTCCTTTCAAAACGTTAAGAAGTGCAATCAGATGTACACACAGCGACAAATTGAAACAAGGTAACAATTTAAACATATTTCGGCCAAATTCAACTATTTTCATTTGTGGAAAGGGTTTCAAGCCGCAGAGGTCTACAAGCACAGATGTGGCTACTGATCCCGCTTGGCTAGGCCTAGTGCCCTCGCAAAATTGTTTCGAAATTTATATCTCCAAAGTTACTAAAACTTATAAAATGCCTTAGCGACGTCACAGTTAGACACTGATTTTAAGTATATAAGACTGTTTGTTTTGATAATGATAGCAATCATCTCTGTAGTTTATCCAGATTCCCCATGGTTAATTCTGACTCGATTGCCGAATGACAAGGGCGACGCCATGTTTGTTTATAAACACTGAAAGTAGTCCCTACTTGACCTTTGATATTTGCATGTCTATCCGCATATGACACCAACCGATATCGTTTTTATCTGTTGGCTTTATCCTGCCGAGAAACCTACACATTATATGATAAAAACAAATACATAGTCTGTTTTTATGATAAATTCATTTTCGTTATTCCCTAAACTTAGTCCCTGTAATAAATATCTGTTCGAGGTAGACTAAGCCTAAGTCCCTGAAATGAAAATAGTTTTGCACTGTTCAGATTAAATTGTCTTTTCATATATGATATCAAAGAGCCCAAATCTAGACTTGCTAAAGTAGTGACCTGCTTGGTGGTATTTGTGTGAGGCTAGTTTAAGGTTCAATAAACATAATTATATACTCACCACCAAAAGAAACGCGAATACCATTCATGTTGGTTAATATATGAAGACTTTCATATACAAGAGATATTATATTGGTTCGATGCACAAACGAACATACTGGTATGTTGTGTGAACCGATGCTCTTGAACAAATCACATGTGACGTCATAGATTCATGACATGAGATGTAGCATTTGTCTCGTGCAGGATTAGCGTGTAAAGCTTCAAATCACGTGCAGCACATCGTGATGCGAATAAAGACACTGTGGTAACATTTGACTGATTGTTAGTTTTTTTTCATTAAGTGGTACACATTGGAAACATCTGGAGACAGGTGGCAATCACTTGGTGCCAGGTCTGGCGAGGGTGAGAAAACGCTTCGAACCCACATTGTTGCACAGCAGCCTTTGCAAGTCGAGAGGTATGAGAAGAGGCATTGTCAGTAGTATAAGTCCAGCAGTCAGCATTCCTTTTTGCTTTTCTTTGATAGAATGTCTCAGGCGATGAATCAAATCAGCATAGTGGGCACAGGTAATCGTCGTTTTGACTTTCGGATTAATCATCAAGGATCGCACCCTTTGCGTCCCAGAATACAGTGGTCATAACTTTCTCCACTGATCTTGAAGACTTGAATTTATTTGGTGCCGGAGAGGTGCAATGGTGCCAGCTTTAAACATAGCTGCCCAACGTTTAACAGTGGAATAGCTAGGATACTTATCTCCCATACACTTGCGACATGCGGTCGCGAGTTTCTTGGGAAGTCAAAAACGTGATGACTGCTCGGTACTCGTTCTTTTCCATTCCTGTGTCCATTTGGGCCCCTATCACGTTTAACTGGCTGCCACTAATATACAAACGGCCTCAACAGAACATATACACTTGCAATGAGCTACTCAAACAATGTACTACTGACTAGTTCACTTTGTTATGGGCCATAGTTGAAAGTTAGTCAGGCTTATAACTTTTTGACCAGCCTCGTACCACTGTGCACGAAGGGTATTAACATAATGTACGAATTTCAGACGCGCTTAATACCTTGTTTTGAGGTAGAAAGGTTGTTGTTGTTGTGGAAGTTGTTGTTGTTGAAGTCACATCAGCGGTGTCGTGAGCAAAAAAAGAATTACTTTATAACGTATTAAGATCACGTGATACTTTAGGTCTTCCAGCCTTTGGATATCACTCGATGGCTTCCTTGAAAGCAGTAGTGGCTCGCCATAGAACATCAAGAATCAGATATCACCTGTATGCTTGGATACAAATATTGGATGAGAATGTCATCTCATCGAGGTAATTAAAATACCGGAGATAATTAGGAATGTGATTATTTGATTGAACTTTAAGGTCTGAATAGCATCGCACCTGTTCACCAAATAAGATTAAAGTTCCTCTGATTTAAATATGACACAGACAGGCAGTTTATAAGATTAATCTGTATCCATAACTGAATCAGGCTAGGCTTTCAAATTAGCTCTACAAACATGAGCGCTAGTCCCTATGTGTCATGTCAAAGTTATAATGTCGGTGACTGACAAAGCCTACGATCAGATTGTTGGACAAGACAAGATTCGTCTTTCTACCAGATGAGATGTGGCAACAGACGTAATATTTTAAAAATCCTGAAAACCTCTAAAATTTGTATTTAAAAAACTTCAGCCCTTACCTTCATAACAATTTCTACAAGTTTCGTTCATTACTTAAATTATGCGGATCCAGTGCCTGTCTCAACTTGTCATTAGAAAACCCACATTTGTGTATATTTTTAAAAGGAATATTGATAATATATATAATGAAAAAAACTCTCAGCAAATCAAATATGTTACTCCGATACGACACCTGCCAGTGTCTACCCGTGAAGATCCGGGGTGGAATAGGTCTCTTCAGCAACCCATTCTTGCCGTAAAAGGCGGCTATGCTTGTCGTAAGAGGCGACAAACGGGGTCGGGTGGTCAGGCTCGCTGACTTGGTTGAAGCATGTCATCGATCCATGTATCGATGCTCATGATATCAACCACTGGATTGTCTGGTCCAGATTCGATTATTTATAGACCGCCGTCATGTATCTGGAATATTGCTGAGAGCGGTGTAAAGCAACAAACCAACTAAACCAAAACCTGCCTGTGTCACTATCTGAGGACACCTGAAAAGAACATCGCGTCAGTTAGACCCTGATCAACCTCTGACCGTTCATCCTGAAAGAAGGATGTCAATCACATGTCAGCTTTCTTCAACGAATCGGCCTTTAACCTCCCCGATTCGGAAATTTCGATCATGTCAAAAGAAAAACTGCCCCAAAGCTCAACTATACCCTTGATAGTATGCCCTTTTGGGTGTAGATGCCATGAAGCTCATAAATGACAGGGTACTAAAACTATCTGAAACAACATAACAGATAATATTTACAAGCCACTTAATAAGAAGGGGCGGTCGGGTAGCCTAGTGGTTACTCACTCACCCACTTAATAAGAAACCAAGTTAAAAATAGTTTTGTTTCGTAAACACATTTTCAAAATTGACTTGGTAGGAATTGAGGTTTTATTTTTTCGCTTTTTTCTTTATTCAGTAGGTTACAACTCAAAAAACGTAAATTTGATTCTGATCTACCAACGTCCCCTCCAGTGCGACAAGCAAACATTCGGCATCCGGTGCAAAAATAAACTGTAAGTCGAAGTGTTTTTACCAATATTAGGCAGGGGAAGTTTAGAGCCGGTTAACAAGCCTTAACTATGCCCTTTGTCTCTCAATACAGACCCCAGAGCATGTATTTAATCAAACAATCACCCCATTCCACTCCCACCCCCTTCTCAGCTCAAACACCCTGTACTCACCCCTTTCTCAGTTCTACTAACTTTAATGGATTCAAATGCTTGAGGGCTCCATTAAACAAGAATTGATCTGCGATCTATCGTAGATTTCTTGGAGCCAAGAGATGCAATAACGAAGGCCAAACTAACTGAAAGATGGTCAACTACTCGAATGTATCTACACAGAGAGCCAAAGAAATCCTACCAATTTCTAAACATAAAAAAATCATATAATATCAGTACGAACCATCCCAAAAGATATATGTCCCTTACTCACCCACGTGATTCTCAACAGGCGAAATTGTTAAAGCAGACGACGACCTCTTGAACCCTTAAAACTACACCAATCACAGTACATGTCGGATACTGACAGACGGATTGTTTCAACCTTACACATGCATGTAGCTTTATTTCGTGGACTATGTGTTATCGTCGGCTCTTGGGTTTCACGAGACTAACATTTAGTCTCTGAAATCATATATTACACAATATCCTTCTTGACTCTAAAAATATAAAAAAAACATTCCCTATGCGGATTTCAAATTGTGGAATAGAGCTAGCTAGGGCTGGCTAGACTTGCTTTTGTATGCGTTTCAAGATTTTTTTTCTCATAAAATAAGAATATTCCACGGTCATGGTGTAGGACTAGGGTTTCACCGGAACGGCTCACCGACATGGTTGATGGGTGTCATCGTATACCGATAGTGTAGATCTATGCTAATGATGTCACTGGATTGTCTGGTCCAGACTCAGTTATTTACAAACCGCCATCATATAGCTGGAATATTGCTCTGTACGGCGTTAAACAACATTCAAACAAACACACTGACACTGGTAGATCGCATAGCCGGAACTACAACAGGAATTGACTTTTATGGTTATTTAAGATCGGTTTATTTCAGCGTAATTCTGTTTAATATCCTTATCACGGCGATTAAACAACGCACCTGCTCCTGACTTTATGTGAGTGGTTATGTAGCTCGGAGTTGGATTACGCCAACTCACTCATTGAAATATACAAAGGAAGTGTGAATAAACGGTGTGGAATTTGTAATAGCATTATGAAACATACATGCAATGCCATCTTTGTCTCGAGGCACTCCGTCTGACCTCTCGTTATAATGGACTCTGTGAAAAGGTTAGGGGGTAGAGCTGTGTCTCTGTGGGTGGGGAGTTTTGGAGATGTGGGGTCACCTAGCGTGTAATGGGGTTATATCTTAGTGTAGGAGACATTGTTAGAATGGAAAAGAATTCTTACATCAAAGACATGATTAAGGGGTTGAAATCAGTCGGATATACAGATATCAGTGCCATGTGTGTGTAACAGACCTAATGAAATGTACACGCTATAGGTATAACAATACAGACGTCCTTTCGGGGTTGAGCTTCTTAGTGTCAGATAGGAAACGATTGCAATCGGTACATGGGTCGTTATGGCAGTCGATCTTTTTATGACACGGGTGGCCCTGACGTCTCAGTCTGGTTCCCTGGGTATGCTGCGCTGACGCTACTCAGTGTAGCGCCGGCACAGCATACCCAGGGAACTAGGCTGCTGTCGTCTTGACAATTACACCGCTGTTCAGAGTTGCGCCCCTTGAGTGGGATCAGTCTGTGGTCTCGCTTTTGAATCCTAGAGTCTCCCTGATCATGATTCTTGGTTTGTCAGCATGCTATACCCGTATACACGTGGGTTTCACTAAAACTGAACATCTTAGACATGCATCACGTCGGGCTTGCCTCCTACGTTAGTAAGCGAGTAAGCTGTGACCAGCTCTATTCATCATACTGGAAGTGTTATAAGGTAAAAATGCATCCCCCAAAATGGGGCAGGCTTTAAGACGTTCTGACGTGAGCCGTAATGGGAAGTACCCAGATCTTTGTTCAGCGTTAGCGAGAACTAAGATCTGATTATTATGAGATTGTGCGAGTGGCTTACACTGACCGTGGCGACACGGAGCGGCAAGACGTTTATGTAACTGTGGTAGGATCCCTTGGCACTCTGAAGACGGTAACGACAGAAGCAAGCGATTTCCGAAATAAAATTTAAAATAATTCTACAAAATCAGAGGGATATTTCATTTCCTGTGATAAGCGTGTTCCGGATCCAAAATCTTACTTCGGAAACAAATTTAGTTTGCAGTCCCTTTTGTTAATCGTTTCGGTTCAGATATTATTAAACTTTTTGATGAAACAAAGATTGCTCCAGTCTACCCTCTTGTTATGAGGGGTGATGCAAGTTCAGGGATGTAACGGTTTGTCGAAGTGGCGTCGATGATGATAAGATAAAAGCAACTGACATAACAATTACAGATTAACATCAATCTACACTATCCATAATGTCGACGAGGATTGAGGGTGTAAAGGGGTGAGACATTGAGCGTTTAGGGTTGCAGACGAGGCTGTTAGCTTCTTTGATAGGCATTAAGAAGTTGGAGTACTAAGTAAGGATAAGAATTTATGGATGAACAACTTCTTTATTACAATTAAGAGCGACGTTTCAGTGTAGGTTCTAACACCGTTATCAAGCAAGTGAGGCTGTTAGGGTGAGAATGAGTGCTGGGAGCAAGGGTCGACTTGACATAATATTCTATTGCATGTAAAACGACATGACCTCTTCGATCTCGATACAGCCCAAAGCGTATTGTATTGAAATAATGCCATGACTAACATAACACAGCAATACATTGCATGCCATGTTCTCGTGTGTTGGATAAACAGTGTTTCTTCCAATCAATTGTCGAGCTTGAAATGCACTTGACATCTAAATACACAGTGATCGCCTACACTGCAATAAACACACGTATCCTAGCTCCGATTGAAAAGATCCACCTATATGATCGTTCAGGCAACAGTTGAGTCATCTAAGGAACGAAAAGGATAGTTTTATGCGAGTTGTAAATGTATTACAGTGTGAATGCTTTGCGATAAATACATTCACGTCAAGGCAGGCAGTGTAAGAAGGCACGAAACCTACTTCACATAAAACCCCGTGCACAGCCGATCTTATATGTCATGTTGCGTGTGTACTTAGTGTGTGATCTGCTCAATCACACGACCCTTTGAACGTGGACTTTACTGTCAGGCGACCTGTCTTTATTAAAGTAGGGCGAATAAGTGGATGAATGTAGCATGGCTCAAAGGCAATGAATTACACATCGTTAACACGTCGGCTGTGTGAAGTGTACAACGATGCTTGAGGTGAATGTAAGCGGTTAACAATTACATGTGTCATGGACCATTGTCGTGACTCATTATGACACAATAGTTGGTGTTAATGTCGTATCGGAGGTAGTCCTGGGGAAGGTTGCATCTTTTAAGATGAAGGGGTATTGTTGCTTATTGGAGTCATGTTTACGATCACGTTTAGTCACAAAAGTCATGGAAGTCGTTATACTATAATACACCAGTCTAAGCATGGGCGGATACAGAGCGGGGGTGCCCCCCCCCCCCTTTTTTATTTCGAAAAAAATCTTTATTTCTGTATAAATTAACACCAAAGACAATAAATAGATCTTAATTGTGCACATCACACAATATTCCCATGATCCTATACCAGCAACAATTCATATACACCAGCACATCACAAAATATTTCTATACTCCTATACCAAGAACAATTTTTATACACCAGCACATCACACAGTATTTCTATACTCCTATACCTGGAACAATTTTTATACACCAGCACATCACACAATATTCCCATGATCCTATACCAGCAACAATTCATATACACCAGCACATCACACAATATTCCCATGATCCTATACCAGGAACAATTAATATACGCCAGCACATCACACGCTATTCCCATGATCCTATACCAGCAACAATTCATATACACCAGCACATCACACAATATCCCCATGATCCTATACCAGGAACAATTAATATACGCCAGCACATCACACGCTATTCCAATGATCCTATACCAGCAACAATTCATATACACCAGCACATCACACAATATTCCCATGATCCTATACCAGGAAAATTCATATACACCAGCACATCACACTATATTCCCTAATCCTTCAGCAGGAACAATTCTTATACACCAGCACATCACACTATATTCCCTAATCCTATACCAGGAACAATTCGAATACACCAGCACATCACAAAATACTCCCATAAGCCTACACAAGGAATAAGTCATATACACCAGCACATCACACAATATTCCCTAATACTATATTCCTATACCAGGCACAATTTATATACACCAGCACATCACACTATATTGCCATGATCCTATACCAAGAACTATTCACATTCACCAGCACATCACACAATATTTCTATACTCCTATACCAGGAACAATTTTTATACACCAGCACATCACACAATATTCCCATACTCCTATACCAGGAACAATTTTTATACACCAGCACATCACACAATATTTCTATACTCCTATACCAGGAACAATTTTTATACACCAGCACATCACACAATATTTCTATACTCCTATACCAGGAACAATTTTTATACACCAACACATCACACAATATTTTTATACTCCTATACCTGGAACAATTGTTATACACCAGCACATCACACAATATTCCCATACTCCTATATATATATTATCGAAGTATGCTATGGCGTATCATCTCACTTCTTTACAAATAGCTTCATCCTACACGACCTGTATCTGATCCTACATTCCACGGTATGACTCCAGCACCCAAGACCCACGCTGACTACAGGTTCCACTCTCAAGATTCCATTCCTATAGAATTAGTGGCGCGATGTCGGAGGTGGGGCGAGGAGAGGTTTTGACCCAGATTTCATACATAGCTTTCTCTTTGATGTCATTATGCCTGAACAAATACTAGATTTGTGTGATGTGTGTGATTTATACGATATATTGCAATATCCGGGTTAAAGGGGCGGAACCTTTTTGTTTCCTTTTGTAACCTTGGGCAACGCTCTTTGTGACGTCACGCTGTACATATCTCCGGGGGATAAGTGATGAAGTGTCATAAAACGCTTATCATGTTTTATAGGAAAGGAAGTTAAATCCTTTGACGTTAGAATATTTGTTCTTGGATGACTTTAACTGTGTAACCTTCTGGTACATGATTAAATTACTTCCATCGTAATTGTAAAATAAAGATTAATAATGCAGCTGGATTGATAATAACCAGTTAACCATTGCCTTCTAATGGGTTGCAGTAATTGATTGAATTTACTTAACTATTTCACTGATCAGATGTGCGTATAAAAAAATCAATTGAATATCAATCTTATATAGCCATATTTGTTAGACCCATTTAAAAATAATGATTCAACAGTGGCAGGTTTTTATTCCCGTTTATGCATGTAGTGTGTGTGTCTGGTTTAACGCCGCTTTGAACAGTATTACAGCTATATCAAAGCGTGTAAGTCCAAGATCATTCGTGTGGTAGATATTTTCCACTCTGGTGAAAGCCACGAGCACGGGTATAGTGCTGACAACCGAAGAAACCTTTTCAGGAGGAATCAGGAATTCATATGTTTCGGGCCCCGTAGAGAGTAGCAAGTCTGCTCATTGAATTCAGGCACCCGAGACAACCCGATGACCAGTGCCAGATGTTAATACGTCCAGCCTCTAAAGGGACTCTGGTACAGAACAGCCCACTTTGAGCCAAGTTGTTCGAGTGGTCGTTTGGGGAATTAAAGGAACATCACTGTAAACCATGATTCGCTAATCCATACACGTGATTATCTGGGCACTGGTCTGGTTTAACGAGGCTTCCCAGTACATAATTTTTCCGGACACAATCAACTTGGAAACACATCTGTTTGTCCCAATGTCGGAATCGTTTTCCGGGATCCCTTGTAAGAAAAGAATCCCCGATACCTGAAATATTATCAATCCAGGTGTGTGTTCGTCTTCCCGAATACAGCCATTGTTTCAATACGTGGTCACACGTGACCGCCACGACGGAGTCCTTGACCTCACAACAGCTGTCGCGGTGCACGATATCATCCCTTTTTTTAATTTTTAATTTTGGTTTACGGCGAGGTTAAAGGCGCAATGCGGTCGCTTTATTTGCATGGAGATGTTCTATTCCCACGAGTACAGCATGTGAAGTCCTTGGCGTCCCGCACTGACGTTGCTGCAATGATGCTAACAGTCTGAAACTCAATCAACTCGCATTCCGTTGTTATTGGCATTGCGAGTAATTGTCTTATAAGAAATTTTAACCCGATGTTTGGAAGAAATACAATGAAGATGGAACGATAAGATCGTCAGCATAACACACCTGTTTTGCTAAAGTCGGTTCTGCTGGGATAGATGTCACGCGTCATGTTTCTGTCTCTGATCCACATGAATGTATCCCAACCCCGTCTACCCGAGTCTATCCCAATCTTCCGTCTACCTGATCTCCAATCTTCCGTCTACCTGATCTCCAATCTTCAGGCTACCTGATCTCCAATCTTCAGTCTACCTGATCTCCACTCTTCCGCCTACCTGACCTCCAATCTTCAGTCTACCTGATCTCCAATCTTCAGGCTACCTGATCTCCAATCTTCCGTCTACCTGATCTCCAATCTTCCGTCTACCTGATCTCCAATCTTCCGTCTACCCGATCTCCAATCTTCAGTCTACCTGATCTCCAATCTTCCGTCTACCTGATCTCCAATCTTCCGTCTACCTGATCCCCAATCTTCAGTCTACCTGATCTCCAATCTTCCGTCTACCTGATCTCCAATCTTCAGTCTACCTGATCTCCAATCTTCAGTCTACCTGATCCCCAATCTTCAGTCTACCTGATCTCCAATCTTCAGTCTACCGGATCTCCAATCTTCAGTCTACCTGATCCCCAATCTTCCGTCTACCTGATCTCCAATCTTCAGGCTACCCGATCTCCAATCTTCCGTCTACCTGATCTCCAATCTTCAGGCTACCTGATCTCCAATCTTCCGTCTACCTGATCTCCAATCTTCAGTCTACCTGATCTCCAATCTTCCGTCTACCTGATCTCCAATCTTCCGTCTACCTGATCTCCAATCTTCAGTCTACCTGATCTCCAATCTTCAGTCTACCTGATCCCCAATCTTCAGTCTACCTGATCTCCAATCTTCAGTCTACCTGATCTCCAATCTTCAGTCTACCTGATCCCCAATCTTCCGTCTACCTGATCTCCAATCTTCCGTCTACCCGATCTCCAATCTTCCGTCTACCCGATCTCCAATCTTCCGTCTACCTGATCTCCAATCTTCAGTCCAACTGTTAGACTCACGCTTACTCTCCGAAAATATATAATTTTGATGGAAACAAAACACTCAATTTCAAATGAAAAGGAGCCCCAGTGAGAATGGGGATTCGGAACCCGAGGAAAATCTAGACTTGCTTCATTTAGGGTTTTTGCATTAAAGAAAGGCTGTGAGACAGACTGTGTACCTGTGTTCATCTCCATTCTTCAGAGTCAATACCTTACCTACAGTGTATCGTCTCCCCTAGTCTATCCCAATCACCGTTTCTCACCGAGTATATCCCAATCACCGTTTCTCCCCGACTCCATCCACGGTTTACTCTACCGTCGATATCCCCGAGCCCCCGCCATCCAAGCAATCCTCAACCCAGAGTCTCTTCCCATCCCTCCCTCAGGCTGTCCGCCGCTCTCTGCTCAAAGTTGTGTGTATGTATTGCCATCCCAACAGTCCCCCCCTCCTCCCCACTACCCCCAACACACACACACGCGCACACACACACACACACACACACACACACACACACACACACACACACACACACACACACACACAGGGTGATGTGTTGCAAGAACAGAATAAAGTTGTGGGAAAACACGTACGCATCCCTCCACGCATAGCATGCATATTTCTGTAAGCTGAGACCGGAGGAAGAAATAAAAATGCGAAGAGTGTTCTTTGTCTCTAGCCTCATCAGGATTTTATACCCATAAAACTCTGACATTAAGGCTCAGAGATGAAAAAGAACATGCAGTTGACATCCCTCAATGATATTGGGGAAAGTGTCTTAGCACATTTAACAGTTTGAAGACCATTTTTTGATAATTATATTTTCTCACGGCTGGAAAATGAAGCAATTAAAATTCAGTCACTTCAAAACTCCTTTTTGATGAACTTAGGGTCTGAGTAACTGTTAGGTGATGATAGAGACGGATGATATCTTAATCAAGTATTGATTATCTCCAGCGAAACTCGAGTTAACTTGACATGAGCGAGAGTTGCGTGATGTGAACTCCTTGCTCAGAAGGTTGCAATCGCAAGAACAATACCTGACCGACATCCCACTAAAGCGTGGACAGAAATGATCAGATGTTACAGAAGCTGACAAGGATGCCGGGTTTTAATTGTTGGATCTGAATAACCATGTTAATTTCTCCGACATGTTATTTAACGTTTTCCACCAGGCCGAATAGTTTTCTCTGAACGGACCGCCTCCGTGGTCTAGTGATAGAACGTCCGCCTGGAGAGCGGAAGGTCCGGGGTTCGACCCCCGTCAATGTCATACCAAAAGACGTTCAAAGATGGTACTTGTTGTTACCGTGTCTGGCGCTCGGCATAAAGGGGTTAAAACAAGGACTGATCGGCTCGGAGTCAGTATACGGTGTCTGAGTGGGGTATTCGTGTTAAACTGCAGCATGGTATCTCAGTGAGCTAGCACTTAAAAATCGGCATCACTCCGGACTGGTACAAGCAGCCACACACACACACACACACACACACACACGTGCATGCACGTCGCTATATAAATGCAATAATCTTGGACGCGACGTTAAACCCCATTTCAGCTCACGTTGATCCTTATGTTAAAGGTGTCCAGTGCTATTTTCGGCACTCTCGTGAAACTACAGATTAAATGCACAATGCTGCTTGTGTTTCAGAAAACACAAAGGGGTGATGTTTTCGGAAATAATCGCGAGTTGATTTCATACCGATTTGAACAGTATGTCAGTTATATCACGCCGTGTCAGTTTGATGTGGTAAAAAAGCCCGAGGTGAAGGGCACGGGTGTCGGACGTTTACCACTTTGAGAACCCACGAGCACGGGTGTGGAGCTGGTAAACCAAGAAATAAAATCAGCTGGGATTCGAACCCATGATCATTGGTTTCTTGCACGCTTGAGAGACGCAGCTCCTCACAGAGAATAACGACGTCTCAAAGAACTTTTTGGTTTGTTGCTTAACGCTGCACTCAGCAATATTCCAGATATATATCGGCGGTCTGTAAATAATCGAGTCTGGACCAGACAATCCAATGATAAATGTCATGAGCATACATCCAAGCAATTGGGATACGATGACATTCATCAACCAATTTAGCAATCCTGACAACCCGATCCCGTTTGTCGCCTTTAACGAGAGGCATAGTCGCCTTTTACGGCAAGCATGGGTTACTGAAGACCTATTCTACCCCGAATCTTCACGGGTCCTCAAAGAACTGGCCAAGCATGGCCCCATAACCAAGACGAAAGACATGACACGATTTAAATCAATTAAATGAAATCTTCTTCCAAAACAAAGGCAGATAGGCCATACTTCATGACGGAGGCTTGTTCTGATATTTTCAAGGTCACTTCAATAAAAGAGTTTTCCTACAACTGCTTGCAGTAAGATGAACATACGGGACATGGTAGCCTTCCTCCAAGGCTGTACTGAAAGAAAAATAAATGGATGTGTGGTAATTCTTTCCTCCTTATAGGCAAGTCTAGCCATGTGGACAGTACAAGGACTCCAGACTCTAACTGGGACAACTTTTTCTTATTATTTACGTAATCTAGAAATTATGATTTTAACTAATAATTTTTGCCTTAGAGACTTGTGCAAGTCCAGGGACATGGCTCTGGTTTTAAGATCTTGTATTCGTGCTTTTCAAAGCTGATTGAAATAAACCAGACATACGATCAGTACTCTAACATTGTTTGAAAGTACGAAGGCAGCACGTAAACAAAATAAATCATGACATTTTTTTCAGATACAATATTCTTCCCTCTTTTTCTCGGGCTGAAATGTTTATACCATTAACCGTCGAGAAGGAACGAAGGTCTGCGCGCATGCTGGTGGTGTGACCTTCACGCCAAGTGTGACCTTCTGGGTGAGAGAATGTGTGAAGCCGGTTTCATTTCCGGCGACATCTTGTAACTCGGGATATTTGTTCCATTACTCAGCCTTGGAGAGCACAATCCTTTTTCTAACATTTGGAGCAACTGTGATAAAATTAATTTCAATGAGCCATTTCAAAATTGTTACAATGGAAATGTGTCATAACCGTAATTATCTTTGAGTGAGTGAGTGAGTGAGTGAGTAAGTCCGCCTTTAGCAAGTGGTCAGCAATATCATGGCGGGGACACCAGAAATGTGCATCACACATTGTACCCATTTGGGGAATCAAACCCGGGTCTTCCGCATGACGAGCGAACGCTTTAGCAACTTGGCTACCCAACCCCCCATACCGCTCTCACAAGTCAGATGCATCAAGATTCCTAGCGTTCTGTGAAAAATGTCATTCATGTCTTTGGAATGCTGTATATCTGGAAAGTTCTGCGAGCTGGAAAGTAATACGAAAACTGTATAATGACAATTAAGAAGAAATGTTTCAAAATATAAATTAAGTCATTCTATAAAATAACGAACATACGTGAAACGATTTCATAAACAAAAGAATTGATATAATCATTGGAACATGTTTCAAATGTTGTGTTAAGATAATATATTGAAAATTATGAATTGCATACGTTGTTTTTCATTTTCAAAATGTTAATGGAAAGAAAATTTACATCTCCTGAGTGGAACTTAAAATAGCAATATTTCTGTTACTTTGTGTATATCAAAACTTCATAACTTTCCTCTATGACTTGTCATGTTCATGCTCTGTACCCGGCCCCCTGTGGGTGTTCAAGTACATTAAATTGTCTCCTGCCTCTTCTTATCAACAAGTTCAGAATCATTAAAATGATCCCTGGCAGGGAAACTGGCGGGGCTGCCTGGAAGCATATTCCTTAAAACAATTGATGATTTAAACCTCAGAACCAGGACCGGAAACAGCACACAACTTAATTAGGATGCGTGAGGGTGTTCCCCAGTTAGGTGCACGATTCCTATATGCTTAGCGCAAGTAGAGGAGAGTGCTCCATCTCACGATTAGCTGTCTACGTGAAGCTTGTAACGGTCGCCAACTCGCTCCACGTGCGGAACTAATCTCGCGATTAAATGCTCCCACTGATATCACGAGACAGGAACCCAGTCAAGACAACGTTTTTGCTACGCTATCCCTCCCTGACAAATTACGTACGGCTCCGCGCCAATGTTTTGGCCCTCGTTTGACAGAGGCAGCTAAAGAAGCTGTAACTTTCATAACGGTATCAGTTGGATGAGTGAGAGCCACCTCGTGTTGTTTATCAACAAATTACTCACACTGTGGAATGAAGTGGTGACTGCTTGTTCATCACAATGCGTAAAAAGCATTATATCTGTAAACAGCTTGAGATTTACTTCTCTTCGTTATGTTCTCAATTTCTAAAAGTGCACAGGTCTGACTGTAAGAAGAACATTGCTCAGACATCCTAGGCATTGTGCTGAACCCAAATATATCAGTCACTCAGACCGAATACAGCGAATCGCCGTTGATCCGGACACCGTTTAACCGTAAACTCCGCCACCATATTATAATTAAGATAGTTTATAAATGATGAAATGAATATTCATGGGTTTTTTTCGAAAATGTGTTCATCCCAACGAAGCCACTGAGTGAGTTGGGTTTAAACGCCGCTTTTAACAGTATTCCAGTTATGCGTGTCAGCTTAATGTTGGAGGAAAGTCCGAAGTGATGCAGGTCTCAGACGTTTACCACTTCCATGAAACCCACGCGCACGGGGATGTTGCTGACAAACCTAGAAACATAATCGGGGCGAACCGGCATTCGAACCCACAATCATAGGTTTCTCTGCACAGCGAATTGTGGCGCCTTAGACGACTCAGAGGTTTCAAATCACAATATATGTCTGTCTTTGAAACAACAGAGGGCCTCATCACCAGTGTAGCTAATATTCAAAGGAAAGGACTCTCAAAACTGTCTGTAGGCACTTTGGGTTTGTTTGTTTGTTTGTTGCTTAACGCCGCACTCACCAATAGTCCAGCTATATGACGGCGGTCTGTAAACAATCAGGCAATCCAGTGATTGACATCATGAGCATCGATCAACGCTATTGGGATACGATGACATGCATCAGCCGAGTCAACCAGCCTGACCACCCGATCGCCTCTTACGACAAGGGTAGGTTGCCGAATATGGATTCTAACCCTGATCTTCACGGGTCCACTTTAAAATAACAATATTAACAAATGCTGGTTGTAAAACGCAAAGGTTGCTATTAGCGGCGTAAAACCATACTCACTCACTCACAATGGGTGTGGCCATATTTTATGCGTAGTGATGTGCGGCTGGAGATAAACCTTGCAAGGTTTGCGATATTTACTTACAAAGTGGCTGTGGTAAATATATTCAACGCTCTTCATCATCGCAAGTAAAGTCTATCGAGGTGAAAACCTATGCGCATCACTCGTTAGCTTTGCTAACTTCAAAGAGTTCGCGTTTAATTATTTTTGTCAAGGTAGGCCAGAGATAAACATGTTGTGTTTCTAATGCAGATCTTTGATAACTCCGGATAAGAAAACAGTATATTTATCTCGTATTTAAAATAAATTATTATGATTAGCCATTTCTTCCATAATGTACCCGATCTGGACGCAAACCCTTCACGCCTGCACAGGGGTAGCCTAGTGGTAAAAGCATTCGTTCGTCACGTCAAAGCCCGGGTTCGATTCTCTACATGGATAGCTCATGCCTGGTGTCCCCCGGCGTGATTTTATTTGAGTAATGATAAAAGCGGCGTAAAAACCATACTCACTCACTCACGCCTGCACGCTTATCGGGTTCTGACCGTAGGGGGCGGCAAGTCTTGGGAAATTAGCACTTCTAGCAAAGTTGTTTCAAGTTTTACAAACACAACTTTTCGAGTTATATCGCTGCGTGTCAGCTTCATGTGGGAAGAAAGCCCCAAGTGATGCGGGTCTCAAACGTTTAGCACTTCGGTGAAACCCACGAGCACGGATATGGTCCTGACAAACCTTGAAACATAATCGGGGAGAACTGGGATTCTAACCGATCATAGGTTTCTGTCGTGCCCAAGGGATGTAAGTCTTCACAGCGAATTGCGGCGCCTCGGACGACTGGGCCACCGTGCCCCCGATTCCCTAGAACGTCTGGAGCTTGACTAAAAATTAGAATAATTACAAGAGATGATACCTTGGGGGATTTGGGGTAAGAATTAACGGTCCTCAGACACATACATGTATGTCCGTCGAAGGGGACGACTGGGTCGGGTAGTCAGACTTTTTGAATTGGTTGATTGGATGGCATTGTATCCCATCTGCTTGGACAGTGCTCATGATATCAATCACTGGATTGCCAGGTCCAGACTCGATTAATAACAGACCGCTGTTTTTCAGCAGGCTTTCAGCTTCAAACAAACCAAAATCCTGTTCGATATGTTTTCATGATTTGTAGTAAGTCCTAAGGAATTTTTAATGTATAACAATTATACAATCGAAGGGTATGTATGCTGCATCCTCGATGAACCAGGGTAAAATATTTCCACGTAATACACCGGACGCTTCGTCTGAGTGTGAGTGAGTGTGTGAGTGGGTGAGTTGGGCATAACGCTACTTTGAACAGTATTCCAGTTATATCACGGTGTGTATTTCAGTTATATCACAGCCAGTCAACTTAAGTGATTGAGTGAGTGAGTTGGGTTTAACGCCGTTTTAAACACTTTTCGGTTTATATCGTGGCGCGTCAGTTTAATGTGGAAGGGCCCCGTGAAGATCCGGGGTAGAATAGTCCTTCAGCAACCCATGCTTGCCGTAAACGACGACTATGCTTGTCGTAAGATGCTACTAACGGGATCGGGTGGTTGATGCATGTCATCGATCCCAAGTGCGTGGATCGATGCTCATGATATCAATCACTGGATTGTCTGGTCCAGACTCGATAATGTACACAGACCGCCGTCAAATAGCTGGAATATTGCTGCGTGCGGAGTTAAGCAACAAACAAACAAACATAATGTGGAAGGAAAGCCCGAAGTGATGCAGGTCGCAGACGTTGACCACTTTGGTGAACTTTCTTTCCTCTTTGCAGTTTAGAAGCTTAAAGAGAGAGTAAAACTTCTGATCTGACACAAGCGATTACTTACTTATATTGGAGATTTAACGTGCGCTTTCCGACTGCAAGCGTATGTCGCACACGGAACACACACAAGCGACTAACGTTCACTGAATTTATAACCTGGGAAGTTTAATATTTACAAAAACATGTTTTTGTTACAGGGTTTGAAATAGGAGCCTAAAACCTATTTAGATCTTAAATCAGTTAAATAACAATCCTTTGTGTATTGAAGGAGAACCACTCAATATAACGTGATATTTGCAAGGGCGATAACAGCGTCTATTAGTTGTCTAGACTGGCGACAAACCTAATAAAACGGCCTTCTTATGTAATAACACTTGAAGAAATGAATTAGCGATCAAAGGGTCTCTCCCGGGAGATTGGGTTACTCGTGTCTGATTTTACGAGCGGTTTGCAAGACGACTAATGACATTTTCGAACAAGCGAGACACGCGCATCGTGAAAGATTAAACTATTTATTCCTAAACCCTTGTGAATCTTGTTCATTAGTTAATTTCTTCACTTAGAATCATATGTATTTGATGGAATCGCTGCATTACAAAACTTGGACATTACAGCCATCTGTTTTAGCTGAAGTTATGTTAAACGGATGGAAAACAGGTGCAGCGCTGGGTATTTTAGTCAACTGAACAATTTCTCGTACTGTTTCTTTGTTTGCTGTTAACGGCGCTCTCAGCAATATTCCAGCTATATGACGGCGGTCTGTAAAAAATCTAGGCTGGACCAGAGAATCCAGTGATTGATATCATGAGCATCGACCCACACAATTGGGATACGATGACATGCATCAACCAAGCCAGCGTGCCTGACCACCCGATCACGTTAGTCGCCTCTTACGACAAGCATAGTCACCTTTTACGGCAAGCATAGGTTGCTGAAGACCTATTCTCCCCCGAATCTTCACGGGTCTTTTCGTACTGGGAAGGATCGAACACTTCTTTTACAAATCACAACTTCAGTCAGATATTATAGTCTATATGGTAGGTGCGGTTTCTGTTCTGGAACAACGCTAATTTTGATTTTTCCTTTGGGTCCGATCTTTTGATATTCTGCGGGATTGGACTTATTTTTATTTTGTTAAATAATGCCTGTATGTATCCTCCAAAACCTGGAAATAATCCTCAGGTTTTACACACAAAACTAAATTGTTCTCAGGAAAAGATGGTTGTCCTGACGAAAACGTGTTGTGAAAAAAATAATTGTTTAAAACAACACCCCATACCCCCCACCCCCCACCCCCATTCCCACACCCTTTTTTATATTCTCACCCCGTCTTCAGCTCTGGGCTGACATTAAGAGACTTGTAGTTCTCTAATATCATGAGACGTATTATCTGACCTCACACAGAACTGTATTTCGGGAACTATCTGTTACTTCACTCACCGTGGTGCGTTAACAGATGTAGGCGTCCGCGCAAACACCCGAAACACCAGTCCAGTTTTTTTGACGACGGTGGTTGGGATCACTAATGCTAATGATGTTATGTTTGGAAGAAGAAAATGGTGGACCAACGTTTGATGTTAGAGTGGTCTTAGAGCCACTCCGATCAGGAATGCTGTAATAGCATAAGCACTACATTTACCATAATTGTTCCAGGGAGCGGACGCTGTTCTACTGCGTCATGGACATTGATGTCTGATGGCGGCAGACTGGGAACACGGTTCACGCAGTGCGCAATTGGCTTTCATTTGTGTGTAAAGATGGTGTATGAATATTGGCAGCCACCGTTGGTGATTTTTTGGGTTGATGAGTTTGTTATATGAGTTAGTTGTTTTTAACAGGTATGGCTGCAGATGGAACAGTCCTGCGAGAATGATTAGAGTATGGTTTCGTTTTCGGCATAGTCCAGGCAGACAACTTCGACCTGTGAGTGACGATGCACTCTACAATATTTCAAACTATGTATTAAAGTAGATGTAGAATAAATGTCCATTGTTGGGTAGGTCTGTATTCTACTACATTAAACTACGGTTATAACGAACTCAAAGGGACTACTAATTTTAGTTTGTTATAACCGTAGTTCGTTATAAGTACATATACAGCATGACTACAGCAAGTAGTCGGGACCAAAAAGTAAGTTCGTTATATCCGTCAGTTCGTTATAAGCGTGTTCGTTATAACCGTAGTTTACTGCACCGTGTTATACAGCTCGCTACTGCTACTACCACTAACACTACTACAACTAAATTGTTCGCTACTACTACTACAAACACCACCACCACTACCTCTACCACTACTACGACCACTACTGCTACTATTACTACCACCACCACTACCACCGCCACTATCAGTACTACTACTACCACTACAACTAGAACTACTACTACTACTACTGCTGCCACTATCAGTACTACTACCACTACGACTACTACCACCTCTGCCACTACTTCTACTACAACGACTCCTACTACCATTTCTACCAGCACTATAGACTAACATCTAGTCTCTGAAATGAACTATTTTACAGAAAAAAAACAGTTGTAAATTATTGTTATAAAATTTAATAAAAAGGAGCCCAGAGACTTTCTTCATTTTCAGATACTGCATTTATCTAGACTTGCCATATATAATAGACTTGCATGGGCTGTAATTGGATTTAATTTCTTTTAGGGTCTGTATGGGCACAATCACTTGCAATCTCATCACCAGGATACCGAAAATATCATGTCTCCTAATACCCAAACTCAAATAACACCAAAACAGTTATTCTTCCTCAACGCCGCCACCTATCCCTAAAAGTAGTTATCATACAAAAATGACGCTAACACTCCCACCTTGGGTTATTTGGGGGAGAAACACATTCCACCGTATGAGAAATACGCGGAGGAATCGGCTTAATTATGTCATTAACCAATTAGCCTCCTTTCGGAACCTCTAAATCGACCCTCACGTATACCCCCCACCTTCCGCCTCACCCCTCCTCAACCCCCTCCCTCACCCTCGTTCACATGTATCTAGAGCAGTGTTTATCATAGGTGCAATCACCTGCCACGAAAACAGGATACACTCAACGTACGTTGGTGGCATGGCGTTAATTGAGGCAATATTACGGCTGAAATATACAGCTGCTCAGTGAGGTAACCTTCTCCAGCTGTGATGTGTCAATGTCAATATGACATAACCACACACATCAGGGGCCGTCTCAAACCTTGGGAACATATTTAGAACAATCCCTGGTGATGCTTTGTTTCGTTCCATGGAAAGTGTTTTTTGTAATCAATGTCTGTATGACCCGGAGTCATGGAGGAACTGTCTCTTGCGTATTACTTTCTTTAATGACAATTCCATCCTTAAACAATCTAGTACCCTTGACATTCGGCGACATATGAACTATCGGGCAAAAGAAAGTTTACTCTTGTAAATTGGATTTGGCAAAAAACACAAATGTTGTCAAAACGTTGCTTGGCAGGAAACACTCGGCGAGACACTGCAAACTTAAGATTCAAAACGCGTCAATGACATCCGTACCTATTACGTCACCATCGAATTCTTGTTTGTTTCATTTTAGCGACTGTATACATTCTCTTGCCCGGCTGTTACATAGAGTGAAACCTCGTTCATCCAGATCGTGCAATTCTCTGTAAATATCCGAATTGATTTGTTTGTTCTGTTTTGAACATATTTTATTAACATTAAAAGGCCCAGAATAACAAACGTCCTAATCAACGAATGATTTTTACAGATTAAAATGAGACGGCAGTACGGAAACTCTCACCCGGAAGATTGTTTTGGAACGCAATACAAAATTAAACGGATAATATTCATGATTCTTTCATCCGGAAATTTGATTATCCGGACGATTTCACTGGAAATAGTACTGTCCGGATCAACGTCGGTTTACTGTAATGGACCATGTATCCATGGAGTTAGCGTCCGGAATAACGGGGTTTTCGGACTACCCAGATCCGGATAAATGGAGTTTCGTTGTATCGATTTCAGAAAGTGACGCAATGAAGGTATTAAGGAGAAACCCATTTTATCAATAGATATACATGGTATATGTTATAACGCCATGCTCAGCACTGTTTCAGCTATATGACGGCAGCCTGTGCATAGTCGAGGCTAGTCCACACACTGGCCAGCGATTGATAGTATGAGCGGCGTCCCTCACAAAGTATCTATCAATGACCGAGCCTGACCACCCGACCTATCAAGTCGACCGGTGTGTTTGGTTTGGTTTAACGCCACACTCAGCAATAGTCCAGCTATATGACGGTGGTCTGTAAATAATCGAGTCTGGACCAGACAATCCAGTGATTGAGATACTAAGCATCGATCAACGCAATTGAGATACGATGACATGCATCAACCATGTCGGAGAACTTGACCACCCGATCCCTTAAGTCGACTCTTGCGACAAGCATGGGTTACTGGAGACCCACGGGTCGCCTCTTGTGACCAGCTTCGGGCCTATTCCTCCCTGAATCTCCTCGGGGACTACTGAACTTAATATATTTTGGCTTTTAAGAAAAAAAACACACACCCCTCTTCGTCTTTCATCTCTCTTGTCATGTCGAAATGGACTATTGATATTTCTTGGTATTTTCTTTGAAATAGTTTTAGAATATTTAATAAATTTTAAGCCTTTTTAGTCATCCCTTAAGATGACAAACACAGTCTTTTTTTAAAAAAAACAAAAAAACAATAACATAAACGTAATAAATGTCTACCAGATCCAGTAAGTTATGAGGGTTCGAAATGTCAAAGCATTCGCAAGTGCACTTGAAACGGAACGATTAAAATATTAACGATAAGATGACATTTTACCAAAGGTCATAAGTTTATAAAGAACCCTTAAAACTGGTGAAGAGAAATGTTAGATGCAGAGGTTGAAAATGGAGATCTATCTTTTGAAAAACACAAACTAGAACCAGCTTCCTGGACGGAAAATGGGGTTGATGGGTACAGATGGGCCAACGCAACATCCAGAGCGTCTGGGAAATGTCAGGCAGTTTTTAAACTTCGGCATCACGCGACACCTCGCATTCCTAGTGACAACAGCTGGATCGCCCAATTTCGAGACAAAGAACCCTGGCCTCTCAATTCAAAACTAATTTGGGTGAAGCATGCACATCATCTACATCTAAGTCTAGCATACATTTTCAGGATGATGTTCTGTTATTTCTACGGCAAAAAAGGTTCAACGTTGGAAAGACGTCAGAGTCAGAGCTGAAGACGACCCCGAGTACCTCCCCACGCAACAACCACCCCCCCCCCCCCCACCCCACCCCACACGCACACACCCCACCCCCAACCCCCACCCAACCCATCCCCCCCACCCCCACCCCCACCCCCCACAAAAGTGAAACTTGACATAAAAAGTGATTAAAAAGGGAATCGGGAGATTGAGGAAACACAGATCTTGGTATTTGGAATCTGAGATAAATCCTGGGTGATTTTCGTCTAATCTCTATGACATAGGGTCTCACGTTTATGGAACGACAAACATCTTGTCTCTGAAATGAACATATGTTACAGCGAAAAATGAACAGTTGTTAAATTACACTTATAACACATAATTAAAAGAAGCCAATAGACTTTCTTCAGTACCAGATGCAGCAGTAATCTAGACTATATCATAGACTTGCGCGGGCTGTATTGGATATATTTGTTTCAGGGCACCAGGACACGAACATTCGTATGTACAATGAAATGAATGTGTGCTTGTACCGGTCCATCTTTTAACGTCTTTTGGTATGACGCGAGATCTAACCCCGGATCTTCCGCTCTCCGGGTGGACGATCTACCATTAGACCACGGAGGCGGTCAGAAGAAGAAGAAAATGTTTATTCATCAATATGGGCTAAATGGCCCAGAGTTCGCTTGCTATTTTTTATTTGATACAGGTAGTGTGCACATTTCTGAAAATAAGTCTTATTTTTACATTCGTAATTTCATGGGTAGATTTCTTTTCAAATATATTGGTATATTTTTTATAATAGATTCTTTAGCGGTAGATAAAATATTGATGAATTATTGAACGGATGGTTTTACATAATATTTGGGGATCAAGTCTTCCCTGATATGTTTGGAAAATGGGCACATTACTAGGAAATGATACTCATTTTCTATTTCTGACAGGTTTCATGTCGTATATACACAAAGTGATGGATCTATAGTTATATTAAGCTGTATGTTGTGTACATTCAGTAAACAGCGAGGCAGCGAAATCTACATAAAGTTGATCTCTTTCCAATGCTTCAATGATTCAAGATGCCGAAGATGAGAATATTGTGAACATGCACATCCTAGATGTCTGTATCGGTGTTACTTTAGTGCAGATTGTACACTATCTTGACACTTTAGGTCGTTTAGTTTTAGTCCATTAAACAACTGTCTCCAAATTGTTAAATTGAGAAACCAATATGAGTGAATATGAGTAAAAATTGAAACAAATATATTTACGCAAATCAATGAAAAGTGTATTTTCGTCGCCTGGCAACATGAACATAGTATTGACGTTCCCAGTGAACCAGGTTCGAATCCGTGCATGGTCTCGGGGTGACCTGCCCCAATACTCTTAAATACTGTTAACGTAACAGGAAGTCCACTCACGCCTACGTTATCAAAGGTAGTGTGACATAAGTGTTCAACATGGGAGACAACAGGTCGACAGATTGGATTACTGTCTCACATGTGAAACCACCGTTTGAGACAAGGGACATTTCGACATTTCGGCCTGTAATCGTTCAATACAAGAGAAAACACGTGACACGTCAGACAACTGTGCGAGAGATTTACTTACCCTTTTCAAACTAATCAAACACGAAAATACACGAGACAATAGATCTGTACCATCAGAAAATATTTGAGGCGAACGGCAAGACACACGAGACGCCAGATCGTCAAACGAGACAATACAAAGGCACACGAGACATAACATAGTCACACGCGACAACATATCGACACACGAGACATAACATCGACATCCCAGACAAATATTCAAGAACTTCTCCATGAGTTGTTTTTGTTGTTTTTTTTTTTTTTTTGGGGGGGGGGGGGGGGGGGGGGGGGGTTTGTTTAACGCCACACTCAGCAATATGCCAGCTAGATGAACCGGATCTGTAAATAATCAAGTCTGGACCAATTGGGATATGATGATATGTATCAACCAAGTCAGCGAGTCTGACCACCCGATCCCCTAAGTCGCCTCTTTCGACAAGCGATGATTGCTGACGACCGATTCTACCCCGGATCATCACGGGTCTCACCATAACTAGATATGTCTCACAGTCCCGTCCTCGATTAAAGTAACGTTTTACGTCTTGATACAGGGCACAGTATCCTTGGATGAAATATCACACGGAACCTACCCAGCAATATAATGGCTTTTACGCCTTCTGTTTTTTTGTAAAACAGTAACTCATCACAACATATCTGATTATCTTACCAGTTACATCACGACAGTTTAACATCAAATTGTATTTTTTACAAGGAACCAGCCATCTGTACATCACACCCCACGCACTATAAGACGAGAAAGCAAATGCCTCTGAGGTCCTGTAAGGGGATATTTACAACGACATCAGCAACGACAGCAACGACATCCTCATCATGAGCAATATGCTTTCCAGACAGTTCCTTCTTTACGAGGTGGAAATCTGACGTTGACCAATCTGGTAAATACGGAGGTTGTATAATAATAAGTTTAAAGCCTCACTCATGCATTGCAGCCATGGCAACAACTTGTCAAAAGGTGCATTGTCCTGGTGGATGGTTCCTCTGCCTTGACGGTTGTGTTTAGTCTCTGGCAGACCACTGATACACACTGCACGACCAAATCAGCTGATTCTGCTTCCCAACTACGTAAATAATGATATGAACCTGGATTGTCCCTGAGCCTTGGAACCCAGCGTGCTGAAACCCATTGTCATCCCCAGCACATTTCTCAGCACTCTCTTGTGAGAGATGCCAACTGTACCGGTTAAGTGATGTGTTGTGAGTCAGAGACTTCAGTTACAGATTGTGTCCATTTTCATCAACATAGCATGCCTAGTCACATTGGTGCCTGCAGGAATATGCTGCCTGGTTGTACATTTGGTTCAAATTGTGACCGTGACCACGGATAGTATTGTAGTTAATACAGTAGAACACGGATATAACGAACCCGGATATAGCGAACAAACGGAAACAACGAACTGTTAAAAAATCCCCGATTTATCTCCTATATAATATCATATAAAATTTACGTATATAACGAACTCTCTACAGCGAACTAACGGATACAGCGAACTGATATCTGATCACCGACAAGCCCATCTATCACTAATTGGTGACATGGGTGTACAATTATCCGTCGTTTTGGGCTCGGAGCTATTCAGCAACCCTTCTAGACTAACATCTTATCTTACACAATATCCTTCTTGACTCTAAAAATATAAAAAAATCCCTCTGCTGTGGAATAGAGCTAGCTAGAGCTGGCTAGACTTGCTTTTGTATGCGTTTCTAGGTTGTTGTTTTTTTCATAAAATAAATATATTCCACGGTCATGGTGCAGGACTACAACCCATCGTATATCACGGCGTGTCAGCTTTGGTGAAAACCACGAGCACATGATCAGGAAGAAACTAGGATTCGAACACACCATCGTGGGTGCTTTGCATGTCTAAGGGAGACAACTCTACTCCGTGAATTCCGGCACCTGCAACGTTCCCGGTGATTTACAGATGATGACGTTGCTGTGTTGTATGGCGAGTGCTAATTGTCATGTGCATCATTAAGCCAGGGTACATATTTTTACAATACGTGTGGTAGGTTTATGAAAATATGGGGTGTGCTCACTCCAATGTCAACAGAAAATGAGAATATTGCATCGTGTTGTAGGTTAGTTTGTTTGTTGTTTAACGCCGCACTCAGCAATATTCCAGCTATATGACGGCTCTCTGTAAATAATCGAGTCTGGACCAGACAATCCAGTGATTGACATCATGAGTATCGATCCACGCAGTTGGGATACGACGACATGCATCAACCAAGTCAGCGTGACTGACCACCGATCCCATTTGTCGCCTCTTACGAAAGCTTAGTCGCCTTTTAGGACAAACATGGGTTGCTGAACACCTATTCTACCCCGGATCTTCACGGGTTTCTGTTGTAGGTATTGATGATATATACATATAATGATTACCCTATACCTTCTCGAAGTTCTGACACTAAAAGGATGAATAGTCTACGATTCACATGCAGTATGGCACCCACTGAGACGCGGGATAGAAGAGGTCTTCGGACTAGATCGGGTTCACCAAGTCATGGATCAGATGGTGAGGAATTTGGTCAGTAGGGTCGAATCCAATTAATGGCCACAACACAGCCAATTTGTCTCTCAGTGTAATGAACATGCCTCTTTTTACTGCTAATCATGTCGAGTCATTGCTGTTCTCCAGTCCTCCCTGGCGTCAGTTAATTGTAGAAACCTTTCAAGGTGACATCATTGCATTTCCCTTCTCCAGTGCTCCCTGGCGTCAGTCTAGTTGAAGAAACCTTTCATGGTGACGTCATTGCATTTCCCTGCTCCAGTGCTCCCTGGCGTCAGTCTAGTTGTAGAAACCTTTCATGGTGACGTCATTGCATTTCCCAGCTCCAGTGCTCCCTGGCGTCAGTCTAGTTGTAGAAACCTTTCATGGTGACGTCATTGCATTTCCCTGCTCCAGTGCTCCCTGGCGACAGTCTAGTTGTGGAAACCTTTCGAGGCGACGTCATTGCATTTCCTTGCTCCATTCCTCCCTGGCGTCAGTCAAGTTGTAGAAACCTTTCGAGGCGACGTCATTGCATTTCCCAGCTCCAGTCCTCCCTGGCGTCAGTCTAGTTGTAGAAACCTTTTCAAGGCGACGTCATTGCATTTCCCAGCTGGGTTTTTGTTTGTCGTGTAACTTTGCAGTCAACAATTTTCCCGCCACACCACGGAGCGCTGCATTTCAATAATTGAATCTGGACCTGACAATTCATTCATTGATGATATCAAGCTCTCTACAGTCAACCCCGGCTTCCCGGATAAGTATATTGTTCAAATTTTCAAAATGGCCGCCGTGGGAACCATGTTGAATACTTGTTTCTAAAAGTAATGAACATGACAGTCCTTCACTGCTAATCTGGTCGGGTCATTGCTGTTGCCCAGTCCTCCGCTTGACGTCGGTACAGTTGTAAACATCCTTCAATGTGACGTTATTTCTCTTTCTCTATTATTACCGCCTCCGTGGCCTAGTGGTAGAGCGTCCGCCCGGAGAGCGGAAGGTTAGGGGTTCGATCCCCGGCCGCGTCATACCAAAAGACGTTAGAAGATGGTACTTGTTGTTACCCTGTCTGGCGCTCGACATTAGGGGCTAAAACAAGGACTGGTCGGCTCGGAGTCAGTATACGGTATCTGAGTGGGGTATTCATGTTAAACTACGGCATGGTATCTCAGTGAGCTAACACTATAAATCGGCATTAGTCCGGACTAGTTACACACACACACACACACACACACACACACACACACTCACACACACACACACATGCATGCACGTCGCTATATAAGTGCAATAATCTTGGAAGCGGCGTTAAACCCAATTTCACCTCACCTCACCTTTTTAGCTCAGTATTATCTTGTTGAGACTGAGAAATCCCGCTGTATTTGTTAATCTGGAAGTGTGTTAATCCGGACGATTTCATAGGTAACAGTACTTCGCGGTTTAACGGGAGTTCACTGTATAAGTGATGAGGTATCTACAGCACATTGTATCAAGGTCCGACCTCCAGATCAGGTAGGTGGTACCCATCTTCCACCTGTTCGCCGAGAAACCTTGGTGCACTCTCTCACAAATATAATTTGACAAGATAACACCAACAGTAAAAGATAACACTTTCTGAAGTTAAATAAACGTAGCTCGGGGCAAGCACCGTAAACCTAATACTGCTATCGTTCAACCGGATACTGTTTGTTTTTCTAGGAATAGAAACAGGACAGGAGGCATGGTGGTTGGGAGACTGATACTTGGTTTTTTCAATATGAAGCGGGTCAAGGGAAATGTAGATGTTTTACGTCATTAGGGATATTTTCGATCGTTGACATTCGCTAAATGTTATCCTTGCTACCAAAATATTTGCAATGTAAACTTCTATTTGAGACCCGTGTCAACACAAATGTACGGTAACAGTTATAATTTAATACGAAAATATACTGTAAGAGTGTTGCACAAAAATCACAACTGTGTTGAAATAATATGAGCCTGACCTCTGTTAAGAACCAGCTTCTATTAAGAGCAGGGCTTCTATTAAGAGCAGGAATTCCAAAATAAGAGTCTGACCGACCTCTTATGAACAGCCGGCCTCTATAATGAACACGACTTTTATGCAGAGAACGACCTCTACGAAAACACCAACTCTATGAAGAGCACGGCCTCTGTGATGAGAATGAACTTTATGTAGAGCACGACCTCTTTGAGGAGCACGGCCTTTATGTAGAGCATGACCTTTATGAAGAGCATGGCCTCTATGAAGAGCACGGCCTTTATGTAGAGCACGACCTCTTTGAAGAGCACGGCCTTTATGTAGAGCATGACCTTTATGAAGAGCATGGCCTTTATGAAGAGCATGGCCTCTATGAAGAGCACGACCTTTATGAAGAGCATGGCCTCTATGAAGAGAATGACCTCTATGAAGAGCACAGCCTTTATGAAGAGCACGGCCTCTATGAAGAGCTCGGACTCTATGAAGAGCACAGCCTTTATGAAGAACACCACCTCTATGAAAAGCACGACCTTTATGAAGAGCATGGCCTTTATGAAAAGCACGATCTTTATGAAGAGCATGGTCTCAATGAAGAGCACGGCCTTTATGAAGAGCACAGCCTTTATGAAGAACATGGACTCTATGAAGACCACGGCCTCTGTGAAGAGCTCGGTCTCTATTAAAAGCACAGTCTTCATGAAGAGCACGGCCTTTATAAAGATCATGGCCTCTATGAAGAGCACGGCCTTTATGAAAAGCAAGGCCTCTTTGAAGAGCAAGGCCTCTATGAAGAGCACGGCCTTTATGAAAAACAAGGCCTCTTTAAAGAGCAAGGCCTCTTTGAAGACCACGGTCTTTATGAAGAGCATGGCCTTTATGAAGAGCACGACCTTTATGAAGAGTATGACCTCGATGCAGAGCACGACCTCTATGCAGACCACGACCTCGATGCAGAGCGCACCCTCAATACAGAGTACGACCAACGATACACAGCACGGCCTCTAGCAAAAGCACGGCCTCTGTGAAGACACTTTGTGTCGAGGACATCCGGGTTAGAATACGACCAGTCTTCCGGTCGCGTCTACTGGGACATCAGTTACAATAAAGGCAACCACGGGATACATCCAACTCCATCCCTTAAACTGTGGAAGTATTGACTAGCACATTGCTGCACATTGACCACAGACAGATTTAAAAGTTCACGCTAGTCAGTGTCCCAGTAGATTTGTGGATCGCAGCTCAACGGCCAAACACTGTTACATTCAACGAAACTTCGTTCACTCGATGTCAATGGGACTAAAGCAAAATATTTATCGAGTTAGCAATAGAGACAAGCAGGTGTCCCTGAGACTGACATTTAGTCCCAGAAATAAACCTATATCTATTAAATATAAAATAAAATTTAAATAGATCCCAAAACAAACCTTAATTTCAGGTAGCCTGGACGTTCCAAATCATTCTAGACTTGAGTTGGACTCCTTTTTTAATTTATTTCTTGGGTCATTCGTATAAAACTGATATACCACTGCCTGTCTTTGATGACAAGAATATGTCTTTTTCATCTTTTGAAACCCCAAACGATTGCCTATGTCTTTGTGTCAGGGATGAAATCGCGAATGTTATCGTTATCTGATCGACTGAGTCGTCGCCTATTGTAGTCGCCATCTTTGTGAAGCTGCTATCTGATTGGATATCGCGTTTTCACTACAAGGGGCACAACTCGTGATCAACACGAGCCGGCGCTAGGGTCGAACCAAGAAATGTGGCCTAGATGTGGCAATGGTAGAATTTAGGCTTTATACGCAGAAACTGCATCTTCGTCACCTTCGGGACAACACTCCCTGCCTTTAGACGTCAGAAATGTTGTGTTACTATTTCCAACTCTACCTGTCGGGAATAGAGAATAGATGCGTTTCTATCAAAGTAACGTGTACATTTGTTTGTAATATGTGCTTCGGTGTGGGACAGAAACTCTCAGGAGTCCGACACGCCGAGCGTGGTCACCATGCCAATCACCGTACGCCGCCAGCGTCGCTTAATACATCATTAGTGCAAGTAAACGAGATTTCACCGTAATTTTTAAATGTACTGCTTAACATCAATAGATTCATGAAGGGAAAAGATAATATTGTGCTTATGTTTTCTGAGTATTATTCTCGTTATATGTGCTCGTAATTTATTTTAAACAACCTGTTAAGACGCATATAAACAAAATTAACTACAGGTGTTTCCCTTCAAGGACGTTTTTGGCAGGCAACAGGCTCTTGTAATGTACGTTGACAAAAATTAAGGAAAGCAGTTTGTTTATTTCTGTACGGAGCTAGTCATTAATGCCGCTGTTGGCATTCTAACTACATCAAAAAGTCGATGCTGTTTGTTTCTTGTGTTTAGGTAAACATCAGACTGTGTGTTACTGTCACACGTAATTATGAACTCGTTTAACCTTGAAGTAATACTCCGGTGCGTGCGTGTGGTTTCTTGTAATAGTACGTACTAATGCCGCTCGGTATTATAATGCTAACCTACCGAAATATAGACTAACATTTAGTCTCTGAAATCTTATATTACACAATATCCTTCTTGACTCGAAAAATAAAAAATATTCCCTATGCTGTGGAATAGAGCTAGCTTGAGCTGGCTAGACTTGCTTTTGCATGCATTTCTAGATCATTATTTTTTCATAAAATAAATATATTCCACGGTCATGGTGCAGGACTAACCGAGATATCATTCCGCAGTTTAACATACCCATCCCATACATAGAATAATGACTCCGAGCCGACCGCTCCTAGTTGTATCCTCTTACAACAAGTAAAATCTTGGTCGTCTTTTTGTAATGGTGACGGCCAGGGGATCGAACCACCGACCTACCGCTCTCCGGACAAGCGCTCTATCCACTAAACCACGGATTGAAGTTGAGGGTGTACAAGACCGTGTTGTGGCCGTTTGAGTGCGCGCAGTGTATGATGATTTTAAGTTCCAAGGAATCATTGAGTCAATATTGTTTAAGTGGCAACCGACCCGTGAAGATCCGGGGTAGAATAGGCCTACAGCAACCCATACTTACCGTATAAGGCGACTTTGCTTGTCGTGAGAGACGACTAACGGGATCGGGTGGTCAGGCTCGCTGACCTGGTTGATGCATGTCATCGTATCTCAATTACGTGGATCGATGCTCATGGTAATGATCATTGGAATGTCTGGTTCAGACTCGATTATTTACAGACCGTCGTCATGTAGCTGAAATATTGCTGAGTACGGCGTTAAACAAACAACAAACAAACAAGCTGCAACCAGCAATATTTCAACTCCATCCAACGTGTCAATAATCGGATCTAGGCTAGGCTAACCAATGGTTTATAGCACAAGAAAACAAAGCACACCGTCGGGGTACAAAGTCACGCAATCAGCCAGTTACAGTATAATTCGCCACGTGGTTGCAAAGTGTTGAGCCCATTGTATGCATACCCCGCCGTGATGTTCTTAGAACATTGCATGGAATATAATCATTCACTCCAAGTATCGGATCGGATCAGGCAAAACCCTGGTCCTGAACGTGAGGATCAACCATCGATGTCGAGGCAGATGAAAAAGCATTGTACAGCGCAGACATAGTTTACAATTAGCCTTCCAGACTGAACGACTGATGTTTAATGCTACAGTAGGCAATTAAATCCAGTAAACGACGCTCCAGAAACTCTATATTTAACTGTCAGTTTTGTGTTCTGTTATTTAAATGTTAATCAGAATAGACGGTCACTGCTGTTGCCATCGCTTATGTAAAATTGAGGCAAATTTTACTTAACGAGATTCTACAGAACCAATCTGTCACCAAGGCGATCTCAGAAAATGTATTTTCTCAATATGGAAAGTATTTGGAAAACATTTTAAAATACATGATTATGACCTCATGCTTCTTGTGAATCATTTTTACATCTTGCTTTCCGCACCAAAACGTTATATATGGCTCATTTGTCAGACTAGCGATCAGTAGATCGGATCGTTTCTTTAAAAAACAGTAATGACGTTGTAAACCAGTGGACGTTAAGAAACAAAATCTCTCCTTAGAATGTCATACTGTCGTGATAAATCACCGGCTTCCTAATTAGAACGTCTGCACTGATTTTAAGGTACACATACATCGTATCATGTTTCGATGCCATCGTCGAGTATGGGGAGCGGTGTGAACGCGCAAAACCAGCGTGAGTGATGCGGTGCTCTTTCTGTGTATTTGTTGCAATGAATTAACTCTAGATACATCGTCATAGCTTCCGGGGCATCGGGGACTTCGCTGAAAATTGAAAAAAGCAATAAACGATAAATAGTTATTCTTCATGTTGTGTGTTTATCAGATAATATACATGACATTGATTGTACATCTCGTGAATATAGCGCTTAGTTTAGTGTGGATGAAGATAAACCTGATATATGATTAGATTTTGTTGTCATAAAATTTAAAAAACCAAAAAAACATTGCTTGATGATTACATTGTGACACAAATATTTACGAATAATACAATAATTCTATTTTAACTCAAATATTAAATAAACTTTTAATTTTGAAATTAAATAGCAAATTCACTGACCATTTTGACGGACAATACAACAGAGTGAGAAAGCTACAGACTGGACTCGTCACATCTTACAGTTCATTCAGCAAATTACAATATATGGGCGGGGCGGTCGGGTAGCCTAGTGGTTAAAGCGTTCGCTCGTCACGCCAAAGACCCAGGTTCGATTCCCGACGTGGGTACAATGTGTGAAGCTATTGCTAAAGGCGGCGTAAAACCATGGTCACTCATTCATGTATGGGCAAAGGTTGGAAATATCGCGATCGGTTTTGTAACGTTAGTTGCTTCAAGGGAAGCTACTCTTGTAATAGAGGGCGCGTCCTTTCAAGCAGACGACGCACGTCCTATCAAGCAGACGACGCTAAAGGAGTGAGTGAGTTTGGTTTTATGCCGCTGTTAGCAATATTCCAGCAATATCACAGCGGGGGACACCGGAAAATGGGCTTCACACACTGTACCCATGTGGGGAATCGAACCCGGGTCTTCGGCGTGACCAGCCAACGCTTTTATACCACTAGGCAACCCCACCGCCTCGACACTAGAGGATAACACTTTAGAGGGCTGAGGGGTAACCTATTTTCCGGTAAGTGTTTCCTTCATTGATGTGTTTACGAGGTGTTCAATTCATTTTCAAACCTGACAATTGAAAAAAGAAACAATGCTCATTTAAAAGTATCAACGTGTATATATGTTTTGGAAATTATTTCTGCTACAGGGCTCCAAATAAGGGCCTTATGTACAAATGAGTGTGTGAGTTGGATTTAACGCCGCTTTTAACATTATTCAAGTTACATCACGGCGTGTCAGCTTAATGTAGGAGGAAAGCCCGAAGTGATGCAGGTCTTAGACGTTTACCACTTCGGTGAAACGCACGAGCACGGGTATGGTGCAGAAAAACCTAGAAACATAATCGAGGCGAACCGGCATTCGAACCCACAATCATAGGTTTCCGGCAACTCTGCACAGCGAATCGCAGCGCCTTAGACGACTGGGCCACCCAATAAGTTCGTTATATCGGTCAGTTCGTAATAAGAGTGTTCGTTATAAACGTATTTTACTGTATCTGATATCTGTGTATGGCCTAAGCTTTATTTAAAGGTTTTCTACAAGTTACTTTATCTTTTTGAGCAATATTCCTCTCAATCTCATTATATCATCATGATCATAGTTAAGTGCTCACTACACAAACTGCAGAGCATCTTTTAAAAAGTAAACCAGAATATTCTTATATTTCTATTTCAGAAAAGCCGTTGCATGTTGGCAAAATAGATGGGCTGAATAAACAGCCATATTTCGAATTGAAATTGCGTGATTACACCTTAATCGATCGATACAGAGACCAGGCATCGGTATATCTTATCTATATATAAGGTATCCAGGTAGATAAAATTGCTCAGCCCAGTAATGCATACATCAGTAGGAATTAGCTAGACCGTATGACATGAGCACGTAATGCTGAAAGTTTCCGAAAGCCTCGTTAAGAATTTCATGTTCACTGCTGTGATTTGACTTGTTAAATCGAGTTTGTCATTAATTTTCTAACCTTACCCGTCCCCACACTCAACAAATACGACTGCGACAATGTCAAATGAAGCAATGTTCATTAAAAAATATCAATGTAAGTAATTAGTTGACTTGTCTATTCACTTGGCAATCCCTGACCCCGAGAGTGGACTCGTCTGGCGCACATCTTACATGATAATAATAACATATCTTGTCATGTTTCCCATTTGCCCTTGTCCTCGCGTTTAGCTAGAAATAGGTATATAAATAGGTTTATAAAATATATATCATATATTTATAGGGGATGTTTATTGGGGTGAATACATAGGGTGAATACATCAATTATAAATGTGTTTTTAATTGACATCTTTAACTAATTAGGGGCAGGCCATTCAATATTTGGAGGGAGGGGTGCTGGGGTTTTATCAAGACACTAAATGATCCCCATGCTTATAGTTGTAATTAAAAACATATCTGGTTTTGCAGCTGTAGCTGAAAAAAGATATCTCCATACAAAATCCCCGCCCCCTTAGATAATGCAGAACCAGCAACAATTGGTTTTGTTTTATGCGTGCTCAAATTTAATTTTTTAAAATACTTTGAATTGTTAAAACTGAACTTGAAGCTACAATCACTTCATAGTGTAGAACCCTTGTTATAGTGTACTTTGGTGTTTTTATTTGTATATAATTACACATAACTCAATTTACTTATTTACATATAACTCATCAAATTACTTATTATCAGGTGTCGACTTGAAGTTATATATACACATGTGTATAGAGATGCATGTGAACCTATTAAGTATTCTTGTATTCCACAATGTTATCAATAAGTTAGTTTTGACACACTTGTGAATTTCATCACTTATAATTGTCAGAGTAAATGAAACAGTTTGAGAAAGAGTTTGCCAAGCCAATTACTTTTTATATGCACAATGACATTTGTTTACTATCATTTGTTTACAGAAGCAGAGAAGGAAGGCTGTAACTGAGGTCTCCAAGCCACACACAAGGACATCGTGACCCGTGTAAAAAGAATGGCTTCGAGTTCCAGTAGCAAGGCTTAGAAATGGCACAAGGAAAACGCTACATGTAAATCGGAGCTGCAGGTAGGGAATCTACAAATGAAAATGCTGAATTCCAAAGGAACATGGTTCAATACATTTTCAGTGGATTAAAAATGAAAAGCCGTTTCAACACTTTGTATGACAAAAAGTTGGTGCTCACAACTTGTGCTTTACAGGATTAGGTCCCTTGCTTCATGTTTTGGAACTTGGTACATACTGCCAGGTTTTCTTGGACACTACTAAAGTTACATAAGTTGAACCTTCCACCTGAGGGACATTTGTCTTGGCACAAGTCAAAAGTTGGTTTTGAGAATTTATTTTGTATGGAGAATTGGCCTTTGTATCATGTTGTTGTTTTTTACATTGATGCACACAGCCTGTGATGGGGAAACATAATTTTTTTGCGAACTATTGAAGCCAAATAAATGAAATTGTGCAGGCTGATATGAGTGATATGTTTTGACCGACTTCAAAAACTGTTTCCCACCCGCCTTGTGGCAGGTACTAACACTGTTTCCTTGTCAATAATATCATAAAGTTTATTGTTCTATTCTGTTTTCTGTGTTTAATTATGAGTATTAACTACACATGTATCAGGGTACATAAAATTGTACTATAAGCATTTGGATTGTTTTGTACAGCTAGAAGTATTCATGTTACCTACAGTTGGTTTTCAAGCTCTTGTCTAAGTATTAACCATGATCAAAATGTGATTATCTTTTTTTTAAATTCAGTATTATTTAATTTTTTCTTTTACTCTTCGTAACTTTAACATATGAGCTATTGCTTTGGAAATGCTTAGTTTGATGTGCCCTTCCACTACACTTGGAAAAGTTCTGTTGTGTGAAATATTAAGAGATGTTGTCAGTAATGACTACTGCAGGCAACTACACTACAGAACATCAGCTTATGAGGCAATCTCAGCAGAAGAAACTAAGGAAGTATTAGGAAATTTTTAAAGTTTAGATGTTTTGGACTATTTTTGAAGATATTGATAATTCTAAAAGATGATTGCAAGTTGTTAGCCATTTGTTTCAGAATGTGTGCATTTATTTGGAAGAAAATCAAGAATTGCCATCAAATATAATGAATGGTAACAATACTGAACATCCCAGCTGTCATTGTAAATGAGCATAGGATAGAAAAGGTGATGAAGTCTGATTGACCAATGCTTGGGTAATGACAGGACTGGAGGGATTGGACAAGGCTGATTCTAAACCTATATTAACTGTCGGGTCATTGTCAACCCAATGCTGCGACGATAATTATTGTCGACGTTGGACCGATGACAATCCGATGCTGAGCAGATGATTATTTCTGATGTCGGGCCGATGGCTGGACGGTGCTGGGCCGATAATGTTTGGCCAACGATGAAGCCGACGCTGGGCTGAAGTTTTACCGCTTAGTGTATTATGACAGCGTCAGTTAATACAGTGTGCGGCGTGTTCAAAGGGCGGTGAGTCAATTTAGGCCTTCTGATGATAGGGGTTAATTATTTCTTCTTTTAACTTGTGATCCTCACTGACCAACATACCCACGTTTGCTACTGTAGATGTACGAAGGATTACCTCTTAACCCTACTTTATGACGAATGTCGTTTGTATTTTTATGGACGAAGTTTCCCACAGTTTGTCAACACAACTTAAGAACTGTTCGAAACGCACGTAAAAGACTCACAAGCGTGAATCTACACAGGGGCACTGATCTAACGCCATTCCCCGGACTGGTTGTTGCCTTTGTTATTGTTTTTTCCCCCGTGAGTACCCGGATGATACGCAACGCAACTGAGCGTGACCAGAGACTGGGCTACCGTCTGCAAGGACAGCTAAATAAACTTGGAGGCTGGAGGCAATATTTGTTTTACGCATTTTTGCATAAACACTGATTGGTTAACTGTGATCTATAAAGATTCGACAAAGGGCGCATGTTAAATAATTTCTTCAGCCTAAACAAACAGACAAAAAGAACGGCGGAGCTCATCGGAAGTCGTCATTTGGAAATACCCCAGATGGTTATAGTTTAATACTAAAAAAAGTATCCATGCAGTGAAAGCATTTTCGGATTTCGGATTGTGTAATACGATTACTACTCCCTTGTTGTCATACACGTTTTCTCGTATAACCCTACACTTACTTTTTTTGTAAATCAACGGATCGTTCCTAGTCATCAAAGGATTAACAGAAAATACGTTGATTGATTAACCACTGTGGATATGTCAAAAGTGAGTGTTTACATGTCTAGGTTTACTAAAACAAAGGGAATACACTCATATCATGGCGTGAAGTGCCGATGTAAAAACAACATACAATTTGTTCAAAGGGTTAACTGATAATACGTTGATTGGTTGCTCATTGTTATCAAACTCAATGGATTTTTTAGGAACCGTCGACGTAATGAAAATAGTTGTCACGTGGCCTTTCTCAGCCGACCCTTGAGACTTGACACCCGAAACGATATATATCTTTTAGAATATTTGATAGTTTTACAGAGACACGTGACATCGAATAAGTTATTTTGTATAGCTGCAGACGAGTGGGATATTATTCCTTTGTGTGGATATTCACGGATACATTCCTCGAATAAGGAAGCTGCCTATTTATACACATAAATTTGGTAAGTTGTAATTATGGTATTTGCATTTTGTTTTCCTTCATTTAAACCGATTCGTTCTTGTTTTTCTACCTCTTGGTTGGGAAATTCTTCAATGCGCGATAGACGTTTTTTTCACAGGTCATTTCCTTTGTAAGCGTGTATAGATTACCGTCAATTTGTAAAATGTGATTCTCTCAGGCATTTTTTAAAATGTGTAAATATTTCAGTCATTTTGAATAAAAATTCTGTCCAGATTGATTAAGACGATCAAAAGGGCCTACAAACATCACAACAGATTATTATGTAGGATTAGAAGCCAAACAACATAGAAATGTACTTTTCAACGTGACATTTTCAGTCTTTTGGTGATGACATTAAACATCAAAATGATTGGAATTCGTTATCATAATAATACAGATGGAAATGTTTTTCAGTCACTTTGTAAAATAACTGAATATTTAGACGTTTAATAAATATGTTACACATTTTGACACTAAAAAAATATACACACTATAAAAACAGTAATGCTCAGGTGAAATATTTACTTTGTGTTGCAAGTCAAAATAGTGTAAACGAAAATCGCAAAATTACCAAGCATGTGACTTATCAAAACTTCGTCACCATTACCGATGCTACCCACAAAGATGCCTACATTTCCTTATTATCTCGAAAACTGTATTTCATTTTGTTGATCAATGTGACCATACGCTCTTATTACTACCGGTATCCATAAAAGTGACTAATGCGCTTACGAATGGCGCAACAGAGGTCGCGAGCTAGTCTAGATTTCTGCTGTACATCCGGGTACTCACTGGGAAAAAACAATAACAAAGGCAACAACCAGTCCCGGGGAATTGCGTTAGATCAGTGCCCCTTATAATTTTCAGATAATATTCCCCTGTTAAACTGTTACAGTCTTCAACTGCCCATTCATGTATGCTGCATACAGTTCTGCATGAACGCACCTGTTATACGTTGCTATGGAAACATCTTGTTGATCTCAAGGGTGGGTAACTCTTTATTCGTTGTGTTGTCTTGACGGATGAACTATTGTCACATAATGACATGTAAATAATCACGGGAAGGTAGCGCAGCGTCAACATCTTGAATTTTATGGTGAGGTGGCCGTATTTAACAGCAGTATCTAGCAGGTGAGTCTGATTAACAAAAAAATAAATGCAACAGCAGTCAAATGTAAACAATCAACGATCGATGTTTAAACAATCAGCAACATTGTGTTATCGACGACCGTGCTGACAAAAATTGCTACAAGCCTAAACGGCCACGAAATTATATTAAAAACGGCCCCATAAAAAAAACCCGACAATTAATATGATAGAAATTAATGAGTTTGTATTTCTTCCCTTGTGATAATTTTTTTTGTTTACATTTATAAGAAATTCAGGTATATTAGTTTGCACATTTGTAATTCAGAAATAATGTGGATATATTTACATAAATATTATTTAAAGTCGTAATAATAAATGCAAAAATATTATATATGTATTTAGATTAAAAACATTATAATATATACATTTATACATTGTAGAGAAATAAAAAGTCATCCATAAGAGATATAACCGCCTCCAGGGGTTCAATCCCCAGCTGTGTCATACCAAAAGACACGAATATGGCACTTGTTGTTACTCTGCCTGGCGTTTAGCGTTAAGGGGCTAATACAAGGACTGGTCGGCTCTGTGTCAGTATACTGTGTCTGATTCATGTTAAACTGCGACATGCTTTCTCGGTGGGCAAGCACTATAAAATTAGCATTAGTCCGGAGACTTGTACAAGCATTCACACACACACACACACACACACACACACACACACACACACACACACACATTGTAGTGGTAGTAGTGGTTTCAAAATATTATTATATATCATAGGTAATTACAATGCTTAGAGTGTAATGATTTCCCAAATGGGTAAGCCCACTTCTGGTGTCGCCCACCACACTATTTCTGGAATATTGCTAAAAGCAGCGTAAAACCCAACTCAGTCACTCACTCACCCACTCTGAAATATTAGTACTGCTCAAAGCAATGTTAATCCCCACTCACTCACTCACTCTCATTTTGGTCAGTTCGTAGAATGGGCTGTGGGTCCTCTGAATACGCCAACTTGGAAGACATCAGATCTACTTCGTCGAAAATTGTCAACAAGCCCACAATTAGCATTGAAGCAGCTCCAGACATGATCTCGACACACACAACAGTGAACTCCACTCAAGACAACCCTGGGATGGACAACAAGACCTCAACATCGGGTTCCAAATGCACTGGCGAGGATCTAAATTCTACAAAGGAGGTTGAAAATTCCAAAGACCAAAGTGACCAAAGTTTATCAAAGACAACAAAATGGCAGACAGTTAATGTTGAAGACTTGATGAGGAGTCTGAACATCAGCATTGACGATGAAACTGTCAAGTGGTGGGATCTGGTCAATCATCTTGTTGTCAGGGATACCCCGGTGATCAAGCCCCACTTAAAGGTGAGTACATTTAAGTTTGCCAGGAGGTAGTGATGGGTGAGTGAGTTGGGTTTAACACCACTTTTAACAGTATTCCAGTTATATTGTGGTGTGTCAGCTTAATGTGGAAGGAAAGCCTGAAGTGATCCTTGTCTCAGATGTTTACCACTCCAGTGAAATGAGCAAGCACGGGTATGGTGCTGACAAACCTAGAAACATAATCAGGGCAAATCGGGATTGAAACCCACAATCATAGGTTTCTGGCATGCCCAAGGGACGCAACTCTGCACAGCGAATCACAGCGCCTTAGATGACTGGGCCACCCGTGACCCCAGAGGTAGTGATTGCTGGAGATGGTGAATAAATAAGTGACTGAACATTTATATGAAAAGCTTGTTATTTATGCTTCCAAAAATGTTGGGGGAAAAATCAGCCTCAGGTTTTACTGTAAAAAATGCTCATTGGACATGCTGGATACCTTATAAAATGTGTTGTGGTTCCCCCCAAATGTTTGGCTTCTTTCAGAGCAAAAAAAGAATATTTCGAAGCATTGACCCAAAAAATCCTGTTTAAATATAATAAAAATCCAATGATTGTTACGGAATTGTTCGTGATTGGTCCCTTTTAAGCATATTAACCAGGGTTTCACTCGACTGAAAAATATTGAATCCTAGTGAAAAAAACAATTATATGACATTTTATTTTTGTTATTACATGTGCAGTTAGTTTACACAATTTTTGGCCTCATTCAATGTAAGTGGTGGAAAAAATGCATTTAAAAAATTTAACTTTCAGATTAGTACTGCTACTATATTTAAATAACCAAAAAAACCTTGTTGGTCACACAATCAGGAAAGTATGATTGCAAAATAATACGAAAAAAACATTTCATTGTTGTTTTATGTTAGAAAGACGATCTCTATTGGTATTATTCACCATTTCTTTCCAAACAGCGGTGATAAAATCCCATGGTTTTTTTTCTGCCATATCTTTACAGCGGAAGACATGGAAGACAATTCGTCTTTTCATCAGCTCAACGTTCAAGGACATGAGTTCGGAGAGAGAGGTCCTGGTGAAGGGGGTGGTCCCAGCACTGAGGCAGTGGTGTACAGAGAGGCGCCTCCGCCTCGTGGAATGTGACCTCCGATGGGGCGTTCCCAAAGATTCAGACACCAGGGAAACTTTCCTGGCCTGTTTGTCAGAGATAGACAGGTAGCGTGCATGTATCTATCTTAAATATAATATTTGCCTGATCTATACCAGGTGTCACATTTTACTGGTTCACTGTTTGTACGTTTGTTGTTTATCGCATCACTCAGCATTTTTGCAGCAATAATATTATCATTACTTCTTAAGGAATTAACTGCACTTACTCAAGAAATATTACTAATGAGTTTATTGATAATGTGCTAACAGCATTCAAATTCACGCTAGTGTGCCAGCCTTTGGAGGGCAAATAAAACTCCAATGATGCTAGTCCTCATTTACTAGTAGCTTTGAGGGCTTTAATCCTGAATCAGATCTCAATTGTTCAATATTGCTACAAATAGGAACTGAATATAACTGATAGAAACATAGTTTACAACATTAGAAATTGGTACTGGTCCTGTAGTCCTTGCCAAACTGCCCAGTAGTTAAGGTATAATAAGGATAAGTAGAAATTTGTTGTTTTTGAGGGTTTGGCTTTCATGATAAGGACGAGTTGACTTAAACTGTTAGTTTCTACCCCTGTAGTTTTACAGTTTTGTCTCAGGACTAGCTCAAACTCTGAGGACTTGGGAAATAAGGTTTCCACTAGTTCTCTGGACTAGTTTAAAAAACACAAATTCTTAAGGCTGCGCTAGATTCAATACACTAGTATAGTGCTACACCATCTTACTTTGGTTCCTGGATCAGTCTGTCTTGATTATCACTCTCAGCACACAAGTGAGTATACAATAAGAAGGCAACAGTCACATGACTATCTCATCCTACTGGGTACCCATTAGCTGCTGGGTGAACATAGGTATATTTCAAGCAAAGTCACCTGCCTAAAGAGACACCACATGTAACATGTGCAGGACCAAAGACCAAGAACCTCTCAGGAGTCAAGCTGCTTAACACACCCATCCACCTACGCTCCTCGCCCAACATTGATTGACCTGTGACCTGTGACTGGTACACAGAACAATGTGCCACCACATGAAACAAGAGAGGAGGTGTTGGACAAGAGATTTTGTATGTGGTGTGGAAGGTGCCTGGGAATTGTTTGTCCATGTGGTGGCCCAGTGGGGAATCCCAGTTTGAATTGGTCCAAAGGAACCCATTTTTACAGTGAGAGTAAATGGGCCCGGTAATCCGACTTGGGGTTTGGCTGACCTGAGTGTCATCATACCCAGGTGCAGGTGGACATTGCTCACAATATCAATCACTGATGTGTTTGGTCCAGACTCATTACTTATCGGCTCCCATGCAATTGATATGTTGCTGACTCTAAAACAACAACAGTCAAACAAAACCATAGTTAAACCAAACAACAATCAAACCAAACAACAATCAAACAATACAATTATCAAACAAAACATGTTACAGTCAAACAAAACAACAGTAAAAAAAAACAATGGTCAAACAAAAGAACAGTTAAACCAAACAACAGTCAAACAAAACAATGGTCAAACAAAACAACAGTCAAACAAAACAACAGTCAAGCAGTGTTAATAAGCATGAACTGTAAATGTTGGACAAGATCATCTCAAAATGTGGCATTGCCATTAAGAATACTATGTATATGATAGTAAAATGACCCTAATCTTTGACTGTGGTGTTCAGTTTAAAATACTCTTATTTTTATATATAAACTGTCCACAAAATCATATATTGTGGAGGCAAATTGAACTTACTACATTGTCTTTTTTTTGTAGATGTCGAGATCAAAATGAGTATCCCTACTTCCTGAACATGTTGTCAGAGCGCTACGGGAGTGTCATGAAGCCAGAGGAGGTCCCAGAAGACATCAAAATCAGGTGGGACGAGGATCATAGCTAATGTCCTGTTGTGTCAGGCGCTCCCCGGACAGGGCAGTCACTAGAAGCCAAGGGATGAATGGATGTGCGCCACATTTATTTCAAGACTAGAAAGTGTTTTTACTCGTAAAAACATATGTCTCCCCTCACTCCCCTAACCCCCATTCAATCGTTTACTTCACGTTAACCCCCATCTCTTCATTCCCACCCTCCATTACTTAATAACAGAGACAAAAATAGAACTCCTAGAAATTTCAAACAACTAATGGGCACCACTTCAGTGCTGGGTTAATGTGTATACAAAGTTTCGCGAAAAAATATTAAACGTTTTTTGAGTTATGGTCAGGAAACAAAGCTTACCCCCATTCAGAGCCTATGTTCAAGTTATCTCCATGGAAACGAGAAAAAATAAAAATGTCAAAAATCTCTAAATAGCAAAAGGCACCACTTCAGTGCTGGGTTAATGTGTATACAAAGTTTCGCGAAAAAATATTAAACGGTTTCCGAGTTATGGTCCGGAAACCAAGCTTACCCCCATTCAGAGTCTATGTTCAAGTTATCTCCATGGAAACGAGAAAAAATAAAAATGTCAAAAATCTCTAAATAGCAAAAGGCACCACTTCAGTGCTGGGTTAATGTGTACACAAAGTTTCGCGAAAAAATATTAAACGGTTTCCGAGTTATGGTCCGGAAACCAAGCTTACCCCCATTCAGAGTCTATGTTCAAGTTATCTCCATGGAAACGAGAAAAAATAAAAATGTCAAAAATCTCTAAATAGCAAAAGGCACCACTTCAGTGCTGGGTTAATGTGTATACAAAGTTTCGCGAAAAAATATTAAACGGTTTCTGAGTTATGGTCCGGAAACGGTGGGAACGCCGACGCCAACGCTGACGCCGACGCCGACGGGAACCGTGCCAAAAACAATATGTCTCCCTCCATTCTGGGGAAGACATTATTAAGGGCGGTCTGGTAGCCCATTGGTTAAAGCAATCGCTCATCACGCTGAAGACCCGGGTTTGATTCCCAACATGGGTACAATGTGTGAAGCCAATTCCTGGTGGCCCCGGTGGTGATATCGCTTGATATTGCTAAAAGCTGCGTAAAACTATTCTCACTCACCCACTATTTCAAGATAACCGTTTATGTAACTAGGATATATGGCTTGAGCTCAACAGGCGATATCTCCTGTGGACGCAGTTTTGGATGATGCATGTAATATCTACTTCAGATACAAATGGCTGCCAGGGATGTCAGTGACGGCACTGGAAGTCTTCACAGGAGCATACTGGGAGAGAAACCCCAATGTAAGATGAGGAACTGTGTCTAGCTTCAGCATCTCAGTACATCTTCTCTGTAACATCAGTGTATTTGTTTACATGTTAGACTTGAGACTAAATATTAAGCAAACATGTGTGATATGTTTAAATGTGAAATGAAAGCACATGATGTTGATAGGGGAATAGTCACACAGTTTCAGAATGCTTGTGAGCTGTGTGTTTGTTTTTGACAACTTTGATATGTGTAGAGTGATGGTAGTTATGTAACATACTCTAAGAATTAATGTGGACTGGTATGTAGCAGGGTTGGGAAGAATCACTGACACATTGAATCGTCATGTTTTGATCGGTGGGGTAGCCTATTTGTTAAAGCATCTGCTTGTCATGCCGATGACCCAGGTTTAATTCTCCTCATGATATTGCTGAAAACTCTCTTACGTTTTAAGTTATCATATCCGTCAACATGTATGTCATGGTGGAGTTGGATTCCCAAGCTATATGGTGTTTTACAGGCATTGTTCATGATGCGGGAGCCAGGCTTCTTGAATGGCGTGACCGATGAAGACATCCGCAAGGTCTACCAGGAGTCAGATCCTGGAACAGCCGAGTCTCTGCGGGTCCTCAAAGGTGATTATGGCAATGTATACTAAGTATTTATTAAATGTATAGCCGGTATACAAATACCATGTCCTGTGTTGGATTAAAAAAACACGGATCTTCTGATCCGAAGTTGGATGCCTTAACTGCATGACCAAAGAGGTCAAGAATGTTGTCTGTGGGTTAACTCTACGCCTGCTACATACTCCGTCTACTTGCATGAATCAGAAATGTCGTAAGGCCTCTGTTGCTCTCAGGGAGCACATACATTAGTGCCACACACATGCGTTGGGTGTCATTCCTGATTTTGACACTTTAAAGGAAGGTTGATTAATCTCTGTGGCCCATTATTTCTGTCAATCTTATTGACACTTTTGATTGTACAGTTGTGATTTACTTGAGTTCATTCATATAAGTTTGTGCATGAACTGGCGATGCGGCATCAGCAGTAGGCGGAGATTCTACGGGCTATTGGCATGCTGGAAACTGACAGAAGTCAGCATGCAGTGGCCAATATGTTCAATGTTTCACAGTTTGGAACTGGTACCAAAAAACCCAAACTGTTGACGATAAACCTGTTCAGGGCATCCCAGGTCAGCGACAAGAGTGCATGATCAGCTGATCTGGAACCAGGCTCTATGAACTAGAGTTGAAATTGCAAATTAAATTACAGCTCAAACAGCGAAGTATATTACTGCAAACTTTCATAAGGCTACTGAAGCATGAGTTCAGATGGATCATATGATTAGGAATTGACTACATTGCAGCTCATCTCTAAGTGAATGAATGTTTGATACATCGTGGTGATATTACGCACTACTGATAAAAAAAACGTCAACTTTGAAATTTCCCATCTTACCCCTATCATCCTTCCAGATTGTTGCAATTATAACATCTACTGTCATAGGTCACTACCAGTAATACACGTTCATTTTTATCATACAACTGTTACTAGAAACTAATAACTCTTACAATTTTGGAAATTTTAAGTTGTTTCCGCGTATCCCCAACTTCTTTTTAAGAGTATATGAAGTTTTGGCTCTGCCTGGTGTCATATCTCTGCTTCTCTGTGCTAGGCAAGATCAGGGAGAAGTACGGAGACAGGACACATGACTATAGCTGCCATGTGGAGAAGACGGAAAACGGCAAGCTGGTACTTGGGGGACTAGAAGACTTCATTGTGAAGGTCCACGATCATTTCAAGGTAAGAAGAATGATACCGAGTGATAAAGTTCATTACTAATGTGCTAGATTCCGCTCTCAAAGATAATGCTCAGGACACTAAATTATTATAGTTGATGGTTGAGAAAATTAAGCAGTAACATCTTCACAACACACTAGTAGCATTCTGTTTGACACAAATCAGACCGAACCATTCATAAATTCGTGCCAAAAACTTAAGTTTCAGTTCCAAAATTTTAAGTCAAATTTCAAACTTAATGGTATCAAAAATATCTGGAAAGCATTTCATAAAACAATGTGTGAGTAGTTATGAACTTGTTTAGTTGTAATATCATATGAATAGTTCAAATGTTATGGGTTACATAGCAGCAAATGAAATTTTGGCATTTTATTACCTGGATAATGTTATATTATCTAATTTATAGCATTTTTAATATCGCTGAGCCTAATAATCACTTTTACGAGAGAAAAAAAACACAAATTGTTTCCCTGTGTGACCAAGACCTGAGATACATGCTCACTGACTAGAATGAGATACAGCTACAAAGAAGACTGTTTATAAGTTTACCAGTTCTCCATGAAGTGTGAGGACGTGTTCTCACATAAATGTTATTTAAAAAATGGTATTCCTGGCACAAAAAAATCCCAATGCAGAAAAGAAATGTTATATTTGAATATTTTTTATTCTACAATTATATATTATCTTACAAAAACAAACAAAATGTCAAAAAGTATTTCATTTATTTTATTTTATTTTATTTTATAGGCTATTATATTATTTAATTAGGCTATTTAGACTACTCACTCACTCACTTGCTACCCAGGCGTGTATTGAGAGGCAGTACCCCTTTGACTCCGAGCAGCAGCAGATGACAGAGGTGGAAGTGGCATATGCTGAACAAGAAGACTTCCTCCTCCTCAGATCACAGGTAATGATGACAATAATCATAATCACAATCATAATCATAATAAACCTTCATTGTTTAGAATTTTGAGGTCTTCTCACTGTAAATTCAGAGGTTAATTTAGAGGTATCAAATATAATTTAATACCCAATTCTAATTTTGTTTTGATCAGAGTTCTATCAGAGTCAAGCAATCTTCAATGGTATAGCAGAAAATAATTAAATGATACAGTGCCTAGTTTCCATCATATGGTGTTAAACGGCACTCACAATATATACAATAGATACAAAACAAGTCTATACAGCTTGGAAATATAAATCAGCAAAAAAATAACTTCAATGTCATGTAATTACTATTTTCATCTCTGTGGATACTAAAGAAATGTACCCTAGCTTACCACTGCATAGCTCTTTACGAAACAGTCTCCCTGGCTGGGGAATTGCTGTTAGATATGAAAGTGTTGTCAATATATATAATAGATGTTTTTAGAACAGTTGGATGTGGAATTTAATGGTTCCCTGTACCAGAGAATGGCCTAGTCCAGTTGCTCCAGTGCTGTATAGTGACCAGCTAGTGTGCATTTTCTATATTCTGATCTTTGCCGAGGTAGATTTCTGTGTACAGAAAAATGCTTTTGGTACAGCATTTAGGCTATTGACCCAGGTGACCTACAGTCGAGTGTCTCTATTTTATCATGTCCCAATGAAGTGGCTTTCAAAGATATGTTCTTGTTGATTGTTGCCAGCGTTTGAAAGGCCGTGATGACATAGTTGATAAAATATCCAACTACATCAACAGCAGCGTTGACAGCACCTGCATCATGTACTTGGCGGGGTCAGCAGGGGCGGGGAAGAGCTCCCTGATGGCGGCTTCAGCAACGAAGGCCATTGAGAATGACAAGTTCAAGGTTGGTAATGTGCTTATCTTGCCTGAGCTGAAACCTTCATGCTAGGATCTGACCATTTGACTAGGTACCACCTCTGTGGTCTAGTGGATAGAGCATCTGCCTGGAGAGCAGGTCAGTTGTTCAGTCCCCTGCATCATACCAAAAGATGTTACAAGATGGTACTTGTTGTTACCCTGCCTGGCACCGTTTTGGTGCTGATTTGAAAAGCTGATTTTGATGACTCGTGTGTTCTTCTGTTTAGGTGTTCTTCCATTTTGTTGGTGCAACTCCAGACTCCACCAACTCATACAGTGTCCTATCAAGGATGTTCCACGAGTGCATGCCCCCCAACACCGTGCCTCCTATTGACCCAGACGAGATGATGCGATACACAAAAACCATGTTTGAGAAGTCAACAGAATATGTCCTTGATCAGGGATATGAAAAACTTGTGGTTTATATTGATGCCCTGAATCAAATGGATGATGAAGGTAAATCCTTGTCTACATGGGGATATCTGTAGCAGAGATTTATTGAGACCTGCTCCGAGGCTGATATTCAGACACAAGTCTGCAGCAAGCGTCATTAAAATTTCCCAAAATTGAATGAAAAGTTTCCTAATTTATGTTAAAATAAAGAAGAAATAATGAATTTTATGGTTTTGTAGAAATAACCTGCAAAGAGGTTGAGTCCAATGTTCAGAGTATGTTGCCAGTCTGAATTGGTGAAACACAGAAATAGCTTTAATTATATCAAACATAATTTTTTACAGTTGTGGCCAAATGTTCTTGTCTTTGGTTCAGCCAAAAATGACATGTTGATGTGCAAGTAAGTTAGAGTTACTTGCCCTTGGTTAAAATTTCCTGAAAATTAAAAAAGCCTGACAAGATGGGTTGAAAATGATACAGACATGGTCAGAAACATAATAGCCTTTTTTTCGCCTGATATACATCACTCGCAAATATATATGATAGGCATTGCAAGTAAAGCATAGCTACGTGTTCAGTTCCAAATTCAATTGAGCATGGTTAAATATACAGATAATCTAGCTTCACATTGACAACAGAGCATGTTTGTCTTCTTAGTGCCTGCCATAATTGGTGAAAAGGTTCCTCTCTTTAACATTTAGCCTTCAAATGACCTATATTAATAAGAGGTAGTTACTGTGATTTGCATCTTCCTAGTTTCCACCCATGCCGAACTAGGCTGGAATTATGGAGTTATATTTTGGCAGACCTAATGAGTCTATGCATAGTCCAGACAAAATGTTGTAATGAAACTGCCATTCAGATTTGCATGATTAACAAAGTATGTGTACCGGCAACTCTGTGTCAACAGATATTTTTCAAATATTTTCATGTTTTTAATCAAGGTTCTCACATGATTTGATTCCCTTTACAAAGTAAGACCCGTTTTATCTCCATATAGATGTTGATTATTAATTAGATCATCTTGACAGGGCCCCGCCATTTTGGTTGAAGTAAATGCAAGTGATATGAGAGGTGGAATTTGATTGTCTCCAATAGGAGAGACATAGAAGGGACATGACTCATAATAGCCACTGTTTGCTCTACATCAAGCCCAGAAATTCCAGCCTAGTTTGGCAAGGGTGGAAACTGGACTTTTATAGTCAGTTAACTCCCTTGCCTCGATGATGTGTGATTTGAAACCTTTGATTGTCCATTCAGAATAGGTTATTTTTTAAAGTCATGGTGGTAAAGTGGTTTGTGTATCTTTAAACTCAAACACGCCAACATTTCACAAACAGGGATGGCTCACAAACTTGGATGGCTGCCCCGAAAACTTCCCAAAGGGATGCGCCTCATTGTGAGCACACTAGAGGGCACCACACTAGAGTCCCTGAGGTCACATGAGGTCCAGTGTAACGAGGTGACAGTGGACCCACTGAACAGAGACTACAGGACCAACATAGTTGGTGAATATCTCGCTGAGTACAACAAGTTGCTGGACAAGGAGCAGGTAGGTCCAGCAGTGGCTCAGATGAACTCAGAGCATGACCAATGGCACTCATCCAGTAGGCACAACAATGTTAACTCAATGTTGGAACAATGTATGATTTCAACATACTTTCAACATCAAAAGGCCAGTGTTGAATCAATGTTGAAAACAATACCAGATTTCGACATATTTTCTATATGAAAATGCCAGTGTGGAATCAGTGTTTAAAACAATGTCACATATTTTCAAGTATCGAAAGGACAATGTTGAATCACTTTTAGATTTCAACATATGTTGAATCAATGTTAAATAATGTGACATTTCAACATTTTTGCAAATATCAAAAGGGCATTGTTGAAATAATCTTGATACAATGTTTCTGACATAGCAACCTCAGATCAACCAAATTTCAACATTAAAACAATGTCATTTGCCTGCTGGGCGCCCAGTGTGTGTCACTTTGGTGGGGGCAGGGGTGGCCAAGTCGTCCATGGCGCCTCAATTCGCTGTGCAGAGTTGAGTGCCTTGGGCATGCCAGAATGATCGTGCATTCAAATCCCAGTTATACAGGAGAACTCTAGACAGTACTTTAATGGGATCAAAACTCTACTTGAGAGAAGAATATATAGTCAAGTCTCGTTAATCCGACACTCGTTAATCCGACAATCGGCTTTGCAGTACCAGTTTCAAACTTGCGACTTCATTCCAGACTATGCATTTTAAAGTATTTTGAATAAGTCGTATAGTCTGTTGCATGATTAGAAAACATATTCCGCTAACAATGTGACATAACAAAATGTATCGTTATCTATCGTGTTGTTGTCTGATTTTCGATCTCGAACGTTGATACTACATCATTTCGTTTCGCGACATAATCGTTAATCCGACATAATCATATGCAACCAACCATGTCAGATTAACGGGACTTGACTGTATAGGGCTCACTCAGTGTCCTCACCCTCTTTTTATCCTGATTAAGTCCAGTCACTCCTACTCTCTCTGTTTACAATACAAAGTGTCAGGACAGACCAACGTTGTTTTTGTTTCACAAACAAGCCTGTTGTAAGATATGTGAGAGCAACAAAGAAATATATCTCTAATTTTACTGGTCAAATTTCTCAATTCAAAATTTAAAAACTTAACAAAAGAACATTCTGCAATGTCTACTAAACAGCCAATATTGTATGTCAGTACTTCCCATGGGCTGTGCAAAGCTGCTTCTATCAAAATGTTTATCCCACTAAAGCGAGAGATAGATAATGATTTTGACAGAATCAGTCATACAGAGTTCAGAATACCCCATGTCAACCTTTTCCAGGTTTCATGATTAATAAACACATTCCGACTGTCACTTTCCCAATCTGGTAAGCTATGCTCTGATTGGTCGAATGAATGGTCATTCTGATGTGATCTGTGATGGAATGTCTTCAGTTCTTTGTTAGCAGTAGAGGGAACTAAGATCTTATCTGAACATGTTCACCACGAGAAGATTGTACAGACAATGTGTAAAACAGCGAGACAGACAAGACCAGCTTCACCAACACTGCTCATACAACAACACATTTCAGATAACTTGCTGAGGAACAAACACAAATCTGAAATGTCTTTGTTATTTAATTTTTCCAACCTACTGATCATCTGTAGATAAAAAGATGACAAACATCTGGGCACAGCAGAGGTACACCACTTGGAGGTTGTCAGCTTCTGTTAGACGTACACAGTTCCTGTTTGGATAGCTCTAGAACTAGAACTTCTATGACAATTAAACTTGTGCAGATCACCTCCTTGAGGTAATGAAAAAGAGGATTTTTGCAGGTTTAAAACTACTTTTTCTCCAATGATTCAAGACAAATAGTGATAAGATAAGATGAAAAGGAGTCTGGATCTACACATGTTAATAAGTAAGTTTTTTTTATTACTTGTTTGGAGAGTGGAAACAAAAATAACTTTTAGTTTAAAGTATTTTTTTATTACAGCTGAACCTGATTGTCACACTTAGGAAAACAAGGAGTTTCTTGTTTGACGTTCCGAACAGAATTTCTCTCACACACAAATTTGAAATGATGGGATGACTTTGTTATGAATGAGAACAGACTCAAACTGATGGTATGGTAATGGATGGATCTAGGATATTTATCAGGGAAAATAGGGATGGGATATACTGGATTATGGAGGATGGTAGTGAAGAGGATGGATTGATCCTTCCATCCATCCATCCATCCAACTGTCCATGTTTTCTCAGAATCCTACATACAAGGAAGACATTTTGCATTCATCATTAAGTGATAGAGTATGTAGATAAAGCTTGAAATGTTCACACCCTATTTGATCTTTGGACATGGCCTGTAGTACCATCAATGGGGACATGTTTTCTTGGAAACTATAATAAATGACGTTTTGGATGTTATAGATAAAACACGACTTCAAAGTTTTGGTTGAAAAGGTTAAACCTTGAGCTTGTGAAATGCCAGAGCGCTTTACTGAGCTTGAGGTTTTTACATTTTCAACCATACCCGAGTAGGAGTGTTTTATCCAACCAAAGAATCGTCTAAAGGCAAGAAATACCAGAAAAAATAAGAAAACATTGGGATATCTCATAGTAAAACAATACAATAACAATCGCGGTATAAAAGGAATTTGATCAAAGCAAGAGAGAAAGACCAAGTGCAACATGCACACAACTGAAGTTATGACATGTAAAATTAAACAACCTTCATCACCTCCCCCAGTGGCTCAGTGGGAGAACAGTGGGTTACAAAACCTTACAGGTTCGATGCACGTCATGGAATTTGTTTAACCAATCAAAAATCAACATTATATTCAGATTAAAAGGGCAGTTTATAACATTTCAATTGTAAAACCTAGGTCTTACAATTCAAATGTAAAACCTCTGAGCAGGTCTTACATGGAAGTACTACCTCTCACAAGGTTACTGTGAGATAGGAAGATACCTACAATACAAGAGTGGCAGTTGGTTAATCAACATAATTACGTGAGAATATGTTATTCGGTTTGAAATCCACCATCGAGAATACATGTTTGTGTTATGTGTTTCTAATTTTCCCCATCCAATCAGAGTTTGTTTAAGCATACACCTGGTGTCTTCATTGATTTTAGTGGTCCATTCATAAATTTTCCACAGCTATTTGCCCTTTACGCCAAACGGAATCTGTTTCGGCAGATAATCAACACTATGTATCCTCTTGCAATGACATTGTTTCTTCTTTTCATATGTGGTCCTGACATCACAGTGATGTACATGCTGCTTTTTAGCAGAGATTTTTTTATGATTTTGGAAATAATTTTGTTGCTTTAATTTGTTCAGATGCAACTGTTGGTGACCAAGGAAGATGCAGGGCGGCCATTATATCTCGCCATCTCGTGTGAAGAGCTCCGAGTGTTCGGGGAGTTCCGGAAACTCACAAGTAAAATACAGTGTCTCCCTGGTGACCTGTCTGGTGTTATTGAAATTGTGAGTGTGAAGGTGTGGCTGTTATGTGTGTACATACAACTTCCGAGCTTCTACTCTGATTGAATAGCTAGAAAAAGGGTTGAAAATATTTCATACATATCGATGTTCAATACAAGTCGGTTCTTTAACAATGACATATGACAGTCCTAGCGCTAAGATAGCTTTGTGGAACAGGGTCCTTATGATTGTGTTTGACACATTGATCAGTCATCAAGGTCACTATCAAGGTCATAGCCTCAAATTAGGTTGTTAAATGCCCAACATGAGAAAGATATACTGTAGGTCAATTATACTTACAACGTTGCTGGTTTAGGCCAGAGCTACAACGGGAAGAGGTCATGAGTGACTTATTGATTAGGTCAAGGTCAAAGTGAAGGTGATTCATAAGTACATTTGCTATTTTCCCTTTGTTTTGTTCCTGCAGAATTTTTAAAGCCTTTTGCATGAAGTGGTCATTTGCAATATTTTTATGTTAACTCAAGAAGTGTTCACTGTATGTAATAAAATGAAATTTGGAACATATCGCCCTTATTTTGAAGTGGTAAGGTTTTGAATGGCCTTCATAAAAAGGTCAAGACCACTGGAATGGTCACTTAATGTAGTTCTGCCTTTTAGAGCACTCAACCAAATTCCTGTTGAGTGATACATGTTTGTTAAAGCTAACAGCCATGTTTTTAACAAGAAATAATCTAGAATATGAGGATTAAGGTCCTTAAACCCGAAGTGCACAGAGCTGTCTTGTTAGCATAGCTCAAGGCATGAAACTATTGAAGATGTAATGATTTGTTCATAAATCAGTGGTGAACTGCAGGTGTTAAAACAGGCTATGGAAACAGGTATAGTTAAATATATTACCTATTTTCCACACCTCTGTATTTCAGGTTTTGAAACACATTATATAGAACATAGATAAGGTGTATTTGTTCTATGTGCCCTGTTTTACATGTCACCTGTATTCCAGGTGTTAAACCGCATCATTAAGGAGTACGGTGGAGACAAGGTCCTGTCCACACTGTGTCTCATCGAGACATCGAGGTTCGGCCTGTCTGAGGCTGAGCTGGTACAACTCCTGGCAGTGGAGCCTCTCATCCCGAGCAGCAGCAGCAACACTGCCCCCATTCAGTTTACTGGGCAGAAGATTCACATGGCAGAGGTAGTGTATGTCTAGGATTTATCTACAACTCATAATTCAATAACGATACTTATAAACTAAATTTGGAAATCTTGAAAGTCTAGTTTCCACCCTTGCCAAACTAGGCTGTATTATGGAGTTATATTTTGGCAGGACAAACGAGTCCATGCATAGTCCAATCAAAATCGTGTAACAAGATTGACATCTGGTTTGTAAAACTGCTGTGCAGATTTCTGTCGATTGCAAGATTTGCAGAGCATGTGTACCGTCAACTGGGCGTTGACAGATATTTTGTAAATCTTTTCATGTATTTAATCAAGGTGCTCACCTGATTTGATGCACTTCCCGAGGTTGTGGTACAATATAGATTTTTATTATCAATCAGACTGGATGCCTCCATTTTGTTTGAAGCAAATGCAAGTGATATGAGAGGTGGAATCTGATTGGTCAGTAGGAGGGACACAGAAGGAAAATAACTCATAATGGCCACTTGTGGCGCTACGATCGAGCCCAGAAACTCCTGACTTTCATATGCTTTGTGTATGCATGACCAGATCGTTTTATACGTGTATACCCGTGTTATGGGTTTTCGGACGTTTAAAAAACATTCGTAGTTTTCTCACAAATCACATGAACAACTGTAAAACATCTCATTCTCATATAAAAGACAATTTTCTGTTAAAAACAAGCCATCATCTGGCTATTATCAATGTCTGCATGATGCTACGACCCTGTTATAGCGCGAGTAATCCCGATAAACATGGCCGTCCAAAAACATATGATCCAACGATACACATATACTAAATAGTTTTTGCCAGGATCCAGTAGAACAATTCCCATTTGAATATTTTGTACCCACCTTTTCAGAGCTACAGCGGGTATCAGTGTAGGGTCGGATAATGGGGGAGTGGGTACCCAGGTAGTAAATTTGGACTCATCCCAGACCCCTATCAATCCTCTTTTCTTGTGCCTGGAATTGCCTGTGTTTCCTGAGCCTACCTAGGATCTACCTGGAGTAGCAGTGAGTGAGTGAGTGAGTGAGTTGGGTTTAGCGGTGCTTTGAACTGTACTCCATTTATATGTGGGAGGAAAGCCCGAAGTGATGCAGGCCTCAGACGTTTACCACTTTGGTGTAACCCACGAGCACGGGTATGGTGCTGACAAACCTAGAAACATAATCAGGGCGAACCTGGATTCGAACCCACAATCATAGGTTTCTGGCGTGCCCAAGGGACGCATATCTGTACCATGAGGAGGAACTGAACTGAGATATCAGTCACGATCAGTCATGATCAGTTATTACATAAACAAGTTGTATTGTCACTGCTTTGTTACCAGGAGATGTGACAAGGCTAACTCTGAAATGAAAACAAAAGTGTTAGGTATAAGTTTTAAAATGTTAAATTTATATTCCAACTCTTTGAAATGCATGATAAAAGTATCATTTTCTGTTAATGAGGATCATATTACACAGACTACCTCTGAATGATGACAGTAAGATGTAGGACATTTAAGGAAGAAAGAATGTTTATGTCATGAGGTAAAATGTATTGCATAGGAAAACATATTAAAAGGCAGACAGTAAGGTTGAATATTTCAGAAAGTATTTTCTCTCGGGTTAATAATTCTATATACACCGATTCATAAAATGGCGCTTCGTTGTTGATGGCAACATATAACGATCACTATGAGATTTAAAAACCCACGAGAAACAGCTTCCCACATTATGAAAGTGGATAACTGGTTTGTTAAATCTTTATTAGAAATAATAATGACTTTTTCAATATAATTACAACGTTTTTCATCTTCTATTTTTGAATATCTGCGAGTACCGGCACATGTCTTGCAGTCCGACTTCGCAGTGTTTTTTGCCTTTCAATTCCTGGTTCGGCTTATCTGCGGGTCATATCATTTTCTTTCGTATTTCAATGGTCAAGTTAACACCTCGGCTTATCTACGGGGTCGGCTTATCCGGTCGGTCATATACGGTACAATATTTCAAAGTTCCCCTTATATGAATCTGCTTTAGACACACATAAAGAGAACTTAATTAAACATATTCTTATAATCCATACCTTGTTACTAAACCAGGGACATGGTTCCAGAGATAAGCCTTGCAGAGTTAAGTCCCTTTCTTGTTTTTGCTTATGCACATTTTATCTCCTACAACAACAAGTGGCAATGATATTTCTGGGATAGATTTTGCAAAACTTTCAATAAAATATATATATACTTTTAGCCATTGTTTTACAGAAGACTCAAATAATTATCGTTTTTCAAAGTTGAAGGTATGTTCAAAAGAGACAAAAATTTCATTTATTTTGTATAGGTAAAATCTTAAAGAATAAATTAAATGTACCATAAGGAATGTATACTTAGAGAGACATATCAGTCATATTTATAGAAACAAGCAGATTATTTATAAACCAGCATGGAATTATTGATAAACAATCTAACAACTTGACAATTTCTTGTTAGGTAACGTCATGGTGCATTGTGTGTGATCCCTCTGTCCATCCGTCTGTCAGCCACAGATGTTGACATTTCCTCAGAAACTACTCCTCAGAAGTTCATCATCAAACTTGGCTTAGATGATCCCAGGCATGATGAATAGAAATTGCTCAAAGAATTCAAATTTTTAACTTGGCCAAAATGAAAACCACATTAAAAATGTCCATCTGGCCTTTTTGTATCACCTACTGTAAACAAGGACAAGTTGTTTGATATATTCCATTGTATCAGACAGTCAAAGACGGACTGGTCACCCGATTTCAGAGACATGAACATTTAGCTCTGACTTGTGCAATCAGAAATAAGTGCCCCTAGAAATTGGCACTAGTCCTGTAGTCCTATACCAATAGTTAAGGTAAGGCATCATAAAGACAAGTAGATATTTACCATTTTTAGGGGGTTTGCTGTATGTTATCATTACAAGGACTAGGGGACTAAAAATGTTATTTTCCACCGCTGCCGGATAGATTCTTTTTCAATCATATACCATAATAATTTTTGGAAATTGTAGTTAATATACCACCTAATACCTTTCACATTTTTGGGGTAGAGAATCTTCACACAAATATTGTATAAAACATAATATGTAATTTTGTCAAGTAAAGGTGCTAAATATCCCCAACAAAGCTGTAAATAACATCCACTGATCCCGTGCTAATTATTTTGGCCATATTATTGCTGAATGTTCGACTACCATGATTATCATGTCTAACTTGATAAGATTTACTTCAGATTTATGCCTTGTAATTTATTATTATTTTTGTCTGATGTAATTATTTTGGACATGTAACTAACAACTACAAGGACAACGCTTTTCTAGAATGGACTCGTAGGGTAGAAAGTGTGTTTAGCAACCCATGCTTGCCATAAAAGGCAACTATGCTTGTCCTAAAAGACAACTAATGGGATCGGGTGTTAGGCTCGCTGACTTGGTTGATGCATGTCATCAGTCCCAATTGCATTGATCGATGCTCATGATGTTAATCACTGGATTGTCTGATCAGACTCGATTATTTACAGACCGCCGTCATATAGCTGGAATATTGCTGAGTGCGGCAGAAAACAACAAACCAACCAACCAAACTTTTCTAGCATGACGGCAAAAATCACAAGTGCATTTATGTGTATTTCATGTACATGCACTTTTCACATCTCCCCCTGGGTTTTGAAGCTGAAAATATATCTGATGTGTCCCATCCCACCAATGGAGTCTCCTAAACATGCTCTCAGAATTTTGATCCTATTCCAAACATATTGAGTTTGTTATTATTAATAAACCAGGCATTGTCAGAAGCCATTTTCCAAAGATATCATAATGATATCCAAATTCAACTAAACAATCATTTTAAAATGTTATATGTTATAGCATTGCATATGTAGTTTAATATGATATTATTGCAATGAATGTAATGTGAGAATGAATACATGTAGAAGCCAACATAAAACCTCTCTCTCCTACATCCACTCTTGTCAACCACCTGAGACCATTCACTCTATTGCAGTGGGCATTTGTGTACCTCGGCCTCCATCAGTTTCTGCGACCTTGTGGAGGGGGTTCAGATGATGGGCGACTTGACTTCTACCACAGAACGTCCAGCAAGGTCGTGCGCCAAGTATTCCTGAAGGATGAGGCAACCAAGGTGGCCTATCACAAAAGACTTGCTGCCTTCTTTAAACAATGGTAACTTGTGAGCCAGTTCATTGAATAACTGAAAATAAGTTATTTTCTGTATAACCTACACTATTAATGTTTCTGCATATGTCTTCCAGTATGTTAAGTTATTGAAATTTTGAGACAAGCAAGGTGACATTACCATACCACATTGCTGGTGGTGGCTGTGGCAGAAGAATAAAGTAGAATTACCTTAAGAATGTATCTGAGAGTTATCCAAACATATTCAGAAGCTTTGCATGGAAGATTCCAGGATAATATATCATCCTTGGATGTCAATATAGAAATCAGATCTGATCATATACATTTATTTGACATGTTTACTAACGGTTTAATTTGACACCTCCTCCCCAGCAAGGACATTGCCAGGAAATGTGAGGAGCTCCCATACCACCTACTGTCAGCCCAGGATAAGACTGAGCTCCGTGCAGTGCTGACAGACAGAGCAGTGTTTGAGCACATGTCCCAGGACAAACACAAGCAGTACCTGATGAAGACCTGGCAACAGCTGGGGGGGTACACAGAGGCAGCGGCTGCATATACCAACTTCCTAAAGGAACACATTGAGGTAGGGGAGACCACTCTGTATACTGACTTTCTTCATGAATACATTGAGGGAGGGTAGACCACTCTGTATACTGACTTTCTTCATGAATACATTGAGGGAGGGTAGACCACTGTGTATACCAACTTCCTAAAGGAACACATTGAGGGAGGGGAGAACACTGTGTATTCCAACTTCCTAAAGGAACTTATTGAGGTAGGGGAGACCACTGTGTATACCGACTTCCTGAAGGAACACATTGAGGTAGGGGAGACCACTCTGTATACTGACTTTCTAAAGGAACACATTGAGGTAGGGGAGACCACTGTGTATACCAACTTCCTAAAGGAACTTATTGAGGTAGGGGAGACCTCTCTGTATACTGACTTTCTGAAGGAACACATTGGGGTAGGGGAGACCACTCTGTATACTGACTTTCTTCATGAATACATTGAGGTAGGGGAGACCACTGTGTATACCAACTTCCTAAAGGAACACATTGAGGGAGGGGAGAACACTGTGTATTCCAACTTCCTCAAGGAACTTATTGAGGTAGGGGAGACCACTGTGTATACTGACTTTCTGAAGGAACACATTGAGGTAGGGGAGACCACTGTGTATACCAACTTCCTAAAGGAACACATTGAGGTAGGGGAGACCACTCTGTATTATGACTTCCTGAAGGAACGCATTGAGGTAGGGGAGACCTCTCTGTATACTGACTTCCAGAAGGAACACATTGAGGTAGGGGAGACCACTCTGTATACCGACTTTCTGAAGGAACACATTGAGGTAGGGGAGACCACTCAGTATACTGACTTTCTTCATGAATACATTGAGGTAGGGGAGACCACTGTGTATACTGACTTCCTGAAGGAACACATTGAGGTAGGGGAGACCACTCTGTATTATGACTTTCTTCATGAACACATTGAGGTAGGGGAGACCACTCTGTATACTGACTTTCTGAAGGAACACATTGAGGTAGGGGAGACCACTCTGTACACTGACTTTCTTCATGAACACATTGAGGTAGGGGAGACCACTCTGTATACTGACTTTCTTCATGAACACATTGAGGTAGGGGAGACCACTCTGTATACTGACTTTCTTCATGAACACATTGAGGTAGGGGAGACCACTCTGTATACTGACTTTCTGAAGGAACACATTGAGGTAGGGGAGACCACTCTGTATACTGACTTCCTGAAGGAACACATTGAGGTAGGGGAGACCACTCTGTATACTGACTTTCTGAAGGAACACATTGAGGTAGGGGAGACCACTCTGTATACTGACTTCCTAAAGGAACACATTGAGGGAGGGGAGACCACTGTGTATACCAACTTCCTAAAGGAACACATTGAGGGAGGGGAGACCACTGTGTATACTAACTTCCTAAAGGAACTCATTGAGGTAGGGGAGACCACTGTGTATACCGACTTTCTGAAGGAACACATTGAGGTAGGGGAGACCACTGTGTATACCAACTTCCTAAAGGAACTTATTGAGGTAGGGGAGACCACTGTGTATACTGACTTTCTTCATGAATACATTGAGGTAGGGGAGACCACTGTGTATACCAACTTCCTAAAGGAACTCATTGAGGTAGGGGAGACCACTGTGTATACCAACTTCCTAAAGGAACACATTGAGGTAGGGGAGACCACTCTGTATACTGACTTTCTGAAGGAACACATTGAGGTAGGGGAGACCACTCTCTATACTGACTTTCTTCATGAATACATTGAGGTAGGGGAGACCACTGTGTATACCAACTTCCTAAAGGAACACATTGAGGGAGGGGAGAACACTGTGTATTCCAACTTCCTAAAGGAACTTATTGAGGTAGGGGAGACCACTGTGTATACCAACTTCCTGAAGGAACACATTGAGGTAGGGGAGACCACTCTGTATACTGACTTTCTTCATGAACACATTGAGGTAGGGGAGACCACTCTGTATACTGACTTTCTTCATGAACACATTGAGGTAGGGGAGACCACTCTGTATACTGACTTCCTGAAGGAACACATTGAGGTAGGGGAGACCACTCTGTATACTGACTTTCTGAAGGAACACATTGAGGTAGGGGAGACCACTCTCTATACTGACTTTCTTCATGAATACATTGAGGTAGGGGAGACCACTGTGTATACCAACTTCCTAAAGTAACACATTGAGGTAGGGGAGACCACTCTGTATTATGACTTCCTGAAGGAACGCATTGAGGTAGGGGAGACCACTCTGTATACTGACTTCCTGAAGGAACACATTGAGGTAGGGGAGACCACTCTGTATACTGACTTTCTGAAGGAACACATTGAGGTAGGGGAGACCACTCTCTATACTGAAGACCGCCTCCGTGGTCCTGTGGTAGAGCGTCCGCCCGGAGAGCGGAAGGTCCAGGGTTCGATCCCGGGCCGCGTCATACAAAAAGACGTTAAAAGATTGTACTTGTTGTTACCCTGTCTGGCGCTCGGCATTAAAGGGCTAAAACAAGGACTGGTCGGCTCGGAGTCAGTATACTGTGTCTGAGTGGGGTATTCATGTTAAACTGCGGCATGGTATCTCAGTGAGCTAGCACTATAAATCGGCATCAGTCCGGACTAGTACAAGCAGCCACACACACACATACACGTGCATGCACGTCGCTATATAAGTGCAATAATCTTGGACGCGACGTTAAACCCAATTTCACCTCACCTCACCTCACCTCTATACTGACTTTCTTCATGAATACATTGAGGTAGGGGAGACCACTGTGTATACCAACTTCCTAAAGGAACACATTGAGGTAGGGGAGACCACTCTGTATACCGACTTCCTGAAGGAACGCATTGAGGTAGGGTAGACCACTCTGTATACTGACTTCCTAAAGGAACACATTGAGGGAGGGGAGACCACTGTGTATACCAACTTCCTAAAGGAACTCATTGAGGTAGGGGAGACCACTGTGTATACCGACTTCCTGAAGGAACACATTGAGGTAGGGGAGACCACTCTGTATACTGACTGTCTGAAGGAACACATTGAGGGCAGGGGGGACCACTGTGTATACCGACTTTCTTCATTAATACATTGAGGTAGGGGAGGCCACTCTGAATACCAACTTTCTGAAGGAACACATTGAGGGAGGGGAGACAACTTGGTATACTGACATCCTGCATAAACACATTGAGGTAGGGGAGACCACTCTGTATACTGACTTCCTGAAGGAACACATTGAGGCTGGGGAGACAACTTGGTATACTGACATCCTGCATGAACAGATTGAGGAAGGGGAGACAACTTGGTATACTGACATCCTGCATGAACACACTGAGGTATAGGAGACATGCAACTGTATATACTGACATCCTGTGGAACACATTGTGGTAGGAGAGACAACTTCATTAACAGATCGTTTTATCCCTACAAAAGGTAGGCCATTTTCAATAGTTCAAGACTCACATTCAGTTTAATTGTTTGTTGATGTCAAGTTCCTGACTGAGAGAAACTCTCATTCCAAAAACTAAGCTATGTCTGTGAATGGTTCGAGGGTATTGATCATACAAAAATGGAAACATGATACACTGGATAAACGAGGATGCCACTTTTCAGCATTGTAGTAGAACAATTCATGAAGTGTATGTCAAGTAATTATCCTTTCCTTCAGACAATACATATTCCTGTATATTCCTTAGTCACAAAACCTTGAGGACACTGACGAAGGCTACCGACTCCAGACCCACGTAGGTTGGTTCATGGTGGACATTGGCCAATACGATCAGTGCCTTGACCTTCTGTATAAGGTCATTGAAGGGTCAAAGAAGAAGTATGGTGAAAAGGCAAAGGAACTGGCTGACCCAATGTATGCAGTGATGACTGCACTTTACAGGAAAGGTGAGTGTTTCTAAAGCTTCAGGTTTCATGTGTCAATAATCAGTACTGAAAAACAGTTTGAGAGACTATTCACATTAATAATACAAGAGAAGATTTGCATGATTCTGGATGAAGGAAATTCTAACATGAGACTTGTGCAAAAGATATCAGGTGACCATATTAAACAAAGGAACTTTTCAAATACTTTATATAATACAGATCCAGATTGCCACACAGGGGTATTCATTTAAAGTGTTACACTAGCTATTACAACATCATTCGGTGATATGTTTTCAACACAATAACATGGCTATACTCAACGCAAATTGCGTGCAATCATCTCACACTTTTGTTTGTTAGCTTCAATCTCATTAGATTCTGGTCTTTTACTCTGATGACCGCTTTCGTGGTCTAGTGGTAGAGAGTCCGCCCGGAGAGCAGAAGGTCGGGGGTTCGATCCCTGACCGCATCATACCAAAAGACATTAAAAGATGGTACTTGTTGTTACCCTGTCTGGCGCTCGGTATTAAGATGCTAAAACAAGGACTGGTCGGCTCGGAGTCAGTATACTGTATCTGAGTGGGGTATTTATGTTAAACTGCGGCTAGTATCTCAGTGGGCTAGCACTATAAATCGGCATTAGTCCGGACTAGTACAAGCAGCCACACACACACATGTACATGCACGTCGCTATATAAGTGCAATAATCTTGGACGCGACGTTAAACCCCATTTTAACTCACTTTTACTCTGATATGATACCTCTCTGCTTGAAGATCTCAGGGTACTTCCTTTATCTGTCGTGTCACGTGAACCCTGAACAACCACTGACCTCCCAATCTAAATGAAGGAAGCATGGTTCAGATGTTAGCTGTCTATTAATTCATTTCCTTACCACCTTGATTGGAAATTTCACTTTTAAGAAAAGGGCCTCCAAACAAAACGTAAATTCTAATTTATTTTGGATAGTGCTCCTTTTTGCGTGTAGATGCCCTGATGCTCAGATACGTCAGGGTGAACAAAATGTCCACAACAAATATCATGGCCTGTTTCGTTTATTTTTTTAACAAGGCAAGTAACTTCCTTTCTGAGAAACAGAAATTAGATATGTAGGACCGAATGCTTCTCTCATTCATACTGAGAATTTGGAAGCCTCAACATTGATTGGCTCATACAAAGTTCACTTGATGCGACGTATGGAGAGGTCAGATCTTCATGCAGAGTTGGGGGCAAAGATGGCCCAGTCGTCTAAGGCACCGCAATTCCGTGTGCAGAGTTGCGTCCCTTGGACACGCCGGAAAACTATGATTGTGGATTCAAATCCTGGTTCGCTCTGGTTATGTTTCTAGATTTGTCAGCACCATACCTTTGCTCATGGTAATGAAGTGGCAAATATCTAAGACCTGCATCACTTTGGGCTTTCCTCCCACATTGAACTGACATCCCTTGATATAACTGGAATAGTGTTAAAAGCGGTGTTAAACCCATCACTCACTCACTCACTCACTCACTCACTCACTGAGACATCTTCATCTTTTAGGCTTCTTATATATAAACAAATTTTGAAGGCTTCTGTGTGCATTAACTGTCAATTGATGTTTTGTGGGACTCTATACGTGGTGTTATTCATAATGCAAAGAAAGTATGGGCCACACATGAGCATGATTTTTCATCCTTAGGTTCTTGGGGACAATAAAATTATGTGAGGTGGGAGTGTTTTGTCATCAGGTGGGCTTGGGTAAAAGTGTAAAACTTATTTTGTAATGGCCTAATCAGAAATATATGGTATACATTTAAACCTTTGCTTTCAGCTCTCACCTTTGTGTATAACACCCACCCAGGTTACAGATCCAGCAGGATATATGGGGAGAAGTACGCACCTCAGTGTGAAATGGTAAATATGATTGTGTATTAAATCATCTGATCAAAAACACAAAAGCACATTATCTTGTGACAATCTAGCTCTGTTTGAAGCTGATCCAGAAAGGTTCTTGCAATAAATATTCTGGTCTAGATTTATCTACAGATTATCTACAGGCTGCTATCATTTAGCAGGAATATTGCTAAACATCAAGCAAAGAAACATTATATCATGAAAAGGATAATTTATTTACATAAAGAGGCGTTAGAGCATGCAAATGCATCGTCAGATTTCACTATTTTGACACAACATTTTGATTCCTTTTTCACCCCTTTAAACTTAATTGTTCACCCTGTCCTTCCTTCCCTTCTTTCCCTCCACTTTATGTTGTTGTTTTACTGCAATGTTTTTAATCAATTACCAGCCACAGTTTCTTGGACTTTTTTCCTTCCAACACTTGCATGTCCAGCCCAATAGCTAGAATGGGTTGTAAGAACTAAAAATACTGACTATCAGTCCAGGCACTTTGTCAGACATGCTGGGCCAGTCTTTATCAGAGTATTTTAGGGTTTACAAATCCTGTAGCCCTGCAAAAGAGTCAGAAAAACATGAAAAGGTACTTTTCAAACATGACTTAAATTCACCAAGGTATTAATCTTAATGGGGCTCTCAACCACCTAACCACTGTATTTCAGAATTTAAATGTGAGTGGAAAGCATGATCCAACGCAGGTCTTAGATATATACAACTTTGGTGGCACAGGGTCCTGTGCACAGCACACATATCACAAATCAGCTGAAGTTAAACAACAGTTTGTCACGGAGAGTATTTGGATGGATGAACGTGTCGGCAGCTTGACTCCAGAGAGTGTCTATGGGTTCGTTCCTGCCCCTCACTGAAGCCCATGTAGGCAAGTGACTTTGTTCACAATATGCCTCTGTACACGCAGCATAGGATGAGATGGTTATGTGACTGTTTACCTTCTAGTGCCTCCTTGGCAGCTTGGATTGCATACTCCCTAATGAGCTGAGACAGAAAAGTGAGAGCACCCTGATCCACTGACTTGGGTAATAATGGTGTCAGCATGATGCATCAACGAATGGCCTATAGCACATTACAAATATCAATTTATGATGATTATTATTATTATTTGGTGAGATCCATGATCATGGCTGTGGTGCTGACAAACGAGGATCATTATAGATCTTTGGGATTTGGAGACCGAATCATTGGATCATGACTCTCCTGAGGAAGAGTCTTCAGAGGGAGTTGCAGCTGGACCACCTGTTCCTCCACACTCAGTGATGTAACTGAAATATTTTTGACAGCAACACCAAACTCATCTCACTCACTCCTTTTACTTTCTTCCCTGCCAGATTCACCGCTTGCATTGGGCACCTGATGATGACTACCTGGGCCAGGTGTTGGTGACATGTGGTTATTTCAAGTCTTCACTCCTGAAGAACTGCAGAGAAATCTTTGCAAAAACCATGAACAAAAAGGGTCTTTCTGAGGTTCTGTACATGCTGGGAGAGAAGGACCAGTACAACAGCGACATCGGTGAGTCTCTTCCATCATGTACACAAAGGAGCAGTACAATAGGGACCTCAGTGAGTCTATGCCATCATGTACACAAAGAAGCTGTACAATAGGGACATCAGTGAGTCTATGCCATCATGTACACAAAGAAGCAGTACAATAGGGACATCAGTGTGTCTATGCTATCATGTACACAAAGAAGCAGTACAATAGGGACCTCAGTGAGTCTATGCCATCATGTACACAAAGAAGCAGTACAATAGGGACATCAGTGAGTCTATGCCATCATGTACACAAAGGAGCGGTACAATAGGGACATCAGTGAGTCTATGCCATCATGTACATAAAGAAGCAGTACAATAGGGACCTCAGTGAGTCTATGCCATCATGTACACAAAGAAGCAGTAGAATAGGGACATCGGTGAGTCTATGCCATCATGTACACAAAGAAGCAGTACAATAGGGACCTCAGTGAGTCTATGCCATCATGTACACAAAGAAGTAGTACAATAGGGACATCAGTGAGTCTATGCCATCATGTACACAAAGAAGCAGTACAATAGGGACATCGGTGAGTCTTTGCCATCATGTACCCAAAGAAGCAGTACAATAGGGACCTCAGTGAGTCTATGCCATCATGTACACAAAGAAGCAGTACAATAGGGACATCAGTGAGTCTATGCCATCATGTACACAAAGAAGTAATACAATAGGGACATCGGTGAGTCTATGCCATCATGTACACAAAGAAGCAGTACAATAGGGACATCAGTGTGTCTATGCCATCATGTACACAAAGAAGCAGTACAATAGGGACATCGGTGAGTCTATGCCATCATGTACACAAAGAAGCAGTACAATAGGGACCTCAGTGAGTCTATGCCATCATGTACACAAAGAAGCAGTACAATAGGGACATTGGTGAGTCTATGCCATCATGTACACAAAGAAGCAGTACAATAGCGACATCAGTGAGTCTATGTCTTCATGTACACAAAGAAGCACTACAATAGGGACATCGGTGAGTCTATGCCATCATGTACACAAAGAAGCAGTACAATAGGGACATCAGTGAGTCTATGCCATCATGTACACAAAGAAGCAGTACAATAGGGACATTGGTGAGTCTATGCCATCATGTACACAAAGAAGCAGTACAATAGGGACATCAGTGAGTCTATGCCATCATGTACACAAAGAAGCAGTACAATAGGGACATCAGTGAGTCTATGCCATCATGTACACAAAGAAGCAGTACAATAGGGACATCAGTGAGTCTATGCCATCATGTACACAAAGAAGCAGTACAATAGGGACCTCAGTGAGTCTATGCCATCATGTACACAAAGAAGCAGTACAATAGGGACATTGGTGAGTCTATGCCATCATGTACACAAAGAAGCAGTACAATAGCGACATCAGTGAGTCTATGTCTTCATGTACACAAAGAAGCACTACAATAGGGACATCGGTGAGTCTATGCCATCATGTACACAAAGAAGCAGTACAATAGGGACATCAGTGAGTCTATGCCATCATGTACACAAAGAAGCAGTACAATAGGGACATTGGTGAGTCTATGCCATCATGTACACAAAGAAGCAGTACAATAGGGACATCAGTGAGTCTATGCCATCATGTACACAAAGAAGCAGTACAATAGGGACATCAGTGAGTCTATGCCATCATGTACACAAAGAAGCAGTACAATAGGGACATCAGTGAGTCTATGCCATCATGTACACGAAGGAGCAGTAAATATAATTCAAATTAACGTTCATGTTACAATGTCGATAAATATTTCGTTTTGTAGGCGTTGTGTTCAAATGGATATTTTTGTACGTTCATTCAGCATTACATCACACAAATCTTACAAAACAAAATATTTATTTTCTAAATACACTCCTATAAAAATATCATGACTTGATTACCAAGCTTGTTTACAATGGCTAACAGTGAAGGCAGGAGACCAGGCAATTGAGGACTAACAAATCAAGTTATATCCCAGATATTGACCAGCAAATGTGAATCTTAAGTGATAGTGGAACATTAGGAGATGGCATAGGGGCCACAATGGATCAAAATGGAGTCTTTATTCATATGTTATTTTAATTCAAATGAAACTGACCAACAACACATGGTAACCTCCAGTATTTTCTTGTCCCCATGACTGGCAGATATAACACTTAACCAGAAACCCCTGCTGCTCAACGAAATACTGTTTGTAAAAAATCACTCCTTCACAATGTATTTCTTCTTTATGGGGAAGTATCAACATGAAAGACGGTGTGCACACTTTGTAAATCTGCATGGCTTTGTTTGGATTTTCGCAAAGTTTGCACACCATTTTTTTATGTTTACACATATAACTCCATAAATGCAAAAACATATTAAAGTAAGTTCTAAAAATAAATACATTAACAGTAATAACTTCACAGACTGTTTATTTGATCAGTAGCATGAAAAGACTGTAGACAACAGTACAAATAAGCTACATTGTTGAGCACAATAATGCAACACATTTGCAATTTATATATTTTCCTATTATACACAGGAGTTCCCGAGTCATACTTTGAGCAGTCCCAGGCCCTGTGCCTTGCCTCTTTTGGCCGATATCATCTTCAGACTGCACGATGCTACCAGCTGTACGGGCAGCTGTACTGGAACAGGTGGAGCAGTACCGCAGGTCGCCAGGACTGGCTGGAGAAGTGCCTGGCCCTGTACTTGGTGGAGCTGGAGATCCTTGAGGAGGTCCAGGGGAAGCTGCACCCCAACACTGTGCGATCCCGAGAAGATGTCATCATCATCCTCCAGAAACTCAACAGACATGACGAGGCCAAGAAATACAACCAGGATCAACCTGCTGATGCCAAGACCATTGCTTAACTACGACGAGGCCAAGAAGTACAACCAGGCTCAACCTGCTGATGCCAAGACCATTGCTTCACTATGACGAGGCCAAGTAGTACAACCAGGATCCACCTGCTGATGCCAAGACCATTGCTTAACTATGACGAGGCCAACAAGTACAACCAGGATCAACCTGCTGATGCCAAGACCACTGCTTAACTATGACGAGGCCAAGTAGTACAAGCAGGATCAACCTGCTGATGCCAAGACCATTGCTTAACTATGACGAGGCCAACAAGTACAACCAGGATCAACCTGGTGAAGCCAAGACAATTGCTTAACTATGACGGGGCCACGAAATACAACCAGGATCCATCTGCTGATGCCAAGACCATTGCTTACCTGTGACGAGGCCAAAAAGTACAACCAGGATCCACCTGGATATTGGCTTACAATAATCTAAGCGCTAAGATCGTTTTGTGCAAGTGGGACCAGGTGACTGATATACTTGTTTTATCAAGTTGTGTTCCTGAGCTGAAAATACCTGATGTTATGAGACTTGCATTTAAGGAATGTTCTGGACGTAAATCACATTAAGAACAAAATTAGAACATGGACATTTTGTATTACTTTTGTGCAGACCTTGCAATGATCCATTGCTATGGGGATTTCCTGTAGAATAATGCATGTTAATGGAATATGGAGTCTCCAGAGGAAGCTGTATCGAGTTGCTGGCCTTGGTGACAGACCATTTGATAGTCTAAGATGTCTTGAAGAAAAGTGTTTTTTGGGTGTCACGAAAGTATTTGGCTTCATCTGTTTGTGTATTTCTCCCTCACTAAGCTGATAGACTGTGGGGGCAGTCGGGTAGCCTAGTGGTTAAAGCGTTCGCTCGTCACACCGATGACCCAGGTTTCATTCCTGACATGGGTACAATGTGTGAAGCCCATTTCTGGTGTCCCCCGCTGTGATATTGCTGGAATATTGCTAAAACGGCGTAAAACCATACTCAATCAATCAATGATAGACTGTGATACAACAAGATGACAGAAATACTGTTTAAAGCATGGTTGAAACCCACCAACTTTCAGGTAACAATATCCTAACTCATTTTCTGGACACACCCATTTGATGTAATGCCAATGGGTTTTTTATCTGTTATGATATTATTATATATACCTATATACATGTTCTATGCATAATGATCTCTTTACTGTCAAAATAGGGCACAAGTGGTTCCTAAATCGTGTTATTCAGGCATGACAAACACCTCTACTATAACTTTGTAACGTCTAACACATGCATCACTGAGGCTTTCTTCCTATAGATTGATGGTGCGGCGTTAGACAACAAATAAACAAACAAACAAACCATGATTACTGTGGATATCTGTGATACAACATGTGATCGTGTTTTTGCACAGAAATTGCATTTACAATCTATATTTACAATTTACATTTGTACTTGAAAAGTTATTTTACAGTTTATTGTAATATTAAAGGTTTTTACAAGATTTCCTATTGTTCGTATTGTGTCCAAGTACTATGAGCCATTGTTTGGTGAGATAATATTCCCATTAATTCCTGCTTTCCAGAGGCAGTCATCTCGGATGTGTTCTTCAAACACAGGCAACTCTTTGTTAATTAAGGTGTGGACCCGGGTTAGATTCCGGGTTAGAATAGGTCTTCAGCAACCCATGCTTGCCGTAAAAGGCGACTATGCTTGTCGTAAAAGGCGACTAACGGTATCGGGTGGTCAGGCTCGCTGACTTGGTTGAAGCATGTCATCGATCCCAATTGCGTGGATCGATGCTCATGATATTAATCACTGGATTGTCTGGTCCAGACTCGATTATTTACAGACCGCCGTCATATAGCTGAGTGCGGCGTTAAACAACAAGCCAACCAACCAACCAACTTAATATGTGTGACCATACGCCCAAAAAGGTGTCTCTGTTGCTGAAGCGTTGTCCTCGCCACGAACAACATGTTGTCCATACCATGAAACCATTGGTCTTATCTTACAGGGGAGTGTTGATACGAACGGTCTACGTGGATATACTTCTCCATGCTTTCGGGGAACTTTTTCACGATGAAGAAAGTCGTATTTCTCAATCTTATTTTTGGATGAGGAACCTTGTTATCCTTTTTATAAAACACATCAGCACAGCATTTAAATTCAAGGGAAAAGCAAATTAGAATAAACTATGTTTTAAAATTTTAAATACATTGTGTGACTTCGGGCGAGGAACTGCAGTGTTTATTATATGAAAACATGGTGCAATATCGCATGCTATCGTATACAGTTGCAAGAACGACACAAGTGCGTTCTGCACCAGTGTTATTGTCTCATGTGCCGTGCAGGTGCTCGGCAGTGTCTGTCAGGGATGTATAAATCACAACATGACCATTTGTGTGATGAAGCATTGCTTGGTCGAAGTGAACTTCCAAGTTTAGTTGCTATCAGCATTGACATATCAACTGCCTTTCCGGCGGTGTGGTAGCCAAGTGGTTAAAACTTTCGCTCGTCACGCCGACCGGGTTCTATTCCCCACATGGGTACAATGTGCGAAGCCCATTTCTGGTGCCCCCCGCCGGAATATTGCTGGAATATTGGAACAGCAGCGTTAAACCAGACTCACTCACTCACTCACTCACTCACTCAAAGCATCACGACTCATCCCTATATTTGTTACAGACTCTTGGTAAGTGAGTACTTTATGAATATGTGACGATTTATGTTTTCCTAGGGTGAAATTTGAAAATTATAAATATTGTTGTTGACTAATATGATGAAATTCTCGGACAAGTATCTAAACCCCAGAAACACGAATTCGGAAATGGTGACATAGTGTCAATGATGATTTCCCCCATTCCATCTCTAGCTCCTTCCCCTCACCTTCCCCCTCCCTTCCTTCGCCCCTTGCCACACCCCCTTCCTCAGCCCTTATCTCGCAACTTTTCTCACACACACACCCGTCCCTTATCTGGATAGCTGTGGTTGGTTGATGCATGTCATCGTATCCTAACTGCGTAGGTCGATTCTAAATACGTTAAGCACTGGATTGTCTTGTCCAGACTCGTTAATTTACAGACCGAGTGCGACGTTAACAACAAACAAACCAAATGTAGCTGTAACGGCCATAAAATGTCCGCCTAGTGCTGAATGGCGAATCGCGGACCTTCTGATCTGAGGCGGGACTGTTCATGTACCCGAGGATGTTTCTCGTCAGCTGTCAAGGTAAGGATGTCTGTCAGAACGCTTCCGCGGCCTCACACATCCATTATACAAATCTTGAAACAAACACTGATCTGTATATAAAAATCCAGATGGTGGCACAGGGCTCGGCTTTGACTAAAAGAGTTAATGTGGTATGATTGTAATGACCTGCATTAAGATTAACATTTTACACACGCTTCAATCACCCATGTTTTCCCTTACACTTTTTCCGAGGGAAAGTCAGACAGTACGTCGTCGGAGTACGTTCATGTGTGTAATATTTCGAATCTTTGGGGAGGTGGGGGAGTGCTTACGATTAAGACACCATGTGTGAAAAATCTGGTGACTGATGTTTTCATTTGGCGGTATCCCGTGAAAAACCGGGTTAGAGTTGATCTTCAGGAACCCATGCTTAACCGTATTCTAGTTATATCATGGCGTGTCAGCTTAATGTGGGAGGAAAGCCCGAAGTGATGCAGGTCTCAGACGTTAACCACTTCGGTGAAACCCACGAGCAGGAACATGGTGCTGACAAACCTAGAAACATAATCAGGGCGAACCGGGACTCGAACCCACAATCATAGGTTTCTGGCGTGCCCAAGGGACGCAACTCTGCACAGCGAATCGCGGCGCCTTCGGGTGGACAAGCTCTTACTTGATTGATGCATGTCATTGTTTCCCATTTACATAGATCGATGCGCATGTCAATCAGTTGATAGTACTCAAGTACGTTAGTATAACGACACCCGGAACCACTGAAACTCGGAATGTTCTGTAATAAACGTACGCTATGTTGTACATTTTCATTTATAAAAGTCCACCATCTTGGATTCACTGTGTGGGAGCCGCACTGACCTATGACCCGGGGTACCCGGATTCCCCCTATCGATGAATGTTATGTGTGAAAATACGACACACCAATCGGAATTCGCGCGTGATTACAATCACTTTGGTCCAGGAATTTCTTCATAATACTTTGATTCATATTGGAATAGTTTGCAAATCACATATATTAACAAGATACCCATGTAAACATACAAATAGAAGTACAAGCACAAGTTGACTGTTTTTGTTAGCTATGCCCATTTATCTCGACCCTTCTTCCGACACTTCCCCACCCTTTCCCCCACCCCTTCCGCCACCCCTTCCCCCACCCCTTCCCCTACCCCTTTCCTCGCTCCTTGTTAACCACTTTAACCTGTTTCTAGAGAATGCTATTGCGCTGTACCAACCAGAACACGGCTATATCAGAGCCTTACAAGTGGACTTGTATCCGGCAGTTCGACACTATCTATTTTTCACCGTTACTCAATGTCAATGAGTTTTCTTTATTCACCATAAAACTCCAGATTTCCCAAAATATCCTCAACAAATACAGCTTGGACACCTAGATTGCCAGTGCTGAGATTCTTTTCATCGAGGTTGGTTTAGGAATTCAAATACGTGTTTGAAGTTCGCAAGGTTTGCAGATCTTACAGGTCAAGCAGTGTGAGTGAGTTGGGTTTAACGCCGCTTTTAACAGTATTCCAGTTATATCACGGCGTGCCAGCTTAATGTGGGAGGAAAGCCTGAAATGACGCAGGTCTCAGACGTTTACCACTTCGGTGAAACCCACGAGCACGGGTATGGTGCTGACAAACCTAGAAACATAATCGGGGCGAACCGGGATTCGAACCCACAATCATAGGTTTCTGGCGTGTCCAAGGGACGCAACTCTGCACAGTGAATCACGACGCCTTAGACGCAGGTCAAGGAAGACAGCTAGTACACGTGTGAAAACACAGATTCCAGTACTTCCTCCGACTAATATACAATAACACGTTATTATATATTTCACATATTTTTTAGAAGGCAAGATTCAGAAAACTATAACCAAAACGAAATACGTTTTTAATGCGTGTTCATATTAATACCAATAATCAGTATAGCTCTATAGTATCAGTAATATGTTGTAGCCAAAATAGGATTCAACTTGGACATCTCATTTTGATATACTGTCCCAACGTGACTACAATATGTGTTAAGGAACATGGATTGTGTCACATGATCAATACCAGGTAGATGACAAAATCACAAAGATATAAGCCGAGCAATCTGGGTTGAAAGATAAGCTAGATCATGAACGCGTAGCATAAACATTATACCACATAGGACTGGGTAGAAATACACAAGATGAAGAACATAGAACATTTCGTTTGAGGTGTGGTGAAAGCGGTTTAACGCCCTGTTAAAGATGATTGTACTTATATAACGTGTGTGTGTGTGTCTGTGTGTCTGTGTGTGTGTGGCTGCTTATACTGGTTTGGATTTATGTCCATTTTACTGCGTTATCCCACTGAGATACCATGCCACAGTTTAACATGAATTCCCCAACTAGACGCAGTATACTGACTCCAAGCCGACCAGTCCTTCATTTTTCCCTTTATGGCGAGCGTCAGGCAGGGTAACAACAAGTATCATCTTTTAACGTCTTTTGGTGTTTAAAAGCTAGGAGATCGAACCACCGATCTCCCGCTCCCCGAGCAGGCTCTATCCACTACACTGCCGAGGTAGTCGATTTCCTTTAAAATAAGTTTTAGTCTGCATTTCCGTGGTCGCCAGAACAGGATCATTGAGACAATCGAAGCCATGGCGGAATTCCGCGATAGCTAAAATCACATAAATATTAAAAGTGTAAATTGGTGAAAGACACGCGAGGACAATATTAGCTTGACTCTGTGAAGGGAAGCTCTGACAATTGCGAGGGGCCACTGGACAAGAATGTTGCTCTTCTGCATTGGAATAACTTCAAGGAGTGCGCTCGAAACTTTCTCCCCGTCATGAAGTACAGGTAGAAATTGATGGCGTGGTTCGAGTCCGCGATTTGTGTGGTCAATATGTTAACAAACCCTCTTCTTGTACTACACATAACGTCCTCGTCACTCGCGCAGATGTAGTTGTAGGCGATTACGTACACGCAACGTGGGATGTTGAGGACGAGGAAGCCGATGGCGAGAGCGACGAGCATGACGGTGATATGTCGTTCCTGACGTCGCGCTGCGCGATGAACATGGCCATATGCCGACGTCATGATTTGGCGTCTTGTTGTGGATCTGCGCATTATCAGAACAGTGAGGGCGTTTAATACAATGAGGAACCCGGCAGGGATGAAGGCGAAAACGGAAGCACTGATGAAGAACCAGATCATTAGATATTTGTGAAACCGTTCTTTGACTGTACACGTGTAGTGTTCGTAATGAGTGACTGTGATGAAGATGTGGCTGTGGATGAAGCAGAGGAATACGACGACGCCGACGATGATGACAACTGCCCGCTTCAACGACCACACCAACGCCACCTTGAACGGCAACGCCACCGCTGTGAACCGCTCTGCTGATATCACGATCAGTGTCCAGTTTGCAGATGCTGCGCATGTTAAACCAAAGAAAAACAGAAACTGACATCCCGTTTCATCGATCGACATCTTCATTTGTCGGGTCTGGTTTTCTATAATCTTTAAGATGATGGTGATATTGTCTACAGAACTCAGCACCGCTACATAGAATAACGATGTTGTCAATCCAGTCTTCGACATTCTAAAGATGACAAACAAACTGAGAGTATTTCCTGGAAACCCAAATGCAAATATAATCCATATGTAGTAGGTGTTAAGGAAGGTTATTAATGCATTCAACTTGTAATATTCTGCTGGATATATAAGGGTTGTCACATTGGTGTGCACGGTGAAGTTTTCATGGTCTGTTACCATGGTGATTGGTGTTGCGTCAGTCATATCCATATAAGGCAAAACGTCTGAAAGAGAAAAACATTTATCTTCTAGTAACAATGTACAGGACAAAGAAGTTTATATGCTGACAATAATGGCGAAAGGGGCGGGCACTCAAACGTTAAATGATTCAGAAAATGCTAGCAAAAACTGTTCGGCCTCTGATTACAAACGCAAAAAATATAATGTTAAGTTCCGAAAAAAGTTATTTTGTGGTTCCGCCAAACAACTGTTTTGCGCCAATGTCAGAGAAAACGTATCCTTGAAGCAGGGACAGAAAACATATTCTCTCCATTTTCTCTCTAAACAACATCCCAGTATCTCATACTCACCAGGCCAACTTCGCTATGGACACTTCTTGCAAGAACCCCTTGGTTACGAATGCCCTGAAAAGGTAAAGATAAATTGTTGGTGAGACACAACCACATGATCGATAGCAAGGGATTCGCTTTAATTCATCTCACCCTCAACCTCATCACATCTGCGGGGGTAAGTCGTCTAAGGCGGAGTTGCTTCCCTTGGCATTCCAAACAAACATATAACTGGAATGAGTGAGTGAGTTGAGTTTAACGCCGCTTTTAACAGTATTCCAGTTATATCGCAGCGTGTCAGCTTAATGTGGGAGGAAAGTGATGCAGGTCTCAGACGTTTACCACTTCGGTGAAACCTACGAGCACGGGTATGGTGCTGACAAACCTAGAAACATAATCGGGGCGAACCGGGATTCGAACCCACAATCATAGGTTTCTGGCGTGCCCAAGGGACGCAACTCTGTACAGCGAATCGCGGCGCCTTAGACGACTGGGCCACCCGTGCCCCCTATAACTGGAGATTCCAAGGTTCGCCTTGATAGAGAATATCGCTTTGTCAGTACCAACGACGTATTCGTTGGTTTTACCAGAATTGAAGATGTTTACGGTTTGCATCACTGTGGACTGACAACCCCAGGTGTGGATTAAATGTCTCATGAATTACGGTTTAAGGCGGGGTTAAAGCCGACTCGGCGAACCTTTAGCGAACTCTGACATCCCAGTCTGAATGAGACAATCAGATGCCAGCTTTCTGAAACGATTCGGCTTCATTGTCGTCTCACCTCAAGGCCATCGATATCCATTTATGTGTTTCTCATCTCAAACCTCAACCAAGAAAGCGGCGGATGAAATAAAAAAATTCAAAATAATGAAATACAAATTCTCTCACACTTATTTTATGACTTAAAAACTTGTCTCTAAATTAATTTATGACGTATACCGAGTCGCCTTACTTCAAACGAATTTTAGTCAACACAGCTGAAGAAAGATGAAGCTGATCTGGGTTTTAATGAGTGTGCAATGTCTTTTGTCACACAGGAGCACAATCTCCAACAGCGGCGGAGAAAACTAAGACACGAAATCATTTTTATTATTTCAGGGCGGAATGAAACTTCAGGTTTGGCGGGATATGGGGAAAATATTATGGACATCCTAATGGCACTCCATCTTCCCGAGGCAAGGGAGTTAACTAACTGTAAAAGTCCAGTTTCCACCCTTGCCAAACTGACAGGAATTTCCAGGCTCGATCGTAGCGCCACAAGTGGCTATTACGAATTACGTCCCTTCTACGTCCCCCCTACTGACCAATCAGATTCAATCTTTCATATCACTTGCATTTGCTTCAAACAAAATGGCGGCGCCCAGTTAAGACGATCTGATCGATAATCAAAATCTCAATTGTAATAAACCGGGTGTTACCACACGAAGTGCATCAAATCATTTGAGCACTTGATTAAAAACATGATATGGTTTGAAAAATATTTGACGACGTCCAGTAGGAGGTACACATGCTTATAAATCCTACAGTCGATCGAAACATGCACGTTGAAATTCATGTTGTTTACGAAACGGATGTCAAGACTGTTACACGATTGTGATTGGATTGTACACTGACTCGTTAGTCTAGCCAAAATGGCACTCCGGAATTCCAGCCTTGTTCGGCAAGGGTGGAAACTTGACTTTTATAGTCAGTTAACTCCCTTGCCTCGGGAAGATGATGGTACTCCGGTTTAGGTGTAAAATGCTATGTGCTCAGTAACAACAGAGTGTATAAAATATCCACAACAATTTTATGACAGACAGAGACAGATGTATTCGGTAATGTGGGCCATATGGCCTATATTACAATGTCAGTAAAATATAAATTTAGTCACGTTTTTCTTAATTTAAATATCTTATACAGGTATACAGAAGTCAGTTTTATTACATTGACATTTTTGCAGTTAAGAATATTTGGAAGTCATACATATCCTGTAGTTGAGTAGTATAATGTTTCCGTAAAGTCTGGTAATATTCACAAGTGAAAAAGACATGATCTTCATTTTCAATACAACCCTTGTTACAATATTTACATAAACTATTTTCATTATCTGAGGGGGTTTTACGTAGAAACTGAACATTAAAATGATGTAAGCTAATCCTAAATTTACAAAAGGTTCTTCTGAGAGATTTATCCTGCAAAGAATCAATATATTTTTCTACATTCAGCAAAGATTTAACATTTGAATAATGTGTTAAATATTTTGAAGCAGACAATTTTGCAAACCAATTTTGAGATGAAACATCTTTTAGTCTTCCCTGAAATTGACACAGAAAAATATATAAAAAACAATTTTATGACCGAATACAGAAACCAGGTAGGTTATTTAGTTCATTCGTACCGAGAAATTCTTAGCATCGGCGCTGATTGGCTGATCCAGAGCGTTCGGCTCGGCCTCATGGCGGTGTCCCCAGATCTTCACTCAGACAACCACGAGAACGGATTTTAACGAGATTGGACAATAAATAATCTAACACCCTTCCCATGGGCCCCACGAATGGATTGTTTTAATATAATTTATTAAAACACCTGAAATCAGCTGCCAACTGTTGTACATTTATCCCTTCGCTCAGTGTTCTCCTAACATGAATTCTTAATACTGCGACGTTCAAAACATCAAATCCCTTGTCAAAGGCATAATCAACTAAATTACAAACCACTAGAGCACTGTCTCATGGGAGATTCTGTCACAACGAGCCAAATGCATTTCACCACGGGACGGGTAGTCCTGAATGCACTCTACACCGGAAGTACAGGCCTGTGAATCTAGGTAGGAAGTATAATGATCACGGTTTGTCATAACGCAGCCTCAAATTACTTCATTACGGGACATCGATCTCATGTTTTTTGTTCAGTCTGAAAACAACAGTGAGGCTGAGGTTTTACATACATTCTAAATCATGTTGATATGTTCCACCGGGTAGTGCATCACCTGATGTGTTTATTTAATGCTTGAGTAAGATTGTAGTAATATACTGATGCACAGAAATAAAGGAACGGCTTTTAAAAGAACCAAAGGTCGGTGTGACTCAAGGGGTGTGTGATTGTGAATGTTGTTTATAATGTAGTTGACATGAACGATAGTTAATTCCTGAAAAGTATACTTACATCATCCGAAAGATACTCGCTTCATCAAAAGGATACATACTTCATCAGAGGGATTTATACTTCATAAGATAGATGTACTTCAAGTATATTTACATCCTCCGAAGGATATTTACTTGATCAGAAGGATGTAACTTTTATAAGAAGCTAAGGATATATCCTTCCTCGAAAAAGGATATTTACTTCATCAGAAAGATATTAACTTCGTCACAAGGTTAGAGACAACGCCATTGAATGGATATTTACTTGATTAGAAGGATATTTATTTCATCAGAAGAATTTGTACTTCGTCAGAAGGATATAAGTAACGTCATCAGGATGTATACTTTATCAGATGATTGCTGACTTCACCAGAAGGATATTTACTTCATTCAAATGTGATGTCCTTTATCAGAAGATGTACTTCGTCAGAAGGATATCTATTACAACAGACGGGTATTTACTACCCTAAGAAGGATCTTTACTTCATCAGAGTGATGTTTAGTTCACAAGAATGTTGTTTACTTCATCATGACCTTCATCCGAAGAATATTTGCTTAATCAGAAGGATAGCTACTTCATCCGAAGTCTATTTAATTCATTAGAAGGGTGTGTACTTTATCAAAAGGCGATGCACTTCATCAGAAGGATTATACTTCATCAAGACGAAATGTACTCTTTAGAATGCTATGTACTTCACCAGAAGGATATACGTGGGCTGTTCAAAAAGTTCTAAGCCTGACTAACTTTCAACTATGGGCAATAACAAAGTGAACTAGTCAATGTAGTACATTGTTTGAGTAGTTCATTGCAAGTGTATTTGGTCTGTTGAGGCCGTTTGTGTAATAGTGACAGCCAATTGAACGTGATAGACACAGAAATGGAAAAGAACGAGTACCGAGCAATCGTCACGTTTTTTACTTTAGAGAAAGGTACTCCCAAAGGAATTCATGACCGCATGTCACAAATGCATGGTGATAAGTGCCCTAGCTATTCCACGGTTAAACGTCTGGGCAGCTACGTTTTAAGGCTGGGAGAACAAGCCTTGATGGTTACCCTAGATCTGGACGTCCCTCAACTTCCATCAATGAAGATTCACTCAAGGAGAAAGAAAAACTGTTTCTGTCAGATAGACATGTTACCACCGCCGTAATAGCTGGAATATTGCTGAGTGCGGCGTAAAACAACAAACCAACCAACCATTGCTGAATTTGAGGAAGACACAGGTCTAAGCCATGGATCAACTGAAACACTTATTCATGAACATTTACAGATGAATAAGATGCCAAAGTTTTTTTTCTAAAATCTGATCTAAGGGAAAGAGAACTGACATTGCCAGAATATTTAGAGCTCATTGAGAAGGATTTCGTCAAATTCAAAAAGAGATTTGTAACGGGTGATGAAACATGGGTCTACCACTATGATCCCGAGTCCAAACGTCAATCCATGTAAAGGCACCATTCCACTTCTCCGGCACCAAAGGAATTCAAGTCTTTAAGATCAGTAAAAAAGTTACGGCCACTGTATTCTAAGATTCAAAGGGTGACTGCTGACTGCTGGAGTCCTACTAGTTCATGACAATGCCCCTTCTCATACCTCTCGCCTTGCAAAGGCCTCTGTGCTATAATGTGTGTTGGAATAGGTTCCTCAGCCTCCATACTCGCCAGACCTGGCGCCAAGTGATTTCCACCTGTTTCTAAACTGAAAGAACACCTTCGTGGAAACTGCTATGACGACAACGATGACCCCAAAGCTGCCGTGAATGGGTTTTTCAGAGTGCCTTCAGACTGACTGGAATTGAAAATCTTCACTATCGATATGAGAAGTGTATTGAAAAGCAGATTGAAAAATAAGATTAAAAACACTTTCAGAATTGTTGGTTTTGTTTGTTGGGCTTAGATCCTTTTGACCAGACCTCATATTACTTCATCAGAAGGATGTGTACTCCATAAAGATTCTTACTTCCTCAGAAGCATATTTACTTCATCAGAAGGCTATTTAGTGTATCGGAAGGACAGTTCCCGAACATAGCTGAAAACGTTGCTTATCAATATTTCTGTTTTATCGTTAAACAATATATTTTTCATTGCACACATTTCTAAACTATGTAAATCTGCATAACTTCAGGCTTTCCTTCCACATCAAGCTGACACGTCATGATATAACAGTAATCCTGATCAAAGAAGGATATGCACTTTATAACAAGAATATTACCTTCATAAGATTTGTTTGTTTGTTGTCTACGCCGCACTCAGCAGAATTCCACTTATATGATGACTGTCTATAAATAATCGAGTCTGAACCACAGTGATTGATATCATGAGCATCGATGCACGCAATTGGGATACGACCTGCATCAACTAAGTCACCGAGTCTGACCACACGATCCCGTTAGTCGCCTCTCACGACAAGCAAAGTCGCCTTATACGGCAAGCAAGGGATGCTGAAGACTTAACCCGGATCCTTCACGGGTATATGTACTTCATCCGAAGGATGCATAACTGTAATACTGTTTAAGGCGGCGTTAAACCCAACTCACTCACTCACTATTACAAACGTAATTAACAAATGAAGTGGTGGAAGTAGTGGTATAAAGCACAACTGTACCACTACAGGTGTGCCACCTTTGTACAGTAAACTACGGTTATAACGAACTCAAAGGGACCACTAATTTTTGTTCGTAATAACCGTAGTTCGTTAGAAGCATATATACAGCATATATGAACAAATGGCCGGGACTAAAAATCAAGTTCATTATATCGGTAAGTTCGTTATAAGCGCGTTCGTTATAAACGTACTGTACCTACATCTGTACCATCTTTGTACCACTGCAGGCAACTAGGCAATCGAACTCGCTACGAGATTCCCCCACAGCTAAATAAGGTAACCCTGTCCAGTAAGTGCGCGTCTCAGACCACTGGGCCAACTGTGCCTTCATGAAATGACTGACATGTATGAGGTTAATGTTTACGGGCAAATGTCAACAACAGCTGTTGGCTCTCACATCAGGTCAGGTTTCATCACAAAGGTCATATGTAAATTAATGGCGTGAGTCAATTTTACGTTCTGATACAATAGGCCGCTCCGCCCAATTGTGCTAGAGCCTGCGTGTGTTTGAAACAGGGACTTCTTATGTATATAAATGAGCTAGACAGCTCTTCTATTTGGAAAAGTTAGTTAAATTTCAGTAAATGATTATGGGGAATGCAGTTAAGTTGATTGAGTAAACGTGGTCATCTGCGAAGAATGTAATGGTTTTCGAAATTGCATGCATAATAACATAAGTGAGTATGGTTTTACGCCGCTTTTAGCAATATTCCAGCAATATCACGGCGGGGGACACCAGAAATGGGTTTCATACATTGTATCCATGTCGGGAATCGAACCCGGGTCTTCGGCGTGACGAGCAAACGCTTTAACCACTAGGCTATCCGATCTCACCAGCTTAATGTGAGAGGAAAGCCCGAAGTGATGCAGGTTTCAGACGTTTACCACTTTGGTGAAACCAATGAGCAAGACATGGTGCTGACAAACCTGGAAACATAATCGGGGCGAACCGGGATTCGAACCCGTGCCTCCGAATTGAGTTAGTAATTTGTTCAGTCTTAATGCAATGCGATTACCCTTTTCTGCCATTTCATCGTCAAAATGATAGTTTCCCTGTCATTTTATGTATCTGGGTTGAAGTGACCGAAAACGCAACCTGTCTCTAACCGCCCTCACCCTCCCTGAACACTAAATGGTGAGTCCCTAATGTATGATTTAAACCATAATTAATTTAAACTGTTGTTGCAATTTGTTCAGGGCTCACTGACCATCCTGAACGTGGATTTTAACAAGAAAAACTGACGCAACTACAGGTCAATATACCAAATTATAGAGAAATGTTATATGAACCATAGCATGGTTCACGTCGGAGTAATCACTAGAATATTGATTCCGGAATCACCAGATTCTCATGACTTTACAGAAACAATAGTACAGTAAACTACGGTTATAACGAACTCAAAGGGACCACTAATTTTAGTTCGTAATAACCGTCGTTCGTTATAAGCATATAGCATATATGCAACAAATGGCCGGGACTAAAAAACAAGTTCGTTATATTGGTAAGTTCGTTATAAGCGTGTTCGTTATAAACGTAGTTTACTGTGTTGTGATTACAACATTCAAGTTCAGCATCATGCTCAGAGGCGGCTCCCGGATCACGAAGTCAACAAAAACACATAACGAATGGAGACTATGTCATGAGTTTCAATATGAGAGGACCCCAACACATCTGATTCCTCTACTGATGCAACTGGCTTAATAGCTTTCATCTGTTTGTTTGCTATTTCTAAATATCATACTAAATATAACATACTTACCGAGTCGGCCCGAAGAGAGAGTACCAGTCACCTGCAATCCAGTCTGGCTCGGTTGTGCGGACGTTTCCTCTCGTGGGAGGATTTCCGAGATATTAGACAACAGCCCTGGTGAGCTGATATGTGTTCGTGTGATAACGAGCGCAGAATTCAGTGTTGTCCTCCACGAGTGAGTTAAACTTACATCAGCCAGATTTGTCTAACAAACTGTCTCTGGTTTTCGTATCAGTTTTGATACAAAACACCATCCGACTAATTTGGCAAAATTTAAGAAATTTAATTAAATGCTACTGAGAAGAGCATTATTGCTAAACAAATCGATAAATTGTTTGTTGTTTAACGCCGCACTCAGCAATATTCCAGCTATATGACAGCGGTCAGACATCCAGTGATTGACATCTTGAGCATCAATCTACGCAATTGGTGAAATGCAACCTTAAAAGAATGGAGGTAAATGTACTGAAGTTACTTCGAATTCTAAGCCGGAATTTGCTGTGTGCGACGTTAAACAACAACGGCGTGGATCGTTCACGTTCAGTCACAGGATTGTCCTATGCAGACTTGATTATATACTGGCCGCCGGTATATAGCTGGAATATTGATGAGTGCGGCGTTAAACAAAACAAAAAACAAACCATTTGTGCAAGAAACAGCTGCACGGTCCACCCGTCTCTGATTCACCATCCAACTAAATCGGTGTGTTCTCAGGCTTCGCCATGAACTCGGTCAGATGGTTGTGTCACTTACGCCCGAGACTGCCGACATCATGAGGTCACTGTGCTCCAGAATGCAAAACAGGTATCTCATTACGATAAAACAATTAGCAGGACGACTTGGCGACCTCGTCGTCAGTGTCCCCAACGTGAAGCTTGAGTCACTTTACTACTGTTAGGACCCGTGAAGATCCGGGTGGAGAATAGGTCTTCAGCGACCCAGGCTTGCCGTGAAAGGCGACTATGCTTGTAAGAGGCGACTAACGGGATCGGGTGGTGAGGCTTGCTGTCTTGGTTTATGATGCTCATGATGTCAATCACTGAATGAATCATATAGCTGGAATATTGCAGAGTGCGGCATTAAACAACAAACAAACAAACTACTATCGTCAGTCGACAATACCAAATCACGTGCTACACCAAGTCACGAAGGTCCCAATTACGCCATAAACCCTAAGGTGATCCTCTTTCAGTCTCTGAAGCGTGTGTGTGTGTGTGTGTGTGTGTGTGTGTGTGTGTGTGTGTGTGTGTTCATGATATCAATCACTGGATTGTCTGGTCCAGACTCGATTATTTACAGACCACCGTCATATAGATGGAATATTGCTGAGTGCGGCGTTAAACAAAAAACAAGCAAAACCAACCATATCTTGGACTCCTTATGTATTTTGTGCTTTTCCGCCTTTCAATGTTCTGAGCAGCGAAACCTTGATGGCGCCACTGTGGACAACTTTCGACTCCTCACTCATCCAACAGTGATTCTACCGCGGGATTCTGATATCACTCGCACGCACGCACGCACGCACGCACGCACGCACGCACGCATGCACGCACTCACACACACACACACGCACGCACGCACGCACACACACACACACACACACACTCACTATAATGAATTTATCGTGCAACCATTTGATTATAGGGGAATTCTGTTAATACTGCTCCCTTGTGCGTGTGTAATTAAGATGGGTTTCAGATGACATTCAATTAACGCTTTCCGGTGCCTCCCACGCAAATTGATACGATAGTATGTTCCGATACCTATATGCTGCACCGTTAGTCCGAGGCTACTGTACCTTCACCATCACCAAGACATGAGTTGTCTTTGTTTGTTAGTTTGTTTGTTTGTTTGTTTAACACCGCACTTAGCAATATCCCAGCTCTATCACGGTGGTCTGTAAATAATTGAGACTGGACCAGACAATCAAGTGATTGACATCATGAGCATCGATCTACGCAAATGGGACACGATGACATGAATCAACCAAGTTAGCAAGCCTGATCATCCAATCTCGTTAGTCGCCTCTTACGACATGCATGGATTGCTGAAGACCAATTCTAAGCCGGAATCTCCGCGGGACATGGGTTGTCTTAACTGCCGAGAAAAAGAAAGTATACACCCATCTTTGATAGTAAAATGAAACAAACAAGCAATGGTTACTCGATTGTGATGTTTTATACGGATGTCATTGTTGTGTTTTTTAACTTAATTTTTAGTGTTTCGGCGACTGTTTTCAGCCTTGTAACGTTTTGAAAATGCTTCAAGTTTTTATTTTTTTTATCAAATCCAGTTTTCGAGTGTATATTTTCTTTGCCCGCCAGTTTAGTATGGCTACTGAATTTATTTACCATATAAATAATCAGCAGAAATATATGCTTATTTCACGCTAATTGAACGCCTAAGAATAAAAATGGCAGAATATATATACAAAGAAAAAACTCAAACACATTATTGTTTGGTCCCAATATTGGTAACAGTCATGAAAGATATAATTACGGGAAGAATTATGTTTTCTCGAGATGCATGGTATGTCCGTGCAGCATGATACCCTCGAGTATCTCTAAGAGCAGTATATCCAAACGTTAAAATTTGCTTTCTTAAGCTCGGTTTTAAACAGTTATTATTAGCACTACTCGTCTGAAACAGCTGTGGTTGCCCAATCGTCGTTTCAGCACCAGAACCGTCAGGAACCGACTGAAAGCAGTAGGACTGAGGGTTAGACGAGTCATAAAGCGTCCCTTGTTGAGAGATCACCACAAAGCTGCGCGTTTAGCATGGCGTATTGCGCGACAGAACTGGAATCTGAGAACTTGGCGACGGATCCAGTGGTCAGACGAAAGTCGCTTTCTGCTCCACGTCACTGATGGAAGAACGAGAGTATGGAGGCACCGGAACACGGCCTACAACCCCAGGAACATTAAACCGACTGTTACATGTGGCTGATGTCTGGAATATTCTGGGGCGGCGCATACAGGCACGAGATCCGGTTTACGCCAATTGGAAGCAGCATTGCATCAGGAGTGGTTGTTGTTGACCCATAAACAGATCCAACGTCTGACTGGAGGCATGAGACGTAGGGTGGAATGTGTCATCCGGGCACGTGGCGGTTATACCCGCTACTGATCTGCATCACGTGTCATGTCAAGTAGAGACTTTAAGGAACATTTTCACATGAAACATCAAACGTAACTCGTTTACTTAATCATGCAGCTCCATACTTTTTTGAGTTATTGTCTAAGGTCAAAAACAGTACCTGTGTTACCATGATGTTTTTGTCAGTAAATTTCAATCAAAACTCACCAATATCTTCTTAATTTGTTGTCAAATGTTTGTTCTATCCGATGACATTGGTATCACCCAGCTCCTGTGGTCAGTCATCCCATGCCATGTTTTTTGACATTTGTCATGGTTCAGAAATAGATTGCTTTTTTTCTTTATGTAATTGTTTATCTTCGATGCCTGTGTCACTATTGAAACTCAGAATGAAGTAAACACATACGATATTACCTTTGAGCATAGATAATCATTATGTATGTTTCCTTGTTATTTCTGGTGTAAATATCTATAACCTGCCGCCATGTGGGATCTCACATCTCGTAAAATGTAAACCAGGACAACGAAGACGTTCATTACATCGGTATGGCCACATTTGAATAGAGAGAGATCGCATCACACTTTGAGCACATATCCTTATATCATCGTGGATAAAAGACAAAAATTGTAAACCAAGATTCAACATACCAAAATGTAAAGGAACGCATTTTTACGATGTTGTTTATTCACCGAGCTTCAAACAACAAGCTGATATCAAAAACACCATAGCATTATTTTTTATCGATTTTAGAACATTCATGAAAGTTACAGGACATTAATTTTCACAAATTGCAATGGGATTTATTCGAGATTCGTCTCCCCTATCCCACGGAAATGGTTAAAAAACGTTTAATTCATTGTGAAACGTTCTCGTTATTCTATTGATTTTGTTCTTGTAACAGCCTGCACGAAGTAGGATTATCAGACTGATGACGCTCACTCGAATGCTGATTTGCTGGTTTGTCTGATACTGGATACGTTTTCCAGCATCCTCATAGATACTTTCAATACATCAAAAGATCGGGCTGTTAATGGGGTGTGTTTGCAGATTCATGTTCACATATACACGCGGTCCTACAGGCTTTAATATCCTAGAGTCTAATGTTTGTGCATGGAGAATCAATACACTGGAAGTATCTAAGTTGACCTCAACCTGGACGTGATTGATGTTCTGTAAAATAAAGCTTTTCTGAGAAGAAATTGTATTTTTTGAAACTCGGACTGAAAAAATATTCTGTCTCAAATAAACGCCCCAATTCGTTAAGAATCAGGTCTCGGAAGTTTAGGCCCCAAAAGGTGATAAACATACGTAAAGTACACTTGGTTTAATCGTGTGAGAAACAGAAACTGTTAAAAAACATCCAGGAGCGATTGCAACCTTGGCGGCCGCGTCACTCAGCTGTCCAGCTTGTCCAATCACACACAATAAGCGCCAGTCTTTGCGCAGTATGAAAGACATGGGTTCTCTTGAAACAGGTTTATTTTTAAAAAGCTGTAAAAAATGCAAAGAAGAAAATACGAATCTACGACCTTAAAAAAACTATTTGCACCAGACCCGTGCATAAAGGAGCTGTGGTGGTCTTGTAGGTAACGGGTTCGCTCATCTCGACGCTGACCCGGTTCCGAGTCTCCACGTGACTCACCAAAAACTCACCCATTAAATGATTTACACAGAGGTTTAAGCCCGTGGTCATAACGCTGCAAATGCAGAGATGATTTGAGGTGAGGTGAAATGGGGTTTTTCGTCACTTCAAGATTATTTTTATTATATAACGACGTGCATGCAAGTGCGTGCGTGTACTAGTCCGGACTTATTTGTATTGTTTCTTACACAATAAAATTTCAGAATTCATACACGCAAATACATTTGAGATACTAACCAATTGTTTCGAAATTCTTCCTCTATCAGACCGCCTCCGTGGTCTAGTTGTAGAGCGTCCGCCCGGAGGACGGTTCGGGGTTCGATTCACGGCCGCGTCATACCAAAAGACGTTAAAAGATGGTGCTTGCTGTCACCCTAAAACAAGGACTGGTCGGCTCGGAGTCAGTATGCTGTGTCTGAGTGGGGTATTCATGTTGAACTGCGTCATGGTATCTCAGTGAGCTAGCACTATAAATCGGCATTAGTCCGGACAAGTACAAGCAGACACACACACACGTGCATGCACGTCGCTATATAAGTGCAATAATCTTGGACGAGACGTTAAACCCAATTTAACCTCACCTTTCTCTATCATACTATCATACATTAAAAGGAAGCTATAACTATGTTATATACTGAACCGCAAAAGAAACGTCACCCCAAGTGACATTGCATGAAAAGTTGTCATTTAAATATCTGGGTAATTTTTTTCAAAGTTTCTAAAATTTAACATTACAGTGTCAGGAAAAATGAAATTTGATGAAAAAAAACCAAGGCAGATGACAATAAAACCGATCGCCCAAACGCATCACGGCATTGGCCATGGTAACACGATGCACGTGAGTTCCGTGCAAATTGAAATGCACATGCGTTCCCCCATTTCTTGCCCTATAAAAATCCACCCAGATCAGCTAACATTCATTCGTTATTCAACTGACAAGAAAAATCAGTGACACCAAGCCGTTGCACGATTGCAAGCTGGACAAACCGCCCCGGTAAGTTGCCAATCCATTTCAAGTCCACGTAAGGACCATATATAGGTTCCAGCAACGGTACCACCACCCGACGTCAGGAACGTCGAGATCGTCAGATTGTGAGACAGCATCTTCAAGATCGCTTTGTTACTGCTGCGGAAACTGCTCGACAGATCATGGGGACACACCAGCGACACATTGGTGCGGACTCCGTGCGTCGACGATTGACGAGCAGACACCTCCACTGTCACAGGCCAATCCGAGGACCCATTCTTACACCACGTCATCGCCGGGACCGTCTTCAGTGGGCACCACAGCACCAGCATTGGCGCCACCAGCAGTGGAGAAGAGTCCTCTTCTCAGACGAGAGCCGTTACTGTATCTCAACAGCAGATGGCAGAGAGAGAGAGAGAGTCTGACGACGCCATGGGGAACGTCATTCGGATGCTTTTGTTGTTGAGAGATTCTCATGGGGTGATCCGAGCATCATGGTGTGGGGTGGAATTGGTCTTGCACAGAGTGTCGGCCCTGTGGTCTACCAGAACATCGGTCCAGGGAGAGGCAATGGTGTCACAGCAGCTCGGTACATTGATCAAGTCTTGAGACAACACGCCATACCTCATTTGGTACGTCGCCGCGACCACGATTTTCAGCATGATAACGCCCGTGCCCACACTGCGAGAGCAACAAGAGAAGAGAATGGCATAAGAAGCATGCATTGGCCTGCCCTCCGTCCCGATATAAATCCAATTAAGCACCTGTGGGATGAGATTCAAAGACGGCTGAATGACGTCCGACAACTGCAGCTGAACTGCGTCAGGTGTTCCTCAGAGTGTGGGCTCAAGTGCCTATGGCCTTCATCAACCACCTCATCCATTCCATGTATCGACGTTGCACGGCAGTCATCAAGGCACATGGCGGACACACGAGATACAGACATGTGATGCCATTTTCTCAGAGACTAGTGTTGTGTTTCACTTTAAGAACATTTGAAACTTTAATTTCAACCTTGATGATCAGTTTTGCCAGGAATACACGCACAAATTCACCAACACACATACACTCAGATAACCGTAACTGTGTATCGTCGCCGTGAAACACAAGAGTCACCAGAAAGTGACAAATCTGCCCGGACCCCACAATAGCAAAAGGCACCATTCCAGCCCCTGGACAGACGGACCAGGTGATGACTAAAATCCCCCGCATTATATGCCGAGAGGGGTTGGAGGGGAGTGTGTGTGTGTGTGACGGGACATTATTGCGTTGTCGCCTGTATAACTAAGAAAAATGGCAAAATTTACCATAGCCCGACCGCGCGACATTTTGACCAATTGTGTTGTCGCATTGTCGCGCTTTGGTTAATTTTGTCACTGTTCGCTTGTTTTTGTAAGGGCGACAGAGGTCTTCTAGGATTCCATAGCGTAGAGCAGGCAGGCGTGGAACTAACATATACCACAACACGTGGCTTGAAAGTAGTTTAATGGGGCACAATTACAGCCTTCACAAATAAATTGAAATGCCCGAACGATTCACTGAACTTACTTTCTACTTCCGATGATACTGATGAAATCTGACATTATGACAAAAATTTTACTTCGTTCGAAAATGGATGTTGTTAAATGTTATTATTACATGTGACACAAACTAGGTTTTCCTCGTCTATCACAGAGAATACTGGGCATCCATAGCTGAGCTGTCGTCAAACGAGATTAATCATTGGAATCCCCAGCTATTTGTGTCAGAAAACCATTAACGTCGTTCGTATGATTTCTTGTATAAAACGTTTAGAAACACCGATGTAAAACGATACCAATCTGTGTTTTTGGTTTAATTAGCGTCATACCCAAAGACGTTGAAACGTGGTACTGGTCGAACCCTGCCTGGCGTTCGACATTAGGCCAGGTTCACACAGGGCCCATTATGGCTCCCGTTTGAGATCAGAGCTAGGACACGAAAAGTGAAAAAGTCGGATTACTTTCCTCAATGATCTGGAATGTCCAACATTGTCTGAACGCAGTCGTACACGTTCGTAACAGAATCCTACGGATCGGGAAAGGCCCAGAGAGGTCGGCCAAGCACTCCCGACAGTATGGTGCCCGTAACATTCGGGAAACTCAGCCGATTTTGTCTCGTCGGATTACAATCGTGACTATGTCGTGGCAGATTCTGCTGTATCGGATCAAAATCGTAACAATGTCCTGCGTTGTCTGGACGGTGTCCTGTGGATCGGGACGCTGTCGTGATGAACGGGCATGATTTGTTTATTGCCGTTTCTTGTCAAATCGGATCAGATTCGGATTGAGAATGGGAGAATAGGGACGAATTCGGCTGGAAACGGCTGAATCAGGACGCTTCCTGAACAATATCTGAATGTTTGTGAATATCCCGCCACGAAGCACAGGAACTTGATCAGACTTTTGACACATTTCAATCGGTAATGGTCATATCAAGGACGACAGTGAAATCATGAATGTGTGACCGAGTCCTTAAGGGAACAAACCAGGGACAGGTCGGTCGGCTTGGAGTCAGATTTGGGTATCCATTTTAAACTGCGACATGGCATGTCAGTGGGCTAGCACTACAAAACCATTAGCCCGGGCACACACAGATGCACGAACGCACAAACACATCCACACGTGTCGCTATATAAGACTAATCCTATTTCACTGATAATAACTGACTGACTCATTAACTGGTTAACACATGAGTGTTTAACCTGTGCTATGGCCGTGCAATAGCAGACATGAATTTAGTTAAACCACGTTTAGAGGTGAGGTGAAATGAGGTTCAACATCGCGTCCAAGATTATTATTCTTATAAAGCGACGTGCGTGCTTGCGTGCGTGCGTGCGCTTACTAGTCCGGTTCTTCTATAATATTTCAAAATTATATCAGTAAGTGAGTATGCTTATTGCAACATTCCAGCAATGTCACGGCGGGGGACACCAGATATGGGCTTCACACGTCTTGACAACACGTTTTTTCGTAAATCAGATTCCCAAAGTGATGTCTTAAAAAAATAAGTATTTCTCTAACTACGAGTGCACCTCATATCTTGTGATGTTTGCTCGATCCACAATATGAACCAGGTTTGCGCTGATTAAAATAGTGCTCTTCGGGAACTTCTTTTCATCGACTTAAAGTCGATCATTGAGGGCGCGAGCAAGTATGGTTTGACGCCGATTTTAGCAATCTCTGGGATTTGGTATCAAGAGTAGATATTTTTCAGCTCCAGATGCAAAACCAGATTTTTAAAATTTAAAACACTAAGTCTGAATTTTTTTTTAAAGAAAAACACCTTGTAAAAATGTCAATTTTGTGGCAGGCAATTTAATTTTTTTTTCAAAGGTTTGAAGTATAATACTTTTCAGGACAATCTTTTTTCTTCAATAACGTCCCCACACATCACCACCACACAACACACACACCGCCACCACACACATCACACACCGCCACCACACACATCACACACCACACACACCGCCACCACACACATCACGCACACCACACACCCCACACACCGCCACCACACACACCACGCAACCCACACACACCACACACACACCCACCACACACATCACACACAACCACACACACCGCCACCACACACATCACACCCCACACACCGCCACCACACACACCACACACACCGCCACCACACACACCACGCAACCCACACACACCACACACACACACCACACACATCACACACAACCACACACACCGCCACCACACACATCACACACCACACACACCGCCACCACCACCACACACACACCGCCACCACACACACTTTCACCACACACACTTTCACCACACACCGCCACCACAACACCACACACCGCCACCACACACATCACACAACCCACACACCGCCACCACACCACACACACCGCCACCACACGCATCACACACCACAAACTCCGCCACCACACACACCGCCACCACATACACCACACCACACCACACCACACCGCCACCACACACACCACACATCACATCACACCACACCACACCACACCACACCACACCACACCACACCGCCATCACACACCGCCACCACACACACCGCCACCACACACACCGCCACCACACATCACACACCACACAACACAACACAACACAACACAACACAACACAACACAACACAACACAACACAACACCACACCACACCACACCACACCACACCGCCACCACACACATCACACACCGCCACCACACACCACACCACACCGCCACAACACACACCGCCATCACACACACCACACATCACACACCACACCACACCACACCACACCACACCGCCATCACACACCGCCACCACACACACCGCCACCACACACATCACACATCACACACCACACCACACCACACCACACCACACCACACCGCCACCACACACATCACACACCGCCATCACACACCACACCACACCGTCACCACACACATCACACATCACACACCACACCACACACACCGCCACCACACACCGCACACACCACACACCACACATCACACACCACACACACCGCCATCACACACCACACACACCGCCACCACACACACCACACATCACACACCACACCACACCACACCACACCACACCGCCATCACACACCGCCACCACACACACCGCCACCACACACATCACACATCACACACCACACCACACCACACCACACCGCCACCACACACATCACACACCGCCATCACACACCACACCACACCGTCACCACACACACCACACATCACACATCACACACCACACCACACACACCGCACACACCACACACCACACACCACCCTACACATCCCTACCGGGTACCCAATGGCACGCCCCTTAATGCTGGTGAACAGTAAATACTTCATTGATTATTTTCAGATTTGAAACAGCAACAGCATCAACGATAATCAAAATGGTTATTTCTATCAATAAAACAACGTCAACGCTATGAAGGTGTTTGATACGAAAGCATCTTCTACGTGCATCAGAAAACTGACTATTATCCTTAGATCTCTCAGATAACTCATTCCATTTTCCATTATTTTTGTTGGCGCAAGTCTGTTCTGTTATGAAGATGAAGAACAGCTGAACATCATAATGCTATTTCAACAACTTGTTATCAATGTTTATAACGATTTAGAAAACTTTATAGATAGTTTGTTCTTTCGATATCTCTTTAACTTGTACTTTCGCCACGATAATGATAAGTATTATTATAGTGATTGAAAGGAAGCCGGCATTCAAGAGTCCTGTCACACCATTATGAGTGAGAGAGTGAGTAAGTGAGTGAGTGAGTTGGGTTTAACGCGGCTTTTAACGGTATTCCAGTTATATCACGGCGTGTCAGCTTAATGTGGGAGGAAAGTCCGAAGTGATGCAAGTTTCAGACGTTTACTACTTCGGTGAAACCTACGAGCACGGGTATGGTGCTGACAAACCTAGAAACATAATCGTGGCGAACCGGGATTCGAACCCACAATCATAGGTTTCTGGCGTGCCCAAGTGACGCAACTCTGCAGAGCACACCATTATGTATACCTTAATGATGTAGTGTGCAGTTCTTATTAAAACGCACGGAAGCTCTTTACTTATTAATTATCTACCATTGGAAGCTAATCAAGGAGAGGTGGTGTAACAACTCAATTAACAATGTCAATATCGGGTATGGCCACCATTTGCGTTGATGCAGGCGAGGGAGAGGTGGTGGATTAAAGACACCAGAAGCCTGGGGGATCTTGTACAAAGACTTCCCAACTGAGGAAACGTTACCGGCTGGTTCTGATCCTGTTGTAGGCGTCGGTCTATCTCATCCCAGACATGCTCTTTGAAGCAGAGGTCTGAAGAAACAGCTATAACAGTACACTAATATTATGCTGCCTAAGTCTGTTACAACACGTGCAATTATGTTGGAGTACATTACCCTGCTGCAACGTCCCTACATTCTTACAAACGATGTCAGCCAGGTAGCGTACGCCATTCAAATTGCCTTTAACAATGATGAGTTGTGTTCATGAATTATGATGCCACCCCACACCATTACACTTCAGACCGCCTCCGTGCTCTAATGGTAGAGCGTACGCCTGGAGAGCGGAAGGTCCGGGGTTCGATCCCCGGCTGCGTCATACCAAACGACGTTAAAAGATGGTACTTGTTGTTATCCTGTCTGGCGCTCGGCATTAAGGGGCTAAAACAAGGACTGGTCGGCTGTTTCTGAGTGGGGTATTCATGTTAAACTGCGGCATGGTATCTCAGTGAGCTAGCACTATAATTCGGCATCAGTCCGGACTAGTACAAGCAGCCACACAAACACACACACGTCCATGCACGTCGTTATATAAGTGCAATAATCTTGGACACGACGTTAAACCCCATTTCACCTCACCTCATCTCACCATTACACTTCCAGAGCTACGCAAGCGTCGCTAAAACGTTCTCCTGGACGCCTGTAGACCATTTACGGCCATCGGATGAAACCTTTCCTCATCTTCGAACAGCATTATTGTCCGAGAAATTAAAGAAAATATTTTTTATGTCAGAGATTTAATACTATTACAACATAAAAATGCGAGCGTAGCAGTACCACCTACATTCTACATCTTTCAGTTTCAAAAGATTGGTGAATTTAATCTTCGTTCAACCACGACAAATGCGTGAGTAATTTTTTTACGCCGTTTTAGCAATATCACAAGCAATAGGGTTCACGCATTCTATACACTGAAAACCGAACCTGCACTTTCGGCGTAACAAGAGAACGCTTTAACCACTGGGCTACCCGCCTTGTTGCAGTGCGCCATGTTTTCAGAACAGTATTCAACATCCAGTATTATTTCAAGTATAAAATGTTGTATGGTGTTCATATTTATGACTTTGTCGATGACCTAACAGTTGAAAGGTTAATGTAGGGTTCACACAATGTTTTAGCCGTATATTACCAGACTTTCATGTGTGTACAATCTATACGTTACATCGTAAATATAAATTTAGTAGCAGTACCTTTTATCATTACCATTGTGGTACTAGCCCTGGTGGATTTGTTGATTAAACTTTAAAAGGAATGTCTGAATTAAGAGTTAATTTCCTGTAGATTTTGCATGGACATACAATTCCAGATAGTTTGCAGTTCTAGCGATATCGGGATTTCTAGGATTTCTGTTCAAGGATTTAAATGTGTAAACATTTTTACTGAAATTATAATCATAAAACTAACGTAAAATGATTTAATTGAATTCTATTTTTCTGATATTAATAGATGCTATGTCTAGAATTAAGGAGATGGCATCCAAGAGCATACAGATGCACTTCTTGCGTGTGCTTGTGCTCTTCGCTCTCTTGTGATCAAATTCGTTTAGTCGACTCTACATCTGTCTGACCCAGGCTAACTTGCCGGCCAATCCGACAGTCGATCCAAATTTAATAACCAGGCCGCTCCGTGACTCGGAGTGACAAGTGCTCGTGCTGCACGAGCTTCAAGTGGTTGAAACGTGACTGGGAGATGCTGGGAGACAGACGAGGCCTGCAGGTGACACTGACGTACAAACACAACGAGAGAACTTGAAAATAAATGTAGCTGGCAATCAAATTCGTTAATTGTTTGTCAAACTTTCGAATCCACATCGATCATGCATAAGCTGAGGGCCCGTTTGCTTTCACAATAGGCCACTGGAAATTATATACGACTGGAAACAGGAAATACTAAGGTATGACTTGATTTAAGCATATTTTATTGACATGTCAATCTGGATTGGGATAAAAGCACATCCTGCTCACTGGGTCGCCTAAAGAAATACATGATACTTATAATCATCATAAACACGTAAACAAGAAAATGTGTTTTCTAATATGGCATAAAATAAGGAGAAAATAGATCATGAATAAAATCGATCATATCATCAAAGTAATGAAATCGCTGGCTTGCAATAATATATTTATGAACTGATTTAAATTCATTTACACTTCCCGACCGTTTACATTTCCAAACAAAATTGCATCAATTTTAAAGCTTACGATAAGTCAAGACAGCAACAATTTGACTTTCAGGTGGGAGAGAGAGGGAGTTTTTTTCTGAAAAAAAGTAATCAAGCCACCTTCTTATTGATCGTTTATAATAACACGTGTCCAAAGAACACAGTTTGTTATTTTATTTATTTATAATATAGTAATTGAGCACCTCTTTATGGTGGTAAATTAATTGCCTCTTTTGAACAATATTTCATTTATATCAGGTTGTAGGAGGAAAGCTTGAAGTGTGGCAGGTCTTAGACGTTTACCACATTTAAAAAACAGATTGTCGAGCACGGGTGTGGTGTCGACAAACCAAAAGCAATAAGAGCAAACCGGGATTCGAACCCAAGATCATAGGTTTCTGGCACATCTACGGGACGCAACTCTGCACAGCGGATTGCGTTGCTTTGACGACTGAGCAACACGTTGCTGAACTTAGAGAGTGGCGATGGTTTTACGCCCCTTTTAGCAATATTCCAGCAATATCACGGCGGCGGACACCAGAAATAAGCTTCACACATTAAACCCATGTCGAGAATCGAACCCGGGTCTTCGGCGTGACGAGTGAACGCTTTTACCACTAGGCTACCCGACCGCCCCTGAGTGGCGATGATTGAACATGGCTGTCTTTACTGACAGTCGCTTTTCGGCTGAGACATTGCTAGAGCGACGTGACATATTAACTCACTGAGGTCGTTATCTGGGTTCGTTTTCTGGACGAGACTTCCCGGATAATAGAAGAATAGGCATGTCTGAATCTCTTCCCAGCAAGGAAGTACAGGTAGAAGTTAACGGCGTGGTTGGTGTCGGCAATGTTGCTGGTCAGGACGTCGAGAAAATATTTTCTCGCTTCACCTATAGAACAACTGGTTGGATTCCAGTACGCATATGCGGCCGTGAAAACGCATCTAGGAAACGACAAAATAACAAAGACTGCTGCAACAATAACCAGCATCGAAGTGATCTGTGCATCGAATCTTCTAGTGGCAACTGTGGTCGAGTGATTCTCTGACAGAGCCCGCCGTCTGGTGGCCGACCTCCTGACGTAGATGATAAGGAGGATGTTGCAGATGAAGAGCCAGGAAGCCGGCAGGATGGCGTACAGGAAGGACCCGACATAGAACCAGGCCTTAAACGATGGCCCTTCTAGTGTCAGCCTACACGTGTATCCTTCATAGTGAATGACTGTCCACAACAGATGGAGGTGGATCAGACACAGCAGCACAAACACACACGAAATAATCACCAGGCCTTTCCTAACAGTCCACAACACCGCCATCTTGAACGGGTACCTGACCACGAGGAATCTCTCTATTGCCAGGGTGGTAAGTATCCAGTTGGCGTAGGTGGAGAATATCAGCCCCAGGAAGAACAGTCCTCTGCAGCTTGTGTTGTCCATAGTGAATCTTCTGTTCTGGGACTGGTTCTCCACGAGCTTCAGAACAATAGCGACGTTGTCCACCACGGCGAGCAAACCGACGTAGAACAACGACGTTGTAAGACGTTGCCGACACATCCTGGTGACCACAATAGCGCTGATGGTGTTGCCAGGGAAACCAAAAGCAAACACAAACCAGATGTAGAAACGCCTAACCACGGAGGCAGCTACCACAAGATCGTCGTACTCGCCGGAGGTCGCGTTGACAGGGCACGTAGAGATGTTGACTCGTACGTCGGATATGTTGTATTCTACGTCCATCTTATTTGCGGGATGGTCTGATGTGTGAATCACAAAAATGACGTCCTGAAATTTACAAACAAATAAATTATGTTAAAACGGTGTTATCGATATTTTATATACACTCACCGCCAAAAGAAACGCGAACTATAGAAACATATAGAGACGTATGTACGTTCAGAAGAGATGTTTCCAACGTATACCAATTAATGACAAAACTAACAATCAGTCAAGTGTTTCCACAGAGTGTCTTTATTCACGATATGCTGCACGTGATTTCCAAACTTTACATCTCGAATCACATCTGACGTCATATCTGATGCTTCCATGAGCGTCAGTTCACACAACAGGCAAGTATGTTCGTTTGTGCCTCGAACCAATCAAATATCTCTTGAATATGAGTAATTCGAAATATATTAACCAACATGTATGGTTTTCGCGTTTCTTTTGGAGGTGAGTTTATATACTGATGGAAATGAATAAGGGGACACTTAGTTTTAGACACAGTAAAATGATATGCTATCATGGTTTCACAGCCTTGTCTACGCGTCCGAAACAATGCACACAAACACATCTCAACATTTGATTCTGACGTTTTAAATTTGTATGCACGCTATTTCAAACGATTTGACAGTAAAGCTTATTTCCCTATACTTTTCATTGTAACATCATTTGTTTCCATCAGTATAGGGTGCACGCGTGGCCAAGTCGTCTAAGGCGCTGCGATTCGCTGTGCAGGGTTGCGTCCCTTGGGCATGTCAGAAACCTATGATTGTGGGTTCGAATCCCGGTTTGCCCCGATTATGTTTCTAGGTTTGTCAGCACCATACCCGTTCCCTTTGGTTTCAACGAAGTGGTAAAAGTCCGAGATTGCATCACTTCGGGCTTTCCTCCCACATTAAGCTGACACGCCGTGATATAACTGAAATACTGTTAAAAGCGGACTCACTCACTCCAGCGATATATCATGATTTATTATCAATACGAGCGTAATGGACTATGTTTATACTCAACTCACTTATAAGTGAACTTTCTTCAATGGTAGCACTGACGCTGACGTTGTGTATTACGAAAGATGCACCCTCTGCCTAAAACACCATGAGTCTCTCAGTGGTCTCGTACACTCTCTCAGTGGTCTCGTACTCTCTCTCAGTGGTCTCGTACACTCTCTTAGTGGTCTCGTACACTCTCTCAGTGGTCTCGTACACTCTCTCTGTGGTGTCGTACACTCTCTCAGTGGTCTCGCACTCTCTCCCAGTGGTCTCGTACACTCTCTCAGTGGTCTCGTACACTCTCTCAGTGGTCTCGCACACTCTCTTAGTGGTCTCGTACACTCTCTCAGTGGTCTCGCACTCTCTCCCAGTGGTCTCGTACACTCTCTCAGTGGTCTCGTACACTCTCTCAGTGGTCTCATACACTCTCACAGTTGTCTCGTACTCTCTCTCAGTGGTCTCGTACACTCTCTCAGTGGTCTCATACACTCTCTCAGTTGTCTCGTACACTCTCTTAGTGGTCTCATACACTCTCACAGTTGTCTCGTACTCTCTCTCAGTGGTCTCGCACTCTGTCTTAGTGGTCTCATACACTCTCTCAGTTGTCTCGTACTCTCTCTCAGTGGTCTCGCACTCTGTCTTAGTGGTCTCATACACTCTCTTAGTGGTCTCATACACTCTCTCAGTTGTCTCGTACTCTCTCTCAGTGGTCTCATACACTCTCCCAGTTGTCTCGTACTCTCTCTCAGTGGTCTCATACACTCTCCCAGTTGTCTCGTACTCTCTCAGTGGTCTCGCACTCTGTCTTAGTGGTCTCATACACTCTCTCAATGGTCTCGTACTCTCTTTCAGTGGTCCCATACGCTCTTGATTAAAATAAATAGTTTGTTCAGAATATGCCCCAAAATGAATAGTTATTTGGTAGTTCTGAAATACAAATAAATAGTATTTGTTGGAAATATCCAAACGTCAATATTTGTGTGTCAGTAGTGAAAATGTATAGATTGTTTGGTAGTGGAGTGGACTTATACATGTATGTTCGATTCTTTGTGTCGAAATAATCAGATTTCAAGAGCGGGGTGATTAAGTATGGGTTTACGCCGCTTCTACAGATAATCCCTCAATATCCGGGTGGGGAGACATCAGAAATGGGCTTCACACATTGTACCCATGTGGGGAATGGAACCCGGGCATTCGCCGTGACGAACAAACGCTTTCACCATTAGCCTACCTCCCCTCCCCTGAAGCCATATACCCCCATGGGAAATCAACCTGTTTTTTTCAGCCTGATCGGCCAAGGAATTACATGATATACATGTGAGCATTTGCTCAAAAGCTCTCCTAGTTTAATTGGGCTTAAGACGAACCCCGTCGGCTTCCAAAGATTTAAAAAAATAGTTTTATTTCTCTCGATCTTTAGAACAGTAGATGCTACTATTAGGGACGTGCCATTTGAATCGTGACCAAACAAGTAGCGGATGGGTCCAGGGCCCCGTTCCACAACGCTATCTTAGCGCTAAGGTGGTCCTTACTCCCATACTTTAATGTAGGCTTACGATAGTCGTAGTGCTAAGATCGCTTTGTGCAACGGAGCCCTTGATCCTGGACCCATTCGCTAATCGTTTGGTCTCGTAGCTAGGGTCCGTTCCACAAAGCGATCGTAACGCTACGACTGTCGTAAGTCAATGTTAAAGTATGGGAGTTACGATCACCTCAGCGCTAAAATCGCTTTGTGAAACCGTTCCCTGATCCACAAGGCGTTCGCAGCCTTACGACCTGTCCTAACCTCTCATACTAGTTCTTATAGGCTTACGAATATCGTAGCACTAAGTATGCCCTGATATCGTTGTACAAAACAACCTTAGCGCTACGACTGTCACACGTCTCTGTTAACCCTCTGGATGCCGAGGTGTTATTTCTGACGCACATTTTGGTTTGGCGAGAATTGCGCTCACGCGGCACTGGATCTACCTCCGGCTATAAAAATACGCAGAATGTAGAATATTAAATTTCCTATCTGATGGTGTAACCTGGGCGGTCGGGTAGCCTAGTGGTTAAAGCGTTCGCTCGTCACGCCGAAGACCCGGGTTCGATTCCCGACATGGGTACAATGAGTGAAGCCCATTTCTGGTGTCCCCCCACCGTGATATTGCTGGAATATTGCTAAAAGCGGCGTAAAACCATACTCACTCATTCACTCACTCACTGATGGTGTAAATGTATCTGCAAATATTAAACCAGTTATGGAATGATCATTGGTGATTTGATAAAAGACAAGACACCCGTGATCACTAATATGCTATTTTTGAAATTCATATCTCCGAGTAAATATCCAAAACTTTTATTTCAAAGCATGCTATAAATAACGCCGTGAATGATCATTTAGTAATGGCGATGTATCAATTTTCAGAGGTCATTTTCAGTAATTTTGCTTTGCCTAAAATGACAGTGTCAAATAACAGAGAATTTCACACAGGATTCAAAACTGTGAAATGTATTTGTGTGCGTGAAGTATGTTAAAGTTTATTCGACTTCAAAGTGAGGGTCGAAGAGGAGGGACAAATATGTCCCTCTGGCATCCAGGGGGTTAAGGTATGGGAGTTACGGTCACGATAGCACTAAGATTGCTTTGTACACCGGCACCCAGTATATAATATAATAAACTGGCCATATAATTATGGATTATCGATGGTGGAAAACAGTCGGGCTCACAACAATAAGATCTCCGATGGGGAATAAACACAAACTGATGAAATCACGATCAAACCAATCCTACTATTTACACACGTAGTCTAATGGACCCGCTAATGGGGAAGCCGGATGTAGAGAGGAAAATTACGTAATTTGAGAGCCACCCAGAGACAGATAAAATAGTGTCCTGTGGCAATATCATTAGGAACAGGTTGTATTCTCAATTCTGTCATGACTGAATAAAATACGAACTCTTTGGTGTCAGCAAATGTATTGAGTGGAACGGCATGGATTGAGTCCAGTGTTTTGAGTGGGCTGTCGGTCTGGATCACGACACCGACCCCGGCAACAGCCTGTCAACAAAATATTGAGCTGTATATGCTCAAGCAGTCTGTTTACTCAGTAATACTTCACTGGAACATAACACATGGTGGGCGACCCTTAGTAAACTAAGCAAACCTTGCAAAGCTTTCGTTCTATGCGTGTCATATTGCTCATTGTGACGCAAAAGCTGTGATGACACAATCGTACATTGTAAAGTGCCATATAGCCAAAAACTTTAAAATACTTTTTCTTTAGATTTCTGTCTTGTTTTCTGCACGAAAGTGCCACACATCCTTTGAATAGTGTAGCAACCGCAACTTTGCATTTTGTAACCTATAATTGTAGATAAAAAAATACATATGCCTACCAACAATGACTGAAAAAGTACTATTCTATGAATATTAGCTGCCGTGGTGATGCGGCCGTCAAATCGACTGTTTCAATTAGAGGGGATTTATTGTGATTTGACAACCTCTGATTGACCAATTTCCAAATTCATGGTAGAATTAGCAATATCACTGGGTCTGGCGAAGCTTCTTACGATCGGCAAAGCTTTGCTTGGGACCAGTTATGAATAGGAATCATCACGCGAGTCAGTGAATATGAAGGCCTCGCAAACTGATACTCTTGGTCGGGTGTTCTCACTGTGTCGGTGTCGACCTACAACTTCGACTCGGGCCTGGTTTTACAGACTTTGAGAAAGAAGCACTGAAGTCTGTCAAACATGTGTTTGCCTGTGAACTGAAAGGTTTGTTTCATTTCCGACAGGCAGTTTGGCGCAATGCTCAGAAGTATGGTCTGCAAACTGCCTTTGCAAACAATCCCGACGTTAACCTTTTCGTGAGACGAGCATCAGCCCTCCCTCTCTCTCTTCAGACCTGGTGATATAGATGACTATTGGTTTCATGCCCTAGAATCAGCTAACACCGAAGATCCTACCACCCTGAAATTTGCTGATTACGTGACTGAACAGTGGGTCGAGGGAGAGGAGAAATATTTGGAACCATTTCGACACCTTGGGTCCCAGAACCACTAACCATGTAGAGAGGTGGCACTCCAGAATCAGCAAAATGACAACCAACCATCCCAACATTTACCGAGTTATCAGTTTGATTCAATCTGAACAAACGATGACGGGAGTTAGATAACATAATTGGAATCGGGTGGTTGTAAACGGACAAAAGGAAGCAGTACTGCCAACTGGAACATGAACTCGATCGTCTGAAATTGTGCCTGGTTTCTGGTACAAAATCTGTAACAGTACGGAGATTCCGCTTGCCATCTTGTTGGGTTGTAAATTATTGTATGTCTGAAATCAATAAATTTAAGAAATTCATAAATTGTGTTTAGTGCTCCTTTTTCCATTGAACCAGAACTTGCCGGCACGATTATACCAATTTTAATCCTTCTATTGTTAAAGGGTAGATTAGCTAAATTACCCTAAACGATAGCTGCCGGTACAGTGAGAACACCCCAATCAGACTTGAGTCTGAGTAAGTAATAATGGTTTAATTCTGCTTTTGGCATCATTTAAGCAGTATCACAGTGGGGGACACCAGAAATGGGCTTCACACATTGTACCCACATTGCGGGGCATCAATCCAGGGCATTCGGTGTGACGAGAAACACCCCCTCCCCCTGAGTTATCAATGAGGTCACGGCCATTACAGTAGCCTGCCGACACCTTCCGTTTTTATCCTTCCCAAAATATCGAAAAGTACGGTGGCCCATAAGGGACATGGAGTCTGTTTATCCATATTTTGATATTTCACATACTGTTATCGTAACCCTTTGCAAATTAACACGATTTGCCATACAAATATGTGATAAATCATGTATAAAAACCACTGAAAACATTGAATATGTACTTTCAAGTAGCTATTGAGTCGCTGAAATGTGAAGCGAAAATGTCAAAAACTAAAATGGAAATGTCAAAAACAAAAGCGAAAATGTCAAAAACTAAAATGAAAATACAGAAAACTATTTCCACCGCGGTAGAAATAGTTTTCACCGCGGTGGAAATATTATCACCGCGGTGGAAATTGTTTTCTGTATTTTCATTTTAGTTTTTGTCATTTTCGCTTTTGTTTTTGACATTTTCATTTTAGTTTTTGACATTTTCGTTTTTGTTTTTTGACATTTTCATTTTAGTTTTTGACATTTTCGTTTCACATTTTCAGCGATTCAATATCTTCTTTGCACATGATTTATCACATATTTGTAAGACAAAACGTGTTAATTTGCTAAAGGTAACGATAAAAGTAAGTGAAATATTAAAATATGGAAAAACAGACTCCATGTCCCTTATGGGCCACCGTAGAAAAGGTATGTTGTTTCACACTTCTTCAGCATGGATTCGGATAGAAATATATTGTAAGCTATCGACTCCACAGTTATGTGGATCGCTGTCGCGATTAAGAACATTTTTGACGTAAAATCCTTGAATCACTTACAAAATGAAATGTCAATGTTTTAACGTAAAGCGGACTAATTGTTTGGCAAAATATCTATGGAAAAGTATGGCGCCATCTTGGATGAAGATAAAATAAACTTACGACAGGTATAGGGCTATCTTAGATTTACGACAAACTTAAGATATCTTAGGGCTACGATAGTTTCGAAAATAGGCCACGATAGCCTACGATTTCCTTACGATAACTTTACGATAATCTTAGGGCTAAGATCGTATTGAAAATCTAGGCCCAGTATATTTGATTAGCCATATAAAGTCTATTAGAACGCGTTGTGTTCAAGCACTTGCACAATTATTTTCATGTGAATTCAGTGTTGTAGAAATACCAATCCGGATTCCATGCCGGTCACTCGACCGTCCGCCATTCATTGGAATTATGTAATCAACTGTGCAAGGCAGTCGATAACAAAGAGTTCTATGGAATGGTATTCTGTGATACTTCAAAAGCGATTGATAGAGTATCGCACAGTGGGCTACATACAAATTTAAAGGTTATGGTGTGAACGAGGAATTACTAGAGTGGCTGGCAGATTACCTAAGAGCTCGCAAACAATATGTTTCTTTCAAAGGAACCTTGTCTAACACAGAGGAGCTACAGCGGGTGTGCCACAGGGATCGGTACTGGGCCCTTTCCTGTTCCTTGTGTACATCAGTGATAGAACTGATAAACTGAACTGTTTAACCAGATTGTTTGGCGAGGATACATCCCTGGGCCTATCATCTAATAACATTGAATGTTTAGAATCTACTATGAATAGTTATTAAATATTAACGAATCGACTCCTGAGAGATTAATTATATTATTCCCAGCCAAAGAAAATCGATTCTTGTCTCCACAAAATACCGCATCAAACTCTGAAATTAGTTTTGGAGAATGAAAACATTTAAATGGTAAAACACTCAAACACCTAAGTGTTATATTGTCCTTATCAGGCACGTGGGCATGTCATGTTGATTCAATCATTAAAACCTCATCAAAGTTGTTTCATTCGATGAGAAAACATAAGTTACTGCTCACTCTGTTGGGACAATCATTACATTCAACCTTAGAACCGCTCTTAATTTAACAATGCCTTTATTACGCACAAATATTTCTGAATCCACGTTTATGCCAATCTTATTAAAATCAGATTTTAGTTCTCGCTACCGCTAAATAAAGATCTTTATTTGGCGGTAGCATTGAAACCTCCTCTCAATTTTAGTTCGATTTGAGAACAGATAAATCTACAGTTTCACCATATCATAGTCTCATATGGTCTCATATGGTCTCTCTAGGGGCGGTCGGGTAGCCTAGTGGTTAAAGCGTTCGCTCGTCACGCCGAAGACCCGGGTTCGAATCCCGACATGGGTACAATGTGTGAAGCCCATTTCCGGTGTCCCCCGCCGTGATATTGCTGGAATATTGCTAAAAGCGGCGTAAAACCATACCCACTCACTCTGTCACTCACTGATATGGTCTCATATGGTCTAAACAAATTAGCATCATCAATTTAATATTAAGATACGGTGATGGTGAATGGAAAAGGGTTTAAACAAGGGAGTGAGTGAGTATGGTTTTACGCCGCTTTTAGCAATATTCCAGCAATATCACGGTGGGGAACACCAGAAATGGGCTTCACACATGGTTCGATTCCCCACATGGGTACCATGTGTGAAGCCCATTGCTTGAACATTGCTATAAGCGGCGTTAAACCATACTCATTCACTCACTCACTCACCATTTCTCTTCTGTCATTTAATGAATTAAATTGTAAATATGCATACATGCAAATCTCTGCGAGAGGGCAGACTCTTTGTTTGTTTGTTTGTTTGTTTGCTTTTTTAACGCTGCACTTCCTACTATTCCAGTGATATGCTGCTGTCTGTAAATAATCGACCAGTGTTTGATATTGTGAGCAACGATCCACGAGACAGTTTCAACCAAGTCATCGATCCTCACCGCCGATCCAATGTGTCACCTTTAGTGATAAGCATAGGTTGCAAGGGGCGTATTCTAACCCGGAATGACCAAGGGTTACATTTAGATTGATAAGTAGCGGCCTGCTAGACACATATCTACAGACATACCCTATGGTGGTGAGTAACCTTTCAAGCTCTTAAACATCTCATGTCAGATTGCCTGCACCATTTCCGCAAAGTTTGTTTCTTTGTTGTTTTAACGCCGCACTCAGCAATATTCCAGTTATACGGCGGTCTGTAAATATTCGAGTCTGGACCAGACAATCCAGTGATTGTCATTGTCAGCATCGATCTAAGCAATTGGGATTCGATGACATGAAAGAACCACGTCAGCATGACCACTCGATCCCGTTAGACGCCTCTTACGACAAGCATGGATTGGTGGAGACCAATTCTAACCCGGATCGTCAATGGTTTGGCAATACAATGAGACATGAAAATGAAATAACATTGGGCAATTTTGAATACAAAACCGATTAAAATGACACAACTAAATGCCATGCACATTTTTATGCCGTGAGCGAAAAATGAACAGATTCGAATATTTACACAGTTTACCAAATATCCTATAAAAAAACATGTACAAGAAACAAATGAACAGCAGAATAACAATTCTATAAATACTTACCTTGATTGGACTTCAGGACAAGTCGATTCCTAATCCCTGACCAAGTCCTTCCTGAAGATGTCAATAGATATACATGTTTCAGCAATGTCACTGAATTACCTCGATTCAGAGAATGTCCCTTATATGCCTAAAGTGAGGCTAAGGGGACTATGTTGTATATGACGTTAACCAGAATATCACAAGAACGTTCCCCGTCAAACCTCTCGGCGTCATTGTGCGCCGGAGCTGGCGTCGTCTATTTATTCTATGGTAGGAGTACTGTCATTATCGATGTAAGTGATTTTTTCTGAAAAGAGAAAATAACCAAATAGATTGGCTAATTAGCTCGGAAGATCTGATATTCCGACGTCATAACTAATGACAGATTGTTCCACAAATGTGGTATTTATGTTGTATTTGTAACCGTACTTATTAAGTACAGATGTGACAGAAAGAATTACGTCATCGTCATCTAAAACAAGGTGTATGATTACAGCGTGTGTGCGTCTTTCAGTGAGGCATGGTTATAGTGTGTGTGTGTGTGTGTGTGTGTGTGTGTGTGTGTCTGAAATATGGCATTATAAAGGACAGACAAATTAATTATTCTATGATTTTTTATTAAATTTATTGAAAACAGAATATTTTTATGGCCACTGCTACAAGACGCACAATTTCCTTTCATGGGGCAGGTGTGAGAGTTTGACAAGCACCACTGATAAGGATTATAATGAAACGTTGTCCTACTGGGCGAGAGTGGTAGACAAGCACCACTGAAATGACTGAAATGACTAACACGAAGTCGACATCAGCCAATTAGAAAGCAGCTTTCTCGAACTTTACGGCACCGGTTTCAACCTGGCGACTTCCATTTCAGACTACGCTTGAAAAATATGTTGACTAAGTTCTCGATTAAAATTTTGAAACCTGAACAAACGATAATTCCGGAATGTCTATCTTATGGTTGAGATTGTATGGCAGTGCTTCCCACGTACCGCGCATCGCCTCTTCCGTTCAATGTTATCCCCTGGAAGCGAGAGATAGATGATGATTTTGACGGAATCAGTCGTCCGGGCCGTAACTGTTGTTCGGAATACCCCATGTTAACGTTTTCGTGGTTGCATTCATTAGAAAACACATTCCGACTGTCACCTTCACGATCTGGTAAGCGACGCTTTGATTGGTCGGATGAAAGGTCGTTCTGACATGACCCGTAATGGGATGTCCTCAGATCTTTGTTTAGTGATAGCGAGAACTAAGATGATTTTAATGAGATTCGCCACCAACATTTTCAAATAAGATATATCCAATTTATATACAAGATTTTTTGTGTAGTTAGGTTCAATGAACTATAACTACCTGTGCGTTTCCTTTTTTGAAGAGTAATTGGCGAGGTGAAAGAGGGTTTAACGTTGGGTGTGGCTGCTTGAACCAGTCCGAGAGAGACGGTGCAATGCTATGCCACCTTACTTGTTGTCCTTATAACGTGGCAGTTATTTGCTCCATCAACTTTCTTTCCAAATAACATATTAATATTTTATAGATCTAGGCATATAGGTCTCAGATGAGTGAGAGTGAATATTGCTTAACGCCTCATCAGCAATTTTGCAGCTATTCGCGGCGAAGGTCTCAGATGAAAGTGGCATACTAAACAATAGGGCTTAATGAAGGGGAAAGAGGCTCCAAGTGACCTCGTGAACATCCAGGAACCAATGCTTCTCGTAAGAGGCGACAAACGGGATCGTGTGGTCAGGCTCGCTGACTTGGTTTATGCATGTCGTCGTATCCCAATTGCGTAGGTCAATGCTCATGATGTCAATCACTTGATTGTCTGCTCTAGATGATTACATAGCTATTAGTCTGAACTAGAGATACAAAGATTAATAGTTTTGAAAAACGTCATTATCAAAACTACTAAGCAGCCATGATTATTTAGGATGTTTAAAATGTCACACTGTCCAATTGAATTGAACAGTTACCATGCTACCATTAATTCATGTTACAGCAGTTGTTTTTTCAAACGAGTAAATGAAAGTGTAAGTACGAGGAAAAGAGAACATTTTGCGATGGATGAAGGACATTGCCGCGACACCTTCAATGAGGCGAGGATTAACTTGTGGATTTCAACTTCTTACTTCAGTGTAAAGTTTCTGTACAGATACTCACACAATGACGTTCTCTTGAAGATATGTGTTGTCTTCATTGGTACGCCTCCAAACTGGCACTTAAAGATAAGGGGGTCCCGAGTGGCCGAAACTCATCCAGATTCGCCCTAATGATGTTTCTAGGTTTGTGAGCTACATACTCCTGCTTGTGGGTTTCGCCAAAGTGGTAAACGTCCTGCATCTCTTCGGGCTTTCCTCCCACATCAAGCTAATTCTTGTAACGGAAATACTGTTCAAAGGAACGTTAAAACTAACTCACGCCATTCGCGCACTCACCCACTCAAAGGAAGTAGTACTCCTTACATTGTGCTGTCCGTCTCCTACGCCTGGAAGTCGAGCGCTATGTGTGAGACTATCTCTGTAATACGGTAGTCTTTAACCACTTCAATGATCTGCTCGTAAAACATGAGTATCAGGCAATCAAATGGCATGGTTTTGACTTCAATCAACTCTGCGTTGACTGCCAGGCGTTATGCTTTTAGTGTCAGTCCTTCTTCATGTAGGTGTAGTTCTAGTATTACCCAAACTGTTGCGTGGTTTCTCAGAGGAGACAAATAATTTGATTTTATGGATAGGAAAATATGTAATTTGATTGGTTACGGAGTGTCAGCGTGGTTGTGTTCTAATTCACTATGTTCAACCGAACATAAAACATTTACTATGACAACATACTCCACTCATGGGTAATGCCTACCGCTGCTCGAATTAAAAGAACGGGTCCACGCAGCAGATTTATTTCAACTTATTTACAATCCCAACATTGATGACACACTCAACAGTTCAGAAACATTGTCTTTGATATAGCCGTCTTTGGCCTTATCTGACGCCCAGCGTCCGTGTCTCTTCAACAGTCTGTCTGTTACTCCGGCGTTAGCTGCAGCAGTCGCTCCGACTGACCGAAAACTGTGAAGACCCACTTTTTTTACATCTTCACCAATTAGTTTGAATTTCTCAATAAAGATTCCCTCGCTCTGGTATATGATAAAGGTTTCTGACCTTTAAGTACATACTTTTGTACAGATTTACAGAAGGAAAGTTGACGAAAAATATATTCATTAGAAGTTTCAGCAACATTTCCAGCAATCAGGTACCTGTTTAGCATATTTACTGGACATAGATCTGAGCCTGTAGCAGCGATCAAAACATGACGCCCATCCCTATAAACGTCAGTTTTACTGTTCTCAACAAAAATACTCATGAAGCCATCCTTGAATTTAATGTTTGACCGTCTGATATTCACTACTTCAGAAAATCTGAAAAACCCAGCAAAAGATAAAAGTGACATTGTTAAAAACCTTAAATCAAGTAGAGAGGGAGTTTTCCCAGATATAACAACCAATTTCTTTAACGTGTCACAAGTAACAGGTTCTTTTTTCTTGACTGGAGTACTACAAGTTCTTAATGCCGCTTCTCTGATGTTCACAATCAAATCATGTTTACAAGGATCTGGCAGACATGCAAGCTTGTGCGCCCAACTAATACCGTAAATAGCTTCCATGACAGATGGAGCTTTCTTACCTCCCTGAACAAGTGATGTAAGATACAAAGCAACATGAAATGGATGAGCAGGCAAACATGTAATCTTAAATTTTGAACTCCATTTTTTCCAACTATTATTAGATCTTTCATACTTATAGACTGTCGCTGGGGCCTTAGACTTGAGAACTAAATCTGGCATATGTCCTGCTAGATCAATAAGGTCTGTATGAACTAAATTGTTCTTCAGCTTCCAGATACCGGTGGAGAACATGTCTGAAACAATAACTTTGATCTCATGGAATAATCCTAACTGCTAATGCGTAGCCATCGAATTTGTCAAACAAGGATTTCTTGCTGCCGCCTGAAAATGCAATTCTTCCATTTAATTGCAAACTATCCGCGATATAATGTTTGAACTTTCCGTCATCAAAAAGTGAAGTCCAGAACACAGCTGATTGCCACCTAGGCACTACTAAAGTTATGCTAGCTTTACTTTGAAGAGCATATCTAATAGCCTTTGTTACCAAATGCACAGGGGGGGCAACCCAGTTATCATATTGCCATGACTGTGTAAAAGCATCTACTGCTTCTGTGCCAGGGCACCAAGATCTGGAATTGAATCTAAAACAACTTAGCATTATAATGACTAGCAAATCTATCAACAGTTTGTGGACCCCACTTCTGGTTTAGCAACTTGAAGACAGCATCAGTAACAATCCAGTCGTCAGCATCTTCAAATTTACTTAACGCATCTGCTCTGTCGTTCTCTGAACGTGGAATCCAGCTAAACTTTATCCTGATGTTATACATCCTAACCACGGTGAACACGGACATAGCAAGCTCCTGTAAGGATTAATTGAAACTACCAAAAGAAACAATTTGACAGCAAGCCTTGCTATCCACTTAACAGTCTGATTAGACAGAACCTCTCTGAAAACGTTCAAAGATAATTCAACAGCCTTCAATTCCCGCCAAGTTGAACTCTTGCCCACTTGATCCTCGTCCCATAAACACAGAAATACCCGGTCAGAATTCTGTATATAAGCAGCACAGCCCTTGGAACTAGCATCTGCGAAAACGGTCAAAACTGAGACAAAAGTTTCATAAAATCTTCTGCTATTAAAAGTGTAAACATTATCTCTCCGGAATATAAGTTCAAAAACACACAGGGGGTCAACTAGACTTTGCTTTCTATCCCAACTTGAAGCTCTTTGTATTACTGAATACATGCGTCTAGTCAAAAGTCTGCAGACATCCCCATAAACTGGTGAAAGAGATAAATTGTCCTGTTAAACTAGCCAGGTTACGTGCTGTGAATTGCGGTAAACCTGCCAAGAATCCTGCGCATGTGTTTCTCACATTATCTAATTTCCTAGAAGGAATAGATATCACACCTATGTCAAGATTCCAATTCAGCCCGAGCCATTCAAGGTGTCTTGTGGGTTCCCAAACTGACTTCTGATCGTTACAAACAAAGCCTGCTCTGCACAAAGAAGATTTAACAAAACCAGATCGCTCCTTGCCTAAGGCTTCCAAAGCAAACCCAAATCCATCATCTAAGTAAACTACAACATCTACAGAATGTTTTCTCCAGTATCTAACTAATGGCCTAAAACACTTAGTAAATATATAAGTGGGCCGAGGTTAGACCAAAAGGTAAAACTGTGAAACAATAAAAACGCTGTACACCTTTAACTGACCAAGAAAAGTCTAAAAACATGTGTTGACTAGGGTGAATATCTATGTGGTGATACCCAGACTTAAGATCAAACTTGTACATGTATCCACAAGGTCTAACGAAATCCAAAGCAATCTTGTAATCCTCAAAGACTATCTTTTCTTTCCAAACATATTTGTTAACTTCTCTTAGGTCTTTTACTTCTCTTAGGTCTAAAATCAACCTTTTCTTACCAGAGCTATTAATAGAAACTGATAGGGGATTTACAACCTGAGGTAAGTCTACGACTTCAACAATACAGTTGTTTAACAGGAGATCCTGCATAGCCTCAGAGACAAAGTCGCTATGTTTTACAGCAGAAGCGTTGTTCTTACTAAAAGACAAGGGAGGCGACTCCACAAAGGGGATGATGTAACCTTCCGTAATAGTTCTAATGATGAATTCTAGAGCTTCTATATCCTTCCAAAATGAGATGTGCCTCTTAAGATTTTCCTTAATGTTATGCTTACTCGCTGACGTGTCTGTTCTGTCAAGATAACTAGGTACAGGTACAAAATCAGTACTAATACCTCTGGTTTCAGGTTTGACTTTGTCTACGGGTGAAACATCAAGCTGTGACCTACTACAAGGCTGTTCTGTTGAACGGGAGACCTGTGGCAAATCCATGTTAGTTTTTCTTTTAATACTTCTGCTTGAGTTCTGATCCCCTGAAACATATGTAATACAATCTCAATCAAGATAGTAACGCATTAGCCACTCAAATATATATGTCATATCTCAAAAGTGGTTTTGATTTACCTGAATAATCACTGCTTTTTTCAGGCCTCTGTAGGCTGAAGTCCTTGTGGTGGGTTGAGATTACTTGACAGCGATGACCTCTGGGCGGCTGCAAGGGGACATGTGGCTCTCCAGTGCCCAAAGGCTCCGCAAAAGTAGCATTGTTGGTTTGGAAGTGCTGTTTTCCTGGGTTGAAATCGAAAGGGCTGGTTCTGCTGAACCTGAGGGGCCTGTTTGGGTAAATCGCTGTTAGGATTGGGGAAAGTTGCAGAAGGATGAGGACTATAACTTCTACCACGGGAATTGAAAGAAGTAGGGCGCTTTCTGCGCTGTGCCTTACTTTCTGCTCTCTCGAAACGTCTCTCTTCATCCGAGTTTGAAGCCAACTCATCCCCTTCCAACTCCAAGACTACTGCCCAACGGACTGGAGATCTGTCTGCAAGTCTTATGTGCTTGATTCTTTTACTGATGTTAGAGCTAATTTCTCTCAAGACATGCACACAATCGACCGTGTTATCCCGATTGATGAAACGAATAGCAGAGTCAACCTGATCCAAAATACCAATGTTGAACTTATATTGTAACTGATTCCCTTTGAATCTAACCTGTGGAGAGTCTTTTCTAGCTCTCTTGATAACAGAGAACGACCTATGCTCAGTTTCATCAATAATTTCACTTTTGAAAGTTTTCAACTTTCAGTCCATATATTGCTTAAAAAGTTGAAACGTTTCGTACCCTTCAACAGAATCCTGTGCTTTGTTAGGTTGACCAGGAATGTGTAGTTCTTCAACGGAGTCAAGATTTTCCTGCTGTGGTGAATCCATTCCGAACAAAGAAAGACAACAGCTCAACAGTTCATTTCCTGCGACCACACAAAGTCGACATAACTGGAATATTATTTAAAGCGGCGTAAAACAAAATTGACTCACACATATCGAACCATTTGAAACCGAAACCGTTTATGTAACCACGTTCTGTCATGTCGGTTTAGACAGCGTGCCCGACTTCTCATAGTTTGTCGGTTTCAAAAGACGTAACAGAGAGAAACAATTTATGTGCTTGGATGTTATACAGTTAAAAACGTGTGGCGAAAGGTTACACCATTAATCAGTTTCAAAAACAGCATCATCGGTCCACGTAGTTGGATTTCTTTGACTTCAGATTCTGCAGAAATATGTTCATAATGTCGGGATGCTGATATATTTGGAGCCTTCTCCTAAGTTTAGGATATTTATGATGACTATGTTTATTGCTGATGAAGTAGCAGTGCTCAAAATTGGATATGTGAGAGAGTGAGCTGTGTTAAATGCCGCTTTTAACAGTATCCCAGTTACATCTCGGCGTGTCAGCTTAATGTTGGAGGAAAGCCCGAAGTGATGCAGGTCTAAAACGTTTACCACATCAGTGAAACCCACGAGCACGGGTATGACGCTGACAAACCTAGAAACATGACGAACCGGAATTCGAACCCACAATCATAGGTTTCTGGCGTGCCCAAGGGACGCAACTCTGCACAGCGAATCGCGGCGCCTGATAGTCGACTGGGCCACCCGTGATTGAATATGTGACAGTGAAGCTAAATGCTAAACGGTGATCCCCTTGCTTCCGTGTGTGAATATCCATAAATAATATTCCAGTTATGTCGACTGTGTGTCGTCGCAGGAAAAGAACACACACACACAAACAACTGTTGTATATATGCTTATAACGAACTACGCTTATAACGAACAAAAATTAGTGTTCCCTTTGAGTTCGTTATAACCGTAATTTACTTTTTTTGTTTTACTTTAGGTCTGTCCATTCCCTACGCTATATTGTGTTTTGTTTTCCTTGCAAATCCCCAGTAAGTCCCCTCCCCTCTTTCGGCATATTTCAGACACTGATTTTTGGCTCATCGTTCATGTTCGTCTTGGCAGATCTTTTGGTCCATATTTCAAATATAATTGTTAGCAATCTTCAATCGCACATGGCGTTTTATTTATAGTTCGACCCTGTTTGGGATCGGGTGGTCAGGCTTCCTGACTTGTAGCATGTCATCGTATTCCAGTTGCGTGGGTCGACGATCATGACAAAACAAAGCAGAAAGTGATTGTTGTTCTTCTGTAAAGCGGTCAATTCCATCAAAAATAGAATGTAGGATTGAACGATTTTCTACTGCACTACACAACTGTTTCATTGAATGTTTTTTCCTACTTACAATTGCATTTCAGTTTAACTTATGGAGCTTGTTGAAAGTTATGATCAAATCGTTATAAGGCTTCTTTTCTTTTCTTTTTTATTGGGTATCAATCAGTGGATTGTCTCATCCAGACTCGATTATTTACAGATCGCCGTCATATAGCTGGAATATTGCCGAGTATGGCGTAAAACAACAAACATACTTTCGATTTTCTGTCATCTAACTAAATGTTCCACGCTGTATTCACAGCCTATGTTTTCACTATACTCTCTTCCCTCCTTAAAGCTAATGCTGAGTAGACGACAAAACCATTGCTATAACGGCATCTGGCCACTTCGCAGACCTCTGTTCATGAAAGATAAAATATATGGATATTATGAAACAATGTTCTATCTGCCCCTTTAAGGCTGTGCTGCTGTCTCCTAATCTTACTGAATATCCCTGAATACGTCTAACTTACTGGGCGACAGTTGTGACGCAGGCTATACATGATATATTGGGAAAGGTCTCTTCCACACTTTGTAATTCAGAAACTACGTTTTATGTTCCATCGTTTCTCACGTAAGAATGAATGCAACTCATTAAAATAATACAGGTATTGTATCCAAGTGAACATCTTATTTTAAAGAGATTTCCATTAATATATACTACTCAAAAGAAGTTAAGGATCACCTGATTCTTTCATATTAAAATAGTTAATCTCTCATGCCATGCCAGATTAACTTTACCAATATGAAAGAATCGGGTGATCCTTAACCTCTTTTGAGAAGTATAGTTCCCTTCACATGAGTAATTAAAACTGTGCTTATCATTGAAACTGTGGATCATAAAAGCTATATCATGGCAGCCTGCATGTTTGGATCATGAAAGCTATATCATGGCAGCCTGCATGTTTGGATCATGAAAGCTATATCATGGCAGCCTGCATGTTTGGATCCTGAAAGCTATATCATGGCAGCCTGCATGTTTGGATCATGAAAGCTATATCATGACAGCCTGCATGTTTGGATCCTGAAAGCTATATCATGGCAGCCTGCATGTTTGGATCGTGAAAGCTATATCATGACAGCCTGCATGTTTGGATCATGAAAGCTATATCATGGCAGCCTGCATGTTTGGATCCTGAAAGCTATATCATGGCAGCCTGCATGTTTGGATCATGAAAGCTATATCATGGCAGCCTGCATGTTTGGATCATGAAAGCTATATCATGGCAGCCTGCATGTTTGGATCATAAAAGCTATATCATGGCAGCCTGCATGTTTGGATTAAAAATGCTCTATCATGGCAGCTTGCATGTTTGGATCATGAAAGCTATATCATGGCAGCCTCCATGTTTGGATCATGAAAGTATTAAGTGAGTGAGTGAGTGAGTGAGTGAGTTGGGTTTAACCCTGCTTTTAACATTATTACAGTTATATTGCGGCATGTCAGCTTAATGTTGAAGGAAAGCCAGAAGTGATGCAGGTCTCAGACGTTTACCAATTTGGTGAAACCCATGAGCACGGGTATGGTGCTGACAAACCTAGAAAAATAATCGGGGCGAACCGGGATTCAAAACCTGAATCACAGGTTTCTGGCGTGTCCAGGGTACGCAACTCTGCACAGCGAATTGCGGCGCCTTAGACGACTGGGACACCCATGCCCCCCATCCTGTGAGGATTCTGGATTAGAACTGGTCCGAACATCCGACAGGTCGCTTTCATATAGCTGAAATATTGCCAAGTGCGACATTAAACATGCACGTTGCTATATTTCTATGTGTTCCCTATTTCTTTAATCAGTACTACATCCATGTAGAACTTTGGCCCATGGCCAAGTCATGAGGATGTGTAACATACTCAATCATCCAAAACTGGCTCTCACAGGAGCTATCGTTGGGTGAGATCAAGTGGCTACAATGAAATTGCTAAACAGTGCTTTGCAGACACTATGATGTCATCGATTACTATCAAATGAAATAACTAATCTCTCTGCCACTGAAGCTGGATAGCCGTACTTTTTATTCCAAACACTGTTATTATTTCTACAAACTGAAAATGTAGGGAGAATGATATTGGATGATAAACAGAATCTCACCCTCGTGTCTTTTTATATCAAATATATCAACACACGTATAAACAAGTTAAAAATTCATCAGCAAGCATGGAGCTTTAAACTTTTATCAACTTGTGTTGATATATTTGAAATCAAAAGACATGAGGGTGAAATTCTCTTTTACCTTGTATAGGTGTGAGTAAGTGAGTAGGGTTTTAACCACTTTTAGCAATGTTCCAGCCATATCATGGCAGCGAGATCAGAAACAGGTTCCACACATTGCACCCATGTTGGGAACCAAACCCTGTCTTCAGTTAACTAGTGAACCCTTTAACCACTAGGCTACCCCACCACCCTCCAGGGTAGGTAATCATTACCAAAGTAAACTTTCCCTAGACAAGTGAGGATGAAAACTGCTACAATTTCTTAACAGAGTACAGTTAGTACACTAAGAATGGGCTTCCCAAAATGTGGAGAATCAAACCCGTATTTGTGTTAGGGCACCAACCATGGTGCCACCTTTTCTGAGTATGGGAAAGTGGTAACTGAAAGCACCTGTCACACAAAGATACTGTATGACATGAAACAATGAACTGTACCTCAATACTATAAATTTAAAAGCACCCTGTACAGGATATATTTTTTATTCGAACATGACTGTGTGAAATCTTCAAAATATCAAACAACAAATACCATGAATTTCTGAAACAGCTTCTTTGCTCTCTGCTACTATCCTGATTCTGTGAGTGAGTTGGGCTTAACGCTGCTTTTAACACTGTGTCAGGGCATGTCAACTTAATGTGGGGCGAGGAAAACCAAAAGTGATAAAAGGTCTAAAATCTTTACCACTTTAGTGGAACCCAAATGCATAGGTATGGCGCTGCCAAACCAAGAAACCAAGTCAAAGCAAATAGGGGTTTTCGAAACCCACAATCATAGGTTTCTAGCATACCTAAGGGATGCAACTCTGCACAGCCACGTGGTGCACCCACAACACTAACTGATATTATGTCATTATACATGTAACTATATATTCTTTCCAATAATAACAGTATTACAGTGTAAAAACATGTGAAATGACTATTTCAATAAAAAACAACTATAACGTAAAATCAAATTAACAAAATACAAACTTCAATAAACAATTACGGTATATCTGATATCAATATTATCGTATAAGACCCTGAATGTACAATAGCGACCCTAATGACAAACATCCACCCGAAAACTTGAGTTAAATCATATACCGTATTCATCGTATTAAGCGCCCTGCTTCAATGCAAGCCCCTGGCAAACTTCTCGACCAATCTGTAAGTATTCCGTGCAGAACTAAATTTGACATGACAATACATATTTTCTTTTTACAGTAAACACAGCAGCGTAGGAAGGATATATAACTATATTAAATTATCAAAAAAGGTTTAGTTTCACAGACATTGGAACTAATACTTTTCTCAGCCTCACGATCTGACAACAAATTTGGCCTGTGAATGGTTTTAAAATTAATACGAACCCCTATTTGTCAAATTTTTAATTGCCAAGGCACTTATTACGGCATATATGGTACATGAATAGAACCAAGAACAAGTTCTAGCAAAGTAATTACCCATTCCTCATTAGTAACAGGTACATGTAAAAAAGAAAATAACTAAGATCATATAGCATTTATTAACAACTTAATTGTGATGAAATAAACAAATCTTCTGTGTACACAACAAACCATACTGTCTAAGACCGACAGAGTACAAAGTATCTGGTAGCAGTTCTAATGTTATCATCAATACTCCCCCATTTGTATACACTGCGTTCCTCCATCACCTGTCCATACCGACAGCTGAGTTGCCATGTAGTTGTTATTGATACCAAACAAATCAGGCAATGGCCTGCTTCCAAAAAGAAACCAGTAAAACCACAGAACAAATGACTGATCACATCGCACAATAATAGTCCAATCTTCCCGAGGCAAGGGAGGTAACAGACTATAAAAGTCCAGTTTCCACCCTTGCCAAACCAGACTTGAACTTCCAGACTCGATTGTTGCGCCACCAGTGGCTATTACGAGTTATGTCACTCCTATTGACCAATCAGATTCCACCTCTCATATCACTTGCATTTGCTTCAACCAACATGGCCGCAGCCAGTCAAGACGATTATATCGATAGTTAAGATCTGTTTGTAACAAAATGAGTTTTACTTCGCAAGGTGCATCAAATCACCTGAGCACCATGATTAGGAACATGATTGGATTTGGAAAATATATGTTGATGCCAAGATGGCGGTGCACATGCTCTACAAATCTTGCAATAAACCAAAATATACACGGCGGTTGACAAACCGAATGTCGATTTCCTTACCGGATTTTGTTTGGACTTTAGTTCAGCCCAAAACATAACTCCATAATTCCAGCCTAATACAGCAAGGGTGGCAACTGCACTCCCATACCTCGGGACGATGTAATGTTCATGATATTAATCACTGGATTGTCCGGTCCAGACTCGATTATATAAAGACTGCCGTCATATAGCTGGAATATTGCTGAGTGCGGCATTAAACAAATGTTAAACAACAAACCAACCAACCAGCTTTACAGTCATTACAAATTCATAGATGAATTTAGTGAGTGAGTTAGTGAATGTTGCGTTTTTAACAGTATTACTGTTGTAATACTTTGTGTCAGTCAGACTGATGGGAGGAAAGCCTGGAGTGATGCAGGTCTCAGACGTTTACCACTCCGCTGAAACCCACGCGCATGGGTATGGTGCTGACAAACCTAGAAACATAATCAGGCGAACCGGGATTCAAACCAACAGTCATCGGATTCTGGCACTCCTAAGGGAAGCAACTATGCACAGGGACTGCCCCCTTGTTTTATAGTGATTTATAATTACTGCATATACTGATACATGTAGCAATTCTCTAGCAACCAAAGTTCATTTCAAGGCGTCAATAGCAGTAATCTGAGTGGTTGCTGTAAATAATGGTGAGGTGTGCAATCTACTGATCACTTCACATACAATTTCACTGAACAATATTGAATGAAATTTGAATAAAATCAATAAAATATATTGTAAACAGAAGTCCAGATATATAAATATATAATGGCATTAATTTGTCTACTTTAGTTTAGATTTGTTGACTGGTATTTCTCGTTGATCAGGTGATAATGTTTTTTGAGATGGGGGCAAAACATTGTGTCTGTGTAAAACTTGAGTTCACTAAAAATGGAAGTTAATTTGCGAAGCCTTGTGTTACAGCACTACAACCGAGTTAGCGCTATATTGAAGGGCGCAACAGCGAGGGAACAGTGCAGTTACTGTAGGCAACTAAAGCATGAAAGCAGAATGAGTGAGTGAGTTGCGTTTTACACCACTGTGAGCAATATCCCCAGCAATATCATGGTGAGGGGACACTACAATAGCAGCAAAACCAAACACCGAAGATCTCATTTTCTTGGTGATATCAGGTTTATTGTCGTGTTCCAAGATTATTGTACTTATACAGCGTGTCTCAGTCTGTCTGTCTGTCTGTCTGTGCATGCAGGGACAAGAGTCCCACACCACACCCATTAATTGTGCTTGAATTTCACATCATGATATAAATTCAGAGCTCCAGATAAGCTGCGTCTCTGCGTAAAATACACATCAGAAATGCAGAAATATGCAGTAAAATAAAATCCAAGCGAATCAAATATGCAACGAACATTACAGATATGCTACAAAAATAAAACTTGTGCATATCATCAAAATATTGTGAAGTAACCCCGCATATTCGATTAGCAAATTAGCAACTTATTTTGAAATTATAAACGGACGTTCCGTCAAGCTTGCCAAACTCCACAATGACAGTTACATCATGATCATTTGCCATCACACTTTCTTGTGGAAGTATCGTGGTATTTTTGAGTCCTATAAAGCTCTCAAACCTACACGACACCAGTTTGCAGGGACTAGATGAATAGCGTTTTTAAATATTTAACTTAAATACCCACATGTATAAAAACTAGTGGGTAACAGAAATTTGAATACCCAGGTAGAATTACTGATACCCAATGATTTTAAAATGCATGGATAAAATACCCACAATACCAAAAGCTTATCTGGAGCTCTGACATTTGCATAAAAAAATCAGTGAGGACACATCATTACTTGTATAGTTTCCTCTATGAAATCACTAATGATTGTTCATCAAAGATCATTCATCCATAATGATTGATATAAGTGATCACAAATAATCTTGAGAATCCATGCTGTCTAGGTGCTGGAACAACTAGAGACAGAGTTTTGTGTGGACAGTGACCTGTTTCTCCATGAAGCACTGGAATATCAGCACGGGTGTCATCTGGATACAAGAGTCAAGACAGAGTTGTCAACAGACGTTTATAACTTGGGTCAAAATCACGAACACAGGTAGGCATGGTTCTGATAGTCTAAGGATCACAATCATAGTGAATATGGAATTTTATCCCACTACCGGATCCTGGCATGGCTAGGGGACACAACTCTGCATGGCTTAAATGAATAACTACAAATTTGGACTAATGTTATAAATCTAAAACATATACTACTTATACCATGGCAGATTAACTATAACAATAGGAAAGAACCTGGTGTTCTTTAACTTCTTTTGAATAGTATATTACAATCATTAGTTTTGGCTCCTCAATCTATCGCTGATATGAAGCTTTGACGCTAAGAATCATGGACTAAAAGTCAAATATGGCCTTATCTAACAAAAAGGGAATAAATTCTCATTATACGATGCCTCGTGTATGGCTTACAGCAACATTTTTTTACCCCTGACATTGTAGCGCTGTAAGGACTTAATCCACAAAACGTGGCTGCACATTTGAAATTGAGGGTCATGTTTACCAATTAGCCAATAAAATAACATAATAACATATAGAACTAATGTTTTCTAAACTGAACATGTTTGACCTATATCTGGTAAAAATATTCATTAATGTTTAATACTATAAATTTCCCTTTAATTTAAAATTAACATGATGAATGATTTCCCTAAATGCCACCCAGTAGAGAGTAGCGGGGAGTTAACAAGTGAAGGTACATCTAAATCAGGGTTAGACACCACTGGTCATGTCGGCCAGCTCACTTCCAACTAGAGGATATGTAAAATAACTAAATCAGGGGTGGACACCACTGGTCATGTCGGCCAGCTCACTTCCAACTAGAGGTAATGTAAAATAACTAAATCAGGGGTGGACACCACTGGTCATGTCGGCCAGCTCACTTCCAACTAGAGGTTATGTAAAATAACTAAATCAGGGGAGAAAACAACCGGTCCATCTAGATTTTCACTAGTCTCTGTCTAACGGACTGCAGGTTGTGTCTGTGCCCCAAAATGCCCACTAACTCCCTTCTTGTGTCACATGGACACTGAACTAGACTAGTAATAAAGATTATATAAAAACACATCTTAGAAAAGTTGAAGCCTCAGTAGAAATCAATTACACTACAACTGTTGTTGCTCAAATTTTAATTCAGGATGACGAAGGACTTATAGTATGACGTAGAACTTACACGATGTTCGCTTTTTCAATGAGGCTATGGTTATGTTTCGAAAACGTTTTTTAAACAACCTACAACAAATATTCAACTGCATCTCCACAAACACAACAACAACATATAAAGTCCTACGATCAAAAAAGTAATTTCTGTTACAGGTGCAGAAATGAAATGAATGCTGTAAAGTTGATATTTGTTTCCTTGGGGACTGGATACACATGTTAGTGATGTACACAAATTATCTCACATCTGGCTGTGTTAATAGATGTGAAACAGCTCAAATCTGTTTCATCAAAATATGATCTTCATAACATAAGTAGGCTGCATACAAAGTTTCTTCATAACCTTTTGTTAAACACAATTCTTTCAATAAACTAAAGAAATTGTTGTTGGATGTGTTGCGTATCAGCGCTGCAGACCTGAGAAGTGGCGACTGGAATGATCTCCCCTTATCTGCTGCAGTATAAAACAATATGGCCGCCGCCTTGCCTATCTCTTCACCGAGTATTTGCTGATGCCATTGTCATTGATGACACAGATATGCTGCAATAGAAAAAAAAGTTCTAAAACACCAATCCTCATAAACCAGGAATCACAATTTCACACAATTGAAGCCAGAATATCAGTCATAAGTGAGGTGAAATGTGGTTTCACGTAACATTCCAAGATTATTGCACTTATATAACGATGCTCATGCACAAATGTACCAGTGTTTTTTATAGTGCTAGCCCACTGAGACACCATGACACAGTTTAACATGAATACCCCACTCTGACACATATTACTGACTCTAAGCCAACCAGTCTTTGTTTTATCTACTAAATGACAAACACCAGGCAGGGTAACAACAAGTTCCATTTATTAATGTGTTTTCAAATGACACATCCAGCAGATGGAACCACCGACCTCCTCGCTCCAGGGAGACTCTGTCCAATACACCACTGAGGCAATCACAATGCTTTGAACAGTATATCAGTTATTTGACCCTGTGTCAGTTTAAATAAAACATAATGTCAGAGGAAAGCTCAAAGCAATGCAGCTCCTTGATGTTTATCACTTGGTTGAAAATTCATCAACACAGGTGACAACCAAGGATCATAATCAGGACGAAATAAGACGTAGGATAACATCCCGCCCAATGGATGCAACTCTGCATGTAGCACCTTACACGACTGGGCCACCCGATCCCCAGAGTGAGTGAGTGAGTTTGGTTTTACGCCGCTTTTAGCAATATTCCAGCAATATCACGGCGGGGGACACCAGAAATGGGTTTCATAGATTGTACCCATGTCGGGATTATAACCCGGGTCTTCGACGTGATGAGCGAACGCTTTAACCACTAGGCTACCCGACCGCCCCTCATGATCCCCAGAAAGCCAAGCATAACTCTATATATTAAGGCTATGATCAACTGCTTGTCAAGCAAGCAAAGGCATATAGAGATGGATGCTTTCTAATGAGATGGCCCGTAGAGGGCCACCTTTGACACCATGCCTGCCCAAGGTGGCAAACCAGTTGAGCAGTACACAAATACCGGTAAGAAAGCAACAGAAACCAACTTACACTTAGATCTCTGAAGTACTCGTTATAATCCAAAGCGTAGCCTACGACAAACTTGTCCGGCACCTCGAAGCCTACATCTGAAATGCACACATTTCTCATGATTAGACAGAAACAAATCCATCATAAACTGATCAACAGTTGATTATGGGTCGATTGTGAAATGGAAATGCTGGTATGTTTTGTAGAGAGAGCAGCCAATTCAGGATCAAACATAACAAAATTGTACAACGTTAGCCAGTTTGTATTTTTTTCGTAATGACTTTCCTGTCATGCCATTATGAACATCATACGTCTCGACCAACACACGGGAAGGCTGCAAGTTAAATGATACAGCTTTCCTTGGTTCAATGACACAATTCTGTTTTCTTTACATATATAACTTTTAAAGATATTCATCAATAAACATGACTAAATTACTAACTTCATTATGTTTAATGCTCGCTGACTTGGTTGAAGCATGTCATCGTATCCCAATTGCTTGGATCGATGCTCATGATATCAATCACTGGATTGTCTGGTCCAGACTCAATTATTTACAGACTGCCATCATATACATGATATAGCTGGAATATTGCTGAGTGCAGCGTGAAACAACCAACCAACCAACCCTGATTAGTTGTTCTCTACAAAAAACATACCAAGTTTTGAAACCCCCCAAAATCATTACATTTCACCATGTACTGGCCATGGGAAGCATGGAGCTAATTTGACATTACTTTCAACTATTATCAAAACACAACAGATCACAACTAGTGTGTCTTCTTTCAACCCTTATCAAATGTTCCTGCTTAAGGTGTATGATAATTTTGGAAAGGAATTTCGAATTCAGATGTGAGCTGACTTTTGACATTCAACATAACTTACAGTCTGGCCTGTATCCCACACTCCTGGACGTCCGCTTGACCAGCAAACTGCAACACAACATCAACATCAACCACAGAATCTTCATTAACAGCATCTTCATTAACAGCATCTACACAGACCATATCAACCACAGCATCCACATCAACCACAACATCTACAACAACCACAGCATCTATATCAACCACAGCATCTACATAGACCACATCGACCACATCAACCACTTCAACTGTAACATCTACAACCACAGCATCTATATCAACCCTATCGACCACATCAACCACATCGACCACATTAACCACAACATCTACATCAACCACAGCATCCACATCAACTACAACAATCACAGCATCTATATCAACCACAGCATCTACATCAACCACATCGACCACATCAACTACAACATCTACAACCACAGCATCTATATCAACCACAGCATCTACATCAACCACAACACCTACATCAACCACATCAACCACATCGACCACAGCATCCACATCAACCACAACAGTCCCATCAACTACAGCGTCCACACCAACCACATCAACAACAGCCTGGTAAACTCTTAAGATTACATCAGCAACATAATGTATTATCTGTTTGGGTTGGCATATGGGCACATAAATCGTATTACAATAATTCACAAAATGGAGAGCCCAAATTACACATGTTACATGCATGACTAGCGAAAATGTAACCACTAGGCTAACCCACCGCCCACCAATGTAGGTACGTAGTACATGCTAAAAGTAGGACTCATTTGACTTCCATCAGTTATTCAAGGTCTCGTCATTACTTGACTAAGAACAACATAGTGATGGGAAGTGTTCACGATGTCACAATATTGCTGGAATATTGCAGACTTGGGCGTTAAGCATCATTCACTAACCTGACCTGCGCTAACCACACTAGAAAGTGTTCCCTGACAGGCATCTGGGCCAGTGACGGCTACATTATTCTTGGATCAGTGATGGCAGGAAGAGTGAGTGAGTGAGTATGAGCTTATGTCACTTTCTGGAATATTCCATCAATATCTGGGTGGGGGACACCAGAATAGCAGGGAGAGAAACTGGCACTAACCCCACAGCCCAAGTCTGTTTGTCTCATGATAAAGATCCCTTTCATAAACATTCGAGATAACCTTCGACCCCTACTCAATGTTACCTTGCCACTCTGACAGACTTGGGCTTCACTTCCTTCAGGAGTGCCAGCAGTTGCGTCATCGTGCCACCAGTGTCGATGATGTCTTCCACAACCAAAACATTCTGAAACAGCAGAACAAAGGTCAAGGTCACTATCTGAAGCTACAGCACTGATTCCACTTAAATAGCCAGAGGGAGTATTTGTATCTTATCCAACTCTGCACTCAGCAAATATTCCAGCTGTAGGAAGGTGGTCTGTAAATAATTAAGTCTGGACCAGACAATCCAGTGACTGTCATCATGAGCATCAATGTACGTAATTCGGATATGATGACATGCATCAACCAAGTCAGCGAGTCTTACCAGCCAATCGTGTTAGTCGCGTCTTGCCGAGAGCAAGGTTTGTTGAAGATCAATTCTAACCCGGTGTTCATGAGTGAGTTCATGAGTGAGTTCATGAGTGAGAACATGAGTGAGTGAGTGAGTGAGTGAGTGAGTGAGTGCGTGAGTTGTGCATAAGTTCATTAGGCTTTCCCAGGGTTTAACATGACACATAATGTGAGTCCAGTATACACAAATGTATAGAATGGATGTATTGTATCGCAATGGACACACAATAACTTTCATTGTACCAATTCCTTGACACAAAATATATAGGTTGTTTAATCAAAGTAATTATAAAATCTTACAGTACAGTACACTACACCATTTCATTACTTTACAGGACCCTCATATTTACTTTAAATAAAGTATGGATGCCTAGTTTTGTAAGTCGAGGTAAAACCCTGCTTTCAACAATATTTAAGTTGTCATCGGATTCATGCACTACAAGGGGGCACAACTCTACACAGCTAACTGCAGATTCGTAGTTGATTATGCATCCCGTGCCCTAGAGAGTGAGCGAGTGAATGTGGGAGAGACCAAGTGATGGAGAGAATGAGTGAGAGAGGGAAATGAAATGGATGAGCAAAGAGTCAGAGGGCAAGTGAATGAAAGGCAGGCGTGCCCAATTCTGTTTCTATCATATCACACGCTGCACTTCTTACGCAATGACATCTTCCTGAGGCAAGAGAGCAAACTGACTACAAAAGTCCATTTTCCACCCTTGCCGAACTAGGCTGGAATTCCTGGGCTCGATCATAGCGCCACCAGTGGCTAGTTATGTCCCTTCTATGCCTCTCATATGGACCAATCAGATTCCACCTCTCGTGTTACTTGCATTTACTTCAAACAAAATGGCGGCGCCCAGTCAAGACGATCTGATTAATAAGCAAGATCTATACTGTGATAAAACTGGTTTTACATCGCGAAGTGCATCAAACCATAATATCAGTCTAGTTTGGCAAGGGTGGAAACTGGACTTTTAAAGTCAGTGAACTTTCTTGCCTTGGGAAGATGCCCAATGAAAACTGACATACTGCAACCCAAATCTGTCATATATCTACCATACACAAGGAATCGGCAACAGAAAACTGTGAGCACATAGCCAAAAAACAAAAAAACAGCCAAAAAATCTGAGAGCATGCTGCTGAAAACATGGAAACAGCAGCACTAAAACACACAGATCACAACCTTCCAAACTAGACAGGCACAGAACATGCAGAACAAGAAGTGCGTTGACAATCATGTCATGAGCATCAACAAACAACGAGTTGATTTACATCTGACAGCAGCAATACAACAATATACATCTAGAATATTCTATATTGGCGCTGAAAGATGTACATTAACTCGCTGTTTGATCCTCATGATCATGACTATCAACTTCAGTCTTGTTCTCATTGTCTTGTTCTCATTGTCTTCTTGTCATTGTCTTGATCTCATTGTCTTGTTCTCATTGTCTTGATCTCATTGTCTTGTTCTCATTGTCTTGATCTCATTGTCTTGTTCTCATTGTCTTCTTGTCATTGTCTTGTTCTCATTGTCTTGATCTCATTGTCTTGTTCTCATTGTCTTGTTCTCATTGTCTTCTTGTCATTGTCTTGTTCTCATTGTCTTGTTCTCATTGTCTTGTTCTCATTGTCTTCTTGTCATTGTCTTGATCTCATTGTCTTGTTCTCATTGTCTTGTTCTCATTGTCTTGATCTCATTGTCTTGATCTCATTGTCTTGTTCTCATTGTCTTGTTCTCATTGTCTTCTTGTCATTGTCTTGTTCTCATTGTCTTGTTCTCATTGTTTTGTTCTCATTGTTGGATGTTGCTGATTACTTGTGTATTGTAGACATATGACAGTTTTCGGTTGCAGTCTGTCAGTTTTCATTGGAAGGCCTGTTACTGCTGGTGCACTCCTCGGCCCCCTCATCTTGCCGACTCACAGAATCTCCCTACATCCTCACTGGACAGGACCAGGGAAGAGATTTTATGATGCTTCATGAGGTTTGGTCGGGTTAATGTGAAAATCACGTATAAGGGGTTATCTCCCATTAAAATACATTCTGGTAGAAGTGAGCCGGCGGGTTTGGCTGAACGCCACTGCTTCTCCAGCCCCACATTTCATCACAAACTCTTCCATCAACTTCATCAACACTGATGACGAGCTTGCCACACATGCAATATCCCTCTTCTGGAGATTTCTCAATCAATATCCATGTCTGTTAACGAGATGATGCAGCCTTCAGGAAAGATTTAATGATCTACACAATTACTTAGCTGGAGGAAATTAATAGGATTTGCTAGGTTAATCTCTTTCACCAAAACATACAAAGGCTTGCTTCGTCGTCCTGCACGTGTAGATAATGAAACAACGCTGAGGATATCATTGTGTAGAATCTATCCTAAACTTATTCCTCACAGCAATGTTGACATGAAAAGATTCCATGAAGTACCTGTGTAATTAACTGGAGTTCATGTATTTCCATGGCGATGAGTTTATATCCGAGGTCTAGAATGACTCCAGAGGCTTTCTGTCAATAATTACACTTAACTTTAAGCAGTTTAAGCAATTAAGCCCATATGATGACTTAAAATTGTTCCAGAAGGAAAATACTGCATCCTATAGTTATCCAATAATAATTGACATTGCAAGTGCTGTGAGACACAAAAAGTATGGCTGTTTGAATCATTTAATTTACGAAATCGTAAGATTGCATGTTACATATAACTGACATTTCTTTTATAAGAAATCTACTCAAAGTTCCGGGTGCCAATGGCTTATGTTCTTCAAGCTTTAACCCACTCAAAAATAGGCTTTTAAGCTTCTGTGCCTGTGCGATCACATGGCCGAGCTCCAGATAAGCGGTGTATGTGCTTGAAATATGCAAAACAAATCACCATTATCCAATTAATTTTGAGCTGCATGTGTACAAACATGCTTGAAAGATTTAAAAAAACACAACACTCGGTGTACTTAATAAGTACTGATTGCACAAAGTATGCTTTCACATTGCTTACTTGTAATTCTGTACAAATCTGTATTTACTGATCGAATGCTGGGATCAAACACATACATGAGATCTACAAGAGTGTATAATGTATGAGATCTACAAGAGTGTATAATGTATGAGATCTACAAGAGTGTATAATGTATGAGATCTACAAGAGTGTATAATGTATGAGATCTACAAGAGTGTATAATGTATGAGATCTACAAGAGTGTATAATGTATGAGATCTACAAGAGTGTATAATGTATGAGATCTACAAGAGTGTATAATGTATGAGATCTACAAGAGTGTATAATGTATGAGATCTACAAGAGTGTATAATGTATGAGATCTACAAGAGTGTATAATGTATGAGATCTACAAGAGTGTATAAAGTATGAGATCTACAAGAGTGTATAATGTATGAGATCTACAAGAGTGTATAATGTATAAAAAAGGCACAACATTTCACGTGTTGTGCATCGGTGTTGTGAGTTTATGTGACATGTTACACACTGGGGCAGCACGTGAATGGATGCATATTAGAAGTCATCTGAAACATCAGTTTCATGGTTTAAGCAGAATTATTTATCAAAATAAATAGATCCCTGTGACTAGTCAACTCTCACAGACCCAGGTAAATCCCTGTGACTAATCAACTCTCACAGACCCAGGTAAATCCCTGTGACTAGTCAACTCTCACAGACCCAGGTAAATCCCTGTGACTAGTCAACTCTCACAGACCCAGGTAAATCCCTGTGACTAGTCAACTCTCACACAGCGGAAACTGGACTTTCATAGTCAGTTAACACCCTGGCCTCGGGATTTTCCGTCTCAATAAGCCCTTTGCCCTGCCGTGCCGTGCCCCGCCCGCCACAGACTTCCTTGGCCCTGACATACCCTGCACTGAATAGCAAGCGATCTGATTGGCTATAAATAAAATAGTTTTTTGTCCTCTACATCGTTTGGTAAATGAATGGCACAACTTTTTTCAGTGTAGGGTATGGCAAGGCCAAGGTCGGACTATGGTGGACAGGGCACAGCAAAGGGGTTATTGAAACGAATAAATGTACGTAAACACATTATACCATCAGGTTTGTGTGTCATGGAAAGAATGATGATGGGCGAGCTGACAGTAAACACATTATACCATCAGGTTTGTGTGTCACGGAAAGAATGATGATGGGCGGGCTGACAGTAAACACATTACACCATCAGGTTTGTGTGTCATGGAAAGAATGATGATGGGCGGGCTGACAGTAAACACATTATACCATCAGGTTTGTGTGTCATGGAAAGAATGATGATGGGCGGGCTGACAGTAAACACATTATACCATCAGGTTTGTGTGTCATGGAAAGAATGATGATGGGCGGGCTGACAGTAAACACATTATACCATCAGGTTTGTGTGTCATGGAAAGAATGATGATGGGCGGGCTGACAGTAAACACATTATACCATCAGGTTTGTGTGTCACGGAAAGAATGATGATGGGCGGGCTGACAGTAAACACATTATACCATGTTATACCATCAGGTTTGTGTGTCATGGAAAGAATGATGATGGGCGAGCTGACAGTAAACACATTACACCATCAGGTTTGTGTGTCACAGAAAGAATGATGATGGGCGGGCTGACAGTAAACACATTATACCATCAGGTTTGTGTGTCATGGAAAGAATGATGATGGGCGGGCTGACAGTAAACACATTATACCATCAGGTTTGTGTGTCACGGAAAGAATGATGATGGGCGGGCTGACAGTAAACACATTATACCATGTTATACCATCAGGTTTGTGTGTCACGGAAAGAATGATGATGGGCGGGCTGACAGTAAACACATTATACCATGTTATACCATCAGGTTTGTGTGTCATGGAAAGAATGATGATGGGCGGGCTGACAGTAAACACATTATACCATGTTACACCATCAGGTTTGTGTGTCACGGAAAGAATGATGATGGGCGGGCTGACAGTAAACACATTATACCATCAGGTTTGTGTGTCGCGGAAAGAATGATGATGGGCGGGCTGACAGTAAACACATTATACCATGTTATACCATCAGGTTTGTGTGTCATGGAAAGAATGATGATGGGCGGGCTGACAGTAAACACATTATACCATGTTATACCATCAGGTTTGTGTGTCATGGAAAGAATGATGATGGGCGGGCTGACAGTAAACACATTACACCATCAGGTTTGTGTGTCACGGAAAGAATGATGATGGGCGGGCTGACAGTAAACACATTATACCATGTTATACCATCAGGTTTGTGTGTCATGGAAAGAATGATGATGGGCGAGCTGACAGTAAACACATTATACCATGTTATACCATCAGGTTTGTGTGTCACGGAAAGAATGATGATGGGCGAGCTGACAGTAAACACATTATACCATCAGGTTTGTGTGTCATGGAAAGAATGATGATGGGCGGGCTGACAGTAAACACATTATACCATCAGGTTTGTGTGTCACGGAAAGAATGATGATGGGCGGGCTGACAGTAAACACATTATACCATCAGGCTTGTGTGTCATGGAAAGAATGATGATGGGCGGGCTGACAGTAAACACATTATACCATCAGGTTTGTGTGTCACGGAAAGAATGATGATGGGCGGGCTGACAGTAAACACATTATACCATCAGGTTTGTGTGTCACAGAAAGAATGATGATGGGCAGGCTGACAGTAAACACATTATACCATCAGGTTTGTGTGTCATGGAAAGAATGATGATGGGCGGGCTGACAGTAAACACATTATACCATGTTATACCATCAGGTTTGTGTGTCATGGAAAGAATGATGATGGGCGGGCTGACAGTAAACACATTATACCATGTTATACCATCAGGTTTGTGTGTCACGGAAAGAATGATGATGGGCGGGCTGACAGTAAACACATTACACCATCAGGTTTGTGTGTCATGGAAAGAATGATGATGGGCGGGCTGACAGTAAACACATTATACCATCAGGTTTGTGTGTCATGGAAAGAATGATGATGGGCGGGCTGACAGTAAACACATTATACCATCAGGTTTGTGTGTCATGGAAAGAATGATGATGGGCGGGCTGACAGTAAACACATTATACCATCAGGTTTGTGTGTCACGGAAAGAATGATGATGGGCGGGCTGACAGTAAACACATTACACCATCAGGTTTGTGTGTCATGGAAAGAATGATGATGGGCGGGCTGACAGTAAACACATTATACCATGTTATACCATCAGGTTTGTGTGTCGCGGAAAGAATAATGATGGGCGGGCTGACAGTAAACACATTATACCATGTTATACCATCAGGTTTGTGTGTCACAGAAAGAATGATGATGGGCGAGCTGACAGTAAACACATTATACCATCAGGTTTGTGTGTCATGGAAAGAATGATGATGGGCGGGCTGACAGTAAACACATTATACCATCAGGTTTGTGTGTCACAGAAAGAATGATGATGGGCGGGCTGACAGTAAACACATTATACCATCAGGTTTGTGTGTCATGGAAAGAATGATGATGGGCGGGCTGACAGTAAACACATTACACCATTAGGTTTGTGTGTCATGGAAAGAATGATGATGGGCGAGCTGACAGTAAACACATTACACCATCAGGTTTGTGTGTCATGGAAAGAATGATGATGGGCGAGCTGACAGTAAACACATTATACCATCAGGTTTGTGTGTCACGGAAAGAATGATGATGGGCGGGCTGACAGTAAACACATTATACCATCAGGTTTGTGTGTCATGGAAAGAATGATGATGGGCGAGCTGACAGTAAACACATTATACCATCAGGTTTGTGTGTCATGGAAAGAATGATGATGGGCGAGCTGACAGTAAACACATTATACCATCAGGTTTGTGTGTCATGGAAAGAATGATGATGGGCGAGCTGACAGTAAACACATTATACCATCAGGTTTGTGTGTCACGGAAAGAATGATGATGGGCAGGCTGACAGTAAACACATTATACCATCAGGTTTGTGTGTCATGGAAAGAATGATGATGGGCGGGCTGACAGTAAACACATTATACCATGTTATACCATCAGGTTTGTGTGTCGCGGAAAGAATGATGATGGGCGGGCTGACAGTAAACACATTATACCATGTTATACCATCAGGTTTGTGTGTCGCGGAAAGAATGATGATGGGCGGGCTGACAGTAAACACATTATACCATGTTATACCATCAGGTTTGTGTGTCACAGAAAGAATGATGATGGGCGGGCTGACAGTAAACACATTATACCATCAGGTTTGTGTGTCACGGAAAGAATGATGATGGGCGGGCTGACAGTAAACACATTATACCATGTTATACCATCAGGTTTGTGTGTCATGGAAAGAATGATGATGGGCGGGCTGACAGTAAACACATTATACCATGTTATACCATCAGGTTTGTGTGTCGCGGAAAGAATGATGATGGGCGGGCTGACAGTAAACACATTATACCATGTTATACCATCAGGTTTGTGTGTCATGGAAAGAATGATGATGGGCGGGCTGACAGTAAACACATTATACCATGTTATATCATCAGGTTTGTGTGTCATGGAAAGAATGATGATGGGCGGGCTGACAGTAAACACATTATACCATGTTATATCATCAGGTTTGTGTGTCACGGAAAGAATGATGATGGGCGGGCTGACAGTAAACACATTATACCATGTTATACCATCAGGTTTGTGTGTCGCGGAAAGAATGATGATGGGCGGGCTGACAGTAAACACATTATACCATCAGGTTTGTGTGTCACGGAAAGAATGATGATGGGCGGGCTGACAGTAAACACATTATACCATCAGGTTTGTGTGTCACGGAAAAAATGATGATGGGCGGGCTGACAGTAAACACATTATACCATCAGGTTTGTGTGTCACGGAAAGAATGATAATGGGCGGGCCAGCGATTGAATGTGTTTTGGTATTTGAGTACACAATCTAATAAACAAAAAATTGGTAAGTTAGCTGTACAAATTCTGAGATTGTGACTCGGAATCGAAAACTCACGATATTTTCAGCTTCTGAAGACGCTAGCTCCAAAAGTACGGCTTCGATTTTCTTCATCTATGTCTCATTGTGTTTCTAAATGTATTGGCTTGAAATGAGTGATGAGTATTTACAGTGGACATTGTTGAATTTTTCCTCGAACAAACTTAGTCAGTTGGTCTCGTTACATCCCATTTCATTTATATAGTATACTGACACTGTGTGTGACTATTTTTTGCATTACAAGCCCTTTACAGTCTTAAGAGTTTGACTCAGCTATTGCTATTTTCATGATTTTCAATCAACTCCACACATGCTATATTTATACATTGGCATGATGTATCATCGACCGTGATTCTATATCAGAAGGTATCAGTAAAATACGAAATGGAGACTGAATCTGTGACAGAGCTTTCTATGCAGTATGAGGTGTTAGAGTTATCTCACCTTTCCTTCGAGATTAGCCAGGTTGTCTCCACCTATCACCTCGATGTTCCCTGTTGAGATGTCGTTCTGAAATAGAAAACAGCAGTCAGTCATCAAACACGTCATTTTATTATATCATTGAGGATCTAGCTTGACTCAGAACCTGGGAAAGGTCAAAAGGTCACACAAAGGTCAACATACAGGACAAGACTGAGCCACTTCCTGTGTAAAATGCAGATGCTCCTAATCAACACACACCTCACATGACAGGTGACGGTTTGCCACGAGATACCACTTCCTGTGTAGGGTGTATGATGCACACATTCATAAAAAACAAAATACAGCTGTTCAGAGTGGAATGTGCACTTGGCATACAGACAAGGAGTCCTGATTTTCTTTTCTAAAAAAAAACATGACCAATTATAGCATGTCAACATCTCCATACTGAAGTACCCTAGTTTGTGTTATGATAAGCCTTCCTTTGATACTCAAATCGTCATTCTCCACTACCGAAGGAGAAGGGAGGATGAATGTCCTTCACGTTCCACATAAATGTCACATGAAAACTTTGTAATAATGGTATGAAACTTTGTTTGATAGGCATTACTTAGAAGTTGACGGAAGACAAGATAGACACAATTTTAATGGATAACAACTTCTATAATACTATGAAAAGCGACGTTCATGCCTTCATGTCCCTATTGGCTTCCAGCTATGTGTTTTCTGTCCATCGTGTTGTAACAGCATCATCCCTTTGTTGTCACACCTACCTATGTTATCCCACCCATGTATACTATTGTTGTTACTGTTAATCCTCTACTGTTAATCCCCCACCTACTATATATATTCTGCACTATGTCCCCCATTCAGTCTTGCTTGACAACGGCATAAGGATCTATACCGAAACGTCGCTTTTCACAGTATTAAAGAAGTTGTAATCCATAAAAATTGTGTCTATCTTGGTATGAAACTTATCAGACATGTGCAAATAACTGACAACTAGCCTTTTTCTGTCTTTCACTGTCAAGGTTGTTGTCAATATGTCTGTCTCAAATCACAGACGAATAATATTTCTTGTACTGCATTATGTCACTGTGTTCGTCTCTTGATAAAGCATGACTAATGTCGGTCGGGCCTCTTGACTACGAGCTTGTTCACAACACAATGGGAAAAGTACATGAGCTTTTTTGGTTCACGAAAAAAAGGGAGGTTTGAATGAGGAAGTTTACATAGCAGTATCCATGGTATCTGCATTGGAATATATTTCAATCTATATCGCAATACAGACCTATTATAGCACAATTGTTGTATGTGAATGGCAATATACATGTATTCCCATACACATTGAAATACAGACCAAAGCATCACAAGTTTTTGGATGATATATTTGGTTTTTTTTTAGAATAGTCCATACGACTAGTGTATACCTTATTTCACTAGTCCTCTCAGAGTCTGAGGCTAGTCATGCCATGGAAACAGAAATATTTACTATGTTTATTACTTGGCAGTTTTGACATAGTGTTCGACATAGCTGCCTGCCCCCTAACTAATAAGAAGTGTCTTTAAAATTGGGCTAGAAACATTTCTGTAAAGCTGGCCTGAATGTCTAGTTAAAAGTCAATTGAGCAATTGAGTTTTTACTTCAAGGTTTCTACATTAATTGGATTATTTCATTTTTCATTGGGTTTTTAATATTTTGGGGAGGGGGGTATTTTACGCAAATACACTACTTATCGGTAGCTCTGGATGTTATCTGTCCAATCAGTCCACACATGATTTCACAGGAATTAATGCAAACAATATCAAATGAAATTTTGAATACAATTAATAAACTAGATTAGACACAAAGCCAGATATCCAGTGAACAGATAGTGTAATAACAGAGCTTGCATACTTCAGTAGAGATTTGTTGACAGGCTGTTACTAGTGCTACATACAAGGGAGATTGTTTCTGCTTCAGCTAAACAACAAAAACTCATTCCCTGTTTGTATAATGTGGACCCTACTCTACATCTTTACTGTGTGGGGGAAAGTATGCAATAAAGTATACAAGTAAGACAAGATATTCACGAATAATTATTTGTATTTCTGCATATTACAAACTCATAAACAAACAACAAGAAATGTGTGAATAATGGGCAAAAAATACATTATTAATATGGACATAAAATTAGGATCAAATCCAAATTCTGTGAACAGATTTCAAAGACATCATTCCTGGGATAAAAAATTATGTCCAAAATGCAATAAAACTCAAAAAGTTTTTTATATATGAAGGTCAATGACCACAGCAAAGTGAAAAATACAACTACACACACCAAGAATTTCTATTATTCTGCACACCACATCATTAATGCAAAAATAATAAATAAAACATTCCGTGTTGAGACAAAAGGACTTTTCAGACATGACGACAATGGTACCTGTGATAGCCATCTTAAAATCTGATCAATGAGTGGTTATCCCTGCTTTGAACAGTATTTCAGTTATATCACGGCATGTCAGTTTCATGTGGGAGGAGAGCCTGAACTGATGCAGGTCTTAAACATTAACCACCGATAGACCAGGACATTGTCAAGAGAATCTGGTTTTCGAACCCACGATCATAGGTTTCTGGACTAACTGTGCACATCAGATCAGAATTATTTAGGCAGGATCATGTGCCCCACAACATCTGCATAGAATTCTGTGACAAATAAATTCTTAGAGACATGGTTACTGAAATCATGTATACAAAGGCCATTGAGATTTCAGAGGAGAAAGTGGAGGATATACTTGTTAGCGACTTTAGCATGTAATACAAAAGGACACAGGGAATAACATTGAGAGAGGGATGAATAGATAGACAGATGCATGGATAGATAGACAGATGGGCAGGAGGAAAGATATACACACTATCCATGAAGATCCGAAGTTAGAATTGGTCTTCAGCAACCCATGCTTGGCATAAGAGGCGTCTATGCTTGTAAGAAGCAACTAACGGGATCGGGTGGTCAGCCTTGCTGACTTGGTTGATGCATGTCATTGTATCCCAATTGCGTAGAGCAATGTTCCTGATGTCAACCACTGGGTTGTCTGGTCCAGACTTGACTGTTAACAGACTGCCATCATATAGCTAGAATATTGCTGAGTGCGGCGTTAAACAACAAACAAACAAACAAACAACAATATACAGGCAACTCTAAGTTCAGGTAAATGAACATAAAATGAAGAAAATGTTAGTTGAGGTAAATTTCAAACTAGATCCTGTAGCCAAATTGTAAAATAATAATTAAATAACAATAACATAAAATTGTTCATTAGCAGTGCTGATTAGTACAAATGTGTATTCATAAATGATAATAAGGTGAAGTTCAGAATATTCAGATTTATTGAAAGATTATTTTCAACTTTCTATTAAATCCATATAAAGAGTAATGTACCAAAAGTAATATAATACATGTAAATTATATTTATGTTTTTAAATCTCACCAGATCTGAAACAACCATTATTAGGAACAAATGTGAAATCAACTCTTCCCTGCATCACACCATGCCATTTTTTAGAATATTATTTTTTTAATGCAATATACCACAAAAAATATAGTCATGGAGATTACATGTTAGTTAATTACAAAATAATAATGAAATATTTTTACAGAAAAACTAAAATATCTAAATGATAATAAGAACTAGAGGCTACATACAACATCTAGTAATGAAAATTTACCTCTTTACTTCCGTAGGAAGACTATAACAAAATAGACAAACATAAAAAAACATCTACAAAACTATTGAAGATAGAAATAGCTAGAACTGCTACACCATTAGAACACAAAAGTAATCAGAGTGAGTGAGTGAGGTTGGTTTTAATGAGCTTTAAGTAACTTCCAGCAGTATCAAGCCAGGACAGACCAGAAATGGGCTTCACACATTGTACCCATGTGGGAGTCGAACCTGGGCCTTCAGCATGACGAGCGAACGCTTTAACCACAAGGCTACCCCACCGCCCCAAAATATAATCAGAACTCTCAATACATGTACACACCTTCCAAAGTTCATTCAATGTCTTGCCCCTGCACAATGACACACTGAAATATTATGCGGTGCACTGTCAAAATACGAGCAGACGAATGTTAATTTTGTCATAAAGTGTTTTGTCATAAACACCATTGTTTACATATCTTTTAATTTGTAGACTTAGCAAAAGTTAACTTTACCTTTTCAAAGAATTGTTTTTTTTTAATAATCTGTACATCGCTTTAAATGCCCTCAATCCTAGAGCGATGCCTACTGACAGTCTACGGACAAATACCAAATGTTCTGTAAGATCGATCACGATTTACTCAGCTGATGGAACATTAGCACTCAAAAAACATCAGTTCAGAATATTTTCATGACTGTCACGAGTAGGGCTGCAACGAATATACTATGATGCGAATACGAATTGTATCATGAACATAGGGTAAAGAATGTGAATATTAATTCACGAATACAATAACAAGTCAGCAGTTGATGTATTATTTGTTATATTCAAAGAAACAAAAGCAACACAAATTATTTGACATGGTTTGTTAATTATTAACATATTATACATTTATATACTGCCCTTACCCAGGTACTAGTATCTGCTCAAATGCAACAGTGACCAGTGACCACATAACTGTCAAATTAAATATTATAAGAGTGTTGTCTTTGAAGAAATCTATGCAAATAATATGTTCTAATGGATATTTTTAGATACAGGGTATGTAAATGAACATGACTGCATATTCATAAATATTCGATTCTATTGGTCACGAATAACGAATTCAATTCGTGAATGGATACGGTTCGATTCTTCAAATATGCGAGTGAATCGTGACAGCCCTAGTCAAAAGACAGAAGCAGAAATACATTGATCGGCAAGTACCGACTACTGTTCTGACAATGATACTGATAACGAGGAAGGCATACAAGAACACATTTTGCTTGGGGTGACTATTGGTCTGGAAATCACTATTGCAAGAACTATTAATATTGAAAGAAACTATTGTGGTAAGCCGATAACTATTGATATTGCAAGCAACTATTGCAATAAATATGGATAGTTTTCAGTGTATCATTTTAGATGGATTTAAAAGTTGAATTAAACCTTGGATCTGAAGTTTCCTTAAAATGTGATAAGCATAACAACAAATAAAAAGTAAAGTTTGAGATATGACTGATTTTATTTTCTTTACCCTAATAATTTAAGAAAAAGGAACTTCCACATTACCATGTGTAAATTACTACCACTCATGATCACACGAAAAACAAATTTGAAGAGCACTGCATGTATTTTATTGATATGGTAAATACAATCAAAACTATCGATATTCCTAACTGAAATCAATACTATTGATCGGAAACTGATTTAACAATCGATTTAGTGACTTTAAGTGCTTACCAATAGTAACATATCGATATTTCGATTTATTGTGATACCCTACATTTCGCATGAGATTAGAGTCAACTAAATAAGAAAAATAGGAATAACACAGTCGACTAAATATGGTTTATTCAAAAACTTTATATGACCCACATATATATTTCTGGATGAGCACATGTTTAGAGACAGGTGGGTCAGTGGTCGGACATTACGTCAGGGTTTCAGTGAGTGAGTGAGTGAGTTGGGCTTAACATCGCTTTGAAAGGTATTCCAGTTATATAACAGTGTGTCAGCTTAATGTGGAAGGAAAGCTTGAAGTGATGTCTCAGGCATTTTCCATATTGGTGAAACCCACGAGCACAGATCTGGTGGTGACAAACCTAGAAACACCCGGCAGACAAGAGAAGATTATGCAGACACAGACAGACAGACAGACAGACAGACAGAGACACACACACAGAGACACACACACAGACAGACAGACACACAGACACAGACACACACACACACACACAGACACACACACACACACAGACAGACACAGACACACAGACACACAGACACACACACACACACACACACAATGTATTAAGCTGGTGGTCAGCCAGAGCTTAACATGCTTAAGGACTGGTAAATAGTAAACAAGTCAAAGACAACCCACCATTACCTATTTAGCATCGACATATCAACTTAAAAGTATCATGATATGTTGAAACATAAATTCCAACTTTGTTTCTGTGAATTATTAATTGTGTATTGATTTACATAAAGATCTCCATTTGTCAATACCTTACCCGCTGCTGGTGTCAATGTATCCCTTCAAATGTAACAATCATGTACAGAGCTCTAGATAAGCGTTTGGTTATTTGGGTATTTTACCCAGGGGTTTGATTTTGATTGGGTACCACATTTTGTAGAGGGTATTAAGATATTTTTATCCATCTGTTTCTCGAAATTTGTGTATTGTAACTGAAAACCTGTTTCGTAACAATCCCTGTAAATCATTTAAAACTATATGAATAGTAGTCTGCTTGTCTCCCACTCCAGGAAGCCATTTTGGTTTGCAAAACCTAGTATTGTAAGAAAGGCGCTATTTCTTGAATCACCAATCAGCGACTGATTAAGATACAACATGTACATTGACAAGGCACGATGTGCTTTTCAAGGTGGCATCTGTCAGTATCTTTGTCGCACAAGCTTTTCGAATGATAAAGGAATTTCACGATCAGCTGATACACAATCATTTGATCAAACATTTTATCTAAAAGTTGTAGCATACCCATCAAGTTTAAATTGCATATTTATAGTTTTTGTTGTGTATTAGATACGCTGGGATTTGATTTCTCTGCGTATTTCAGTTTACTTAATACATATTTTACGCAAACACGCACCTTATTCTTATACAGCTCTTTTGTTTTAAACTTGCAAATCAAGCAATTAAGATCACAATCTAGCATAAATCAGATTGTTAAAAACCTTTTGGTAGAATGGAATATAGACAGTGCTTCCATAGATATTATCTGGAAGTAAAATTTAAGGTACCGACATTTACTACAATATCTGAAAAACTATTGGACCTACTCCGGTCAAAGTTGGTATGAGATTATTAAACAGTCATACATAACTGGATATGACATTTAAAGACAATCGGTGCATGAATAAAAAATCTGTCTATTTAGCTATCACTATATTTCATCAACAACCAGACCTGTTCATCACGGCTGGAACGAGCATTCATTGTAACAGCCATCTGCATAATGCTAACCCTGCGTCACAGGGCCATGTGACACTGTTGAACCAATCAACTCAACTCAAAAGGGTCACCAATCATCCCAAACCTCACTTCTCACCCCAAACCTCACCCATCACCCCAAAACCCTCACCCATCACCCCCAAACCTCACCCAACACCCCCAAACCTCATCCACAACCCCCAAACCTCATCCACAACCCCCAAACCTCACCCATCACCTGCAAACCTCACCCATCATCACAAACTTCACCCGTTGCCACGACACCTCGCCCAACACCCCCAAACCTCACCCACCACCCCCAAACCTCACCCACCACCCCCAAACCTCACCTCTCACTCCACACCTCACTTCTCACCCCAAACCTCACCCATCAACCCCAAACATCACCACTCACCCCTTAACCTCACCTCTCACCCCAAACCTCGCCCATCACCACCAAACCTCTCCTCTCAGCCATAAAACTTAAAGAACTCAGATTTGTATCTGACGTGAAATATGTAAGTAAGTGGCAAAGATCAGGTTCAAAAGCAACAGAAAAGTTTACATACCCTGTAACTCTTTAACCGAATGAAGTCGACAGCCATGGGAACTGAAACTTCACTATTTCTGTTGAGTGCCTTGAGCTTGTCCAGGAGATCCGTGAAGAACTTGTAGCCTCCCTTCAGGACACACAAGCCGACAATGGCCTCATGGGAGAAGTCCCGCATGATGTCTCTCGCCAGACGCTCTATCCTTCAAAGGAGAAAAACATACCAAATTTTATGAAGATATGACAAACCTCTCATCAGGACATCACTTTGTGATCTTTCTAATCAGCCAATCAACCAAGATTTCTAAAATCTTGGCATGAGAAAGCAAAACTTTCAAGCAAGGATATCTGATCTCAAAAACGAAGTGAAATGACAAGTCCCAAATGTAAACAATAAAGGCTGCACCAAAAAGGGGTACCGTTGAAGGAATTATTTTTGTGGCCCAGTATCCACAGCAAATGTGATATGCTACTTACCTATCATTGATGAGTCCCGAGGGAATGAGGACATGTTGAAGATCCTGTTCATAGTGCTTGGGTATACAGAACATGTCCAGCGGGTAACCCTGATAGTCGTCCGCGATCTGGGAAACAAACATATTATATCAGATATCTGGGTTTAAAGTTCCTAGTATTAAAGCGCCAATGGCATGGTTTAAAACATTATCATGCCTTTGGCCACACTTTTTTTGTTTTATGTTTCATGGATTTATTCCAGTTTTTCCACACAAGGTCAGTCGAAATAAAAATAAAATTAAATAGTTTGTTTGTTTGTTTTGTTTGTTAGTTGTTAGGATGTTACTCTTCAACAGCAAGGCTAATCCCTCCATTAACTTGCTTTGTTAATCCCACCACACTGTTAAGTTCCACTATGGCCAGCCATCCCAAACAAGCTTAGTTTGTTTGTTTGTTTGTTTGTTTGTTTGTTTGTTTGTTTGTATGAAAGTCCTTCTCCCGTGGAGTCAAAATTGCAGCAGGCTTCTTGAACCACTGAGACATGGAATTTACATATAACATATTTTATTGTATATGAGGGTCTATATTACTAGCGGGAAACATAATAAAAATAAATATTTTTAAGTTTAATTCATATCTTGGACCGGCTGCTTTTCAGTAGGGGTGGCAGGCCCATGAAATGACAAAATAAAAAATGGATGGCCTTAAGCATGTTAAGGGCACATTAAGAACATTGTAGAAATCACTTTTTAGTAAATACATTCTTTTAGACAATTTTATGAATTAAAGTCAGTGATAAATATATTTCACATTTGTAAACTGGAAAACACATGGAATATGTTGAATGTATGAACATGCTTAGCATACTCAAGTAAAAACATTTTGTATAACTTACTTCATTTTTCACTGAAGAGTATTCAGATTTTTTGGGATGGCACACCCAAATGTATCAGGGCACCACTAACATCAATAGGAGTGGCCTTTGACACAAGGTGACATTTCTGATATGATTATGATTTGGCAAAATTAATATAAGGGTAACGCCATTTTTCAGGGCATTATCATTTGCAGAAGCCCAAGGCCTTCCATTAACTGCCCGACGAAGAAGGGCAGTTGAAAAGACCGAGGGCTTCTGCAAATGATAATGACCTGAAAAAGAGCATTACCGTTATTATAGCTAAAATGGATGGAATTTTTTATCAAATAAAAAGAAACAACAACATCGGTTTTGAAACATTTACTGCAATCAACACGAATGTCACTGACCACATTTTACAAATATGGAAACGTCATAGAACAAACCAGATGACATCACTATAATCATGATAATATGTGACGTCATTTTCTCTACCCTTTGACGTCACCTAACAATGGGCTTGATAATGGCCTTTCGTCAAACAATATGAGGGCATTATCAAGTTACAGTGGCCCGCTAATTTCTGATAACGTGCGGGCGGTTTAATGATAATTCTATCCATTTTAGCTATAATGGTCAATAACACATGGAGTTTGGCTACCCATACCCAACTTTTGGTTCATTGCCACTGGAAACCTTCAGTTAGGTGAAGAAAAAATAATGCTGTTCAGTATCTTTCAACATCCCAAATCATCAAAACCCACCAGTTCACCACTAGCTGTTGATTGATCTGTACAGCAAGCTTAACAAAAAATATTCAACAGCCTCAGGGCCCATTAAAATCTAGGGTAGAATAGGTTTTCAGCAACCCATGCTTGCCGTAAAAAGAGACTATGCTTGTCGGAAGAGGCGACCAGGCTCCCTGATTTGGTTGATGCATGTCCTCATAACCCAGTTGCGTGGATCTATGCCCATAATGTCCATCACTGGATTGTCTGGTCTAGAGTCGATTATTTACAGACCACCTTCATATAGTTGGAATATTGCTGAGTGGGGCATTAAACAACAACAACAACAACAACAACAACGGCTTTAAAGTTCATACTGTTCTCATTTATACTGCCATCAATGCAAAATATATTGAAGTCAATTCATAAATATACCCTGGACCCAAATGCCGCCATGGCATGATAGTATCGGACACAGGACAACCACTGTCCAATGCAACACTTATTGAACACTTATTGTCATCTCAATGTCAAAAAAGGATGTTACTCTTCAACAGACAGGCTAATCCCTCCATTAGCTTGCTTTGTTAATCCCACTGCAAAGTGAAGTTCCACTACGGCCGGCCAGCCATCCCAAACAAGCTTGGTAATTACCGGTACTAATTACATTGTTGTATTTTGATGAATGTTCATGGTAATGGTTTAATCCTGGTCGCCCAAATCACAAGAGTAGTATAAGTGAATGTTCAGCAGGAAAGGATGTTTTCCTGAGATGGAAGACAGGGGAGGGAATCCCTAATGCCGCAAGACGTTGATGTTGTGTGGGAGAAGGCAAGCCAGAGTGGAGTCAAGTGTTGATAACACTGCTTGTTTTTATCAAAAAAGAACAGTGTAATTTGATCAGTGAGTAAGTGAGTGAGTATCGTTTTACGTCGCTTTCAGCAATATTCCACCAATATCATGGCAGGAGACACCAGAAATGGGCTTCACACATTGTACCCATGGTGGGAATCGAACCTGGGTCTTCTGATATGACAAGCGAACGCTTTAACCACTAGACTACCAGGCTGAACCGTAATTTGATCAGACATCTTTTCTTAATTAGCATTGTTTAATTCACACTGGCCTCAAATTTATTTGTTTTGAGGGGGGGGGGGGGGGGGGTTGGGGGGACAGATCAGCCCAACATGAAAGATCGCAAAATGACTACAGTAGTTTTAAAATACCACCTTTTCTAAACATGCTACTGATATAAAAAAAATAAAAAAATAAACATAAGTTAACATGAAATGTCACTCAAATCATTTTGTGTTGAAAAGAGGGGTCATTGTGATATACTAACTACTTAGTGAAGTGTGTAACAGAAAGTTTGAAGGGATGTAGACCGATATGATGACATACCATATATGACTGCAGATAAGCCAAATTTGAGGACCAGAAAAAAGATTTGGCATTTGTTTGAGCAGTTGTTCTGGTGGGAAAATGGCGCCATTCATCATGTGCTTCATGAGGGAAGTCTCAGGGCACAAACCCAGGGAGTTCAGACATGTGCATTTGAAGACAATTTCCTTCATTTTTTTTACCACAGACATTGTGAAAACCAACAAAGAAATCCAGTAAACATTGTAAACTGTCAAAGGTGGTCCAGGTTTTTTAAAATACAGATATATAAAAAGGATGTATATGAGCAGGACCAACAGATGCTGGATTCATTGGAAAATATCCTTATTCTGAAAATAATGTTGGTGTAATCTTTGATTGAACTTTCATTTTCAGAGCTTCTAAAATTCAAATGAGAGACCTCACAACTAAGATTGACAACAAGTATTTGTCACAAAGTGACAAAATGTCCCCCGCCTGTATATACACCATAGTACCAAACATGAAGACAATCCAGCGATTAGTTCTTGAGGTATCGCGGCAACACCGTTTTCCAACTCCAAAAGCAGATTTGCCTGCTGTGACCTTGAAAATGGGGTCAAGGTCACCAAAACCAACTGGTGTCTGCGGTGTCTGTATATACACCATAGTTCCAAATATGAAGACAATCCTGCGATTAGTTCTTGAGATATCGCTGCAACACCGTTTTCCAACTCCAAAAGCAGATTTGCCTGCTGTGACCTTGAAAATGGGGTCAAGGTCACCAAAACCAACTGGTGTCTGCGGAGTCTGTATATACACCATAGTTCCAAATATGAAGACAATCCAGTGTTTAGTTCTTGAGATATCGCGGCAACAAACAGCTGGGACGTACGACGGACGGTCGTGAATACTATATCCCCCGCTTCGCGCTTTCGCGCGGCGGGGGACAAAAACAATCCTATCATCATGATCATAAATATCACGAATTCGTTGTTTTTTAAGTCAAAATTAAATTTTTCACCACGACAAAACTTTATTACATGAAAAAGGAACTCTTTGTACAAGTGCTAACAGATTCTACACCTAGACCAACAGTGAGTAGTCGAATGGTTAAAGCGTTTGCTCGTCACGCCGAAGACCCATGTTTGATTCCCCTCCTAGGTACAATATGTGAAGCACATTTCTGGTGTCCCCTGCTGTGATATTGCTGGAATATTGCTGAAAGCGAAGCAAGACCTTACTCACTCACTGAAACATATATAATTTGACATGCATACCATGAAAGAAATGTTTTCCTTCTTCTGAATTTGAAACCTCTAAATAAACATGACACTTGTTAACCATCTTCCCGAGGCAAGAGAGTTAACTGACTTTAAAAGTCCAGTTTCCACCCTTGCCGAACTAGGCTGGAAATTCTGGTCACGACCGTAGCGCCACCAGTGGCTATTACCAGTTATGTCCCTTTTAAGCCTCTCCTATGGACCAATGAGATTCCACCTCTCTGATCACTTGCGTTTGCTTCAAACAAAATGATGGCACAGAGTCAGGACGATCTGATCGATAATCAAGATCTATATTGTGATAAAACGGATCTTACATCGCGAAATGCATCAAATCACATGAGCACCTTGATTAAAAACATGAAAAGATTTGGAAAATATCTGCTGACATCGAGTTGGCGGTGCATATGCTTTGCAAATCCTGCAATCGACCGAAATCTGCATGACACTTTACGAACCGGATTTCGATTTCGGTGCACAATTTTGATTGGACTATGCATAGACTCGTTAGTCCAGCCAAAATGTAACTCCATAATACCAGCCTAGTTCGGCAAGGGTGGAAACTGGACTTTTATAGTCAGTTAACTCCCTTGCCTCAAGATGCTTGTTAACATACTTTCCACTCTTCATAATTTTTTTTAAAATTCATAAAGCAAGAATAGAAATTATTCTGACCAAAAGAATATTATGTCCAACGAAATTTTCATAAGAAGCAATATCATAAATTTCTCAAAAACTAAAAACCACACAAAATGATCTATCTAAGCATACTGAACTGCTCTTTGCTGAAAACAACCATAGTGAATACCAATAAATTCCATTATTTATCGTTACCATAGAAACCTCCAATACAGTAAAGATGGTATTTGCAAATCATTACCATTATTGACCAGCACATGCTTAACAAGCAATTACATGAGTCTACCACCAGAAAACACCAAGCCCAAGCTTCTCACAGGCTGCAGAAATTGATTCCATCTACTGGGTGCAGCATCTGTGCATCCTGCTGTCAGGTGACACCAAACGTTACAGGTGAAGACAGACACAATCAATGAGCCTGACAATACAACAAAGCAAAGTGCTGTCATTAATCACGTGAATCTCTCGATCACGGCATCAGTCAGAAAGAGTTGGGTTTAATGTTGCTAACTATAGATTCAAAAGTGTAAGTCACAAATAGTGTGTTTGTATAATCTAGTCACATGACAGCAGCATGTATATAATCGAGTCTGGACCAGACAATCCAGTAATTGATATTATGAGCAAGGATCCACTTCTTCGGGCATCTTCTTGAGGCAAAGAAGTTAACTGACTGTAAAAGTCCAGTTTCACTCAAAAGAATTTCATTCACGCTTTTCCATCTTCCCAAGGCAAGAGAGTTAACTGACTATAAAAGTCCAGTTTCCATCCTTGCCGAACTACGCTGGTATTATGGAGTCAGATTTTGGCTGGACTAACGAGTCTATGCATAGTCCAATCAAAATTGCACTATGAAATCGAAATCCGGTTCGTAAACTGAAATGCAGATTTCGGTCGATTGCAGAGTTTGCAAAACATGTGCACTACCAACTCGTTGTCAACAGATATTTTCCAAATCTTTTCATGTTTTTAATCAAGGTGCTCATTTGATTTGATGAACTTCGCCATGTAAGATCCGTTTTATCACAATATAGACCTTGATTATCACTCAGATCGTCTTGACTGTAAGCCACCATTTTGTTTGAAGCAAAAGCAAGTGATACAAGAGGTGGAACCTGATTGGTCCATAGGAGAGGCACAGAAGGGACATAACTCGTAATAGCCACTGGTCGAGCCCAGGAACTGCAGCCATATTCGGCAAGTGTGGAAACTGGACATTTAAAGTCAGTTAACTCTCTTGCCTCAGGAAGATGCACTTTTCTGGGTATGAAGAAGAAAAAGAGTGTTGGAGATGGTTCCGCTTCTTTGGGCATCTGCCCAAGGCAAGGGAGTTAACTGACTGTAAAAGTCCAGTTTCACTCAAAAAACATTTTCATTCACACTTTTCTGGGTATGAAGAAGAAAAAGAGTGTTGGAGACACCATCATCGGAACTACATATCCCCAACACAAATGAAAAACAAATCAGTCGCACTTCAAGTTTCGATGACTGAAGAGTGCTGAACCCTCACTGATTATTCCGTATGAAATATCATTTGACCAGCTGAGCAGATTAACAAAATGAACAAAATTAAGCGCCACATTGATTAGGCAGACAAACCCAGCACAGTCTAAATCAAATACATGCTCACTAATGACTAATCACAGAATGGCAGGGCGGTCGGGTAGCCTAGTGGTTAAAGCGTTCGCTCGTCATGCCGAAGACCCGGGTTCAATTCCCGACATGGGTACAATGTGTGAAGCCAATTTCTGGTGTCCCCCGCCGTGACATTGTTGTAATATTGCTAAAACCAGCGTAAAACCATACTCACTCACTCTGTCACTCAGAATAGCAATTATTTTAAAATACAATATGAGCACCAAACCAAAATGATACAATTTGGCAACTGGTTCAAGAAGTATATTTGCCAAAATTAACATATAGGTTACCATGGTGACCACACTGATAGCAACCTTAAGCCCTGTCAGCTGCAGGTCAGATCAGAAGGTCACACGTAGCCAGACAATCCAATGTCATTCAACTATTACACCTAGACACCTTCTCTTCAGTACACTACATTTTGATGTTCCTAAAGTACCGTTTTCACTGTAGTAAGTACAACCTTCACAACTTCTAACCACTGTGTGAAAGTAATTTTTGTAACACCCCCTACCCTGACTAAGATCGAAAATTTACATGACAGTCCATATGTTCTCATGTATATTATGAAATATTTACAGAAAACAGCTGTGTAGAATGGGAACATAACTGAACTGTAACTTGTAATGCCGAAGGTCCAAGTTTAATTCCCCACATGGGTACAATGTGTGAATCCCATTTCCTGCATCCCCCATGATGATATTGCAGGAATATTGCTAGAAACTATGTAAAACCATACTCACTCACTCTTGCACATGTTGCATCCAACAATACTCGCAGTTTGGCTATCACATAAACTCAGTCGCATGTGCAATATGGCGCAAGTATTATTCTGTTTTTTCTTAATACCATGCAATCCTGACTTCAGTGCCATCAATATTGCTGACACTGTTATAGTCATTGGGTCACTCGTGATCAAGTTACCATCAATATGTACCCTGGGTACAAAACAAAGGTATCAAGACCTCAGCTCAGTCTGCCTGTTATCAGCTCACAGAACATGGTTCTTTAACTGTATAATGTTGTCATGCTGTTCATTGGAACATGTTATTGATTACAGTTCATTATTACACCATGGAGGGGCACGGGTGGCCCTGTCGTCTAAGGTGCCGCGATTCGCTGTGCAGAGTTCCGTCCCTTTGGCATGCCAGAAACCTATGATTGTGGGTTCGAATCCCGGTTCGCCGCGATTATGTTTCTAAGTTTGTCAGCACCATACCCATGCTCGTGGGTTTCACCGAAGTGGTATACGTCTGAGACCAGCATCACTTCGGGCTTTCCTCCCACATTAAGCTGACACGCCGCGATATAACTGGAATACTGTTAAGTGCTGCGTTATAACCATGATAACCAACTCACTCCTTCACTCATTACACCATGAAGCTGGGAACAATTTCATATATCTGGAATGCATGTCAAAGGTAAACAGATGAAAGTGACCCTGTCAGCGTTAATTAGTTAGAGTACATCTGTGTCTAGAGAAAGGCACCTGGGATACATACATCATGTCAGAACGGCCTCAAAACTTAAAAGTCTAAACAGCCACAGGTAAAAAGTCAAAATGTCTATGATAATAGATGAATGTGAGCAGGATGTGCACAGTATACATGTTAGATGTTGTTATTACAATGTAATATCTTCCAGTAGAGTTCACGTGTTGTTTGAACCAATCTCATCAATTTACTTAGACCTCTGTCCTGACCAGTGTACCAATCTGTTGTGAAAACATAAATGAACTTTTATCCTAATGAGTAAACCTTTCAATTTATATATTAAACTAATCCTACACAAGGTGGGATCTCTCCTTGGGCTTCAGGTCCCCCAGATGCAAGCTGGCAACCTCCGCTGCAACATCAACTAGAATGCTACAAATCAGCAAGAAGAAATCTTCGCGGCCTGGAGAATGTACAAGGACGTCGACATAACACCATCTGAGCTGCTGAATATCTGTGCTTCAAACCATGGACCAAGTTGATATGCGATATGGAACTGTGATATAGAACTGTGCAATCACTTGTGTAGTACAGAGTTAGTGCTGAACTAAGACATAACACCATCTGAGCTGCTGAATATATGTGCTTCAAACCATGGACCAAGTTGATATGCGATATGGAACTGTGATATAGAACTGTGCAATCACTTGTGTAGTACAGAGTTAGTGCTGAACTAAGACATAACACCATCTGAGCTGCTGAATATCTGTGCTTCAAACCATGGACCAAGTTGATATGCGATATGGAACTGTGATATAGAACTGTGCAATCACTTGTGTAGTACAGAGTTAGTGCTGAACTAAGACATAACACCATCTGAGCTGCTGAATATCTGTGCTTCAAACCATGGACCAAGTTGATATGCGATATGGAACTGTGATATAGAACTGTGCAATCACTTGTGTAGTACAGAGTTAGTGCTGAACTAAGACATAACACCATCTGAGCTGCTGAATATCTGTGCTTCAAACCATGGACCAAGTTGATATGCGATATGGAACTGTGATATAGAACTGTGCAATCACTTGTGTAGTACAGAGTTAGTGCTGAACTAAGACATAACACCATCTGAGCTGCTGAATATCTGTGCTTCAAACCATGGACCAAGTTGATATGCGATATGGAACTGTGATATAGAACTGTGCAATCACTTGTGTAGTACAGAGTTAGTGCTGAACTAAGACATAACACCATCTGAGCTGCTGAATATCTGTGCTTCAAACCATGGACCAAGTTGATATGCGATATGGAACTGTGATATAGAACTGTGCAATCACTTGTGTAGTACAGAGTTAGTGCTGAACTAAGACATAACACCATCTGAGCTGCTGAATATCTGTGCTTCAAACCATGGACCAAGTTGATATGTGATATGGAACTGTGATATAGAACTGTGCAATCACTTGTGTAGTACAGAGTTAGTGCTGAACTAAGACATAACACCATCTGAGCTGCTGAATATCTGTGCTTCAAACCATGGACCAAGTTGATATGTGATATGGAACTGTGATATAGAACTGTGCAATCACTTGTGTAGTACAGAGTTAGTGCTGAACTAAGACATAACACCATCTGAGCTGCTGAATATATGTGCTTCAAACCATGGACCAAGTTGATATGCGATATGGAACTGTGATATAGAACTGTGCAATCACTTGTGTAGTACTGAGTTAGTGCTGAACTAAGACATAACACCATCTGAGCTGCTGAATATATGTGCTTCAAACCATGGACCAAGTTGATATGTGATATGGAACTGTGATATAGAACTGTGCAATCACTTGTGTAGTACAGAGTTAGTGCTGAACTAAACATAACACCATCTGAGCTGCTGAATATATGTGCTTCAAACCATGGACCAAGTTGATATGCGATATGGAACTGTGATATAGAACTGTGCAATCACTTGTGTAGTACAGAGTTAGTGCTGAACTAAACATAACACCATCTGAGCTGCTGAATATATGTGCTTCAAACCATGGACCAAGTTGATATGCGATATGGAACTGTGATATAGAACTGTGCAATCACTTGTGTAGTACAGAGTTAGTGCTGAACTAAGACATAACACCATCTGAGCTGCTGAATATCTGTGCTTCAAACCATGGACCAAGTTGATATGCGATATGGAACTGTGATATAGAACTGTGCAATCACTTGTGTAGTACAGAGTTAGTGCTGAACTAAGACATAACACCATCTGAGCTGCTGAATATCTGTGCTTCAAACCATGGACCAAGTTGATATGCGATATGGAACTGTGATATAGAACTGTGCAATCACTTGTGTAGTACTGAGTTAGTGCTGAACTAAGACATAACACCATCTGAGCTGCTGAATATATGTGCTTCAAACCATGGACCAAGTTGATATGCGATATGGAACTGTGATATAGAACTGTGCAATCACTTGTGTAGTACTGAGTTAGTGCTGAACTAAGACATAACACCATCTGAGCTGCTGAATATATGTGCTTCAAACCATGGACCAAGTTGATATGCGATATGGAACTGTGATATAGAACTGTGCAATCACTTGTGTAGTACTGAGTTAGTGCTGAACTAAGACATAACACCATCTGAGCTGCTGAATATATGTGCTTCAAACCATGGACCAAGTTGATATGCGATATGGAACTGTGATATAGAACTGTGCAATCACTTGTGTAGTACTGAGTTAGTGCTGAACTAAGACATAACACCATCTGAGCTGCTGAATATCTGTGCTTCAAACCATGGACCAAGTTGATATGCGATATGGAACTGTGATATAGAACTGTGCAATCACTTGTGTAGTACAGAGTTAGTGCTGAACTAAGACATAACACCATCTGAGCTGCTGAATATCTGTGCTTCAAACCATGGACCAAGTTGATATGCGATATGGAACTGTGATATAGAACTGTGCAATCACTTGTGTAGTACAGAGTTAGTGCTGAACTAAGACATAACACCATCTGAGCTGCTGAATATCTGTGCTTCAAACCATGGACCAAGTTGATATGCGATATGGAACTGTGATATAGAACTGTGCAATCACTTGTGTAGTACAGAGTTAGTGCTGAACTAAGACATAACACCATCTGAGCTGCTGAATATCTGTGCTTCAAACCATGGACCAAGTTGATATGCGATATGGAACTGTGATATAGAACTGTGCAATCACTTGTGTAGTACTGAGTTAGTGCTGAACTAAGACATAACACCATCTGAGCTGCTGAATATCTGTGCTTCAAACCATGGACCAAGTTGATATGCGATATGGAACTGTGATATAGAACTGTGCAATCACTTGTGTAGTACTGAGTTAGTGCTGAACTAAGACATAACACCATCTGAGCTGCTGAATATCTGTGCTTCAAACCATGGACCAAGTTGATATGCGATATGGAACTGTGATATAGAACTGTGCAATCACTTGTGTAGTACAGAGTTAGTGCTGAACTAAGACATAACACCATCTGAGCTGCTGAATATCTGTGCTTCAAACCATGGACCAAGTTGATATGCGATATGGAACTGTGATATAGAACTGTGCAATCACTTGTGTAGTACAGAGTTACTGCTGAACTAAGACATAACACCATCTGAGCTGCTGAATATCTGTGCTTCAAACCATGGACCAAGTTGATATGCGATATGGAACTGTGATATAGAACTGTGCAATCACTTGTGTAGTACAGAGTAAGTGCTGAACTAAGACATAACACCATCTGAGCTGCTGAATATCTGTGCTTCAAACCATGGACCAAGTTGATATGCGATATGGAACTGTGATATAGAACTGTGCAATCACTTGTGTAGTACAGAGTTAGTGCTGAACTAAGACATAACACCATCTGAGCTGCTGAATATCTGTGCTTCAAACCATGGACCAAGTTGATATGCGATATGGAACTGTGATATAGAACTGTGCAATCACTTGTGTAGTACAGAGTTAGTGCTGAACTAAGACATAACACCATCTGAGCTGCTGAATATCTGTGCTTCAAACCATGGACCAAGTTGATATGCGATATGGAACTGTGATATAGAACTGTGCAATCACTTGTGTAGTACAGAGTTAGTGCTGAACTAAGACATAACACCATCTGAGCTGCTGAATATCTGTGCTTCAAACCATGGACCAAGTTGATATGCGATATGGAACTGTGATATAGAACTGTGCAATCACTTGTGTAGTACAGAGTTAGTGCTGAACTAAGACATAACACCATCTGAGCTGCTGAATATCTGTGCTTCAAACCATGGACCAAGTTGATATGCGATATGGAACTGTGATATAGAACTGTGCAATCACTTGTGTAGTACAGAGTTAGTGCTGAACTAAGACATAACACCATCTGAGCTGCTGAATATCTGTGCTTCAAACCATGGACCAAGTTGATATGCGATATGGAACTGTGATATAGAACTGTGCAATCACTTGTGTAGTACAGAGTTACTGCTGAACTAAGACATAACACCATCTGAGCTGCTGAATATCTGTGCTTCAAACCATGGACCAAGTTGATATGCGATATGGAACTGTGATATAGAACTGTGCAATCACTTGTGTAGTACAGAGTTAGTGCTGAACTAAGACATAACACCATCTGAGCTGCTGAATATCTGTGCTTCAAACCATGGACCAAGTTGATATGCGATATGGAACTGTGATATAGAACTGTGCAATCACTTGTGTAGTACAGAGTTAGTGCTGAACTAAGACATAACACCATCTGAGCTGCTGAATATATGTGCTTCAAACCATGGACCAAGTTGATATGCGATATGGAACTGTGATATAGAACTGTGCAATCACTTGTGTAGTACAGAGTTAGTGCTGAACTAAGACATAACACCATCTGAGCTGCTGAATATCTGTGCTTCAAACCATGGACCAAGTTGATATGCGATATGGAACTGTGATATAGAACTGTGCAATCACTTGTGTAGTACAGAGTTAGTGCTGAACTAAGACATAACACCATCTGAGCTGCTGAATATCTGTGCTTCAAACCATGGACCAAGTTGATATGCGATATGGAACTGTGATATAGAACTGTGCAATCACTTGTGTAGTACTGAGTTAGCGCTGAATTAAGACATAACACCATCTGAGCTGCTGAATATCTGTGCTTCAAACCATGGACCAAGTTGATATGCGATATGGAACTGTGATATAGAACTGTGCAATCACTTGTGTAGTACAGAGTTAGTGCTGAACTAAGACATAACACCATCTGAGCTGCTGAATATCTGTGCTTCAAACCATGGACCAAGTTGATATGCGATATGGAACTGTGATATAGAACTGTGCAATCACTTGTGTAGTACAGAGTTAGTGCTGAACTAAGACATAACACCATCTGAGCTGCTGAATATCTGTGCTTCAAACCATGGACCAAGTTGATATGTGATATGGAACTGTGATATAGAACTGTGCAATCACTTGTGTAGTACAGAGTTAGTGCTGAACTAAGACATAACACCATCTGAGCTGCTGAATATCTGTGCTTCAAACCATGGACCAAGTTGATATGCGATATGGAACTGTGATATAGAACTGTGCAATCACTTGTGTAGTACAGAGTTAGTGCTGAACTAAGACATAACACCATCTGAGCTGCTGAATATCTGTGCTTCAAACCATGGACCAAGTTGATATGCGATATGGAACTGTGATATAGAACTGTGCAATCACTTGTGTAGTACAGAGTTAGTGCTGAACTAAGACATAACACCATCTGAGCTGCTGAATATCTGTGCTTCAAACCATGGACCAAGTTGATATGCGATATGGAACTGTGATATAGAACTGTGCAATCACTTGTGTAGTACTGAGTTAGCGCTGAATTAAGACATAACACCATCTGAGCTGCTGAATATCTGTGCTTCAAACCATGGACCAAGTTGATATGCGATATGGAACTGTGATATAGAACTGTGCAATCACTTGTGTAGTACAGAGTTAGTGCTGAACTAAGACATAACACCATCTGAGCTGCTGAATATCTGTGCTTCAAACCATGGACCAAGTTGATATGCGATATGGAACTGTGATATAGAACTGTGCAATCACTTGTGTAGTACAGAGTTAGTGCTGAACTAAGACATAACACCATCTGAGCTGCTGAATATCTGTGCTTCAAACCATGGACCAAGTTGATATGCGATATGGAACTGTGATATAGAACTGTGCAATCACTTGTGTAGTACAGAGTTAGTGCTGAACTAAGACATAACACCATCTGAGCTGCTGAATATCTGTGCTTCAAACCATGGACCAAGTTGATATGTGATATGGAACTGTGATATAGAACTGTGCAATCACTTGTGTAGTACAGAGTTAGTGCTGAACTAAGACATAACACCATCTGAGCTGCTGAATATCTGTGCTTCAAACCATGGACCAAGTTGATATGCGATATGGAACTGTGATATAGAACTGTGCAATCACTTGTGTAGTACAGAGTTAGTGCTGAACTAAGACATAACACCATCTGAGCTGCTGAATATCTGTGCTTCAAACCATGGACCAAGTTGATATGCGATATGGAACTGTGATATAGAACTGTGCAATCACTTGTGTAGTACAGAGTTAGTGCTGAACTAAGACATAACACCATCTGAGCTGCTGAATATCTGTGCTTCAAACCATGGACCAAGTTGATATGCGATATGGAACTGTGATATAGAACTGTGCAATCACTTGTGTAGTACAGAGTTAGTGCTGAACTAAGACATAACACCATCTGAGCTGCTGAATATATGTGCTTCAAACCATGGACCAAGTTGATATGCGATATGGAACTGTGATATAGAACTGTGCAATCACTTGTGTAGTACAGAGTTAGTGCTGAACTAAGACATAACACCATCTGAGCTGCTGAATATATGTGCTTCAAACCATGGACCAAGTTGATATGCGATATGGAACTGTGATATAGAACTGTGCAATCACTTGTGTAGTACAGAGTTAGTGCTGAACTAAGACATAACACCATCTGAGCTGCTGAATATATGTGCTTCAAACCATGGACCAAGTTGATATGCGATATGGAACTGTGATATAGAACTGTGCAATCACTTGTGTAGTACAGAGTTAGTGCTGAACTAAGACATAACACCATCTGAGCTGCTGAATATCTGTGCTTCAAACCATGGACCAAGTTGATATGCGATATGGAACTGTGATATAGAACTGTGCAATCACTTGTGTAGTACTGAGTTAGTGCTGAACTAAGACATAACACCATCTGAGCTGCTGAATATCTGTGCTTCAAACCATGGACCAAGTTGATATGCGATATGGAACTGTGATATAGAACTGTGCAATCACTTGTGTAGTACAGAGTTAGTGCTGAACTAAGACATAACACCATCTGAGCTGCTGAATATCTGTGCTTCAAACCATGGACCAAGTTGATATGCGATATGGAACTGTGATATAGAACTGTGCAATCACTTGTGTAGTACTGAGTTAGTGCTGAACTAAGACATAACACCATCTGAGCTGCTGAATATATGTGCTTCAAACCATGGACCAAGTTGATATGCGATATGGAACTGTGATATAGAACTGTGCAATCACTTGTGTAGTACAGAGTTAGTGCTGAACTAAGACATAACACCATCTGAGCTGCTGAATATCTGTGCTTCAAACCATGGACCAAGTTGATATGCGATATGGAACTGTGATATAGAACTGTGCAATCACTTGTGTAGTACAGAGTTAGTGCTGAACTAAGACATAACACCATCTGAGCTGCTGAATATCTGTGCTTCAAACCATGGACCAAGTTGATATGCGATATGGAACTGTGATATAGAACTGTGCAATCACTTGTGTAGTACAGAGTTAGTGCTGAACTAAGACATAACACCATCTGAGCTGCTGAATATATGTGCTTCAAACCATGGACCAAGTTGATATGCGATATGGAACTGTGATATAGAACTGTGCAATCACTTGTGTAGTACAGAGTTAGTGCTGAACTAAGACATAACACCATCTGAGCTGCTGAATATATGTGCTTCAAACCATGGACCAAGTTGATATGCGATATGGAACTGTGATATAGAACTGTGCAATCACTTGTGTAGTACAGAGTTAGTGCTGAACTAAGACATAACACCATCTGAGCTGCTGAATATCTGTGCTTCAAACCATGGACCAAGTTGATATGCGATATGGAACTGTGATATAGAACTGTGCAATCACTTGTGTAGTACAGAGTTAGTGCTGAACTAAGACATAACACCATCTGAGCTGCTGAATATCTGTGCTTCAAACCATGGACCAAGTTGATATGCGATATGGAACTGTGATATAGAACTGTGCAATCACTTGTGTAGTACTGAGTTAGTGCTGAACTAAGACATAACACCATCTGAGCTGCTGAATATCTGTGCTTCAAACCATGGACCAAGTTGATATGCGATATGGAACTGTGATATAGAACTGTGCAATCACTTGTGTAGTACAGAGTTAGTGCTGAACTAAGACATAACACCATCTGAGCTGCTGAATATATGTGCTTCAAACCATGGACCAAGTTGATATGCAATATGGAACTGTGATATAGAACTGTGCAATCACTTGTGTAGTACAGAGTTAGTGCTGAACTAAGACATAACACCATCTGAGCTGCTGAATATCTGTGCTTCAAACCATGGACCAAGTTGATATGCGATATGGAACTGTGATATAGAACTGTGCAATCACTTGTGTAGTACAGAGTTAGTGCTGAACTAAGACATAACACCATCTGAGCTGCTGAATATCTGTGCTTCAAACCATGGACCAAGTTGATATGCGATATGGAACTGTGATATAGAACTGTGCAATCACTTGTGTAGTACAGAGTTAGTGCTGAACTAAGACATAACACCATCTGAGCTGCTGAATATCTGTGCTTCAAACCATGGACCAAGTTGATATGCGATATGGAACTGTGATATAGAACTGTGCAATCACTTGTGTAGTACAGAGTTACTGCTGAACTAAGACATAACACCATCTGAGCTGCTGAATATCTGTGCTTCAAACCATGGACCAAGTTGATATGCGATATGGAACTGTGATATAGAACTGTGCAATCACTTGTGTAGTACAGAGTTAGTGCTGAACTAAGACATAACACCATCTGAGCTGCTGTATATATGTGCTTCAAACCATGGACCAAGTTGATATGCGATATGGAACTGTGATATAGAACTGTGCAATCACTTGTGTAGTACAGAGTTAGTGCTGAACTAAGACATAACACCATCTGAGCTGCTGAATATCTGTGCTTCAAACCATGGACCAAGTTGATATGCGATATGGAACTGTGATATAGAACTGTGCAATCACTTGTGTAGTACAGAGTTAGTGCTGAACTAAGACATAACACCATCTGAGCTGCTGAATATCTGTGCTTCAAACCATGGACCAAGTTGATATGCGATATGGAACTGTGATATAGAACTGTGCAATCACTTGTGTAGTACAGAGTTAGTGCTGAACTAAGACATAACACCATCTGAGCTGCTGAATATCTGTGCTTCAAACCATGGACCAAGTTGATATGCGATATGGAACTGTGATATAGAACTGTGCAATCACTTGTGTAGTACAGAGTTAGTGCTGAACTAAGACATAACACCATCTGAGCTGCTGAATATCTGTGCTTCAAACCATGGACCAAGTTGATATGCGATATGGAACTGTGATATAGAACTGTGCAATCACTTGTGTAGTACTGAGTTAGTGCTGAACTAAGACATAACACCATCTGAGCTGCTGAATATATGTGCTTCAAACCATGGACCAAGTTGATATGCGATATGGAACTGTGATATAGAACTGTGCAATCACTTGTGTAGTACAGAGTTAGTGCTGAACTAAGACATAACACCATCTGAGCTGCTGAATATCTGTGCTTCAAACCATGGACCAAGTTGATATGCGATATGGAACTGTGATATAGAACTGTGCAATCACTTGTGTAGTACAGAGTTAGTGCTGAACTAAGACATAACACCATCTGAGCTGCTGAATATATGTGCTTCAAACCATGGACCAAGTTGATATGCGATATGGAACTGTGATATAGAACTGTGCAATCACTTGTGTAGTACAGAGTTAGTGCTGAACTAAGACATAACACCATCTGAGCTGCTGAATATATGTGCTTCAAACCATGGACCAAGTTGATATGCGATATGGAACTGTGATATAGAACTGTGCAATCACTTGTGTAGTACAGAGTTACTGCTGAACTAAGACATAACACCATCTGAGCTGCTGAATATATGTGCTTCAAACCATGGACCAAGTTGATATGCGATATGGAACTGTGATATAGAACTGTGCAATCACTTGTGTAGTACAGAGTTAGTGCTGAACTAAGACATAACACCATCTGAGCTGCTGAATATCTGTGCTTCAAACCATGGACCAAGTTGATATGCGATATGGAACTGTGATATAGAACTGTGCAATCACTTGTGTAGTACAGAGTTAGTGCTGAACTAAGACATAACACCATCTGAGCTGCTGAATATATGTGCTTCAAACCATGGACCAAGTTGATATGCGATATGGAACTGTGATATAGAACTGTGCAATCACTTGTGTAGTACAGAGTTAGTGCTGAACTAAGACATAACACCATCTGAGCTGCTGAATATATGTGCTTCAAACCATGGACCAAGTTGATATGCGATATGGAACTGTGATATAGAACTGTGCAATCACTTGTGTAGTACAGAGTTACTGCTGAACTAAGACATAACACCATCTGAGCTGCTGAATATCTGTGCTTCAAACCATGGACCAAGTTGATATGCGATATGGAACTGTGATATAGAACTGTGCAATCACTTGTGTAGTACAGAGTTAGTGCTGAACTAAGACATATCACCATCTGAGCTGCTGAATATCTGTGCTTCAAACCATGGACCAAGTTGATATGCGATATGGAACTGTGATATAGAACTGTGCAATCACTTGTGTAGTACAGAGTTAGTGCTGAACTAAGACATAACACCATCTGAGCTGCTGAATATCTGTGCTTCAAACCATGGACCAAGTTGATATGCGATATGGAACTGTGATATAGAACTGTGCAATCACTTGTGTAGTACAGAGTTAGTGCTGAACTAAGACATAACACCATCTGAGCTGCTGAATATATGTGCTTCAAACCATGGACCAAGTTGATATGCGATATGGAACTGTGATATAGAACTGTGCAATCACTTGTGTAGTACAGAGTTAGTGCTGAACTAAGACATAACACCATCTGAGCTGCTGAATATATGTGCTTCAAACCATGGACCAAGTTGATATGCGATATGGAACTGTGATATAGAACTGTGCAATCACTTGTGTAGTACAGAGTTAGTGCTGAACTAAGACATAACACCATCTGAGCTGCTGAATATATGTGCTTCAAACCATGGACCAAGTTGATATGCGATATGGAACTGTGATATAGAACTGTGCAATCACTTGTGTAGTACAGAGTTAGTGCTGAACTAAGACATAACACCATCTGAGCTGCTGAATATATGTGCTTCAAACCATGGACCAAGTTGATATGCGATATGGAACTGTGATATAGAACTGTGCAATCACTTGTGTAGTACAGAGTTAGTGCTGAACTAAGACATAACACCATCTGAGCTGCTGAATATATGTGCTTCAAACCATGGACCAAGTTGATATGCGATATGGAACTGTGATATAGAACTGTGCAATCACTTGTGTAGTACAGAGTTAGTGCTGAACTAAGACATAACACCATCTGAGCTGCTGAATATATGTGCTTCAAACCATGGACCAAGTTGATATGCGATATGGAACTGTGATATAGAACTGTGCAATCACTTGTGTAGTACAGAGTTAGTGCTGAACTAAGACATAACACCATCTGAGCTGCTGAATATATGTGCTTCAAACCATGGACCAAGTTGATATGCGATATGGAACTGTGATATAGAACTGTGCAATCACTTGTGTAGTACAGAGTTAGTGCTGAACTAAGACATAACACCATCTGAGCTGCTGAATATATGTGCTTCAAACCATGGACCAAGTTGATATGCGATATGGAACTGTGATATAGAACTGTGCAATCACTTGTGTAGTACAGAGTTAGTGCTGAACTAAGACATAACACCATCTGAGCTGCTGAATATCTGTGCTTCAAACCATGGACCAAGTTGATATGCGATATGGAACTGTGATATAGAACTGTGCAATCACTTGTGTAGTACAGAGTTAGTGCTGAACTAAGACATAACACCATCTGAGCTGCTGAATATATGTGCTTCAAACCATGGACCAAGTTGATATGCGATATGGAACTGTGATATAGAACTGTGCAATCACTTGTGTAGTACAGAGTTAGTGCTGAACTAAGACATAACACCATCTGAGCTGCTGAATATATGTGCTTCAAACCATGGACCAAGTTGATATGCGATATGGAACTGTGATATAGAACTGTGCAATCACTTGTGTAGTACAGAGTTAGTGCTGAACTAAGACATAACACCATCTGAGCTGCTGAATATCTGTGCTTCAAACCATGGACCAAGTTGATATGCGATATGGAACTGTGATATAGAACTGTGCAATCACTTGTGTAGTACAGAGTTAGTGCTGAACTAAGACATAACACCATCTGAGCTGCTGAATATCTGTGCTTCAAACCATGGACCAAGTTGATATGCGATATGGAACTGTGATATAGAACTGTGCAATCACTTGTGTAGTACAGAGTTACTGCTGAACTAAGAACTGTGTGCCTATGGTACATGGTATATGGTACATGTTAAGAACTGTGATACAATGTATATAATACCATTAATGTAACACAATACTTGAGTTTGAATCAGAATTGTGAGAGGTGATGAGGTAAGCTGGCTCAAGTTATTTTCAGGGGAGGTTATTGCAGTTCAGTTAACATGGGAATTGACCCATGGGTATGCATAGCATGTGAATCGATACAGGGGTTTGTATAGCATGTGAATCGATACATAGGTATGTATAGCATGTGAATCAATACATGGATATGTATAGCATGTGAATCGATACAGGGGCATGTATAGCATGTGAATCAATACAGGGGTATGTATAGCATCTGAATCGATACAGGGGTATGTATAGCATGTGAATCGATACATGGGTATGCATAGCATTTGAATCGATATATGGGTATGCATAGCATGTGAATCAATATATGGGTATGTATAGCATGTGAATCGATACATGGGTATGCATAGCATTTGAATCGATACATGGGTATGCAAATCATGTGAACCGATACATGGGTATGCATAGCATGTGAAACGATACATGGGTATGCATAGCATGTGAATCATTACATGGGAATGCTTAGCATTTGAATCGATATATGGGTATGCATAGCATGTGAATCGATACATGGGTATGCATAACATGTGAATCGATATATGGGTATGCATAGCATTTGAATCGTTATATGGGTATGCATAGCATGTGAATCGATACATGGGTATGCATAACATGGGTATGCATAACATGTGAATCGATACATGGGTATGCATAGCATTTGAATCGTTATATGGGTATGCATAGCATGTGAATCAATACATGGGTATGCATAGCATGTGAATCGATACATGGGTATGTATAGCATGTGAATCAATACATGGGTATGTATAGCATGTGAATTGATACATGGGTATGTATAGCATGTGAATCGATACATGGGTATGTATAGCATGTGAATCGATACATGGGTATGCATAGCATGTGAATCGATACATGGGTATGCATAGCATGTGAATCGATACATGGGTATGCATAGCATGTGAATCGATACATGGGTATGCAAATCATGTGAACCGATACATGGGTATGCATAGCATGTGAATCGATACATGGGTATGCATAGCACGTGAATCATTACATGGGAATGCATAGCATTTGAATCGATATATGGGTATGCATAGCATGTGAATCGATACATGGTTATGCATAACATGTGAATCAATACATGGGTATGCATAGCATGTGAATCGATACATGGGTATGTATAGCATGTGAATCGATACAGGGGTATGCATGGCATTTGAATCGTTGTATGGGTATGCATAGCATGTGAATCGATACATGGGTATGCCTAGCACTTCTCCTATCAGCTGTAAATTCACGATGCAGTGACCCAGCCTCCAGAATCCATCATAACATAAATCTTGTTATGATATTTGATATGTTTATCTAACTGTCACTATGAAATGAAGTGCTGTAATTCATGACATGTACTGTATCCTGTTTGTCGTCCTCCACGTTATTTAAAAACCGACAAGGACAAATCTGACCCAATGTCACCTGTGTTCATATACCCATACAGGGCCCCAATTCAGGTCACAGTGAAGGACCTCAGAGGTCACAGATGCACCAAGAACCGATAATCCCACACTGACAGCTGTCCTCGTGATACGCACCGCATTCATAATACACTGATTTTGAATAATATACCCACTGGCTTCAAAGTGGACATACATTTAATTTCAAGTGGGCTGATTATTTGTTTGGGGTAAGATTCGGCGCCGACATTGGTCCAATATTAACGTTTATGCCTACCCTACCAACTTACCTTAATGTACTTCTCTTCGGCCATTGTGAAAATATATTTGATTCAGGTAAAACGGTTAAATCCAAAGAGCTCAGTCAAACACGTTGTGCCATTGTGTACGCCTCGTGTGGAAAGGGTGGTGAAACGACAGTTACCTCCCTTAGGCTGTAGTCGCGGATTCCGACCCATTCAGCGTGTGGTGACGGTGTTAGAACTAACGGATTGATAAAGATAAAATAATATGTTACTCTGTCGCAGTTTGTTGTTAGAATAATCATTTACTTGCAGGCGCAAAAGATTACATTCATTATTATTTTAATTCCACGCAGGACATGCCACACTCCTCGTTGTATTATTGCTATAATTATCATGAATATGTAAATATAAATTGGGTCGCTGTTCGTAGTTAGGTAAATCATTCACTTGTATGCGCGAAAGATAACATTCATTATTATTTTAATTCATTGAACGAGATGTCACACTCTCCGTTGAAGTATTTGCTGTGAATTATCATGAATATGGAATCACACGTGCGTAAGTTTGCCAATAAGCCTTGAAATATTTTGTTATTTTCATTTTGCCTAAATTATGTTCACACTTGAAATAACGTTCATTTACAATATAATTAATGGCGATGTACTTATCTATATTGTGGCTCCACGACCTACATCGAACTGCACTCTACAGATGCATACGTGAGAAATTTACACATGATACACAGTAGCAACATATAGGGCTTGTTTCATGGAGAGTAGTCAGTGTCTGAATAACCAGACACTGTATCTGTATGATTTGCGTAAAGATGGCCATTTAAAAGGTCAAAAGAAAATCACTTTCGCTTTTAAAAAATAAACGAGTACATAAAAATTGATACGTGCCAAACATGGTATATGAATAGAGAATCTCACCCGAGTGTCTTTTGATATCAAATATATCAACACGAGTTGATAAAAGTGGAAAAATTCCGAGGCTTGCCGAGGATTTTTGCCACTTTTATCAACGAGCGTTGATATATTTGATATCAAAAGTCACGAGTGTGAGATTTTATTTATCATCCAACATCATTCTTCCAACTATCAATTTGTAGACAATAATTAGCAGTGTCTTCAGCGTAAAAAGTACTGCTAACAGCATCAGTAACAGAGCCATTAGTGATGTCATTTGATTGTGACGTCATGGTAACCTGTGACGTCACAATGGTCTGCAATGCATTGTGATGTAATTTCATTGCAGCGATATCTACAGTGTAGATGTCGCTTGATCTCATCCAAGCGATATCTCCTGTGGGAGCCAGTTTTGGATGATAAATAATATTTTCCCTAGGGTCATATCATGAGACAACAGTGTATTGTTTCCATCATCCGGGCGGCATCATTGACGTCATTCGAATCTTATTGTGACGTGAGGTCGGAATGACGTCACACTAGAAACGACGTCATAGCTGAAGATCGTTGACGTCATTCGACAAATTATGGTTCCGCTGTTGTTGCGACTTGCTGTCCTTATACAGGTAAACACTTAAGTTCGCCTCTGTATGTAGACATCTTCTTCGGTAATAGGGGGCACGAGTGGCCCAGTCGTCTCATACCCCGTTCACTGTGTGATGCACAACATTTACTAAGGTAAGTAATTTTACACATGTGTAACTATACATACGTATATGTGAATTTACTATGCGTTCACTTGAAAAGCATCTTAGCTGTGTAAATAAAGTATGTAAATTGTGTAAGGCACACATATTCGTCAGTCTGTTCACGACTTTCAACACAAAACAGGTTGTTTTCTAATCAAAGTTGAATGAGAAGAGAGTTACTTCACCGAAAATTTTCGCGTGAAGCTATTGTGTTTTATTTAATTTGTACACAAAGTTTTGACTCCTTGAAACCAAAAGAAAACACCGTCCGCTCAACTCTGTATATACACACAAAAGTTGACCATTTGTTTGGTGTTGGCAAAAGAACAGATATTAGTTAGATCATCCTCTTACGTTGACATTTGCACCTGCTCCAGACATGACGCAAATTTGATCCAGGTGTAAATATACACACACGAGTAACGCGTTCACATGACAAGTATACTCACGTATGTATACTCACGTATGTATTTCTACACACGTGTGCGCATTTATTACCCACGTGGTGAAGATACAGGTGGTAAGATACTAAATCCGTACGTCACACGTGTGTCGTACAAGGTTGACCTTGTTTTATTCGTTTTGATTGGATAACCGTGACCTCTGTCACACCGGGACTACCTTTTTCATTCATAAAAAAATCGCGAGACGTCATTCATTTTGCGATTACAAGGCAGAACTGAAGAAATTCATGAGAATGAGAGATATTTACAAACACTGTATTAAACCAAACAAGATAGTCACACGCATCAAATTCGGTTTGCATTCTATATAAGTTATGCATAGAGCTTCTACAGACATATAATCGAGCTAGATCTATAAATCGATTTACAATGTACGACTGCCGATCGAGCGCGTCCCTTGAGCGTGACGCCCCCGTCCACTTTCGCAACTTTCAAATTGATTTAACGTAAAAGGATAAGCGTGTTTAAACTATCTGGACAGATATCGAGACTTACTTGGGATGATCCGGTTGTGCCATCGGTGTCCCCTTTGAAGCGTATTTTGTGGCGCTGTTTCGGGAGGTGTTGTTCATGAATGAACGTACACGACAGCACGACCAGATCACTTAAAGTTCACAGTTCCGATACAAATCATTCGAAAACTCCGTGGAAGTGTGCCTGACTTCTGATTTTGTGGCCCCAAACATCCCAAATGTGAACAATAACATTCCCTATCTCTAGCGTAAAACGCTGTGAGTGGATCGCGGTTGTCTTTTCTTATTCCGGTGGCGACCTTGCCCTTCGATCGTTCGAAGCTGTCATTGACAAGAAGGCAGATTTGAGTTTGTTGATTTTCACGTCTTCAGTAAAGGGTGGTACAGTTAACATGAATGTCTTTGGCAGTCTGATTTCCCTCTTCCAAAATGGTACGGACATGATATAAATTCAGCTGATGGATCAAGGAAACCGAACCATTTTATGTGCACAGACGGGACCACGGCAGTGCGAGCGACTGTTGGTCCGATATTCAAAGCGCGGCGCTAATGTGACATCTCAAATTTTCTTATCGGTGTCCCGCGTACTAACAACATTGCGCTTGAATTACCATAAGTTGAAGACTTTCTTCCAAAAGCATCTTGAGGGTCGGTGCTGGTTTGTTTGCAAACAGAACAGCAGGCGCATGTTGTTAATGCGTATGCATAAACATGTCAACAATGCCCATATTTGGTCATATATCAATATTCATGCGCAACCAGATTTTGCAACCGGTTTCAGTTTAGTCTGTCAACGAACGAAAGTTGTTATGTATTTACACTTTAATATATATTTAACGTGAGTAATAAATAAAATACCACACTCATTCTCGTCAGATACCATTTTTACGAAACGAGTGGACTTTCTATGGTATCTGACCTCGCTTTCGCTCGGTCAGATACCATAGAAAGTCCACTCGTTTCGTAAAAATGGTATCTGACGAGAATGAGTGTAGTATTCTCTATATACACACATATGTATAGAGGAGCATATGAACTCGGGAATAAGGCGCTGCGATTCGCTGTGCAGAGTTGCGTCCCTTGGGCACGCCAGAAACCTATGATTGTGGGTTCGAATCCCAGTTCGCCTCGATTATGTTTCTAGGTCTGTCAGCACCATACCCGTGCTCGTGGGTTTAAACGAAGTGGTAAACGTCTGAGACCTGCATCACTTCGGGCTTTCCTCCCACATTAAGCTGACACGCCGTGATATAACTGGAATACTGTTAAAATCGGCGTTAAACCCAACTCACTCGATCATTCACTCTTCGGTAATAAACAGAACATTATATTCGTGTTCATGTCAAACTATGTTTAATATCCTCTATTTATTACCCATAGTGTTAGAGTCATAACAATTGTATGTGCACCAGTGCAAATATCCCTTCACGCGCAGCTGTGTATTGTTACGTCATCCAGACGACATTCTTGACGTCATTCGAATCTTATAGTGACGTAATGAAGAACGTAACAAGAGTCTCGATGACTAGCCGATGCATTTATGACTACTTTGTAGATGTGGATCAGACTGAGGATGGTGATATTTTAGCTGCCTTTGCCAATTTTCCAGTTGATCCTGTCAAGAATTTCTTGTTCGACTGTCGAACTCAGACGCCATTTTGGTTTGAGAACGAACCTCAGTCAGCGATTGGTACCATTGCAAGCGGCTGAAATCGCTGTACAACGATGCAACGCGATTGACGCTTTGCAACGCAACCACGGTGTGATACTACTTCTTCACTACGGATATGATATACATAACAAGAAAACACGACGCAAAGAAATGTTGTAGTATACCTACCTATTGATGTAAGGACTTTTACTGTCATAAAGCGCATATGTGTAACCCAAAAGGTAAAACAAACTTTGATTGCGTTTTTTTAAAACCATGAACCATATTTCTCTATCATAGTTACCTCCCTTATTCACACTGTCCAAAAGTGCTAATACCTCGACACACGGAAACGGGTCAACGTTTCCCGCATAGCGATATGCTTAAGGCCTGTCTCCGACCCTCTAGACAGACAGACCCGCTACACGGGTCAACGTTTCACCGAAGCTGAATGCCGGGAAATAGGTCCGAAAGAGCTAGACTGGTATCCTGCCCATCGCCGCCAAGCGGTTGCAAGCAAGGAGCGCAAGCGCTCTAGAACAGGTAAACCTGTCTAGGACAAAGCGCGTCTCCCTCTCATATGATTGTATCGAATAACACAAACATGTTCAGTGTAATAATTTACAGTTAGGAATGTTTTAAAAAGATATTTTCATAATTATTTATGTATTTCGTCTGCACGCATATCATTATATGTGTGACAAAGATAAAGTTTCTTTAAAAGTTTGGTTACATCTTTCCAACTATTACTCAACCCCATGAACTTACTCAAACTATGAACAAATAAAGCTCGGCGCCGTTCAATAAAGTATGGATGATAAAGCGATTATGTCATTCGTATGTGTATCATGACGATTTGACGAAACCGTGTCAGAATAAGTGGTTTGTTTGTGTGTTTTTTAACGCCGCACTCAGCACCATTCCAGCTCTATGACGTATTTGGACAGACAATCCAATCCATAGTCACCTTACAAGACAGGCATAGATTGGTGGGGGCCAATTCCAACCCGAAGTCACCACGCATGCGTCTTCCCGTGGCAAAAGAGCTAACTGCCTATAAACGTCCAGTGAAAATCCAGGGCGGCAATCCACATTGGATGGGGACATTGACGGGTGCAGTTGCATGGTGCCATGAGTGAGTGAGTGAGTATGGTTTTACGCCGCTTTTCGCAATATTCAAGCAATATCACGGCGGAGGACACCAGAAATGGGCTTCAGTCATTATACCCATGTGGGGAATCGAACCTGGGTCTTAGGTGTGACGAGCGAACGCTTTAACCACTAGGCTACCCCACCGCCCCTCATGGTCCCATGAAGTGTATCGTGCACAGCTCATATATATTGTACCTCTTGGCCAGTTTGATGACTTTCTGACGCGATGGAGCTTTAGCCTGGTCCCTAAATAATAAGCAGTCATGTCTCACACATGCGCATGCTGAACTCTTCAAAACAAAAGGAGGGTTCGTGAAATATAATTTTATATAATTTCAGTTATTGCTATTGCAGTTGGTAAATTATGAGAAGAAGATTCTACTGACTTACTATAGTACAAGTCTACGATAGGCCACGCATACTAGTCCTATCAGCAAATATTTACTCACTGGTTAGTAAAGTCTAGTAAACACATGTTAGTGTCTAAGTGGATAATTAGTAAGTAACTATTTCTGTAAGTGTACTTGTTGCTACCCTGTGCGGGACACACACACACACACACACACACACTCGCACGCACTCACTCACTCACTCACTCACCACTCACACGCACTCACTCACTCACTCACACGCACACACACATTGTTCTTTGTGGTTTATCGCGTAGCTTTCTTATATACTAGTACATACATACATACATACATACATACATACATACATACATACATACATACATACATACATACTATTAATTAATTAATTAATTAGTTATGATATTAAGTGTAATAATCTTAAACGATCACCAATAAAGCTGCATACGAATGACATGTTTAGAAATGTTAATAATTAAGTCCAGTGGACTCACTGTTTGCCAGATACATGATAGTGTTGTCCTACATCACGGGCGAGTATATGTACTTGCTGACGCGAAAATGCCGAGTTTACAATGGTGGTGATGACTTAGTTGACAGGCGTGTCACATAGTCAGATGTAAACCACGCATTGAAATCATGGCGACATGCAGGTGACACATTGCACACTGATTCCGTCAGCCACGAGGTGCGTGATAAAACCACCCACGTGGTTAGTCCGTGTCCCTTGAGTTGGCCCTTTTCCCAGGATACCACCCGTGTGGTCATTCCTGAATTCAATAACTATCTGAGGAAATTGTTTCAATTACAAATTAGGTATACATTATGGCTGCAGAAAACAAGATGTGGTTCCTATGGAATCGTGTTTTTGTTTTCAATCTGGAATCCTTTTTCAAACTCACTTTCAGATAAATAAGATATTTGAATATACTTAATGGACAGTACGATTTGTTTGTTTGTCGTTCAACGCCTGGTTCAACAATATTCCAGCTACACGACGGCCTGAATACATGACACATGTTATGGATAGCATCTGTTTTGTATTCTTTGTCACGACGCCGTGACGACACCAGTCACCCAAGTCACCCAGTCTGACCACCCTCTCCATTTGGTTGCCTCTTACGACCAAGTGGCTGGGGGACCAATTCTAACCCAGAATCCCAACGGGGCCACAAAATATGTTCCTGGTGAATGAGAAACTGGAAAGTGAGTGAGTATGGTTTTACGCCGCTTTTAGCAATGTTCCAGCACTATGGGCTTCACACATTGTACCCATGTCGGGTATCGAACCCGGGTCTTCGGCGTGACGAGCGAACGCTTATACTACTAGGCTACCCGACCGCCCCTGAAACTGGAAAGGGTTTTTCTCAAACCTAATGAAATATATATTTACATCTAAATCAATCTTTTTCTCACATAAACGTTTATGTCATTTTTGAATTTTGTGCTAAGGTGTGATAGAAGTAATTTGAAATTATTTTTAGACAATCTAAAAATCTAAATGCGGTCATTTTCAAGTTTCACTATGCACAGACAAAAACCATCATTAACTGTCAGCCGACAAAAGGTTAGGACACAAAAGTGCTATCTGTCTGTCAAATACGGGGTTGTGCAAAGCAAAGGTCACCTTCAAAATTTGCACTACGTGGCTGAGATTAAAGTATGACATACCATAAATCCTTAGCCCCAAGCAAAAAAGCAATCACCGAGTAAGTTTAGTTTAACGCCGTTTGGAAAAAGTGTCTCAGTTGTATCCATAAGGCGCCGCAATACGCTGTGAAGAGTTGTGTCCCTTGGGCACGCCAGAAACCTAAGATTGTGGGTTCGAATCCCGGTTCGTCCCGATTATGTTACGTTTGTCAGCACCATACCGTGTTCGTGGGTTTCACTGAAGTGGTAAACATCTGCGACGTGCATCACTTGGGGCTTTCACTCACGTTAAGCTGACACGCCGTGATATAACAGATATACTGGTCATAGCGGCGTTAAACCCCTCAGTCACTCACACACTAGGGAACCACATAGTATAATAACAGTTGATTTGGGAAGCATCACGTGTGCACATTACTGTACAAGGAACCTAATGCAATGATCTGTGAAGCGCGCCAACGAATCTATATTTTACCTGCATCCTACACCAAACCATATAAGTTTAGTAAGTGTATCGTCATCTTACTGTGAAAGTGAGATCCGATTAGTCCAAGGGGGAACTACGTTTTACTACAAATATCCAATATGTCTCGCGTTGTAGGAAAATAATAAGGTGCCCTATTCAGAAAACAAGTGTCCACAGAACACAGTTAGTTATATATTTGAAGAAAAACATGAGCATCTGAGGTTTGAAAAGTAATTGAGCTTCTAAATATGAAAATAATTTGCTGATCTCATCCCAAAAGTGGAGTAAAACGAAAAGTAACCGTGAAGATACGGAAGACTAGGTATTTTACAAGTGCTTGACGTATTCAATCAAGGGAGGCTACTCTGTTAACCTTGTGATACACCTCGTAGAGCGTTGTGGTAGTGCGACCTCCCATTTTCAGCACGTAATTTTGTGCATTTTGTTTAATTTCAGTCACGTGTAGTGCATCTGTATCAGTGCATATGAATAATCAGGTCTTGACCAGACAGACTTGTGGCTCGTAGCATGAATATCGAACATCGCCATCTGGGTAGAAAAATACAGTCAGGCCACTGAAACCAGGGAGATAAATCATTTTGTTACAACCCGTGAACATTCGGATTCGACATTCAAGACCAACTCGTGTTATTCCGGGACAAGCCGAATAGCGACTCGTGTCCCTCTCGTGGTCATTTTTGCGACTGGGTTCCGTCTAAGCGCAAACGGGATTTCTAAAAGAATTGTCAACTCGTTGCGTTATGATTCACGTATATTTGCCCCATATATCATGTACATTCCAAATGCTTTTGGGGACACGTTATTATTACAGTATTAGACAGTATGATTGAACACATTAACTGTATCTTGGGTATATTGTTAAATGCAAGTGTAGCGGCCATAAAATTTCCGAGTCCCGTGATGGGATTCGAACCACGGACCTTCTGATCAGAGGTCGGACGCCTTGTCCACATGACCAAAGAGGTTAACCCCGTCAGTAAGCTGACAAGGTAAGGATGTCATCTGTGGGATGACTCCACGCCCTGCTACATACTCCCCCGTCAACAGAAGGCACGTCCCGGGCCGCATAGTAGGGTACTGAGGCTTATTTTGCTCAAATTTGATATGAACGTGCTCAGCCCCACGTTGGGCGCCAATGTAGCGGCCATAAAATTTCCGAGTCCCGTGATGGGATTCGAACCACGGACCTTCTGATCAGAGGTCGGACGCCTTGTCCACATGACCAAAGAGGTTAACCCCGTCAGCAAGCTGACAAGGTAAGGATGTCATCTGTGGGATGACTCCACGCCCTGCTACACAAGACATATGTAAAATCAAAAATTATTCCTGAGGGATTCGTTTCCTACGCGCATTCTGATTGGTTTGTCGTATTTTCGCACATAACATTCAACGAGAGGAGGACGAGTCTTCTTGAAGGTTACGGAAAGGGGCGAGTGGAGGTTACGGAAAGGGGCGAGTGGAGGTTACGGAATGGGGTGAGTGGCGACGAATACCAGATTAGCATTACTATTCAACGAACCCATTCGTCACCACTCGCATGTTTCCGTAACCCACAACAAGGCTATATTCGGCTTGTTGCGGAATGGGACGAGTTAGTCACGAATGCAACGAACCGTGCTTGTCGTAAGGGCGACTAACGGGATCGGGGATCAGGCTCGCTGACTTGGTTGATTCATGTCATCGTATCCCAATAAAATTGCTCGGAACGATGCTCATGATGTCAATCACCGGATTGTCTGGTCCGTACTCGATTATTTACAGACCACCGTCATACAGCTGGAATATTGCTGAGTGTGGCGTTAAACAATAAACAAACAAACAGTACGTATATAGAAGCATACTATATTCACAAATTCGCCCGCTTCATGTATATCAGTACTCTTTGAAAAAACGAAGTTCCCCCTTCACAAACACAGATAATAATTCCCGCAACATATAACACGTTAGCAACGTGTATATTATCATGGGCCGCGTACAGTTTCATTCGGGATCATCCCACTTGTTCCGTTACCTTCATACTACATAATAAGACTCATAGATTGTAGGTACCACGCCGCTGATCAAGCTCCTCACAGCGATAGCGGAGCTCTCTATACAATGTCACGAATGTGTCACGCGCTGGGAGGAGCTTGACCGTTGATGGTCAAAGGGAAACCACTCTAAATCCTGTTTACCATTTAATAAACAGATTTAACTCCCTTTGGCATTTGTTGTATGTGATTCGCGGCCCTTGGTTGAAGGAATATGCCGTGTGTTATGTTTTAAGCGAGACACTATGCGACGTTAAGACAAGGGAGTTAACTCTTGTACAGACACGATTACTTCCCTTTGACCGTAAACATATTCACAGGTTCTTTGCTGGGGGTTTTCTATGCCAAATCCATTCTTGAGAGTAAGGGTCCAGGGGCGGCAAACCCAATCAGAAGACTGTGAATTTTTGTAGTTTTCCACCTCTGTAAAAAAGCTAACTCTCGACATCTAGGAAAGTATAGCACACTTCGTTCATCTGTAATTTAAACGTGTATTCAAAGGCTCATGAGTCTCACGTGCATCAATGCTTTTGATTATCTACCTTCAAATCTGTCTTTTCGGCTTCAACGTTTTTGGCTGAAGATTAATTAATCTTGACTTGAGACCTTGGTTCTAGATTGAATGGTGTGCTTGAAAGTTGACAGATGTCTAAATGTAAGTTAGCAACGTATATAAGTAAAACATAAAGTTAGCAACGTATATATGTAAAATGAAAGCTAGCAACGTATATATGTAAAACGTAAAGTTAGCAACGTGTATATGTAAAACGTAAAGCTAGCAACGTTGATATCTAAAATGTAAAGTTAGCAACGTATATATGTAAAACGTAAAGTTAGCAACGTACATGTGTAAAATGAAAGCTAGCAGCGTATATATGTAAAACGTAAAGTTAGCAACGTATATATGTAAAATGAAAGCTAGCAAAGTATATATGTAAAACGTAAAGTGAGCAACGTACATATGTAAAATGAAAGCTAGCAACGTACATATGTAAAACGTAAAGTTAGCATCGTAGATGCGTAAAAAGTAAAGTTAGCAACGTACATATGTAAAATGAAAGTTAGCAACGTATAGATGTAAAATGAAAGCTAGCAACGTAGATATGTAAAACGTAAAGTTAGCAACGTATATATGTAAAACGTAAAGTTAGCAACGTACATATGTAAAACGTAAAGTTAGCAACGTATACATGTAAAACGTAAAGTTAGCAACGTATAAATGTAAAATTAAAGCTGACAACGTACATATATAAAAAGTAAAGTTAGCAACGTATATATGTTAAATTAAAGCTAACAACATAGATATGTAAAACGTAAAGTAAGCAACGTGCATAACGCACATAACGTTTGCCAAATGTAGAAAGTTATGAGCTTGCATAGATACGAGTGCATAATACTTTCTTGGGCTACGTGTACAACCCTTTAAGTCTTTGTTTCACTGCATACGATATTATCTCGTTATGAACATCGAAACACTTGGAAGCAGAGTGCCAAATGGTTTTGCAGCAGAACAGGTTTGCGTGAAGGCTGAAATTACATCACAATTCTTTGCAGACCATTGTGCCATCACCGGTTACCATGACGTCACAATCAAATGACATCACTAATGGCTCTGCTACTGAAGCTGTTAGCAGTACTTTTTATACTGAAAACACTGCTAATTACTGTCTACAAATTGAAAAAGTTGGAAGAATGATGTTTGACGATAAATCCAATATATCAACACTCGTTGATAAAAGTGGCAAAGATCCTCGGCAAGCCTCGGAATTTTTCCATTTTTATCAACTCGTGTTGATATATTTGATATCAAAAGACACTCGGGTGAGATTCTCTATTTATCATATAATGTCCTTCTTTAATTTTGTGCTTCAAAATCGCTTTCCTCTCTCACAAATATTACTGAAACATTGCGAGTTTTCCTGGAATTCGCGCATTAATATTTATTACGCCACAGGGTAAGTGATGTGTCAGTCGGACAGTGACAGTAGCCAATATAAACTGACGCCCAAAAGAAACTTTACCAGAGTTTGAAATCACTCAAAAACTTCAAAACATACATGCATGAAGTAAAGTGTATGGAGAAGATCAATATGTCAACATAATCAACACTGAAAATGACAATCATTCCGCGACCGAGAATGACGTCAGAGCCCCCCAAAGTTGGGTGTGGTACAAAACTCGAGCTTTCAGAATCATGGACAATAGGCAGAGTACATAAACAATCGCTCACGTTCAATAACAAGTCGTTAGTAGCGTGTGTGACCACCAAATGCCTCAATACACGCAAAAACTCTTCGACGCACAGAAAAAGTCAGTCGTCTGATGAGGTCACGTGGGATTTGACGCCATTCTTCTTGGAGGGCCAAGATCAGTTCTTGCCGGTTGGCTGGAGAGTGTGGTCGTTGTCGAACACGACGATCAATCAAGTCCCAGAGGTGTTCCATGGGGGACATGTCGGGTGAGCGTGCAGGCCACGGCAGGACGTTGACGTTGTTGGCTGCGAGGAAGTTGGGCTCTAGCGTTGTCATGCTGATAAATTCCATCAGCCCTAAACAAACAGAATCGACTTTCGTCAGTGAAGACAACCCTCTGCCAGTTACGTCGTTGCCAACGCCGTACAGTCCGGGCCCATCTCAATCGCAGACGACGATGTTGCGTTGTCATTAGCTGTCCTCTGTATGGTCTAAAAGCCCTGATTCCATGAGCCCTGAATCTCCTTGCCACTGTCTGTCGACTAACCCTGTGACCTAAGGCATGACGTCACTGTCAGGAAGCGTTTTCGGAGGTGCAAGGTACGCAAGTACCGGTCATCATGGGGCGTGGTCACCATGGGTTTGCCTGTTCTTGGCCTGTCAGCGGTCCGCCCTGTCTGCCTGTAACGTTGCATCAAGTTGGTAACGGCAACACAGGAGCAACCGAAGGTTCGTGCAATATGGGCGTGGGTGGCTCCCATCTGTACCATACCCAAGGCTCGTTTACGTTGTTCGACTGTGAGTCGTGGCATTTCTTTTGTGTTTTTTTTATCACTGCGGATGTCTGACTTGCCGTTGCAATCGTTTTATACCCTTACCCGCACGTGCATGTGCAGTTGTCCGTGGTGCACGTGTTTTTCACTTTTTCGCGTGTTATCTCGCAAACATGTAACAGACGATTAACATTTTTGTTAATACACTATTGTTGTATTTAGGTTAGGTGTTTTAGATAGACTTCATCGAAAAAATATGTATACCTTGTCTGAAATTTATATTTTCAGTTGGTAAAGTTTTTTATGGACATCAGTTTAGTTCCAAGTGAAATCTGTCTCTTATACAGTGGTGAAGCAACATATACGCAAAACAACAATTGTTTTTAATTGCCTTTCGCGGCAATCCATCGCTCTGTCCCCTAGAGTAACTGCCCTTTGTCAAAGGGAAGCTACTCTAACCCTAGTCTATGAGACGTCACGGCCACGTTCAGACGTTGTTGACAGTCAGTCTGTCCTGTCATAACGTTAAAAAGTGTAGTCAGATGTACACACATTGACAAAACGAAACAAGATTACAATTCAAACATATTTCGGCCAAATCCAAACTTTTTAATTTGTGGAAAAGGTTTCAAGCCGCAGAGGTCTACAAGCACAGATATGGCTACTGATCCCGCTTGGCTAGACCTAGTGCCCTCGCAAAATTGTTTCAAAATTTATATCTCCAAAGTTGCCAATACTTATAAAATGCCTTAGCTACGTCACATTTAGACAGGGATTTTCAGTATGTTAGAGTGTTCTTTTGATAATGATAGCAATTATCCCTGTAGTTTATCCAGATTCCCGATGGTTAATTCTGACTCGATTGCCGAATGACCAGGGCGACGCCATGTTTGTTTATAAACAGTGAAAGTAGTCCCTACTTGACCTTTGATATTTGCATCTCTATTCGCATATGACCCCAACGTATATCGTTTTTATCCTTTGGCTTTATCCTGCCGTGAAACCTACCCATTATATGATAAAAGGCTATACATGGGGATATTGGACGCTATTATATATTTTTTCAAACCCAGATGAAAGTAATTAAATATTGGATTAAACTTATACGTATGCCACATGATCGTTACCCTACCAGAGTTACCGGGTGATAGTATCTTTAGATGATAAAGGCAAACACACATTGGCATCTGATGTCAGAAAATTGTTGTTTTCTTGTTTTTTTCCAAGGTCTGGATTGCCAAGATGTTGAAGATAAGTTATCATTCGTTTCTATCTTCATGCAAAGACTCGTTGATATTTTCGTTCAAGGCTCGTCAGAAAGTATTTCATTTTCTCATTTTCTTTTCCATTATGCTTCAATTATGCGTTTCTTGTGTTTGTGAACCGCTGAAAACTCCCATCTGACTGTGAGTGTCATTCCCGGCAATCACTTGCCAAAGATAACGTTCTTTGTCTCAGGTTGCTGGCGCCCTGATGTCAGCGTATGTTTGCACTGTTCCTACAGGTCACGTCCCTCCCTCCATTTACATAATAACTGTGGGCCGATAAATGTACAAGTATATACTTACGTCTCACGAAACTAATGTTCTCAACATGGCCAGTGTCAATGGATACTCACAACAGTGCGCCGTGCCGCATATATGCCGCAATATCAACACGGGACTAGATTGTAACGAGCATCGCGATGAGTGAGTGAGTATGGTTTTACGCCGCTTTTAGCAATATTCCAGCAATATGACGGCAGATGATACCAGAAATGGGCTTCATACATTATACCCATGTCGGGAATCATCGCGATGGCGCCATTGACTCCCATGGGAGAGCATCTTCCCGCCATGATAGAAGCATTTGCGTCAGTACATACATGTGTTTCGGCTTACTCAATATTTATCTTATAGCTCTTGAGCGTCATTGTCATGGCCAACACACTTGTAAAACTCAAGATTCCTCTTCAGGCCGTGGCGGTCCAGGGTAAGCTTGGTGTGTGTTTCTGTCTCAGACTTCATTTCACATCAGTTGGACGGCGGCCAATGACTGTTGTTCTATTGTTTTTAGACAGAATATATTTTGTCAGTCAGTACTTCAAGACTTTTAGTTGCTTTTTTCTGAGAGGAGGAGCGAAGCAATTCACGTGAGGCACACGACATAAATGCTATTTAATTTCTAAAATCTGAGGACCCCTCCTCACTCACACACACACACACACTCACTCACTCACTCACACACACACACACAAACACACACACTCACACTCACACACACACACACACTCACACACACTCACACTCACGGAACATTAACATATCATGGAAATGATGCATTGCCAATACAAATTCGTCGTTCATTCTCAGGATATAGTTATAGACGCATTCTATTATCCATGGTCTGTCTGAACTTTTACCTATCTGAACCACGAGCTGTCTGAACCACGAGCTGTCTGAATCATGGCCTGTCTAAACCGTGGACTGTCTGAACGCTCTTCCATGTGAACTGAAATAACGGCGACTTTGTATCTTTTGATAAAGTGTTATAAAAAATAACTGTACACGTTACGTTCAGGGTAGAATGACATAGATGGAGTATTTAATTACAATACGTTACTCTTTTCTAATTGTTTTTGATAACCCTGTGGAATACAGCTAGCTACACTGCTATTTTTATAATCCAGATTGTTCTTGATCAAATTAAATGCTCATATTCCGCAGCCATGGTGCCAGACAATATCAAGGGTTTACCAAGTACATACGACGTGTTTTTAGCTGCAAACGGTGGTCTTCTGGCATCTCACCAGACAGTACGTCAGCTTGCATGCTTGTCGTAAGAGGCGACTAACAGGATCGGGTGGTCAGGCTAGCGGACTTGGTTGAGGCATGTCATCGTATCCCATATAGCAGGAACAGTGTTGATTGAAGTGCTAAACAACAAACAAACAAACATTGATCAACACAGGTTATATAATTATATAAGTACGTGTGTATTATAAAGCGATGCCCCATGCTGTGGTGCCCACGTATAGGACTGTGGCTGCATGGGTTAGCAAGTAAATTTCGACCCTTAGCTGTGTCAGGATCCGCAGGTAGGTTGGGATGACAAGCCGGCGTCATGCAGGTCTTAGAAGTTTTCAACTTTAGAGAAAAACAGGTATAGAAATGTAATCAGAGAGAATCTAAGATTCCAAAGAACGATCACGCCTGATACGCCTAAGGGACGCAACTCTTAACAGCAAAATCGCAGTGCCGTAGACGACTGGTCCACCTTTTTCTCCGACGGTATAACCACAAGCAGTTGTCTTCTGATTGATGATGTATATCGTGCCAGATGTTTGTGGCCAAGGTGATTAGGCATAGAAATCTGTATAGAGATTAATGGACTGTCACAACATAAGTCTTCAGCTACAGTTTTTCTAAACTATGTCAGACGGTTTTTTCTAGACCCATCATAAAAGCCATGAATTAATAACCACACGTTTACAAAACTAGGACTCGGTATGTGTTTGTGAACAAACGAAATAGGAAGGACCATTTGACCTTTCCATTGATCGGAAAAGAAAGGATTAAAGGAGTTTGCCGATCACAAAAAAAACCTTTATCAATCTCGCAGGTAATCGAATTATTGTGCGCACATTAAAGTGCGGGGAGTATTTCGGGAATGTCAGCGGATTCTCTAGTAGCTCATTACTGCCCTAATTAAGCGACCGTTGTAGATATTAATATGTTTATAGTCTCAAGAAATGTTTTTGGATGTTATAGCGATCGATAATTGTATTGTTCCGGATTCGGTTTAGAATATTTCCCGTTCATATTTCAATCAAACTTCCTTTGATGATTTATAAGGTTTTTCGTTTGATCTCGAGGCATTGAAAGCGAAACAAGAGGAAACAAATATCAGATTGAGCCATAATGTGTGTTAACAAAATTTCGATGCTTAAGCCCGCTCTTGTTACACAAGGACACTGAATTGAGGACACCGATATTTGCGTGTTTACATACTGATTTTCACAGTGATTTTCTCACATCGGAACAACAAAAAGACACGTAAACATAGCCTTGCTCCAAGTCTGTCCTGAATGATAAGTACATGGACGCATGAGTAATTCTATCCTAATATTAAGTCTAGATAAGGGGACGCCAGGGTTTAATGGGGACATCTTGTTCTTTATCATTTATATGATCTAGGCATTATTAGTACAAACTAATAATCATTTTCTTTGACAAGGACGTATCCATGTACAGAAAACTACGTTTATAACGAAAACGTTTGTAACGAACACGTTTATAACGAACTGATGGATATGACGAACTTATCTTTTTGTCCCGGCCACTACTGTATATATATTCTATGCATATGCTTATAACGAACTACGGTTATAACGAAATAAAATTAATGGCCCCTTTGAGTTCGTTATAACCATAGTTTACTGTCCGTCTTTGATCCACGTATAACGGATATGACGAACGTATTTTTTTGTTTTGTCCCGACCACTGCTGTATATATGCTAAACATATGCTTTTAACGAACTACGGTTATAAGGAATTAAAATTAGTGGCCCCCTTGACTTCGTTATAACCGTAGTTTACTTTACATCTTTGATCCACGTCTGTGGTTTGAACGATTTCAGTATCGGCTGACCTGCGCATTATAAGTTATACAAAGGTCCGTACACATAATGTTCTGATGAGACAGCGATGGTATGTGATAACTGTCGCCATCGAATGTGACGTAACTTACGGCACCTCTTACAAGAAAGATGGATTTGACTCAGCAGTCCGTGATTGGTGTTACTGAATAGTAATACCGAGTCATACTGAGTTGATCTCCACGGGTAACCACACACAGTGATAACAGGTATAGGAAGGGCTTCCGCGCTGGACAAAGAGACAAGCTTTGTTTGACCCATGATGTCATTTTTCAGAACATACAATATTTCCATGGGATGGGAAGAATTACTTTTTTTGGTTAAAACACCTCTACGTGCAGATCGCCTAAAGTGGGTATAGCTCTGGAGCCGTTCCACAAAGCGATCTTAGCGCTGAGACGACCGTAAATCCATACTTTAACATAGGCTTACGATAGTCTTATAGAGCTAAGATCGCTTTGTGCGACTGGGCCAAGGGACCCCTTCCACAAAGCGATCTTAGCGCTAAGACGATCGTAAATCCCATACTTTAACATATACTTATGAAAATCGTAGAGCTAAGATCGCTTTATGGAAGGGGACCCTTTGATTTAATACCGCGCCGTCAGGCGTCTCAATGTTAGGTATCTACGGAACGACAATCTCAACAGGTTCAATATGATATGCAATGATTTGTTTGTTTCTGATCTTCAAGACGAAGAAAAGCACAGGTGCATCAAGTCCTGCCCATGACTGAGGAATATATATTCTATATAATTAAAAGCTTTTGCAAGTCTAGGTCAAGCTTTGGCAAGTCTAGATCAAACTAAACCATGTCTACTTTCCTTGTTTCCACACAAACAGGACCTCATTAAGAATGTCTACCATTGTTTCCACACAAACAGGACCTCATTAAGAATGTCTACCATTGTTTCTGTTAGGTGCCGTTGACGTATGAGAGGTATTGACATTGATAATACTTATTGATGTTGACATTTACACGACTATTGTATACAATGCTACTACATAGATTATGTTGATAATTATAATATGTTTTACATTTTGTCAGTACCATACTCGTCCTAGTGGGTTTCACCGAAGTGATAAACGTCTGAGACCTGCCTTGTTATTCCCCCTAAATTAGGCTGACGCGCTGTGATATAATTGGAATGCTGTTCAAAGCAGCCTCAAACCAAACACACTCACTCACTCACTCACTCATTCTGTGACAGACACTAATCGATTTTCGGATCGACAAACCAGTGACTGATAGCATGAACCTCGCTCCACTCCTATGAGATTCGATTACACAATCAACCAAGTCCCCGAGCCTGACCGATCCATTTAATCCCCTCATACAAGGGGTCCTGTGTGAGACAGTTAGCGACACCCGTTTGAAGTACTCGGAAGAATTGGTACCTAGTACCCCATGCTTGTAAGAGTCTTTAAGGTGGGGGCACGGGTGGTCAGTTGAGAGAGTTGCACAGATGCGTACCTTGGGCACGCCAGAAACCTATGATTGTGGGTTCGAATCCCGCTTCGCCCAGATTTTGTTTCTAGGTTTGTCAGCACCATACCCGTGCTCGTGGGTTCAACTAAAGTGGTTCAGGTATAAACTGACACGGCGTGATAAAACTGGAATACTGTTCAAAGCAACGTTAATGTCAACACACTGACTCAATAGGGAATAACATATTATAACAACAGTGAATTTGGGAAGCATCATGTACACACAAGGAACCCAATACAATGACCTGTGATGCAGCGTTAAACCCAACTCACTCACTAACTCACTCACTAAGGTGAATGACGAAACAGAGTTGTCTAATTTTAATTATTGCGTGATTTCGTGCGCCGATGTTATGGATCGTTGCCCATACTTTCCATCATTGCTTTGTCTCGTCCAGACTCGATTACATATGGTGAGTGAGTGAGTTGGGTTTAACGCCGCTTTTAACGCTAATCCAGTTATATCATGGCGTGTCTGCTTAATGTGGGAGGAAAGCCTGAAGTGATGCAGGTTTCAGACGTTTACCACTTCGGTGAAACCCACGAGCACGGGTATGGTGCTGACAAACCTAGAAACATAATCGGGGCGAACCGGGATTCGAACCCACAATCATAGGTTTCTGGCATGCCCAAGGGACGCGACTCTACACAGCGAATCGCGGCGCCTTAGACGAATGGCCCCCCGTGCCCCCCGATTACATATAGCCCGTCTTGATATAGCTGAAGTATTGCACGGCGGCGTTGAACAACATACGCTTAATTATTCTATAAATTTGTCTAAAAATGTAACTGTCAGACTGTTGTAAACAATGACATCACTCATTCTACAAAACACACACGATTTCTCCCCCAAACATTCAAGCCTGCACTCAGAAACCGCCATAACATCTCCACATCTACAACAACCAGAATGACTAATCTTCACTGACGCTTCCACTCGTCTATTACAGCATCCCCATCTACAGATACAATAAACGGTTCGACAGGTTATGCCACGTTAAAGTGCCTGCTTTCAAAGCCCCTTGACGCACAATAAGCTAATACGAGAATTCATTGCATCCTAAATACTGTACAATACCATTCCCGTCGCACTAGAATAAACACACAGCCAATTCACCCAATAAATTCGCCCCGCTAATCTGCCTGTGTCAGTAATGGCTCACATTTGCCACGTAAAGAGCAGTTTCGAGGGATTGAGCCGAAAATCTTCATTGCAATCAGTTGCCGAAAACACATCGTTTGGTTTGTTATTCCAAGCAAATTTTCCACTTGCGTTCTCGGTAAAGAGGTTTTTGGTTTTCTAAGAGACCAATTCCATCGAGAAGACGTGCTCGCTCTGGTGTTTGGAGTTATGGGCGGTGGGAGGTAAAGATGGCTGAATGCTTACGCATCCTCTAAACACTTATCGCAATTTAACACCTGCCCGCATAGAACTAAAGAAAGTGAATGCGAAGCACAAGCATGTATGTCCCCCTCACTGATTTATTATCAACAACGCAAGTGCTGTGTGTATCTGCGCTCAACGTGTCAGCTGGAAAGTTACACTGGAAGCCCGCTAAGAAATGTGCAGTTAGAACGGGAGGTTTTCACAGTGCTTTGAATAGTATTTCAGTAATATTACTGGGTGCTAGGTTAGTGTGTGAGGAGAGAACCACATGATGCAGGTCTCCGACGCTTTATACCACCGATAAACAGTATGACGACAGTGTATGTCAGTCGGTATTACGTTTGTTGTTGTGGAAACGAACTGCTACTACTACTACTACTACTACTACTACTACTACTACTACTACTACTACTACTACTACTACTACTACTACTACAGCTATTATGATAATACATACACTACCACTACCACCACTACGACCACTACCACTTATACTACAAGCACTATACTCTTTTATTCAGATGTATTGTAGGCCATAGGCCCATGATACAATGGTTACAGTGTGGTGATGGGAGTTGGGAGATCCCAACAGACTTTGCCTTAGATTCATAGCTTTTAGAATATACATGGCTAGTTTCTTAACAGTAAATGGTTGGTGGATGACATTAGAATATTGTACTTATGTCTTGTCGGGAACTCATAATAATTCAAGGATATATATTCTGACCTCAAAACTTGATAACAATCACAAATTCAAATAAAGTGATACTCATCTTCGATATAATCATGTTTACAAACAGTACAAACTCTTTCTTCTCTAGGTTCCTTATTATGTCTACCTGATTCAATTCTTAGATGATGAGAACTACATCTGAAACGAGCCATAATACTTCTAAATTTATCACATGATAGCCTTGTAATATACATTTCAACACCAAATGTTTGCTTATACAAAGAATAATAATATGATTTCGAACTTTCACGTATAGCTGAATGCCAGTCTTGTTGGTACGATAACTTTAGCCTCACAAAAAGATCCTTTATAAACAAAGGTATATTTGCAACACACTGTTGATCCCATATAAAACCAAATCCTGCTGACACAATTATGTGTCTAATTTTGGAAACCCAGTTTACTTTACCATTACCTACAGCTTGCAGTTGCATATTATAGCATTTCTTAACATATCTAGATTCTTGCATTTTCTCTTTTATAAGCATAAATGTATAGAGGATATCGGCCACATTCACCTCTACTACTACTACCACTACTAGTAATAATACTACCACTACCACCACTACCACTACCACTGCCAATTCTACTACTGGCACTAATACTACTACTACTACTAGTACTACTACTACTACTACTACTACTACTACTACTACTACTACTACTACTACTACTATTACTACTACTACTACTACTACGTGTTCCACATCTACTCCCACTACATACACCGGGGAGGACACGTTGAATGATGATGTCGTGATTCGACTGTTGTCATTTCCTGAAGACAAATCAACAACACAAACATGAAATGTCAGGGTAATTTTGAGCACTTAAACAACATATAACGTATAAACAAATGATACACATGACTAATGATCCCGTCAGGCTATTTACACATTAATTAACCCGCATTCTGCTGTTGTCCTTATGCCTACTTAACTAATAATTACCTACACGTGCAGATGGCTGTTAGTATTGTGAAGAACAATTACCTTGGAGAACCACAGTTGCAAGAACAGTTGTCCTGGAAACGACTCGGATTCTTACTTGAGATCTAGACCGACCTTCCATTTAATATGCTTAAGGGGAGTAGGTGTGTGTGTGTGTGTGTGTGTGTGTGTGTGTGTGTGTGTGTGTGTGTGTGTGTGTGTGTGTGTGTGTGTGTGTGTGTGTGTGTGTGTGTGTGTGTGTGTGTGTGTGTGTGTGTGACGCAGGCTGTTTGTGGAACAATTGTTTCCTTCTCAGCGAAGTCTGTTTCGAACGAGATATTCTTAGTTTTATTGCTGAGGCAAAATTATGTTGTTTTATATTTTGGGGTAGGAAATGTGAAAAGAGACTGTCCTCGGACTATATTGATGACTGTAGGGATCTTTGTCGGTTCTAATCACCTAACTGGCTTCAATTAGCCTTTTGCTATGTCCAATCTTTCACCTATCAGCGTTAATTACCCCCAGTCTCTCGTTTTCCTAGTGTCCATTACCTATTACCTATCTATGATAACTTAGGTACTGGCTTCCATACTATCAGCGCTAATTACTGTTAAGTGTTGGCTTCCATTGCCTGTTGTTAATCACCTATCAACGCCAATCATCTGTTGGCCTTCCTTGTTAGTTTCTACCCTTTGTTATTTTCCACCTTTTGTTATCTTATTAATGTTGTTGTTCTCACATATACATATGTATGCTCTCTGCCTCATGGCATCAAAAAAAATCGACAAAGTAAACACTAAACTCCAAACAGGACACACCAACCTAAATAACCACCTAAAAAAAATTTAAAAAACACACTACAGGTAACTGCCCACACTGCAAACAACCAGAAGCCCCAGAACACGCACTCATCCACTGCACACACTACCTAACACATCGAACCGCATTACAAACCACCCTCAATCTAAACAAGGCTCTCACTCTGGAAGCAATACTAAACCCACAAAATAAACTAGAAAACTTCAAGGCCTTAGGCGTATTCTTAATAAAAACGGAACTAATAAAACGCATCTAAAAACACAATAACCTACCAAATCAAAATCAAATAAACAAACATCCACCATACCCAGCCCCCTTAGTTCTCCTCCCCAAACCCAATCGGCATTTATTCCAAATCTCAAAATTCCCAAATTCTATATAAGCAACCCCTAACCCCCTACACACTCTACACAGCGAATCGCGGCGCCTTAGACGACTGGGCCACCCGTGCCCCTTCCCGATAATAAAGAAGTTAACATCCATATGTTCTCTCCCTTATAGGGATCATGTTTGTGTGCATTGTCTTGTAGTATAGGTACAGCCATTGCAACAGTAAAGTGACTTAGCTTTAAAAGTACGTGTACCATCATTAAAGTAGATTTCCTTGCATAATTCAAAACAAGCCTCGCATGTAAGTCCTAGATTCAGAAAACTGATGGCTAAGTTGTTATTGCCTGATAAAACTTTATCAGCGGGTACCATGGCTGTGTATATTCGATCAAATTCAAGAGACACTATTATCAATAATGTTTTCATATTATTACGTCAACCGCGTTCATCAGTGTTAACTGCTGAATATTAACCTGCCATCGATGTATTGTAATCGAACCGTTTACAGCTGTGGGGAATCGATACTTCAATCAAGCGTCACATTCTTATTGTCATATATATTCGCCGAATCACTGCAAATCGAAGCAAAGTTTCCACTTGCGTTCTCGGTAAAGAGGTTTTTGGTTTTCTAAGAGACCAATTCCATCGAGAAGACGTGCTCGCTCTGGTGTTTGGAGTTATGTGTGTCGGGGGGTAAAGGTAACGATGGCTGAATGCTTACGCATCCTCCAGACACATCCAAAACACAAGTATGATGCCTTATCTAGTATCACCATCCAATAACCAATTCTTGTATGTTTCACTTTTAGCCACCATCAAACATTGGCGTATACCTTCTTTCGCCCAGCAGTTTACATGGCAAGTGAAAACCTTGGAGCTTCTTACAAGTTTCTGACCCATTTGTTAATTTGAATAGTCACTGAACCTTTGCTTATCGTTTGTTTGTTTTTTGTTTAACATCGCTCAGCAATATTCCAGCTATATGACAGCGGTCTGTAATTAATCGAGCCAGGACCAGACACTCCAGTGATTAATATCATGAGCATCGATCTACGCAGTTGGGATACGATGACATACATCATCCAAGTCTGCGAACCTCACCACCCAATCCCGTTAGTCGCCTCTTACGACAAGCATAGTCGCCTTTTACGACAAGCATAGTCGCCTTTTGCGACAAGCATAGTCGCCTTTTAAGACAAGCATAGTCGCCTTTTACGACAAGCATAGTCGCCTTTTACGAAAAGCATAGTCGCCTTTTACGACAAGCATGACCTATTGTTTCACGGATCTTCACGGGTCTTATTGTCAGGGTGCTATTCAATCTCAGCGATGTAAGCCTGAAGGAAATTTACGGCTATAACTGGATCCCATCGGTTCTCCTCAATCCCACAAGGCATCTCGGCCAATATTGAGGATGGAATCAATATCAGAACTGGATTAACTAGTTTCACTAATTCACGTCACCATCACGAAAACGTTATATAACCATAATCCGCTAACGCTATCCCATCTCGGCCCGCATTTGGAGGAATGCGTTCAATATGGCTACTTGTTCACGTGACAATAACATTACACCACACGCTGGTGATAGTCGTGTCCATAATGTTATGTTGCTTTAATAAATTATAGTTCTATTTTCTATTAAGTTAAACCATAAATAGGATGTTTGATATGCTCCTTCTTGAGGACGATGCAGTTTCAAACCACGAAATGTTCTACAGTTTAATCCTATAGTTAATCTCGACCACCAATTGGGGATTAGCTTTACTAGTTTCACTATTTCACGTGACTATAACATTACACAACACGCCGGTGGCCTTCGTGTCCATTATTTAGAAGCATCCTGGACGTGCCTTCAATTATTTCATCCAGAAGTCACAACTTCCATAACTACAACTATCTCTCATTCTGTACCTGCCCTGTTCGACCGCCTCCGTGGTCTACAGGTAGAGCGTCTGCCCGGAGCGCGGAAGGTCCGGGGTTCGATCCCCGGCCGCATCATACCAAAAGACGTTGAAAGATGGTACTTGTTGTTACCCTGTCTGGAGCTCGGCATTAAGGGGCTAAAACAAGGACCGGTCGGCTCGGAGTCAGTATACTGTTTCTGAGTGGGGTATTTATGTTAAACTGCAGCATGGTATCTCAGTGCTTTACTAGTACAAGCAGCCACACACACGTGCATGCACGACGTTGAACCAAATTTTATCTCACCTCACCTCACCTCACCTCACCTTACCTCACCTGCGCTGTTCAAAGTGTCTTTATACAATTTCTTCTCTGGTAGGTACTACATTAACTGTTCTTTAAACATTTCCCGATGCAGAGATTCGAACTCGTTTACGGCATGACATTTTGCTAATGATTCTAAGCTCGCTACACAGAGGCCTTGTCAATAAATGGACTTTTGAAGTTAAGCTTCGCAAATCGAGACATTGTCATTTAGGGTATGCTACAAACTGTTTTTGTTTCTTCCTTCTTGTAGTCTGATCGAAAACAGAAATGCGCAATCGTACATGAATGATTTCAGATAAATTGTTTTTCATGATTAGTCAATGGTTGTGCGAAATTGACAAGAGTCTGGTCTACAGCCTACTACTGTTGCATAGATAGGGGTGGGGGTGGTGTGGGGGTATGAGTGTGTGTGTGTGTGGGGGGGGGGGGGGAGAGCAACGGACTTCGCCCAAATTTCTCTCTCCCAATCATAACCTCGGAGTCTTGATTTTCCTGGGCGCCCGATTGGACGACACACAAAACAACATTCATTGGTCCTCGGTATGGAATGAAAACAGCCAGCAAACTAGCTTCATTGTGGAGTGAAGGTGCTCTCGACCAGATTAACAGTAGCAGAGCAGTTGGAACCAGTTTATGCTTTGTCCTGTATGAAATTATCTAAATAATTTCACACCGACATGTGCGAACTGTATGAGGAGGGATCGGTCGGTATGCAAATTATGCAAAATAAATATACTCTGCTGCTGCCCGAGGTCAGTCGGCCAACCTCGCCTCCTTCCGTAACAGTAACGGAGTAGGACGGATGGATAACGCATCATTGGACGAAGCATTCGTGACCAACTCGTGTTATTCCGGGACAAGCCGAATAGCGACTCGTGCCCCCCTCGTGGCCATTTTTGTGACCGGGTTCCGTCTTAGCGCAAACGGGCATACCTAAAACAACTGTCAACTCGTTGCGTAATGGTTCACATATAGTTCCCCATATATTATATATATTTCAGAAGCAATATAAAGCACATCGGGACATGCGGAATTATACAGTGTGATTGAACACATTTAACTGTGTGTTGGATATATTTTTAGATACAAGACATATGTAAAATCAAAAATTATTTCTGAGGGATTCTTTGACGAAGAACTTGAAACCATACGCGGATTCTGATTGGTTTGTCGTATTTTCGCACATAACATTCATCGATAGGGGAACGAGTCTTCTTGCAGGTTACGGAAAGGGGCGAGTGGTGACGAATGTGGACGAAGGCGAGCTGAGCGAAAGCGACCGCTGCTTCTCAGGTGCTTATACCAACGGAAAATAATAGAAATAGTCTCCTCGGGGAGAAATTATTTCACAGACAGCAATTCAATGAACATCTGTTTGCAGCGAACTAAATAAAGCGAGACGTTGTAAAGTGTCATATATTCTCTATGATCATATGTCAGTTTTGGCACATTTGAAAATGGTATCTTTGGTTTTAATGTCGCTTTGAACAAAATGTCAGTTATGTCACGGTCTGAACCTAAGGAGAGAGAAAGCCCTAAGTAATGCAGGTTTCAGACGTTTATCACTTTGGTAAAACCCACGAGCACCGGTATGGTGCTGATAAACTAAGGGCGAACAGGGATCTAAACCCACGATCCAATTTCTGGCGTGCCCAAGGGACACAACTCTGCATGGTGAATTGTGGCGCTCAAAACAACTGGATATTTGTTCCATGGAAAATCCTAATACGTCACCTGTCACCCACAAACACTCGTGGAACGTCAGATATGTCCAGACTTCATACTTTCAAACTGTGCGTCCAGACAATGGGTAATTGTTTCTTCCGAGATCGGTGTTTCTCTCTTATCTGAAATATTTCATAATATGTCCCCCAGCCAGCCCCGTGGCAGCCCGTGGCGATAGTTCAGCTGGCCCCAAGAATAATCGGCCATTTCCGTCAGTCGTCCGTCTGGCACCCACTGTGACGAGCTGAATATAGTGGTGGCGTTGGAACCTCAGGTGAACCAATTAGCAACAGAACCAGGCTAAGGACGAACGTCCACTCAGAAACACCCGCGTCCGTCACTTGCTTCTGTTAATAGAATCATTTACAAACTGGAAGGTGTTTGCGTGTCCTTTATTGTGAGAAAGATACTCATCGGATGTGTCAGTGAGTATTGGGTGTAACTACATATAACTGGGGGACAGTGAATGGGCGTCATACACTGTACCAATGTGGGGATTCGAACCCGGTTGTTGCTCTGCGTGACGTGCCAACGCACGTCTTGTTTTATGACAAGTTTACACCTCAACCACGGGGCTGCCCAAACACCCATGCCTCCATACAAGATCGGTGTTGTTTGGTGACAAGTTTATGCCTCAGCCAGAAGGGTATGCAACCCTTACAGAGCTTACAGATGATGGATGGGCGAATGGGCAGCTCTGGTTTCGACTGCAGTCATTGTTTTCATTATGAAATATTGCTTAAATTTACTTGATATGTCTGAATGTCGTTTACCAAAGAAATATTATAACACTTTGTGTTTGTGTGATGAACAAGGTCGTGTAAACTGGGTAACTAAGTTGAGAAACTATTTTTTTAAATGAGGTTTTGGCGATGTATGGAGTTTTAGTTTATGGCAACAAAAATCTTTTCTTAAATTTGAGCACTCAGCGACTAAGAGACAATTTTAAACAGCTGTAGCACAGCGACTTGTTGAACAGTCCAAAGAAGACATATTATGCTAAACTTTATTTGTATGCGGAGATTATTTACTATTAACCATTAAATCGTGCAAACTGAAAATAGCAGTTTCCCGATTTGGGCTAAGCTGCCACTATTTAGCAATTGAGCGAGAACGGCTGTTTAATATTCTGCGGTAATTTAGAAAATGTAAGGTATGTAACTCAGACTTTTTGAAAAAAACCGAAAAACACATTTTGGTAATATCTCCAGCCTATGCTCACCTAAGACAAAAGTACCTCAAATCAAAATATTATTTATAACCAAATATCACTTACTGCTATCATCTTGAAGTCCAAATATATAGTAACACAGCAAAATGTGTGTATTATGTAAATGTAGATATATGTCTATAGATGTATGTAATCTCCACCTGCCATGGCTTGCATCCATGTAGTTCACTCTCGCTTGTACATTGTCATATGTATGTATGTTTACAATGGGCTCTGGCCGACAGGTACCGAAATACATCATGATGATGAGCGTGCAAAAATGGCGTCTAACCCGGCAAATTCCATTCGCTTCGAGAGCGCTTATGATCTGATTGCTCGGCGCTCCTCAAAACCCCTGCGTGTTTCGTGTATTAAGAAACGCGTAAATGTAATTACTCAATTACCATCTGTAACGACAAATCTAAATCCGTCGCAAATCAGAAGGTGACGGAAGGGAAGCGTTTCTTTTTCTCACGTGATTGTGGAAGGTTTTCTACGTCATATGACGTCAACTGTAAAAAGAACATCTTCCGATGCAATGTTTCTGCGCATGAACACATTGTGTGTACATCTTACAGCTGTGTGAGTACACGGGAAAAAAAGTCCTATGTCATAAAACCGATAACGTTTCCTGCATTTACAATTTCGTGGTTTGTTTGTACACTGAAGATAAACAACATGTGTAAACACCGGCTTGGCTTTTTAAAGATCACAAATTGGTCGTTTTTGGACAGTGTCTAAGTAACAATGTATCCTGGGATAAACCCGGGTTAAAATATACCGAACAAAAAGAGTTGCAGATATTCTTTTTATGAAAATGTGTGCTCAGTCTTCACTACAAAAAAACTATCCAAAAAACATTCACGATCCCTTACATTTTTGTTAGTGTGGGTTTGAGCTCCACTAAAATGGAGTAACTCTGACCTCGGTAACTTGGTTGACTGCCTGTCATCGCTCGGCGTGGAACGTTGCTCATGATATCAGTCACTGGTTTGGTTACCTCGGTTATTTACAGGCCTCTGCAGGGAAACTGCTGACTGCGACGTTAAAAAAACAACGTTCCTACATTGTTCCTACATTGAAAACCCAGCACTCCGCTCCAGAGCGACACGAGTACATCTGTACCAAGGTAGTATATGCATCAAAACGAGGTCCGTCAAAGATTCCGTTTCTGTGAACATCCGGAAGTGGTCTTCCGTGGCTGTCCAACTGTAAATTTGAACAACTCGACCCCTCCACTAAATACGTTATTGGCAATTGACCCTATTGGCCTCAACATTGTTCGAGGTAATGCGTCAGTAGAATGGTCAGTGATATCGGATTTGGTCAACGACTTTGTTCCAGTAGCGCCTTGGGGACTCAATGGGAACATCGTTTTGCCATCAATTCCAGAACGTGATGTCAAGACAGCGAATGGCCAGATATATTTGCTCAAATCAGAAGGGAAGGGTCATTTTGTGTTATCCTGTTCGACAGCTGAGGATTCTTCCAGCATGGAGCCATTACACAAACAGGGAAGGTAAGCATAGGAAAGTTGACAAACACTCCAAACGATCCAAGGTAATTTGGCGGAAAACATCACACTGATAGCAGTTACCTCCCTTTTGAAATGAAATCGCCACGGAATGGGCTAATTCATGGTGGAAGTGTACCGTCTGATGTGTATTAATGGCTCAACGTGTACTCATTGTTCGGCAGTCACAGAGTTTATTATCAAGTCTGGAGACTGAGTGGAATGGAGAATAAGTCTCAAGAGACGCTACTTGAAGATGTATTTCCCTTCCCATGCAAGAGTTCCATCGATAGCGTTCCACTTGTTTTAATGTCAGACCTTCAGTCCAACCCGCGAAGCGAAACATATTTCTTCCTGTGCGCATTTCTCAATTGTAGAAGTACACTACAATTTGGAACAATTATGTTTTCACCTCTCGGATCTTTGCATGTATATTATAGACAGACACTCCCACAGTAGACCGTTAGCAGGATGACATGCACTGATATACGTTTTTCAAAAGGAACACTCTCTCCCACACACAAATACACTCTCTCTCTCTCTCTCTCTCTCTCTCTCTCTCTCTCTCTCTCTCTCTCTCTCTCTCTCTCTCTCTCTCTCTCTCTCTCTCTCTTCGTGATTTACGGCTGCTTGCTCCCGACGGATATATACCATCCTAAAAGTTGGCATTTAATGATTATCCAAGCTTGCAAGCAGTGGCAAGTCCCTTCATTTACTTGATATAATGTTCAAAGAAAAGATATATGATTTCAGACTAAATAGACAAAACACCCTGAGCCATTTTTGGCCTTTACAAAATCATTAACTTTCAAAATCTCATGGCAACACGACCGACCTCCACATCTTTTTCAGGGTATTAGAATCGTATACATTCTGTTTTGATAAGTGAGTAAGTGAGTACGGCTTTACGCCGCTTTTAGCAATATTCCAGCAATATCACGGCGGGGGACACCAGATAATGGGCTTCACACATTGTACCCATGTCGGGAATTGAACCCGGGTCTTCGGTGTGACGAGCGAATGTTTTAACCACTAGGCTACCCGATCGCCCAATTGTTATGATAACGAATCATGTATAGCTACTTCGTTTCGGGAGCATCATCATCACCTCCGTCCCGCCTATCTTTAATTTAGAATTTCTGACGCCAATGAGAGAGACTAGATCGGAACGCTGTTTTAAGCTTTTTGTCTTTCCTTACGGGTTGAAAACGAATCTATGATAGCAAATGGGTACAGGACATCTTATCTATCAAAATAGAATAGTGAACGAGTGAGTGAGTTGGATTCTACGCCGCTTTAGCAATATTCCAGCAATATCACGGCCGGGGGACACCAGAAATGGGCTTCTCACATTATGTGGGGAATCGAACCCGGGTCTTCGGCGTGACGAGCGAACGCCTTACCTTCTCGCCTACCCCACCGCCCCAAAAATAGAATAGAGCTACAATACTCTTGATAATCGAGGATGGACGTCGACTGACCTTTAGAGCCCGTTGGTTATCAGTGTATTGAGTGAGTATAGTTTTAGGCCGCTTTCAGCAATATTCCCGCATCACGGAGGGGACATATCAAATTGACTCCATACATGAATCCATGGGGGATTTGAACCCGGACTTTCCACGTCATAACCGAACGCTGTAACCACGCCGCTCAGTTTAGTTAGTACATGAGTAAGGTCATCGTATGTAGGCATTTGCCAAATATACCTCTGTCAATTATATACCTCTTCCTGGTCATCACAGTCGGTATCGGACCCCTGCGTCGGGGCTGATTGGAAACGAGCCATGTTTACCCTGGCTCCTCCATTTCCTACGTTATTGGAAGAAATACGGATATAGATATGACTTAAGAAACATATTGCCACAAGACCCCGTAACTCACCCGACTCATGAGCAATAACTTTGACAGTTTAGCCTTATTTTGGTACAATTCTTTACAGTGCTTTACAGAATTATTGATGTTAAAGATTCTGTGGAAAAAAAAAAAAAAAATGTTTGCAGTTTCATTTAGGACAAAAGATGTTGAGTGGAAATAGTGATGTCTGAAGTGAGTGAGTGAGTTGGTTTAACGCCTCTTCGAACAGTATTCCAGTTACATGTCGGCGTGTCAGCTTACTGTGGGAGAAAAGCCCGAAGTAATGTAGGTCTCAAACGTTTACCATTTTGGTATTTAGATAACAAACATAGTAACAATTTGGGCGAACCGGGATTCGAACCCACGATCATAGGTTTCTGGAGTTTTGCGGCGCCTTAGACGAGTAATGCTTTGAACAAACAAAAAGTCATTACATTTGTAAAAAGAGTAAGTCTCGAGCAGTGTAGTTCTTAAGAAGAAGCTTTTGAAGTTGTTGTTTTTTGGTTTAAAAAAATAAAATTGATGTTTTATATATTTGAAAAAAGCCTTCTGTAGAATCCCATTGATTTGAACAAGAAGACATGTCTTCATGAAAAACTAAAATGCGTGCCGAATTTCAGAGAAGATATTTAAATTATTGTAAAAGTGCAAATGTATTTTTCAACTGCAAAGGTCAGACTCGGGTTTACTGGAGTCAGAGGATGGTGTAGCTTTAAATAAGTTCCCGTGACCCTTGTTTTAAGTAATGTAGGTCACTTGCTCTTGCCTCGACGACCGAAGCCATGACTGTTTTGGCTTCGAACACACAAGGGACAACTTGGCAACTTCGTAAACATGTTAGCCTGCTGACTTTGGACAGTTTCGATCTGCTGGAACTTATTCCTTACATTTTTTCGATATCAAAAGGTGAAACTTTCCAAGGACTATCCTCCCAACAGCATCCCCCAATGTTGCTTCAATCATTTCTTTTCGAATTTAAGTTTGGCTTCCATGGCAACCACAGCGCTCCTTTGCTCCCCAGAGTATCAACAATACTTGATGCAACTTGGTGGGAGGCTGGTGTGCGGGGGAGGCTTAAGACATGGTGGTTTTTTTTTTCAATTTCACTCCTACTGTGATTTGCATTGCCCTTAACAACATTTTCTCTTTGGTGACACCAAATATTATGCTATAAAGTTTGAATCAAGGTCAGAATACATAATATCGCTAACTACACCTGTGCCAAATCTCAATACAAATTGGGTGAGTGAGTGAGTTGGGTTTAACACCGCTTTTAACAGTATTACAGTTATATCGCGGCGGAAAACCCAAAGTGATGCAGGTCTCAGACGTTTACCACTTCGGTGAAACCAATGAGAACGGGTATGGTGCTGACAAACCTAGGAACATAATCGCGGCGAACCGGGATTGGAATCATGGGATTCTGGCGCGCCCAAGGGACGCAACTCTGCACAGCGAATCGCGGCGCCGTAGACGACTGGGCCACCCGTGCCCCCAATACAAATTGAAGAATGGCAGATCATTAGAAATAATTGGGTTTCTAAATATGGCCGCGGCAGCTGTCATGTACAAAATCGAATCGGAATTATGTGAGCGCGTTTAGAGACATCATAGCTGGGATGATTCGTATAAAGTTTCAGCTCCAAAGTCCGAAAATGCACGGACGCCACTCGATATGAGTTCCACTGAATTTCAATCAGGTGAGCTAAAAGTGATATATCATACTTAAACTCGGCCGATAAGACATTCGATAGTCTTGAATGCGTAAGGACAGTTTGAGACCTTTAACAAGAAGCAACACCCAACTAGGGACAGCTTCCATCACTGCCGTATTGTCGTTATGCATGGTGCGTGCGATCCATGACATTGGGATACGATGACATGCATCAACCAAGTCAGCGAGCCTGACCACCCGATCCCGATCTCGATCCCGATCCTCTTTCGACAAGCATAGTCGCATGTAGATCTCTACCCGGATCTTCATGGGTCTAACCACTTAACGGCTATCTTTAATTACCCACATGTTGAGTGTAAAACGCTTGAACTGATTGAGTTTCTACCAATGTTTCTTAGAATAAATACATGTCGGCTACAAGAAGTCCTCCTTTGTCCACAACGTATCCTTGTATTGACCAAATGTGAAGGGTATTCAGATCTATAACGGCGACACACACAAGGAGAGGTGTGGACTAAGTACGTCACGCGCGTTCCCGAGAGTAGGGTTACACAAGGCGGAAGCAAAGATCAAGCAATTAGTGAGACAGTGAGTATGGTTTTACGCCGCTTTTAGCAATATTCCAGTAATATCACGGCGGGGGACACCAGAAACGGGCTTCACACATTGTACCAATGTCGGGAATCGTACCCGGGTCTTCGATGTGACAAGCGAACGCTTATACCACTAGGCTACCCGACCGCCCCCTCAAGCAATTAGAGTTATTGGATGTACCAACGTTAGCCACAATTAGTTTCATAGACAACTTCCCCACAAGATAAGTACATGCGGCAACACTGGAACTGTATCTTACGTTCAGCTTTAAAAGTGGAACTGCGTTTCTTTTGCTTTAGGTTGTTTCACGGTGCATTCAGGGATCTTCAAGGTATATCATTGCGGCTTGTAGGTAATTCGGCCTGGGCCAGACAAACTAATAATTATCTCGAGTAGACCCCACGCCCTCGAAACACGATGTCACGCAATCATCGAAGTCACCGAACTGGACCATCCCGTCGCCTCTGACGACAAGCATATAAGCCTTGGTTGGGATCTGACTGGTGTCTTCACTGGGTAAAGTATATTACACAACAGTTGATAGGGAAAGTGTGTCGAGGAGGGGGATAAATCTGACTGGTGTCTTCACTGGGTAAAGTATATTACACAACAGTTGATAGGGATAGTGTGTCCAGGAAGGGGGGGGGGGGGGGGGGATTAATCTGACTGGTGTCTTCACTGGGTAAAGTACATTACACAACAGTTGATAGGGATAGTGTGTCCAGGAGGGGGGATTAATCTGACTAGTGTCTTCACTGGGTAAAGTACATTACACAACAGTTGATAGGGATAGTGTGTCCAGGAGGGGGATAAATCTGACTGGTGTCTTCACTGGGTAAAGTATATTACACAACAGTTGATAGGGATAGTGTGTCCAGGAGGGGGGATTAATCTGACTAGTGTCTTCACTGGGTAAAGTACATTACACAACAGTTGATAGGGATAGTGTGTCCAGGAGGGGGATAAATCTGACTGGTGTCTTCACTGGGTAAAGTATATTACACAACAGTTGATAGGGATAGTGTGTCCAGGAGGGGATTAATCTGACTAGTGTCTTCACTGGGTAAAGTATATTACACAACAGTTGATAGGTATAGTGTGACCAGGAGGGGATTAATCTGACTAGTGTCTTCACTGGGTAAAGTATATTACACAACAGTTGATAGGGAAAGTGTGTCGAGGAGGGGGATAAATCTGACTGGTGTCTTCACTGGGTAAAGTATATTACACAACAGTTGATAGGGATAGTGTGTCCAGGAGGGGATTAATCTGACTAGTGTCTTCACTGGGTAAAGTATATTACACAACAGTTGATAGGTATAGTGTGTCCAGGAGGGGATTAATCTGACTAGTGTCTTCACTGGGTAAAGTATATTACACAACAGTTGATAGGGATAGTGTGTCCAGGAGGGGATTAATCTGACTAGTGTCTTCACTGGGTAAAGTATATTACACAACAGTTGATAGGGATAGTGTGTCCAGGAGGGGATTAATCTGACTGGTGTCTTCACTGGGTAAAGTATATTACACAACAGTTGATAGGGATAGTGTGTCCAGGAGGGGATAAATCTGACTAGTGTCTTCACTGGGTAAAGTATATTACACAACAGTTGATAGGTATAGTGTGTCCAGGAGGGGATAAATCTGACTAGTGTCTTCACTGGGTAAAGTATATTACACAACAGTTGATAGGGATAGTGTGTCCAGGAGGGGGGATAAATCTGACTAGTGTCTTCACTGGGTAAAGTATATTACACAACAGTTGATAGGGATAGTGTGTCCAGTGTGAACTTAGGACTCGTGTCGTCGCTTTCTGAGAGACGTGATGCCTGTGTGCAACAAAGATTTACTTCTTCCCATTCAGTGTTTCAAAACAAACGACTGCTGTTTAAACAATGCAATACCCATTGCGATATTGCGGAAGTCTTTTAAAACTTCGCACGCACGCACGAACTCACGTACGCACGCACGCTCCAATATTTACTTTATTCATTATTACTTGAAATGAAGCTGAACATGCGTCTGTTTCGCACCCTATTCGTATATCAACATCTTTAAACATCCAGTCATGATTTACCCTACACCTGGACACTCGGAATATCCCTAGCAAGTGTCATACACCAACCAGAAAACAGTAACTGTGCTTCATATAAAGTTATGAGCATGTTTGGGAGCAATTTTGAATGTAAGCAGCACACAGTGATTGTTTGGCTATCGGGTGTTCAAACAAAATACTTTTGTTTAACCATAAATAACGCATACGCAATGCTACGGCTTGCTGAAAATCAACGTCTATCCGCCGTGGGTTTGCTGCAAAACGAAGTTGCCAGACATTTTAATGTTCATCGAAACACAATATCAATTCTCTGGAGACGTTATCTACGGCAGGACAACACACATGTCATGAAGACAACCATATTCGGTTGGTGCATCTACGGAATCGATACCAAACTGTCACATTAACAGCTCGGGCAGTTCCTTGGTTGAGACCAATAAGTGACAGAACCGTACGCAACCGGTTGAGAGAGCACAACATCCGACCCGACGTCTAGGGAAACGCCCAATTTTGTTTCCATGCCACCGTCAGATACGTCTAATTTGGTGTACACGGCATCTGAGATTCCGAGGACAAAACTGGGACAGCATACTATTCACAGATGAGTTAGCTTTGATGGTCATGCAAAGGTCTTAGACGTCCAGGAGAACGTTTTAACGACGCTTCCGTTACTCAACGTCGCCACTTTTGGGGTGGAAGTGTAATGGTATGGGGTGGCATCACAACTCATTGGAGAACACAATTTCATCTTTTGTTAATGGCAATTTGAATGGCTTATGCTATCGGTCCGTCATCCTTAGAGATCACGTTCTATCCTCTGTGAAAATACAGGGATTTAACGTCACGTTCCAGCAGGATAGTGCCCACCCACACGGTGCACGTGTTGTCACAGACCTTTTGAGGCAGCATAACATTGCTTTACTACCATGGCCGACTGTTTCCCTAGACCTATTCCACATAGGACACATCAAGGATCAGATGGGTCGATGCCTACGACAGGACCAGAACCAGCGGGTAACACAAGATTAATTGGGCAATTCTTAGGTAGACAATTTGAACAATCCCCCAAGGTTGTGTTCATCCATCTGGTGTCTTCAGTTCGCCGCCTCTGCCTCGCATGCATCAACGCAAACGGTGGTCACACCCGATATTGACATTGTTAATTGAGTTGTTACATCACCCCTCTGTCAGCGCCTGTCGCTCTGCCCCATGTAACCAGGTATAGGTTTTGTCAATGAATCTGTTAAGAAAACACATTGATGACACGAATAACCAAATATAATGTTGTTAGTTTCAAAAATATAACATTTACACCACTTCATATGAAGCACAGTTATTCCATGCGCAGTTGTTAAGAGATCGTGTTAATGTCTGAACTTCTCCATACACAGTTGTATCCGATAGAGATGTGTTTATGTATGAACGTCTCCATACACAGTTGTATGTATGTGTGTGGCAGAGTGATATTTTGTACATACAAATTAGGTTTTAATTCTATTTTAGCCATAGTTTTATACATATTCTATTTCAGATTTGAATTAAGTGCATAATTTATTTACTATGTATTACTTTTGCCATATCATTGTATTCCAGTTTAAACATTAATACCATAGCTTATCTGTTTCATTCAGTCTATTATTTATTCAACCTTGACTAACAATACCACTGCATGCTTTTCACCCACAGCACATAGTATCCCACCCGCGCTTAAGACTTCTCTATTGTTCTCTGTGGTCACTCACAGCTGACCACAGGTATACCTTTGTCTTCTAGTGATCTGGGGCAGTTGCCAGATTACACTTGACGTATATACATCAGTCATTTTGTGTATATTTTGGATGGATCTTGTGTTCAGAATTTTATTCATGGATCCAATGGACGTGTTAATGTCATGGATTTGAAGGTTAGAAATAAGTTATGCTAGTTTTATTGCTAGTCAGGTTATGTATTGAATTCACAGTTCAGTGCATTCTGGTTATGATTATTATATATGATAAAGTATTATAAAGCAGTTTCTTTAATTGGTAAATAGCCAATTTACCTAGGCTTTTAGCATCTTAACTTAACTAAGTAAAACTAAACCCTAAGTAAACTCATAGTAATTCTATACCAAATATCACATTAAGGTAATTGTGTTAATTGTGTATAAGAATGTATGCATATGTGTGAAAGTGCATTATTTGAGTAATTTGATAAATCCTTGTTTCTCATATGTATGTGTATGTGACACAGACGTATGTGTTAGACGTTGTGCTGACGTCTGAACTTGTATATCACAGGCACTTGTTAGAGGTCATTCTATTGTCTTCATGCTATGTGGCCAAAATAATTCTGCGATGCCATGTTGAATTTTAACTCACTTTTCTCTGAATGTCTTACACAGACGTCCCTGTCAGTGGCCTTGGCATTCTCATGTTATCTGTGTCGGAATCGTTTGTGTTCAAGATCTGTCACAGAATACATGTGATAAAGATTTTGTTATTGTACTGCCTCCTATACCACGATAATGCATTTGGGTAAGTGTAAAATCATCCTTGTGTTGTCAGTTCAGTCAAACCTGTTCACAGTTTACCCTCGTCACCCTGCTCTAATGGAATGACCATTTTGTTTGTTTGTGTTCGATGTTTAGCGCCGCACTCGGCAATATTCCAACTGTATGACAGCGGTCTGTGAATATAGTAAACTGCGGTTATAACGAACTCAAAGGGACCACTAATTTTATTTTGTTATAACCGTAGTTCTTTATACACATATTTACGGCATATACACCCGGGACCGGGCCAGGACTAAAAAATAAGTTAGTTATATCGGTCAGTTCGTTATAAGCGTGTTCATTATAGACGTAGTTTACTGTAATCGACAGGGAATTATTCCATAATCTCAGAGAAACCTTTCTGAGTCTGAAGAAACATTCAATACGCTTCCAGTATTTTAAAGAAGCTATCCTTGATATGATAGAAATTTCCATATTAACGAGAAACCAAGAGACAGTCAAACAATTCAGATACTCTGAAGCCAAAAACAACTGTGTAACTGTTTGTTTGTTGTTTAATGCCGCACTGAGCAATATTCCAGCAATATGATGGCGGTCTGTAAATAATCCAGTGATTGACATCATGAGCATCTATCTTCACAACTGGTGTACGATGACATTTATCAATGAAGTAAGAGACCATCTGATCCCGTAAGTCGCCTTTCACAACAAGCAAAGTCGCCTCTTATGACAAGCATGGGTTGCTGAAGACCAATTCTAACCTGGATCTTTATAGTTTGAATGCCTGTTTTGACCACCATATATATCTTGGTTTTATTTTGTTATCATGGTTTGGCCCTGACTGTCTCTTTGAAAAAAAAGGATAACAATAAAACCAGGTAGAATTTATCATTTGACCGACCATTCGATTGAGTAGGGTTTAGCGCTGCTTTGAACAGCATTCTAGTTATATCACAGCGTGTTAACTAGCTTTGCAGGTCTCAGACAATGACCATTTGAAATACTGGTTGATTGATGTTTGTCTTAAACTATGCTGCATTAGGGATGTCCTAAATCTATAATAAAAGGTTGTTACGATTGTCGTAAGTCCATCTTAAGCTACGTTGTGTTATGGGCATCATGTGTTGTAAGTCCATCTAAAATGATGTTGTGTTATGGACGTTATATGTCGTAAGTTCATCTTAAACTATGTTGTGTTATGGAGGTCATGTGTCATAAGTCCATCTTAACCTATGTTGTGTTATGGGCATCATGTATCGTAAGTTCATCTTAAACTATGTTGTGTTATGGAGGTCATGTGTCATAAGTCCATCTTAACCTATGTTGTGTTATGGGCATCATGTATCGTAAGTTCATCTTAAACTATGTTGTGTTATGGATGTCATGTGTCGTAAGTCCATCTAAAACTATGTTGTGTTATGGATGTCATGTGTCGTAAGTCCATCTTAAACTATGTTGTGTTATGGATGTCATGTGTCGTAAGTCCATCTTAAACTATGTTGTGTTATGGACATCATATGCCATAAGTCCATCTTAAACTATGTTGTGTTATGGACGCCATGTGTCTTAAGTCCATCTAAACTATGTTGTGTTATGGATGTCATATGTCGTAAGACCATATTAAACTGTGTCATATTTAGGGTGCCGTAAGTCTATATTAAACCGTGTCATGTTACGAAGTTCATAAGTCTATCATAAATTATGTAGCAATATCGATGTCATGAGTGTATCTTAAACTATAATATTGTTACAGATAGCCATTGTGCTATACATACTTTGTGGATGGGCCTGGCGTTAAGACTAAGATATTATCCATGTTCTCCTATGCATCAACAGGCCTCAAGTCAAATTAATTCTGAAGGACCTGGAAAAGACTTCCATGTTTGTTTATTGTGTCTCATTTTACATTATTGTGCTTAGAAAACCAAGTGAATGCTTACAGATGAATCTCTCACAACAATGTGATGTCCAATCAGATTAGTGTGTTCACCAGGTAACAAGTTTAATATAACATTTAAAACATATTGATTCATGTAATAAACTATTTTCACTGCAAGTGTTCACTGTAACAATTATTTTACATGCATATATATCCCCAACCAGGTGTTAATAAAAAAATAAATAATGCCGATTCACTCCCAGAGCAATGTTGGCACCAGGTGTTTAACTAAACAATCAGTAGAGTCTCTCACACACCAATGTTGGCACCTGGTGTTTAACTAAACAATCAGTAGAGTCTCTCACACACCAATGTTGGCACCAGCTGTTTAACTAAACAATGAGCACAGTCTCTCTCACACCAATGTTGGCACCAGCTGTTTAACTAAACAATGAGAACAGTCTCCCCCACACCAATGTTGGCACCAGATGTTAAACTAAACAATGAGCACAGTCTCTCTCACACCAATGTTGGCACCAGCTGTTTAACTAAACAATGAGAACAGTCTTCCCACACCAATGTTGGCACCAGGTGTTAAACTAAACAATGAGCACAGTCTCTCACACACCAATGTTGGCACCAGCTGTTTAACTAAACAATGAGAACAGTCTCCCCCACACCAATGTTGGCACCAGGTGTTAAACTAAACAATGAGCACAGTCTCTCCCACACCAATGTTGGCACCAGGTGTTTAACTAAACAATCAGCACAGTCTCTCTCACACCAATGTTGGCACCAGCTGTTTAACTAAACAATGAGAACAGTCTTCCCACACCAATGTTGGCACCAGGTGTTAAACTAAACAATGAGCACAGTCTCTCACACACCAATGTTGGCACCAGGTGTTTAACTAAACAATGAGAAAGTCTCCCCCACACCAATGTTGGCACCAGGTGTTAAACTAAACAATGAGCACAGTCTCTCCCACACCAATGTTGGCACCAGGTGTTAAACTAAACAATCAGCACAGTCTCTCCCACACCAATGTTGGCACCAGGTGTTTAACTAAACAATCTGTACAGTCTCTCCCACACCAATGTTGGCACCAGGTGTTCAACTAAACAATAAGTACAGTCTCTCCCACACCAATGTTGGCACCAGGTGTTAAACTAAACAATGAGTACAGTCTCTCACACCAATGTTGGCACCAGGTGTTAAACTAAACAGTGAGTGCAATCTCTCCCACACCAATGTTGGCACCATGTGTTTTACTAAACAATCAGTAGAGTCTCTAACACACCAATGTTGGCACCATGTGTTTTACTAAACAATGAGAACAGTCTTCCCACACCAATGTTGGCACCAGGTGTTAAACTAAACAATGAGCACAGTCTCTCACACACCAATGTTGGCACCAGGTGTTTAACTAAACAATGAGAAAGTCTCCCCCACACCAATGTTGGCACCAGGTGTTAAACTAAACAATGAGCACAGTCTCTCCCACACCAATGTTGGCACCAGGTGTTAAACTAAACAATCAGCACAGTCTCTCCCACACCAATGTTGGCACCAGGTGTTTAACTAAACAATCTGTACAGTCTCTCCCACACCAATGTTGGCACCAGGTGTTCAACTAAACAATAAGTACAGTCTCTCCCACACCAATGTTGGCACCAGGTGTTAAACTAAACAATGAGTACAGTCTCTCACACCAATGTTGGCACCAGGTGTTAAACTAAACAGTGAGTGCAATCTCTCCCACACCAATGTTGGCACCATGTGTTTTACTAAACAATCAGTAGAGTCTCTAACACACCAATGTTGGCACCAGGTGTTAAACTAAACAATGAGTGCAATCTCTCCCACACCAATGTTGGCACAAGGTGTTTAACTAAACAATAAGTACAGTCTCTCCCACACCAATGTTGGCACCAGGTGTTAAACTAAACAATGAGTACAGTCTCTCCCACACCAATGTTGGCACCAGGTGTTAAACTAAACAATGAGTGCAATCTCTCCCACACCAATGTTGGCACCATGTGTTTTACTAAACAATCAGTAGAGTCTCTAACACACCAATGTTGGCACCAGGTGTTAAACTAAACAATGAGTGCAATCTCTCCCACACCAATGTTGGCACCAGGTGTTTAACTAAACAATCAGTAGAGTCTCTCACACACCAATGTTGGCACCAGGTGTTTAACTAAACAATCAGTAGAGTCTCTCACACACCAATGTTGGCACCATGTGTTTAACTAAACAATCAGTAGAGTCTCTCACACACCAATGTTGGCACCTGGTGTTTAACTAAACAATCAGTAGAGTCTCTCACACACCAATGTTGGCACCATGTGTTTAACTAAACAATCAGTAGAGTCTCTCACACACCAATGTTGGCACCAGGTGTTTAACTAAACAATCAGTACAGTCTCTCACACACCAATGTTGGCACCAGGTGTTTAACTAAACAATCAGTACAGTCTCTCACACACCAATGTTGGCACCAGGTGTTTAACTAAACAATCAGTACAGTCTCTCACACACCAATGTTGGCACCAGGTGTTTAACTAAACAATCAGTACAGTCTCTCACACACCAATGTTGGCACCAGGTTTGTAAAATTTAAATCTATGAGTACATTATAGCCCACCTTTGTCTCCCTCTGTTTGTCACTCTCTCACTCTGTCTCTCACTGTCTTTCTTTGTCTCTCACTCTCTCTTCCTGCCTACACTAAACCAACCCCAAAACATCAAGCCAAATACCACATAAAGTCATAAGGACCTGTAGCTCACCTGAATTATTCAGACAAAGATAATTCTTTACACACCAGATATCGTCCCAGCATGTTCATAAAATTACACATTGATACATACGTCGCTGGCTATGTAGAGGAGGGATGGAATTACATGTTCATCATGACTGCCATAGCACAACCAGCCATGTACCAGGTGGATGTCACATTCTTTCTGCACAGAACATTTCATAATGCAACAGAAATGTCTGAGTAATCAGTAATACATCATTTTCAATATGGCTGCCATTACGGCCATGTTTAAAACCAGATCAAGTCTGTGAACACTTTTCATAGCTGTGATCATCAGTACTCCAGCTTCAGAGACCTTGTAGTGTTAGAGGGGACGGATGACAGACATTCAGCCAGGTGAGCTGATAAAAACATTCATTTACACAACTTTACTATAATGCCCATATCATCCTTCATGGTGTTACTGGTTAGAAAATCGGCAGACTTTGAACAATAGGAAGTGTAGGCCTAGATAGGTGTTGCAGTCTTTTCCTTGTCCTCAGTGAGGGCCCGTGCTGCATGAACAAACACTGCAAATGTCACACCCTGAAACACATGGAACATAGATTATACATTGTTGGATAACACATGGAACATGGATTATATGTTGGATAACACATGGAACATGGATTATATGTTGGATAACACATGGAACATGGATTATATGTTGGATAACACATGGAACATGGATTATAAGTTGGATAACACATGTAACATGGATTATAAGTTGGATAACACATGGAACATGGATTATATGTTGGATAACACATGGAACATGGCTTGTATGTTGGTGGATAACATCTGGAACATGGAATATATGTTGTTGGATAACATGGATTATATGTTGTTGGATAACACATGGAACATGGATTATATGTTGTTGGATAACACATGGAACATAGATTATATGTTGGATAACACATGGAACATGGATTATATGTTGTTGGATAACATGTGGAACATGGATTACACATTGTAGGATAACACATGGAACATGGATTACACATTTTTGGATAACACATGGAACATGGATTATATGTTGGATAACACATGGGACATGGAGCCTCAACTGTCAGAGAAACAGAGAAATATAAAGTTGGTATATGAGTTGGTGAGTGAATGTTGTTTAATTATCAGACAACAATTTTCCAGGTATATCTTGTCAGTTCCTTATGAAATTCCCAGGCATCAGATACTTAATACCACCTTCAAATCTTTCAACACAACATGTATATCTCTTAGCAGAGATCTGTGAACCTTGTTTTGTTTTGTTTGTTGTTTAACGCCGCACTCAGAAATATTCCAGCTATATGAGAGCAGTCTGTCAATAATCAAGTCTGAACCAGATAATCCAGTGATTGATATCATGAGCATTGATTCAAGCAACTGAGAAACGACGAAATACATCAACCAAGTCAGCAAGCCTGACCACCCAATCCTGTTAGTCACCTCTTACGACTAGCATGGGTTGTTGAAGACCAATTCTAACCCCAATCCTCACGGGTCTTCATGAAGTCTGCATACACAGATGAGTCTCATCCCAGTTCTCCAGAGTATCATATCTCCATTCTGTTCTGATCTATACCCGGGACCCATTCACAAAAATATAGCTTAGTTCAGGAAGGAAGTCACCAGCTCAAGCTCTCTGAAACCAACCTATTACAGAGTTTCTCTCGCGCATGGGCGTTGAAATCAACAACCAATCAAAATGCCTGTTTCAAAACAGGTTTATACACCTTCAAAGTAATGACCTTGTCCAAGGTTGGAAGTCAACGCAGGCGCAATAAAAATGACCCCTTAGTTTAAACGAAACCCTGCTTGAGCTTCAGATATGTTATCATTTATTTCAAGCCAAATTCTAAGTCGTTTTTCAAAAATAAATGCAAATAGTTTTCCCATGATATTCAAAATAGATATGCCTCCAAAATTGTTTGGTTGACTGGCATTTCTTGATTTGTAAGACATTCCGATATTCCATGCATAGGGGTAAAATACCAGTTACAGATTTGATTGAATATAAGCAACAAATACGGTATTAGAAAATCTCCTAATATTTTTTTAAATTCTAGGGTGACTCAAAAGAAGTAAAGAAAACCGAATTAGTTCTTTTGAGTAGTATATTTGAATGAATCAGAAGATCGTTACAAAGGAACTTATAGCTGCTGAAAAAGTATTTCTGAGTTGTACCACAAGGGGCTGGGAGATGAGCTGATGTATTGAAGACAGCAATGAGACTCGAGGCTACTGCTCGGTACATCGCTGTTGGGTTCAATCATGAAAGCTGTAATTTGATTGGACATACATTTTTATCATCTTGTCCTTTCAACTGGACTATGAAAACAAAGTTATTGTGGCGATGTGTCCTGAATATCATCATAATAGAATGGAGATTTAAAACTCTGGATAATAGAGGATGTACAAGCCTGGATGGAAATCAATATGAATGTGAACGAGATGAATAATACGATGACATATATAGATGATATTTGCTCTCACAGAGTTGCTCTCATTATTCAGCCGATGCAGACAGAGTTTTTACTGTTTATCTAATTGTCCCTTACCACTCGGATCAAACGAAATATCAATTATTGGGTAAAACGGGCTAAATGGAATTATTCCTTGCAAAATAGAACAGAAATGGTGGTTATGGATGTGACATGTGACATTTAGGTCATACAATAAATGAAATAATATTTCCCAGACAACTAATCTCATATGTGGCTGGAATCTGAATAATACTTGTGTTTACTCAATTACTAGTTGTTAGGGAAGCACATATTGATGTTGAAAGGCTTGGAGAAGAAATCTCGTGGTTCCATGTTTATCAATACTCTGGATTTGTGATGACAAGTTTATTATTTCGTTAAGCTAGATGAAAGAAATGTGGTATTATGTTTTCAATGTAAGCCAGAATCAGAACCAGAGTCAGAATGGTGATATTAGAATCCAGATGTGAATACCGAGCATACATAATTGAAAAAGATAAAATGGGACATTTTAAATGAACTATTGCCATCTGTTGAAATGATACCAGAAATCACTGAGCTAGCAGGCCAATACTGGATAGAACCTGTGAAGATCTGGGTTAGAATAGGTCTTCAGCAACCCATGCTTGTCCTAAGAGGTGACTCACAAGATTAGGTTGTCAGACTTGCTGATTTGTTTGATGCATGTCATCATATCCCAATCGTGTAGATCAATGCTCATGACGTCAATCACTGGTTTGTCTGGTCCAGACTCAATTATTTACAGACCACTGTAATATGGCTGGAATAATGCTGAGTCCACCGTTAAACAACAAAGTACAGTAGACAGGCCAATACAGGTTTAAAGAGAACTAATACGGATTTACCGTATACGACTTATCAACATATTATCACTCATAGTCAGTTTGACACTGTGTCAGTGCACTGTCATTATATTTTGCTGGAAAGTGAAAAGATATACGAACACTAATGAAAAAATCTGCTGTGACACATCTTCCCAATTCAAGAGCACCCACTAGACTTTTCATCAAAGTCTTGTTTCCACCCTTGCCACATCAAGCCCACTTTCCTGTGCTAAATGTGATTGGACTATCGCACATATAGATAGTCCAATCAGAGAACGTTTCACAAAATCAACATCCATGACTGGTACAACTTCGTATGAAAGTGTTATACCACTGTCTGTCTTTGTTGACACAAATATGCTTTGCGTCAGGGATGAAGTCGCGAATGGTTTCGTAATCTGATCGACTAAGTAGCCTATGGTAGTCATAATCTTTGTGAATCTACGAGATAAGAACAGTGATCTGATTGGATATCACATTTTCTTTACTACGGGGTACAACTCGTGATCTATGTGAGGTGGCGCCAGGGTCGAGCCAAGAAAAGTGGCCTTGATGTGGCAAGGGTAGAAACTAGGCTTTGATATAGGCTAGTGGACATGCTGTGACAAGAACCCATTGACATCCATTAAATGAAGACGTGTCCAGTAAGCACATGCTTAAAGTCGGGGTCAGAAGTTGGCATGATGCACAAGGGAGATAATTCCATGGACATACAACTTCTTTATTACAATGAATGTGACGTTTCAGTGCAGACGCTAACAACATTAGTAACATCGTCACACCCTTTTAATTGCTTGATAATGGTGTTTATATCTACACCAAAGCGTCACATTGATCGTAATAAAGAAGTTGTATATCCATAGAAGTATCTCCCTTGTTCACTTGAGGCAATGTCATGGGACAATGTGGTTGACACAGAACCTATATCAAGGCCAAGCGTAAAATAAACAATTCAGTAATGTAATGTGAGGTTTCAAAGGTAGGTGACAGCAGTGCCTATCACCTGGAAATACTTCAAGTTTGTGTGTTCTGCTTTTTTTTGTTAAATGCTGCACTCTGCAATATTCCAGCCATATGACCGCGATTGATAGACCAGACTGAGTGAGTGAGTGAGTGAGTGAGTGAGTATAGTTTTACGCCACTTTTAGCAATATTCCAGCAATATCACGGCGGGAGACACCAGAAATGGGCTTCACACATTGTAGACCAGACAATCCAGTGCCTGAAATCATGATCAATGATCCACACAATCTGTGTACAGTGACTCGCTGTCAACCAAGTCAATGAGCCAATTTTACCTCATAATGTTCAGTATGGCACACACATCAAATAGGTGGTTCTAAACTGGTTCCAAAGGTGGATCCAGAGGGGTGGTCCAGGGGATCCGGATCCTACCCCCACCCCCCTTTTGAAAACCAAATGTAGCATGTTGTGTGAGTAGAATTGAGTGAGAGGATTTTTGATATTTTGGACCCCTCCCTTTTAAATGTGTTGGATCCACCCTTGGGTTCTAAAATATGGGTGATCTAATGTGATTTGATACCTCTGACTGTGAGATGGGCCCCCCAATACCCACTTGGCGTTGGTTACCTGACTCTCAGCTGCCCGTAAGAATCCTGAGTTGGCTGTCATGGTAATAGCTTCCAGGCTGTCTCCAGTACCAAATATCACCTGACAGGAAGTAACACGTTGAGTGGTTAGTTATTGGGACATTTGTCATGAGTTCTCACAATAACGTGATTAAGGGACCGATCATTTGATATTTTGGAAGGGCTTGCGATTTTAAAAATAAATTGCTTAGGTTTTACTAAAAATTGCTTGAAGACAAGGCAAAAAAAGGCACGACAATGGGGAAAGATTCCATAATCTCAGAGAAAATTAACCTTCCACAATCTCACAGAAACCTTTCTGAGTCTGGAGAAATATTCAATACTCTCAAAGAATCCTACCATTATCTCAAAGAAGTCATCCTTAATCTAAGAGAAACTTTCCATATTCTCAAGAAACCAAGCATCAGACAGTCAAACCCTTTCAGATATGCTGAAGCCATTATTAGACTCTGCAGTAAAACGGCAACAACTGTGCAAGTAAACCGAAAGGGCAAGAAAACGGAACATAGCAATTTTGCACATGTTAATACTTCAGTTCATGCTTAATCACAAACACTTGACCACAATCAAATCTGAAAAATGGAAATAATGTTAAATTTTTAAGAATTACAGGCAAAATCGTCCCCCTAACAAAAGAAAAATAAATCTACCACTGGGGTCAAAACAGGTTCCCAGTGATTGTCACCCTGCACACTTTCAACAATTGGGCGGGCATCCAGTCTGCCCATTTCCGCCAAAGATTTTTTAATCGCATTACAGACTTTTAGGTCTGCTTTGATTACAGCGTCCACAATTAACTTATGCCGAGAATCAGAAACAACATAGAAGATGCCCTCAGAATCTGAAGTTCAGATAGACATTTATTGCATGGAATAGGACCGAGGGCAGCAGGTGGTTTTAATTGTACCCAAGCAGGATGATAGTCATAGTAAGCTAGTAATACACATTATCATTTTAATTATTCATAATGTCAAGGTCAAAGTTTTTTTCAAAGTATGCAATGTTGTTATTTTGTTGGATTTAACAGAAATAGCAACACCTTTAGATTTGCTCTTGATTGAGTTGCAGCTGTCAGCTTCGTATCCATACAGGTGCTAAGCCTCACAAGATCGATCATACAGTAGACAGACGTTGCAACCAAGTCTACATATCAGCAAAAAAACCATTTGGTGTGTACTGCTGCACTGGTAGTTGAGAAGCCAATTAGGAGTGTGTGATTTCAGCACTTTCACTTCGACATTAAAATATTTTCTATGAATGTTGGGAATTTTTATCTCTCAGAAATTGACTTGATATATCTAGGAAAACTGATATTTTCGAAAAAAATCACGATCACTTTTTTCACTTTACTTGCCATTTAAAGCACTGTAATATGTCCCAATAATGATATTTACTTTGAACATCTTAACTTAATAGCATTCTAGATTTTACCCCCCAAATATACAATCAATTTCCCGACAGAGAACATAACTAATGTCACAGAATCCAATCCTTCAATATTGTCACACTAAATTAAATTTAGCAATACCAGAGAGAAATCCAAGCTAGCTGAAGGACCCAAGGTATTTCATTCAGCTGACCAAACAATCACATCGGCCTTCCAGTAACTTGTAAATTGGCACCAACCAAAGAGGTGCTAAAATTACATATTCCATGCATTGAACATTTCCCAAATACACGGCGCCACCGATGACAGGTTCACAATAAACTTCCAGCCATTGGTCCCAAGGGAGGTCTTATTGTGAGTGATACCTTGTCAAGGGAGCAATCATTGTGCCAAAACTAACAGAGATTCTAAATTCATGTGAAGAGAGGCCAAATGTAGATCTGATCGCCACACTGACTCCATCAAGCTACTAGCCAGTTTTAATGAATATGTTTCAATTACATTTAGGATCATCGTCTAGCGACTGACGCACATTTCTTGAACATAATGGCAGGGTGTTGAACATGTTGAAAGGAGCATAATATTAATAAAATATATGAACTTTATATGAGCTGTTTTTAAATTTGCTTTTGGCGATGCATATGTCCTGATTCCTCAACACAAGGGTATTTTCATGTTAAATGCATAGCTATTGTTTTGTTATATTGCTCAGATGATCAGATTACTGTTAACGTTATTGTTGAGGTATGAATCCACTGCTCGAGTACACAATCAATCTAAACTTGTGGATATTTAATTATTTAATTGTGATTTGCTTTATTAGACATTTCAGACTTTAAGATGTCATAAGGTACATGATATGATGCCATTTGCTGGCTTTATTTTGTAATTATTCCAAACTGATGACAAATCTATTAAACTGTTGCCTAAATTTTCTATAGTTTTGCTTACAGTTTGTTTTTTGAAAATCCAGGTTGAGAGATCATGTTGGAATTCATTCAGTGTTGAGCATGTCTGATTGTTTAACTTATTGTTATGTATTTTCTGGAAGATTAATCTATTGCATGCAATAAATATCTGTGGTGAACATGCAAGTTTGCATTCAGCAAAGTAGAAGAAATTCTTCATTTTTCATTTTTTCAAATACTTGCCTAGCTCAAGTGTTGTAAAACAACAGCTGCTGACAATGCCATTAAACCCCCATGTTACTACAAGAACAATATGTAAATGATGACTAATCATCCCACTGATGGCTGCAGCAGCGATGGTGCACCAACACTCCTGGAATGAGATGACTCAGAGATGACTTTCCCCAAGACTTGCTGTCAGAGGAACTTACCTTTGACCTATCTTTTATCTTCCCAAGGTTCTGCAAGTTCAGGGCCTTCTGGGATGGTTTGTTGTCCACGACCTTGACCCTGGCTAGGAGCTCTGCAGCCCTCTGTTTCTCCCCATCTCCCCCAAGTGTGGACAGGATGGTGTTGAAGTCGTCCACTGCAGATCGACATGCATACAGCTCCTTGCCTGCAAGGACATGATGTTTGTTTGTTGTTTAATGCTGACTCAGAAATATTCCAGCTATATTAAGGCAACCTGTAGATGATCGATTGGGACCAGACAATCCAGTGAGTGACATCATGAGCATCGATTTACGCAGTTGGGATCAATGACATGCATTAGCCAAGTCAGTGAGTGCCTGACCACCTGATACCGTTAGTCGCCTCTTATGACAAGCATGAGTTGCTGAAGACCAATTTTAACCCAGATCTTCACGAGTCAACAGGACATTTATGCAATCAAATAACTGTATTCTACGAGAAACCTACAATAGCTCACAAATCTAATGATCTTTACTTCCAAAGTTGAGGTTCTCTTCAGTGTGAGTGAGTGAGTGAGTGAGTGAGTGAGTGAGTGAGTGAGTGAGTGAGTGAGTGAGTGAGTGAGTGAGTGAGTTGGCTACTTGGGTTTGAGTCTGCTTGAACTGATCCTGGCACATCTATGGGCCTCTACTCTGCATAAATGTATGAAGAAATAATGTTGGCATTCAAATATAAAACCCATCAACATGTGTATGGTGCTGACAAACCAAGAATCATAATCAGTTTGATTTAAACACACAGTCAATCAGATTCTGGCTCATGTAAGGGAGACAACTCAACATAACAAATTGTGGCATCATAGATGTCACCTGTGACCCTATTCCCAAATAAATAAATGATTTAATTAATCAGTGATGAATATATGCTATCAAGCAAACCTTCCCCAGCGCATACATCAAAAAAAAATCCCTAAATACAAATTCCTGATCATTAACTCTATGTATCAGATTTCCATTGATGCTTCTATATTTCAATAAACAGATAAACAACAAACTAAAATGCATTATATTAACGATGACAATATCTCATGAATGAGCAAAAAAGATAAGACAAATGTCACATCCTGATGTTCGGCAATAACTCGGTTGTTCATACAGCTGTGGCAAGATACATCGACAATTACAATTCCTCCACACACAGTACACATATTGATGCCATGTCCAGGGACGCGCCTGGTCAGCGAAAGTGGGTAAAATCCCATTGTTGTCGGACTAATTGGGGATCGTTTATGAGATAATACTCCCTAGCCATATGAATAATGAAAAGACTCGCTTTACAAGTTATCTATCCATTTCTAGTTGACCGAGCATCAATAGGGTTATCATACTGATGTGTATTGAACGAGATAATGGTTTTTTCTGTGTGCCATAACTGATGGTGAAGTTGTTAATTCATCAACAATGCTTATGATACATCAACCCAGATGATGGCCCTCAGTTGCCAAGTCCAACCCATATAGGATGAACCTATTTTGTTGGGAAAAATGGCAAATTTTACAGCTGTGGAATTATATCTAGTCTGTCTTACAGACCCTGATACAAATATATATCAACTACAGCCCATGCAAGTCTATAATGTTTGGCAAGTCTAGATTACTGCAGTATCAGGAAATCTGAAAATGAAGAGAATCTAACCATGTCTGTGCTGTACTTCTCATATGCACATCAGTTTATATCAAAAGTGCTGAATGTTATTCGGGAAAAGCCATCATATTTTACATTCAGTCACAGTTCTAAATTTTAAACAAAACCTCAAAGTCATGTTTTTAATTAAGACCAATCTCATTAAAATCAGCTGTAACTTCTCACTGCCGGTAAACAAAGATCTGAGGACATCCCATTGTGGGTCACGTCAGAACGACCACTGAAATGATTAACAAGAAGTCGACATCAGCGAATGAGAAAGCAGCTTCCTCGAGCTTAACAACACTTGTTTCAAACTGGTGACCTCCATTCCAGACTATGCTTATATGTTGACCCTGTCCTTGATTAAAATTTTGGAAACTTAACAAACAAACATTCTAGAATGTCTAATATATGGTTGAGATTGTACTGTGCAATGGAATGCCTCTTCTGTTCAAATGTTTATACCACGGAAGCGAGAGATAGGCAATGATTTTGACGGTTTATGGGCCTTAACTGTCGTTCGGAATACCCCGTGTTAATGTTTTCAATGGTTGCATGATTAGAAAACACATTCCGACTGTCACTTTCATGATCTGGTAAGCGACGCATTGATTGGTCAGAAGAAAGGCCATTCTGACATGACCCATAATGGGATATCCTCAGCTCTTTGTTTAGCGAGAACTAATCTGATTTTAATGAAATTAAATTAAGACCAAATTAATTACTTGTCTTTTTTTAATGCCACCTGTCTTTTTTAGCCATTAAAAGAATACATATATAGTAGACACAGTAGACTCTGAGCCGACCAGTCCTTGTTTAAGCCCCTTAATGCAAAGTATCATTTTTTAACATCTTTTGGTATGTTGCATCCGGGGATTAAATCCCTGACTATCCACTGTCCTGGCGGATGCTCTACCACCAGACCAGGGAGGTGGCTTCCATGGCATGACTGATACCTCCCACAGGCTTCGTATCCCGGATCGCCCTGATTAGGCTACAAGGTTTTGTCACACCATACCCATGCTCGTGGGTTTTACCAAAGCGGCAAACGTCTCAGACCCGCATAACTTTGAGCTTTCCTCCCCCATCAAGCTAACATGCCATGATATAACTGGAATACTGTTCAAACTGGCGTTAAACCTAACTCACTCGCTCACTCAGTTAAAAAGGTGTGTTTATGTTGACTTTTTTCTCTCACGCCTGCAGGTATTTTCAGCGACAGAATCCATAACCATGTGATGACATTGGTGAGGATGAGGACAGACTTCCGCAGGAGGACATCACTGATTGTAAGCTGGCTGGGAAAGACAACAAGAACCATCCGAAAGAAAGGCAGCTAGTATTTCCAATTAAGGACCGCAGTGATATCTCATTCTAATTGTGGAATTTGCACTCTTACAGATGTTGACATACTTCTGTTCCAATTAGCACTGATTATAATCCTGAAACCAGTGAAAACATTGAATGTGTGTATGGCCTTGACTTCAGAAGATCTATCACAGTGATCACTTAAGTATATGTGTTCAATAACTATGTAAAACATTCTTGAAAATATTCAATTTCTATAAATATATTTCTATAAATCAACGCCAGAGACTAACTAGTCTCGATTATTGGACAAAACAGATTCCATCAGGCCTAAAAAGCAGAACAGGTGAAAATTGTATGGATCACTGACAATTAGTGATGACACTGTGTGTTCATGAAAGAAATATGAATTATTCAGAACAAGTCCTACAATCATCTCCCATATGTGCTTTTGTCCCTGCTACAGTAATTTACAAACAAATGTTCCACCAAATTTATGCAAGTACTGATTCCTAGTCTTAAGTGTGTCATAAAATTAACGCACACAGCCCTATCTTTGAAAAACTTCTTGCAATACAATACTGTAAATCTTGAAATTAATGTGAGTGTAAATTAAATGCGAAAAATACGAGTGGTCTTTAGTTTGCATTAATGAAACTTCGCATTTATGTCTCCAAAATGACTATCAAAATGACGGCTTCACTGCACAATTTGGATAGCGGAAATACCAACTTGAATATAAACACAAACACAGTTTATTGAGCAGCAGTTGTAACAGGTATAAAACAATGTCATTCAAAGAATAGGAATTGCACAATAGGCATCAAGTGAGTTATCACTGCTGGGGTCAAGAGTTCTACCCACTCGTGTCAAACAAGACATCCAGCAGTCGTCAAAGGCCGACACGACACAACGTCCATCTACTACCTACATGGTCAGGTAAGGTGGAGATGTGATACTGGCGTCCAGTTACTTCCTACAGGGTCAGGCAAGGTGGAGATGTGATACAGGCGTCCAGCTACTTCCTACAGGGTCAGGTAAGGTGGAGATGTGATACGGGCGTCCAGCTACTTCCTACAGGGTCAGGTAAGGTGGAGATGTGACACTGGCATCCAGCTACTTCCTACAGGGTCAGGTAAGGTGGAGATGTGATACTGGCGTCCAGCTACTTCCTACAGGGTCAGGTAAGGTGGAGATGTGATACGGGCGTCCAGCTACTTCCTACAGGGTCAGGTAAGGTGGAGATGTGACACTGGCATCCAGCTACTTCCTACAGGGTCAGGTAAGGTGGAGATGTGATACTGGCGTCCAGCTACTTCCTACAGGGTCAGGTAAGGTGGAGATGTGACACTAGCGTCCAGCTACTTCCTACAGGGTCAGGCAAGGTGGAGATGTGATACTGGCGTCCAGCTACTTCCTACAGGGTCAGGTAAGGTGGAGATGTGACACTAGCGTCCAGCTTTTTCCTACAGGGTCAGGCAAGGTGGAGATGTGACACTGGCGTCCAGCTACTTCCTACAGGGTCAGGCAAGGTGGAAATGTGACACTGGTGTCCAGCTACTTCCTACAGGGTCAGGCAAGGTGGAGATGTGATACTGGCGTCCAGCTACTTTCTACAGGGTCAGGCAAGGTGGAGATGTGACACTAGGGTCCAGCTACTTCCTACAGGGTCAGGTAAGGTGGAGATGTGACACCAGCATCCAGCTACTTCCTACATGGTCAGGCAATGTGGAGAAGTGATACTGGCATCGAGCTACTTCCTACAGGGTCAGGCAAGGTGGAGATGTGACACTGGCGTCCAGCTACTTCCTACAGGGTCAGGTAAGGTGGAGATGTGACACTAGCGTCCAGCTACTTCCTACATTGTCAGGCAAGGTGGAGATGTGACACTAGCGTCCAGCTACTTCCTACAGGGTCAGGCAAGGTGGAGATGTGATACTAGCGTCCAGCTACTTCCTACAGGGTCAGGCAAGGTGGAGAAGTGACACTGGCATCCAGCTACTTCCTACAGGGTCAGGCAAGGTGGAGATGTGATACTGGCGTCCAGCTACTTCCTACAGGGTCAGGCAAGGTGGAGATGTGATACTAGCGTCCAGCTTTTTCCTACAGGGTCAGGCAAGGTGGAGATGTGACACTGGCGTCCAGCTACTTCCTACAGGGTCAGGCAAGGTGGAGATGTGACACTGGTGTCCAGCTACTTCCTACAGGGTCAGGCAAGGTGGAGATGTGACACTGGCGTCCAGCTACTTCCTACAGGGTCAGGCAAGGTGGAGATGTGACACTGGTGTCCAGCTACTTCCTACAGGGTCAGGCAAGGTGGAGATGTGACACTAGCGTCCAGCTACTTCCTACAGGGTCAGGTAAGGTGGAGATGTGACACTAGCGTCCAGCTACTTCCTACAGGGTCAGGCAAGGTGGAGATGTGAGACTAGCATCCTGCTACTTCCTACAGGGTCAGGCAAGGTGGAGATGTGATACTGGCGTCCAGCTACTTCCTACAGGGTCAGGTAAGGTGGAGATGTGACACTAGCGTCCAGCTACTACCTACAGGGTCAGGCAAGGTGGAGATGTGACACTGGCATCCAGCTACTTCCTACAGGGTCAGGCAAGGTGGAGATGTGATACTAGCGTCCAGCTACTTCCTACAGGGTCAGGCAAGGTGGAGATGTGATGGAAGAGTTCAAGACATCTTTAGAGGTGGATGAGAGAGTGGTTCCTAACTCTTTATATCAGAGACAAATGGGTCATACCATCCAAAGACATATGGGTCAATGATGTTTTGATTGAGATATCGCCAAATACTCTTCGTGGAATTTGGCCTCTTGGCAGAGCACAGAAAACTTATCCTGCTTTAGATGGTCATGCGAGAGTTTCAGATGTTCAGGTTGGCAAAACTGTCTTGAATACTATCAGAAACTATAGCTCTGTATACTATTCACTCCATAAGAGCTGTTTTCAGTAATATTCCAGCAATATCACAGAGGCAGGTAAATAATCAAACCTGGACCAGACAAACCAGTGATTGATATTCTGAGGAATTCCGGGTTACATAATGATGACAAGCAACAGAGCTTGACCACCCAATACACTTAGTAGCCTTTTATGACCAACAAGTTAAAGGGAACGCCAAGTTGAATGTAACTCTATATTTTAACATTGGCTTCCGATCATAGTAGTGCTGAGACCACATTGAGAAACAGGGCTCTGTTCTAACCCTGAAATCCCACAGGAAAATATTAAATGTTGCAAACTTCTCAATATAAACCGCAAACTAAAAACTAATTAGCCAAAAGGCCAATAACGAAAATAAAATAAAATAGATCAGAGTGGTAATAAGACAACATGGCTATTTCTAGTCGAAGTCAGACTGACTTTCTGACACCAATTCCATTAACAACAACGATCTGATTCGAGAGGTGCTAAAAATATGGCAAAACAAGGTCATAAGATTACAATTGAAGGTCACCCAGAGCGAAAAAGGCCAGCTTGACTGATGAATTAGTCCACTGAAATTTAGCAACAGGAGTTGAAGACAAAGGCGCTGCTGAGTCTGTTGTAACGGAGACCTCGTCACAAGATCAGTCCAGCCAATAGATGACTGATTACTCTACAGAGGGCGGACAGGTGCGAATTCTCGCACTACTTCGTCTTTCAAGTCTGGAAGATCGATAGCTGCATTGTTTGAACACAAATATGCATTTCTTTGCCAACAGTGACTCCAAACATTTGTTAAAGCCTTGTGGCAAAGTAGGTCAAGCTTGTTTGAAGGAAAAGTGTTTACTTGTTAACCAAAAGGACTAAAATACTAAATGCTCATTTAAAAAAACTTTGACATTTTATTACTAAAAGTGTGACTGTGGTGATATTTGAGGATGTGTTCCTACAGATGACAGTGCAGAAGAAGTGGTCTTGATGGAATAGTGTTATTGGGAGGAACTGACACCATTTGTGGCAGGACCAGTTTGTCTCTAACCATTCATTGTTAAGGTCACAGGAATCAATGGCACCCTGGCAAAACAGAAGTGAACAATTGAAAACAACAGTGATCAAGTACAGAAATATGCCGTTGTTTGTTTGTTGTTTTAAGCTGCAGTCAGCAGATATCAAGCACTTCACAGCAGACGAGACAAACAAGTGGTTGATGTCATGAACAAAGCCACCTGGGTACAGTGACATATAATCAACCAATTCATTATCTGTCTCAAAACCATCTCCTCTTATAACTAGCAAGGCACAAGTGAGTGGGCAGTTGGGTGGTTGAGTGAGTGGTTGAGTGAGTGAGTGAGTGAGTGAGTGAGTGAGTGAGTGGATGCACAAGTGAGTGAGTGGGCAGTTGGGTGGTTGAGTGAGTGGCTGAGTGAGTGAGTGAGTGAGTGGGCAGTTGGGTGGTTGAGTGAGTGGCTGAGTGAGTGAGTGAGTGGGCAGTTGGGTGGTTGAGTGAGTGAGTGAGTGAGTGGGCAGTTGGGTGGTTGAGTGAGTGAGTGAGTGAGTGAGTGAATGGATGGGCAAGTGAACGAGTGAGTTAGGTGGTTGAGTGAGTGAGTGAGTGGATGCGCAAGTGAGCAAGTGAGTTGGGCTTAACTCTTCTAAAGCAGAATTACAACTTCAAGATACCAACTGATGCAGATCTTAGAGACCTTTCCTACTCTTGTTTGTTTGTTGTTTAACGCTGCACTCAGCAATATTCCAGCTATATGACGGCGGTCTGGACCAGACAATCCAGAGCCTCACCACCCGATCCCGTTAGTCGCCTTTTAAGACAAGTATAGTCGCCTTTTAGGGCAAGCATGGGTTGCTGAAGACCTATTCCACCCCAGATCTTCACGGGTCCCTACTCTGGTAAATCACATGAGGCATGGTACGGTGCTGACAACCTAAGAACTATAATCAGGGCGATTCAAATCCAGAGATTCAAATCCACAACCTTTGGATTCTGGCTGGAATGTAACGAGGTTAATATTTACTATAAATGACAGGTGAAATTTTCTGGATAAACTTCTTAATATTTTTCACTTTATCATAGTTCACTTTAGCTTCTGTTCAAAATAACTTAAGAATTCTGTCAAAATCAAAATGGTTGGTATCTCTGCTCTGAAGTGGTAAACGTCTGAGACCTGCATCACTTCTGGCTTTCCTCCCACATTAAGCTGACACACCGCGATATAACTGGAATACTGTTAAAAGCGGCGTTAAACCCAACTCACTCACACTAAATGTCCCTCGCAATTCACCTTTATACCAACTGACTTATCACCCATTCTATTGTCAGACACCTATAATTTATGAGTGAGTGAGTGAGTGAGTGAGGTTTTACACTGTTTTTACCAATATTCAAGCAGAAGCATGGCAGAGGCTCCAAAATGGTCTTCACACGGAGCATCTGTGTGGGGAACCTTGGCCTTTGACATGGCAAACAATGCCACCATCATCAGGCTACCCCACCTCCCATCCTAATTAACGAGGAGTCACATATTTTTATCGAGTATTTATTGATAACTGTTGCTCACATGTAACTATCTTTACTATTAGGACCAATGTCATTCAAGAGTGAGTGAGTGAGTATGGTTTTATGCCGCTTTTAACAATATTCCAGCAATTTCACAGCGGGGGGCACCAGAAATGGGCTTCACACATTGTACCCATGTCGGGAATCGACCCGGGTTTTCGGCATGACGAGCGAACGCTTTAACCACTAGGCTACCCGACAGCCCCGTCATTCAAGAACTATATTCTGTTACAAAAACATCTATGTAAAAGTCAACCATGCGAGAAGGTGGGAATAACACAGCTTCGAATGACAAAAGCGATAAAACCCTTTTCATAATCCTAAGAAATCTCTTCTAAATGCAGACACCATTGTACAATTCGTCTACGGCAAAGGCATGTTTTTATGAATCAGTTTTCTTATACTGATTACAATGACTGGTAGATGTTCAGAATCTCCTTCACATTATGTGGTGAAGTGTTATCCTGCCAGGGGAACAGACCAGAGTCAGTGTTACCTGCACATACAACATCTGGGTGAGTTCAGCTGTAGTCTAACCTCTCTGAAGATGACAGCAGAACTGGAGCTGTCTACCAGATAGATGCAGGAACCCAGTCTGTAAGTCACACAGGAGTCCACAAGTAACAGTGTTGTAATATACCACACTACTGAGTGTCATATACAACACTACTGAGTGTCATATACCACACTACTGAGTGTCATATACCACACTAATGTGTACAATATACCACACTCCTGAGAGTCATATACCACACTACTGAGTGTCATATACCAGGTGTCATATACCACACTACTGAATGTCATATACCACACTACTGAGAGTCATATACCACACTACTGAGTGTCATATACCACACTCCTGAATGTCATATACCACACTACTTAGTGTCATATACCACACTACTGAGTACAATATACCACACTACTGAGTGTAATATACCACACTACTGAGTACAATATACCATACTACTGAGTGTCATATACCACACTACTTAGTGTCATATGCCACACTAATGAGTACAATATACCACACTACTGAGTGTAATATACCACACTACTGAGTACAATATACCACACTACTGAGTACAATATACCACACTACTGAGTGTAATATACCACACTACTGAGTACAATATACCACCTACTGAGTGTAATATACCATACTACTGAGTACAATATACCACACTACTGAGTGTAATATACCACACTACTGAGTGTAATATACCACACTACTGAATACAATATACCACACTACTGAGTGTAATATACCACACTACTGAGTACAATATACCACACTACTGAATACAATATACCATACTACTGAGTGTAATATACCACACTACTGAGTACAATATACCACACTACTGAGTGTAATATACCACACTACTGAGTACAATATACCACACTACTGAGTGTAATATACCACACTACTGAGTACAATATACCATACTACTGAGTGTAATATACCACACTACTTAGTGTCATATGCCACACTACTGAGTACAATATACCACACTACTGAGTGTAATATACCACACTACTGAGTACAATATACCACACTACTGAGTGTCATATACCACACTACTGAGTACAATATACCACACTACTGAGTGTAATATACCACACTACTGAGTACAATATACCACACTACTGAGTGTAATATACCACACTACTGAGTACAATATACCACCTACTGAGTGTAATATACCATACTACTGAGTACAATATACCACACTACTGAGTGTAATATACCACACTACTGAGTGTAATATACCACACTACTGAATACAATATACCACACTACTGAGTGTAATATACCACACTACTGAGTACAATATACCACACTACTGAATACAATATACCATACTACTGAGTGTAATATACCACACTACTGAGTACAATATACCACACTACTGAGTGTAATATACCACACTACTGAGTACAATATACCACACTACTGAGTGTAATATACCATACTACTGAGTACAATATACCACACTACTGAGTGTAATATACCATACTACTGAATACAATATACCATACTACTGAGTGTAATATACCACACTACTGAGTACAATATACCACACTACTGAGTGTAATATACCACACTACTGAGTACAATATACCATACTACTGAGTGTAATATACCACACTACTTAGTGTCATATGCCACACTACTGAGTACAATATACCACACTACTGAGTGTAATATACCACACTACTGAGTACAATATACCACACTACTGAGTGTCATATACCACACTACTGAGTACAATATACCACACTACTGAGTGTCATATACCACACTACTGAGTACAATATACCACACTACTGAGTGTAATATACCACACTACTGAGTACAATATACCACACTACTGATTGTAATATACCATACTCACTGTGTACAGTATATAACACTACTGAGTACAATATGCCACACTACTGAGTGTCATATACCACACTACTGAGTGTCATATACCATACTACTGAGTATCATATACCACACTACTGAGTACAATATACCATACTACTGTGTACAATATATAACACTACAGAATACAATATATAACACTACTGAGTACAATATTCATACCACACTACTGAGTACAATATACAACACTAATGAGCACAATATACAACACTACTGAGTGTAATATACCATACTACTGTGTACAATATATAACACTACTGAGTACAATATACCACACTACTGAGTACAATATACCACACTCCTGAGTACAACATACCACACTCCTGAGTACAATATACCACACTAATGAGTACAATATACCACACTAATGAGTACAACATACCACACTCCTGAGTACAATATACCACACTAATGAGTACAATGTACCACACTACTGAGTACAATATACCACACTAATGAGTACAATGTACCACACTACTGAGTACAATGTACCACACTACTGAGTACAACATACCACACTACTGAGTACAATATACCACACTAATGAGTACAATGTACCACACTACTGAGTACAATATACAATTACAATTATTTACAGGTGCCATGCAGGAATATTGAAGTAGAATTTGGAAGATGTCAATAACCCACATACTCTCAAGGACAAGTACACTCAGTAACTTAGTGTCGAATCATCGTCAGAAGCAATTTACATTTTGAAGATGTGCAACCCCTCCCCTTTACCCTACTTCCACTGCACAATAGATACCTAAAAAAAAGGTTGACATTTTGCAAGAATCATGAGAAAGTCCGATCCATGTCTATTTCTATACCAAAGCAGGACGTGTCACTTTCATCTCACAAAACACCTGGGGCGGAATATTGAAAAACTCTTTTTGTACCTCAGGGGGCCTAAAATCTCTGAAATAATTAATCAACATCAGAATTTCTTTTTGGGTTTGGAATGATCGGATGCAGGACAAGAATGCCAGTTTTGTGTCCATGCTTTCAAAAACAGGATGTGACCTACTCAAGGCTCGCTGACGGCAGATAATGACACAAAGACGTGTTCAATGTCTTCCCATGTTAGCGGGAAGAGGAGATGTTTCTTCACTTGTCCTGTTTGCTGAAACATCTGTACAGCTTGAGTTGAACCAAACATAATGCAACCTGGTGAATTCAACACTGGGATGGTATATGGGGCTGCTTGCAGTACCTCTATGAATTCTTCAAACCTGACTAGATGAACAAAGGCATTTCAACAACATAATGACGATGGTAAGTAGTCTTAGGTTGGATGGATGGATGGATGGATGGATGGATGGATGGATTGATGGATGATGGGCGGATGGATGGTTGCTGGCTGGCTGGTTGGTTGGTTGGTTGGTGATGATGTTGAGGATGCTGGTTGGTGTAGCGGTCGTGATGATGATGATGATGATGAGAATGCTGGTCGGTGTGGTGGTTGTGATGATGATGATGATGATGATGATGATGATGATGATGATGATGATGAGAATGCTGGTTGGTGTGGTGGTTGTGATGATGATGATGATGACAACGATGACAATGAGGACAATGACAATGACGATGACAATGACAACGACGAGGGCTTCATGTTTCTCCTGGCATGAAACTGCTGTGAAGTTCCAAATATCTTGTATGACAACATTTCTTAAGTCAGTCAATCCCACAAACACTTAAAAGTACAAACAACATGGCAACTTTCTATGCACTAATCTAAAATAATTCATCAATATATTTAGGTGTTAGGCATGAAATCTGCCACCAAGAAACACATCTTTCCAACATAATCCTTCTTCTTTTCTGCACTCTGGAGATCAAAGGCACATTTTTTAAAACTTTATTGATTTTGCTTGGCCAAGATTCTACAAATGTGTTACATTGTGATTGTAATTTCTCGTGTTAAATGGAGCCGTCCTAAAAGGAATTTACAGGACATTTTTTTCTGGTCTTAGCTTGATAATAAAATGCATTGTAGTTTTTTTTTTTTTGTTTTTTTAAGCCAACCAAAATAACCCCTGAATTTAATTAGTTGATATTTTTCAGAAAACTGTTTTCAATCACTGCTATTGAACTTATAATGGCTTTCTTTCGAGATGATAATTATAGTCCGTAAACAACCCTTACGCCAGCCCTATCATTTAGTGTTTCTCATCTGAATGTTTTAAGCTTCCAGGGAACAGACTGTAAGAAGGAAATAAAAATAATAAATGAAAAAAACAAAAACCTATGTTTGGTTCAGAATACAACTGATACAAGGTTTGTTATATGTATGGAAATGTACACCAATGGTTCAACATATGACCTTAACATGAGTGAGTGAGTGAGTGAGTGAGTGAGTGAGGGTGGAAAGGAAGGAAGGAAGGAAGCTCTGTTTTGTTTGATGTTTAATGCTGCACTCAGCAATATTTCAGCTATATGAAGGCAGGCACTACATAATCAAATCCGGACCAGACAATCTAGTGATTGACATCATGAGCATCAATCCATGAAAGTGGGATACAATGGCATGAACCAATAACGTCACAGAGAAATTATTAGCCGAGTCTGTTTCCATAACAGAAATATCATATTAAGAACAAAATACTGATGCTGCAAGTCTTTGGCAGGAGTAATACATACAGATACAGAAATACACAAGGGTAATACTCTCCTTGTTGTAAATAATACAGAAATACACAAGGGTAATACTCTCCTTGTTGTAAATAATACAGAAATACACAAGGGTAATACTCTCCTTGTTGTAAATAATACAGAAATACACAAGGGTAATACTCTCCTTGTTGTAAATAATACAGAAATACACAAGGGTAATACTCTCCTTGTTGTAAATAATACAGAAATACACAAGGGTAATACTCTCCTTGTTGTAAATAATACAGAAATACACAAGGGTAATACTCTCCTTGTTGTAAATAATACAGAAATACACAAGGGTAATACTCTCCTTGTTGTAAATAATACAGAAATACACAAGGGTAATACTCTCCTTGTTGTAAATAATACAGAAATACACAAGGGTAATACTCTCCTTGTTGTAAATAATGCAGAAATACACAAGGGTAATACTCTCCTTGTTGTAAATAATACAGAAATACACAAGGGTAATACTCTCCTTGTTGTAAATAATACAGAAATACACAAGGGTAATACTCTCCTTGTTGTAAATAATACAGAAATACACAAGGGTAATACTCTCCTTGTTGTAAATAATACAGAAATACACAAGGGTAATACTCTCCTTGTTGTAAATAATACAGAAATACACAAGGGTAATACTCTCCTTGTTGTAAATAATACAGAAATACACAAGGGTAATACTCTCCTTGTTGTAAATAATACAGAAATACACAAGGGTAATACTCTCCTTGTTGTAAATAATACAGAAATACACAAGGGTAATACTCTCCTTGTTGTAAATAATACAGAAATACACAAGGGTCATACTCTCCTTGTTGTAAATAATACAGAAATACACAAGGGTAATACTCTCCTTGTTGTAAATAATACAGAAATACACAAGGGTAATACTCTCCTTGTTGTAAATAATACAGAAATACACAAGGGTAATACTCTACTTGTTGTAAATAATGCAGAAATACACAAGGGTAATACTCTCCTTGTTGTAAATAATACAGAAATACACAAGGGTAATACTCTCCTTGTTGTAAATAATACAGAAATACACAAGGGTAATACTCTCCTTGTTGTAAATAATACAGAAATACACAAGGGTTATACTCTCCTTGTTGTAAATAATACAGAAATACACAAGGGTAATACTCTCCTTGTTGTAAATAATACAGAAATACACAAGGGTCATACTCTCCTTGTTGTAAATAATGCAGAAATACACAAGGGTAATACTCTCCTTGTTGTAAATAATACAGAAATACACAAGGGTAATACTCTCCTTGTTGTAAATAATACAGAAATACACAAGGGTAATACTCTCCTTGTTGTAAATAATACAGAAATACACAAGGGTAATACTCTCCTTGTTGTAAATAATACAGAAATACACAAGGGTAATACTCTCCTTGTTGTAAATAATGCAGAAATACACAAGGGTAATACTCTCCTTGTTGTAAATAATGCAGAAATACACAAGGATAATACTCTCCTTGTTGTAAATAATGCAGAAATACACAAGGGTAATACTCTCCTTGTTGTAAATAATGCAGAAATACACAAGGGTAATACTCTCCTTGTTGTAAATAATACAGAAATACACAAGGGTAATACTCTCCTTGTTGTAAATAATACAGAAATACACAAGGGTAATACTCTCCTTGTTGTAAATAATGCAGAAATACACAAGGGTAATACTCTCCTTGTTGTAAATAATGCAGAAATACACAAGGATAATACTCTCCTTGTTGTAAATAATGCAGAAATACACAAGGGTAATACTCTCCTTGTTGTAAATAATGCAGAAATACACAAGGGTAATACTCTCCTTGTTGTAAATAATACAGAAATACACAAGGGTAATACTCTCCTTGTTGTAAATAATACAGAAATACACAAGGGTAATACTCTCCTTGTTGTAAATAATACAGAAATACACAAGGGTAATACTCTCCTTGTTGTAAATAATGCAGAAATACACAAGGGTAATACTCTCCTTGTTGTAAATAATACAGAAATACACAAGGGTTATACTCTCCTTGTTGTAAAATAATACAGAAATACACAAGGGTAATACTCTCCTTGTTGTAAATAATACAGAAATACACAAGGGTAATACTCTCCTTGTTGTAAATGCATTCTCAAATTAATCCATGTTTTCAATGTTCATTTTGCTCAATGAAGTAACTTTGGAGATCATTTATGAATACAATGTTTGAGTGACCTGCCCTATTTGTCATAGAGTGAGTGAGTGAGTGAGTGAGTGAGTGAGTGAGTGAGTGAGTATGGTTTTATGCCGCTTTTAGCAATATTCCAGCAATATCACGGCAGGGGAGACCCGAAATGGGCTTCACACATTGTACCCATGTCGGGTATGGAACCCAGGGCTTGACAAGCGAACGCTTTAACCACAAGGCTACCCGAACGCCCCTATCATATAGTGCCAAATGATTGCGCAGTCATGTTTGTCAAAAGAACATAGGCAAAGCCTTATCTAAACTCACTGGGAAAGTAAGTCAAAACATTATTGACCAAACAGACATTACTTAAAAAAGGACTTCCGCTAGATGACCTTATTTGCATAGTTATCAGACTGTGATACTGAGTTCATCAAATTCATTGCTTTGACAAAACTAAACATTGTCTGATAATGTTATTTCTTTTGATGGATGTAGAATGTTGACCTCATCAACCTTTTCATAAACTTCCGCTGCATCTTACAGTTGCCCGCATTTCATTTCAATTAGAAGTGAAAGGAAAGAAAACTTGATTTCAATTGGCACTGACCTATGTATGGTAGAGGTCATTTGAAGGTCAGTGTTTCATGCAATGAGGTAGTTCTTAGATCATAATGAGGTCACATCTCAAAGAAACTGCTTGATCCAGAGAACAGAGAAACATTAAACTTTGAAAACTGATGAGAGAATGGAGAGGTTAATGATGCTATTAACATTTGATATCGGTGATAGCAATGAGGATCCTGATGGGTATACTGTTTGATGTAAAACAACTTTAAAAACAGTTGTAAACATAAGATGATTCAACGTAAAATGTCCATAAAAAACTGCCAAGCAGTAGAACTTCACTGTTTTTTGTAATCTTGTTAAAATCATGTAAAAATTGCATGTAACTAGATGTAACGACAAAACCAGTGTTTTGTATTTGCAGTAATGTACAAAAGTAGAACCAGCTGTCCCCAAGTTTCCCTACACACAAATTGACAATCTGCATTCGCATATAAATTATTTCACACTTTATATTCAACTTGACATCTTGTCCACTATTCACCAATCTCATTAAAATCAGATCTTAGTTCTCGCTACCGCTAAACAAAGATCTGAGGACATCCCATTACGGGTCACGTCAGACCGACCTTGTGCGAACTTTGACTGACCAATGGAATGACCAATCAGAAGGCAGCTTTCTCGTGCTTTACTGCACTAATTTCAAATTGGCGACTACGCTTCGCAACATATTTGATTTGATTACAAATTTGAAACCTAAACAAAAGAACATTCTGGAATGGCTAATAGATGGTCTAGATTGTATAGATTCAGTCGTTAAACCTGTTACTATCGTTCGGAATACCCCGTGTTAAAGTTTTCGAGGTTGTATGATTAGAAATCACATTCCGACTGTCACTTTCATGATCTGGTAAGCAACGCTCTGATTGGTCGGATGAAAGGTCGTTCTGACGTGTCCCCTAATGGGATGTCTTCAGATCTTTGTTTAGTGGTAGCGAGAACTAAGGTCTGATATTAATGAGATTGACTATTCACATGATTTTTTTTAAAAAGCTGGAGGACCGCCTCTGTGGTCTTGTGGTAGAGCATCTGCCCAGAAAGTGGAAGGTCACGGGTTCGATCCCCGGATGTTTAATAATTAAAGACATCAAAAGATGGTACTTGTTGTTACCCTGTCTAGCGCTTGGCATAAAGGGGCTAAAACAAGGACTGGTCGGCTAGGAGTCAGTATACTGCGTCTGAATGGGGTATTACATGTATAACTGTGGCATGGTATCTCAATGGGCTAGAACTATATAATCGGCATTAGTCCGGACTAGTACAAGCAGCCACACACATACAAACACAAACATGATAAAAAAAACATTGCACCTCACCTCGCTACAAAGCCAGAAAAAAAATTACTACTAATTAAAATTCCACTGACTACCGGTACTTACACTCTCAGCCCACCAGGACCCTCAATGACTGACTTAAATTCTGCTGAAAAATCCCCTGATAACGAGAATTATAACCTAAATATAAAAATGTTGAGGCAGCAACATCCGTATCAATATCTAGACCACAATTTACTTCTGTTTCTCACAACACAGCACCGCCGTTTGTCTGAGAGTATCAGGTATTTTACAGACTGTGGCATATCTTTTGGTCTCCAGAACCATGACTGACAATGTCAATAATAAGGTGGAGGATGGGGTTTAACATTGTGGTAAGAAATATTGCACTTACGTTGTGACAAGCATGCATCCGTGTGCGTGTGCGTGTGCGTGTGCGTGTGTTACTGCATTTTTGGTTAATGGATGGGTGGTTGTGTTAGACTGATAATTAGTCCCTGAAATAAGTTATCATGTTTAAAAATATATCTTCAAAATAAAAAATAATAAAATCCAAATGGAGCCCAGGGCATTCCTTGATTTCGGGAGGTGAAGCAATCTAGACTTGCCAAATCATTCTAGACTTGCGTTGGGACTCCTTTTACAATTTATTCTCTAGGGTCTGGATGACAGACTTGGGCTGTGTGTGTGGCTGCTTGTACTAGTCCAAACTAATGCTAGTTTTACACTGCTAGCCTACTGGGAAACCATCATGCTGCTGTTTAGATAAAAACCCAACTCAGACACAGAATTTTCCAACCAGTCCTTGTTTTATCCCCTAAATGCCAAGCACAAGACAGGGTAACAACAAGTACCATCTTTAAACATCTTTGATAAGGCCAGGGGATTGAACCACCGACCTGCTGCTCCCTCGACAGACACTCTATCCGCTACACCATGGAAGCCGTCCTCAAAATAATAAAATATCAACAACCCTGAGTCAGATAGGCCAATCTACTTCCTGATATATACAGTTCAGACTTTGATTTTTCGGCAATTTTTTTCTGTTGGTTTATGGATTATTTTTTTATCTCAAAAACATTGATCAGACTTCGAAATAAATATTTTTTACAGTTTCTGTTCACATTTGTAAGAATATAGAGTAGGTAGGATGAGAAAAACAATTTCAAATTCTATATTTTCCATCTTTCTTTTTGTGCAAAATGTGACATTAATGATATCAATTTTTACTTGCCGAGATACTCAGTGTAATTTTTTTCTGCGCATAATATTAAAAAACAAATCACCCCTAAATGGTGATGGGAATTATACTTGGGCACGCACTATACTCAAGAATACATGGAAACAATAATATACATGTTAGATGTTAGTAGCACCGGGGATGCTATGACTGGTATTTGAGAAACAAAGTATGGATCATTAAGCACATACCACTCTGTCATGCAGGGACACAATTTGTGATTGTTTATTTATAAGCATGAATACCAGGTTACACGTCAATTAAAAAAACTACAGTGTATTTTTTTGTCTTTTTTCAATCTTCCTAATTTTTTGTTACAGTGGATCTGTTTACCAAGTGATGAAAACTAAAATGCCGTATATACTTTAAGAACAAATGAAGATCCATGAGGATGTGAGTGTATTGTCTTGGCCCGACGGCTTACAGCACAGAACCCCTTAAAATCCATGTCACATTTGAAACTTCCTGTTTGAATCTATGAAACTGCATTGATTATTCCTGGAACTCCTCCTCCTTACGATTTGTAATGGCTACGACTAGTCTCATAGAGAGACGAAAATGAGAAAATATCTTTTGCTGACTTGAACAAGCAGAATATCACTCATGTTTGCTTTGATCTCTACGAGCAAGGTTTGTTATGGAAGCAAATATTTGCAGAGATATTTTTTCAAACTTAGGGCTGATATTTATTGGTGATAGGTTTCGCTTCTGTCAACTATAAAGACCCTGCGGGCGGACATACACAGACGAGGAGAGCCCTCCTAGCATGGAATGGTCAATTCTTCAACAATTATTCTTTAAGCTTGAGGGTGTTCATGCTCTCTTTGATGGCGGCTATCTGGGCTCTTAACATGTTTGCACATTGTACTCGTCAATGATTTAACGACAATGTTGGAAAGATATATCTGCACAGCCTTCAAGAAATCTATTTCCCCCCTCAAAACATCTTTAAGTGGATAGGATATAGTCCGTGGAGACAAAAATGATAAGGAAATTTGAAAAAAATGTATTCGTGACCCCACTGTTGCCATAGTGATCCTAACTATGTTTTGGTCTGTTGGCTCAACTTAGATATGCCTTCAAACTCTGGGTGTGAAAACAAATATTGCCAAATTCAATCTGCAGCAAATTGGAAGATCCATTCTTTTGTTCCAGTCACAAGCTGAAATCTACTGGTATTGTAAATACTTGAAAAAATGCCTGGTGAAAAACATCCAAGAGGAGGGGTGATGACATACATGCATCTCATTTATCCCCAAATTGTACTTTTGAGCTTCATCCTCTGGCCCAGTCATAGCAAAAGACGTTAAAAGATGGTACTTGTTGTTAACCTACCCCAGCGCTTGGCATAAAAACTATATCAAGGAGTGACATTTCAAACAAAATTGAAACCAGAATACCAGAGGTTAAGAAGTTCCCCTTTCTCAGTAATATCAAACTTGATTGGAGAAACGGATGGTAATTTGTCTCAACACCACCACCCCTAAAAAAATAAACACTTGTGTTTTCAGGTAACTTGGACTACGATGGACAGAGATACTGGTCATAGGTGGTCTGTGTTCTAAAAAGATTAATTAAATAATGCATAACACACATGACCTTTTTATTATTGATGTTAGAAGTAATGTTTTCTTGAATTTGATTCAAACACAATAGGTTTTTGTTTGTCTTAAAATCATGCTAACCAATATGTGGCTATGATACAGTACATTACTTTATCTTATCAATTTTATTATTTTGTGATACCCTTTTCGATACTCTTAGATAGATGAAAAGCTGTTGATAGTTGAGGCAGACACATCTGAATCTCTCCTTAATGATCATTCGTGACCAACTCGTGTTATTCCGGGACAAGCCAAATAGCGACTCGTGCCCCTCTCATGGCCATTTTTGCGACCATGTTCTGTCTTGGCCCAAATGGGCATACCTAAAACAATTGTCAACTCGTTGTGTAATGCTTCACATACATTTCCCCATATATTATATATATTTCAAATGCAATTTGCAGCAAAACATATACTGAACAACAAAAGTTCCTATGACATTGAATAAGATTTAATGCAAAGTTATGTTTTTTACCAAATCTGAAACAATTTCGGTTTGCAACAGATAAAAGACTCCTGTAAGTGTTCAATTGGTTTAATTTGCAATACTGACTTCAGAAAAGGCTTGATTTCATGAAAAACATGAACATGCCAAAATGTCAATTTACAAATCGATAGCATGTGTGTCCACCTCTGCTTGCGATGCAAGCAACACATCCTCGTCTCATGGAATGGACCATATGGGATATCTGTCCATATCTGCTGGAGCATGTTTCGAAGTTCCTGGAGTGTCTGTGGAACATGTGGTTGACGTCGAAGGCGCCGATCCATCTCATCCCACATGTGCTCGATTGGTGAGAGATCAGGGGAGCGAGCCGGCCAGGGGATGACATTCACGTTGTTTCGTTGAAGAGCATCCTGAACAAGTCGAGCAATATGAGGCCGGGCGTTGTCATGTTGAAAGCTAATCCCTGGGCCATGACGACGCAAAAACGGTAGAACAACAGGGCTGATGATCTAGTTGCGGTAGCGCTGTCCATTGAGATTTCCCTCTACCACTATCAAACGGGTCCTCTGACTTGCTGTAATCCCACCCCATACCATAACGCTGACGCCCCCGAACTGATCTTTTTTCATGACACAATGATTGACGTAACGTTCACCTCGACGTCGGTACACTCAAATCCATCCATTGCCGTGGCTGAGGTGAAAACGAGACTCATCAGTGAATAGAACTTTTCCCGACTGCATGGCCATCCAGCGTAGACGCTGTCTGCACCACTGTAGACGTGCTTGACGGTGGTTTCCTCTCAAAATGGGACGTCTGGTGGGTCTTCTGGCAACAATCCCTGCACATCTGAGGCGACGACATACAGTTTGTGAAGATATTCGTCGAAGGCCAGGGATGCTTCTTGCAGTCACTGTTGCTGGCTGGAATTGATTTCGTAGGTGTGTTGTTTCGAATCCAGTTGTCTTGTCGATTATTGGTGGCACATGGCCTGCCACTCTGAGGATGGTCTCTGACTGCATTCGTCTGTTCCCAACGTTGCCATAAACATCAAATGGTGTTTCTGTGGACGTTAAATTGTCTTGCAACATCACGTTGACTTCATCCTGCTTCAAGCATACCAATGGCTCGCAGATGCTAATTTTCGGACAGGCGTCAACAATTCAACAATGTTGAATAATTGCGTAATTTTGCTGTTTTTCTGAGTGGTTGTCAGCAGGATGCTATACAATGCATATGGAATCCCGTTAACGCACATGAGTCATCAGAAGATGACAACACCCCTCATACCTCAAACTTACTTTTTCACTCATGTACATTTAATGAAATTGATCTGATGACAATTTTGCTCAGAACTATTGTATACACTAATAATGTATTGTCTGCTGCTGTAAACTTCCCGTATGTAATGTCATGTGACAGATCATGCTGTGCATCTGTTTTTAACTTGACTGTATGGAGTTACACGAAGTCATGTGGTAACAAGATGGCGCCTGGTCGACTCGTCTCGCTCAGTGAGGGATTATTACAATAAAATTAACAAGACACAGTAATTTGACCATCCAAGTATAAACAGAAATAAATATTCTCATAGGTAAGACCTAATCTCATAGTATTGGGATTGTTATTAGACATGTTATCAGAAATACGTCTTAGGGGCTTGAAAACCCATAACACAAGGATATATATATATACGCTCCTGAACCTTTAGTTCAAGTGAGCTACAAATGTACCATATCCTCATCCTCAAGGTCAGTGTACTCATGGCAGAGATGGACATTACAAAGCACTCCAATCATGCGTGTTCTCTTGTAGACACGCCATATATTACCCACGTATTACAGCCGGCATCAAGCGGCATCACATGGTATCCTAATCCCTCGCAACTCAGATTCATCCAATTTGCATGACTTCCTTCAATAACCTTGCCGACAGCAATACATCCCATAACGACACTATCATATTAATCGCACATCGTAATAACAATGATAAACTTACAGCAGCGTTATTTCTGTCTGGCATATGCTTTCAAACTAAATAGAATGGTAGATCAGATAAACAAGGTTCTCATCCGTGTCTAGTCCATTGTCTGAGGAAAAAGCCATTTATTATTCTAGGGGTGGGGGGTTGGAATTTGTGTTTGAGATAAAAACAATTTTAGGGAAACCCAGAACAAATTATTTTTTTGAACATCCAGCATGTGCAATGAACGATTTTAAATTTAACTTGAAAACCTGAGGAGATATTGCTCCAGAAAGCAGAATATCAATCCCCTAAGTTAATAACTTTATTTATTCAGTAGAATCAATGCAAATTGATTTTAAAATCGTAAGTGAGAACTTGGCTGAACAAGGCAATTGCATTATTTAATCTGCTTTTTATCAAGTTCAAGAAATTGCGCTTTATCAAACAGCTCCCACCGACAACTACTTCACAGTTATATAACAATGATTATCATACCTTTATGTCCGAATGATGAGATCTGATTGATTCATGTGATCTTGATAAAATATTATGTATCGTGTCTTGTAGGCTGCACATGGATTTCTCAGAGGCAGAATAAATCTGTTACACTCCGCTCGAAGCAAAAAGACACACGCTTTTTCCGAGTCAATGAAAGTCATGTGAGATAGCACAAGTTAACGTCACCTCAATCGAACAGCTGTTTTATAGATTTTGAATGTGTTTGAATTCCTTTACAATGTCATGTCAGTAAGATAAATTGTTGTAGCAGTACCACTCAGGGTACATGTGGTTTTATGCGCCCCATGTGAGGTTTTATACCACGAGTACCCTCAGCATGTGTCAAACCTAGGTAGGATGCATAAAACCCTATGTAGCCCTCAAGTGAGTGAATGAGTATGGTTTTTACGCCGCTCTTAGCCACATCCAGCAATATCACAGCGGGGGACACCAGAAATGGGCTTCACACATTGTACCCATGTCAGGAATTGAACCTGGGTCTTCGGCGTGATGAGCGAACGCTTTAACCACTAGGCTACCCGACCGCCCCTTTGTAGCCCTCGAGATGCTACAACTTATGATGTAAATCAAGAACAAGTCTGTTTCCTTTGTTTGTCATTCTCTACACTCGGCATCATGTCATCAGGATTCCATGATTAAATTTAGGCTGATCTTAAACTTACGCCAGTATTCTTGAGTCATTTAATGTTAGTCAAGAAAACCAATCAGGACCTTCCTTTTCCATGAAGAGACTGGAGAGACTGGCCTGCTAGGATCCCTCACAAATATAGCAACCATCAGACAGGCAGCGGACACACTCATGAAACATTCATACCAGTTAACGGCAGGGCTAATCATACAGATAGAACGCGTGACGATATGCAGGATGGTTGTGACTCTGGACAAGATTACACCTCTGTGTCTTGCCTGGTTCCGAACATGTCAGACTGTTCGTCATAACTGAAGGCTTACTGTCTCGTCTTAACAATAAGAAAGTCCATTTATTATGCGCCAGATTCCATCACGAAGTAAATGCTCATGTAGCTATTTTATTCATACCCTGGTCACTGGATCAGTGTGCACTCAATAATCATTCTCAGCTCCCTAGGGAGTACTGTAAATCTTGAAATTTGCGCGAGCATGAATTAAATGCGAAAAATGCAAGTGGTCTTTGTTCGCATAAATGAAACTTTGCATTGATGTTTTCAAAATGAGTATCAACAATCTGCACACTTTGGATAGCTGAAATACTAACTTGAATATATACACAAACACGGTTTACCTAATAAATACATAACAATGTCCTTTGAAGAATAGGAGTGACACAATGGGCATCCAGTGAGTTATCACTGCTGGGGTCAAGAGTTCTACCCACTCGTGTCAAACTAGGCATCATTGACCACTCCAATCAGTGAACTGTTGTTGGTTCAATTATTTAATTGCCTTTGAACTTCCTTAATGCCAGTCAACAAAATAAACATATATACTGTGTGTTGTTTTTAGGATAGTCGCATTGATTTTGAGTCACATTTTTGGCTAGGGGTTGTATTAATTTAGAGACGCATTAATTTCAAGATTTACAGTATATAAACCAAGCTGCCATATTAGGTGCTAGAAGGCTTACAGTCATATTAACATCTCACCCTATCGGGTACCTATTAACTATTGGGAGAACAAAGACATTTTTCAAACAGTCTCCTGCCTAAGGTGAGTGAGTGAGTGTGTACAGTTTTACGCCTCTTTTTGTAATATTCCAGCAATATCACGGCAGGGGACACCAGAAATGGGCTTCACACATATTACCCGTGTGGGGAATCGGACCCGGGTCTTCAGCGTGATGAGCGAACACTTTAACCACTAGGCTATCCCAACGCACTCTTAAAAATGACACCACGTGTACCAGGTGCTTCAGGTGGGACAGGAGAGAAGCCCTGGAAACCCTCAGGAGCCCAGCTGCCGATTACTATCAGCCATCCATCTACTTTCTGGGACCAGTGCTGCTTAAGTTCACCTGATTTGTGACCTGTGTGCGGTCCCCAGGACCACGGGAGACCATAATCCAATCTTCCAAACAATCCCCTGCTATGTCTGACGTGTACAAATGTCCAGCAGCCGAAATGGGATAATTTAATCTGTGGTCAGCTGATGAGAAGGTTGTCGGCACTTCCTGTCTGATCAGGTACACACCAGCTGGTGACAGCCACTTTTCGTTCCTCTCAGCTAAAATCGATTGTTCGTCAATAAATGTAATTTCCGATTGCAGGCTGACCAGTAATTATAGCTGGAGCCACGTTTTTTCTGTCTCCATTTATATCACAAGTAACTGAAGTAGCAGGGAAACAAAGCTCCCATAGCTTTCTGTACAGGTATTACTACATCGCCACAGCATCAAACATTCACTGCAAGCTGCCGCATGTGCTTAGTTTTTCCACTGCCATTTGTCAGTATAGGTTATTTCAAATACCGGGTGCATCCATGAAGGACAGTGGTAGAATAGGTCTTCAGCAACCCATACTTGCCATAAAAGGCAACTATGCTTGTCGGAAGAGGCAACTAACGGGATCGGGTGGTCAGACTCACTGACTTGGTTGATGCATGTCATCGTATCCCAATAGCGTGGATCGATGCTCATGATATCAATCACTGGATTCGCTTATTTACAAACCGCCATCATATAGCTGTAATATTCCTGAGAGCGGCATTAAACAACAAACAAACAAACAAATCATAGTTGGGTCACTTCTAGAAAATGTGGAGTTATATTTTGAAACAGCATTGAAGAAGACCTTGTGGTTTAGTTCCCTCACTCAAGATCAATTATTTTCATATATTACTGATGAGTCTAACCTTTTGAAAAGTCAAACAATATAAATAAATTTATATGGGTGTCATTTATTAATTTGAAGACCTTTTTTTAGAAACTAACTCCAAATTATCTGACATTTTCAGTTGCCCAGTCGTCAATGGATGAACTGCTGTGCAGAGTGGTGTCCCTTATGTGTGCCAGGATCCTATAAATGTAGGCTGAATCCCAGATTCACCCTGATTATGATCCTTGGTATGCTATGCTCATAGCTGTCTGGCATGCTCATGCAATGGGAGACAACTCTGTACAGCAAATTCCGGCACCTTCGTTTGTGTGTTTGTTTGTTGTTGAACACCGCATTCAGCAATATTCCAGCTATATGGCGGAGGTCTGTAAATAATCAAGTCTGGACAAGACAATCCAGTGATTCTTATCATGAGCATCAATCGATACGATGACATGCACCAACCAAGTCAGCGAGTCTGACTGCCCAATCCCGTTAGTCACCTTTTACGACAAGTATAGTTGCCTTTTACCGCAAACATGGGTTGCTGAAGACCTATTCTACTCCAGATCTTCACGGGTCTCCAGCACCTTTGACAACTTAGCCATCTGTGACATATAAGACAGGTAAGTGAAATACAAATTCAATCAAACTAGAGAGACACCATCAGTAGCACCATCACTGCAATGTTTCAGTTTCATTTGCTCCATGGTTGTGAAACACAGGACGAGCTACGTCATTACAGTAGCGTGGGTGACTTAAAGCTGATAATAGACCAGCCTGCATTTGGTCAGACCAGCAGATGACGCAATCTCTAGTTTGAAGTATGATGAAAAAGATTTGAAAAATAACTTGAGTAAAAAGTCACTTAAATTTTGTACATACTTTCCTTCAAAAGAAATTCAATTGATCTTCAAGCAACCACTCTATCTGGGATTAATCAAAATGAAAAAAATATGTTCCATTAATTCCTTAATGAAGAAGTGGCAAAGCAATTTCTATTCAAAAATAGCAAAAAAGACAATTAGGCTTTCCAATATATTAGCATTATTGCTTGAGGTAATATTTGTGTTTGAAAGGGAAAATATCCCAAATTTAAATTGAATTAAACTACAGCTTTGGAAATCAATAATGATTTTCCATCTCAGTCCATCTGTGTTATTTCCTTGCTTGTTTTCTATCTAATTTCATGAAACTTTTGACAAGTTCCTCCTCTTTGGGTGATTCCTGTAAACTGTCAAGGAGAAGTTGGACATTAGGTTTTAAAGATCAAAATATGTCCTCGATCATAAAGTAAATTACTTTCAACGTTGGACTAAGAAATTTGATTTTAACATCATCAGACAAGAGCCCCAAATCTACAAATCAGGGGCAATTGTAATCTTTTGAAATGTCAGAGGGAACGACAAGAAACAACTGTGAGAAAATGTATTTGAAGTGAAAGCAAACTTTTAGTTCATTTTGTTTCTATTAGAGAAGCAAACGATTCAAACAGAGTTCACTCGGGTTTACAGTTTTTTGAAGCAGTTCCACAACATAGCTTGAACTTTATTCTTGTTCAAAATACTTGTTAAATGACAATGTAGCTCACCCCCATATTTGGAACTCTTGGAAATGTAAATTAATACACCCAATTTACATTTTATTCAGAATTGAAATTCAAATAGCTGAACAACTATATCAACTAACTGACAAATGTTTACCAAGTTACTTCATTTCAACAAAGTTTTATAACCTGTAATGATGAATTAACATGTTTTATTGTATGTAAGAAAATACAATAGCAGCACTGATATAAACTTTTGTACCTTTCATAGAACCATTAATGGAACAACATCAACACTCCGGCAGCTGGTCTGTAGTTCACAAACACATGACTACCTAGAACACATGCTTCTAGCTAACTCAACCAGGGTAGCTGAGGTACAGAAGCTCACCTGTAGTCAGGGAAATAAAACTTGAGTGGTGAGGAAGTGCTAAAGTAGTAGATCCTACAACCATACTACCCTACACTTAAGGGTAGACTGCAGTATTGGCAAATAAACAACACGATGTCAACACCGTGAGAAGCACACTCCGGCCCAGTGGTGCATATCACGTGACCTGATATTTCTCTTGTTTGTAAACAAACACTCTTTTCAGAAATCAGTATAGAATGAACTAATGCCAGAATTTGGGGCCCTCTACATATTGTTTTGCATAATTATATAGATATACTACTACAACTACTACAGTGAGTTGCATGACAATATATATTTATACATCAAAGGGACCGTATCGCTAGCTCTCCGTTGGGCGTTGATGACAGCATGTGGAGCCGTACAACCAATGTAAACAAAGGATATCTATGCAAAAAACAAGTAGATTTTCACGTTTCAGGATACTTTCTCAATGAACCGTAACCATTCTTTGGCGTTTATGAAAATGAAAAGCATATGCAATATCTCGAATGGACTGTGAAAGATGTGACGAATTATCAAATGGCGCTGGCCTGCGACAGAGGTACTGTGCTGGCTGCCTACTGCATTGAACTCTGGGTACAGGGGTCCGGAAAATTTAAAATCCCAATCGGACATTTGCATTTAGGCCACGCCCCCTTCAAATAGCGTATTTTAGTACGACTTTTTACACAGTACAAGTTTACGTATTCATAATATGATGAATTATGAATTGTTTCAATTTAAATTGTTTAATTCACCGGACAATTGATAACAAATAATATCATTTTAGATATACATGGAAAACATACGTTTGTTTCTGATATAATAACGATCTGTTAACGTAGCGAACGGTCTAATTAATATTCATGAGTTATATTCATGAGTTTGCTCAAGTGTACGCGTTGTAACATCTGGATCGAGACTATTATCCCATATTTGGTTATCACGTGACCTCATGGGAAAAGGTTTTTTTTAAACTAAAGATTTTTTTAAAAACAAGACAGATAATTTAATCACAAATACTAAAATATCGTTGATAGCAATAGTTATTTGAATACTTTTTTCATCTGTACTTAATTATTGACCATAAAAAAATTTGATATCGATCGTCCGAGAAAGCAAAATGGCGGTCAGTCAAGATTCAATATACGACTAGCTACTGAAAACAATAAAATCTGCAAATCCTCATTGTATGTCAGCCAAGTGAAAGCCGTTAGCCACGACTTACAAAATGATCGCCCAGACTCTGAGGGTTTGGCAGATCCGCTCGACTGATCTGCATCGGTCGACTGGCTATCGTCACGCTTTCGCTACTTGTCTGAGGTTACGTATCGTAGCATTGTGAGGATAATGAGGTACATTGATGATGCAAGGTATTTATGAACAGTTGTAAACACCTTTCACTCAAATTTACAAGATGTTCTCAGTAATTAATCCTCGATTAATCAGTGTCAACTCAGTTTATTGCCCATTACAGTGATTGACCGATTGGACTATCATGTAGGTACGATGTATTTACAGCAATCAAAACAAACAAAGCTTGTCAGTGTAGTTAATCTTCATTGTGTTGCAACTGCAGACAGAAACTGCTCAGTCCTAACTGTTGATCATGTCCGGTCAAAATTTAAGAATGTCCGGACAATACTTTTTAAAATGTCCGGTAAGCAATATTTTAAACCGGACATTTGAGATTCCCAATCGGACATGTCCGGCGCATATGACGGTTTCCGGACCCCTGTCTGGGTAGGAGAGTGCGCGAGAATACATGTTCTCTTTCTATGTCAAAACTCACAGTCCCCAAAGCGGAGAGTTTAAAACCATACTTTTCATGTCCAGCTCATTTTTGGGGTCCTTTTTGGCTCAAAAATGCCTCCGAACAGATTTCGGCATGTTAGCATGTGCACGATTATATATGAGCAAAGCTGCCTTCGGAAAAAGTAAAATTCTGCAGTTGACCACACTTAGATATGATGCAATGATATATCTTTAGATACTTTGATATTTGAACAAAGATCGCACTGTGAAAATATACTACTAAACATGTGATAGGGATACTATTTACATGACAACATATGAGAGCAATCAGTCACATTCAGACTCCACCTTGATACCACCTAACCCTATCAACAGTTGAGTAGCATATCACTGATCAAGCTCATGATTTATTATGTTTGAAGATGAAAAACAACACAATATCCTTTAGCTTCAACACAATACATAATTATAGTTCAAATCATAAAAACGTGGAAAATGAAATAAAAAATAAATGCAACTGTACGTGAGAAATGGTATGTCCATACAAGGCACACGCGAATCCTGTAAATATGGGAATGGCAATGGCAAACTTGAAAGCAGTAATGTTTTTATCAATAGCTATCATTAAATATTAAAAAAACATCATAAGTTGAGTTTCAAAATGCAAAAGTAATACATGTTTGTTATGTATTTGTAAGAGCCCTCCTCAAGGGCGATATGGACTTTCAAGGTCGAGGCATCAGTCTAGGCGTTAAAGACCATATCATCTGCAAAGGTGGGTGGGTGATTTATTCCACGGGTGTCAACTAATGCAATGCGCTTTGTACGAGGATGCAAATTCGTGTTGAGGCTTGCTCCCGTCTCGTCCAAATCAAATTGTTTCTCACTCATGAGCTTGAGATCGAGATGCGTATACCCCCCAAGGAGCTATGACTGTTGATAGTCTATGTTAAACTAGGGGAGTTATGTTAATCTTAATGCTAAGATCGCTTTGTGGAATGGGCTCCAGGGCATATATCACAATAGAATCTATGTATAATATATAGGATAACAGAAGATACTATTTATTGCAATAGAAAACATAAAACGTCAGCTCGATTATCCAACGAAACAGATTCCATTTGGCGTAGAAGGCACAATAGCTGTAAACATTTTTTCACTGGATCACTGAAAATCAATGAGGACACAAGGTGTTTGAAAACAGGATAATCATTTCCTACCCTCTTAAACTCACTCAGCAGTTTTCCTGCCATGCGCCGACGGCCTGTAAACAAACCAGGGTCCCGTTCCACAAAGCGATCTTAGTGCTAAGACTGTCGTAACTCTATGTTAAAGTATGGGAGCAACGATTATCTTGGCATTACAATCTTTGAGGAACGGGGCCTAGATAATCAAATGATGGACCTGAAATCCAGTCACATGATAGCACAAGTACTGACTTTGTTGAAAGCAAAAACAACATTTTGATTTCATGTGTACACAAGATGAGATTCTGCTGCTTTTAAGTAAAGAAACATCTCTTAAGATACACATTTGTTTTGCAAAACATTTGGGGACAGTTTTGTCTTGACCCACACTCAGTTGACTCAGCATAAATGAAACATGCTACTGAGCTTGTGATGAACCTCGGGGACTTCAGACCCCAAGCAGAAAGATCGACCCACTTCCGGTTTAACTGGGAGTGTTTACAAGTTCAAGCAAACACAATTCCCACAGTGACTACATGAGGTCCCCTCATTGATGTAATTTCGTAATATCAATAACATTGCTACCTTTATTCAAAACTCACTTGCCAAATACTTTTCCAAATACTCTTTCAGTTTCAAAGGTTCAAAATCAAGTAAACTTAAATAATCCATCTTCCTTTCTTCACATGCGACATATTCATTACAACACTACTCTCTGGACCAATGAGAAAACATATGTATTGAATGATCTGTAACGTGACATGTGGATTCCTAGTTTATTTCAAGCAAAGATACTGTTGTCCTTGAAAGAAAACTCTCATTTCCAAACCACTTCAATGTATCCCTATCAGCAGCAGGCCTTCAGTGGATCAGCGTCCTATCTGCGCAGCTGGGAGATTGCATCTTGGCGGAAGCCATGGTTAGGTCACGGCCTTGCAGTATCACATGCATCAAAGCTACATTTAACACTGATTGATTGGCACTGGCCAGGCTGATGGGCATCTCACCATCCATTGTTTCATCTTTGTAACTGTAGAAAGTACCAAGGTAACCTTACATGAGATCGGCTACTTTGATGGTGGTCATCTTGATGGAGACAGGAGCAAGGATGCTGGCCCTTACCTGATGTTCTTATCAGAAGTTCTCTTTATTCTGGTGGAGGATGTTTTTTCAGGGCTTGGATGAGATGGGGTGGGTGAATGGGCTGGTGGGTTGATGGGTTTTGGGGTTGGTGTGTGAGTGAGTTAGTTGGTGGGTGATTGGGAGGGTGAATGTCATAAGGTGAGCTAGGATGGTGAACTTTTCCTGATTCTCTTTATTTTTGTGGAGGATATTATTTCATGAGTGAGTGATTGGGTTTGTCAGTGGGTGAGTGAGTGGGCTGGTCAGTGACTGAGTGGGTTGGTCAGTGGTGAGTGAGTGGGGTGGTCAGTGGGTGAGTGAGTGGGCTGGTCAGTGGGTGAGTGAGTGGGCTGGTCAGTGGGTGAGTGAGTGGGTTGGTCAGTGGGTGAGTGTGGGCTGGTCAGTGACTGAGTGGGCTGGTCAGTGGGGAGTGAGTGGGCTGGTCAGTGAGTGAGTGGGCTGGTCAGTGAGTGAGTGGGCTGGTCAGTGGGTGAGTGAGTGGGTTGGTCATTGGGTGAGTGTGGGCTGGTCAGTGACTGAGTGGGCTGGTCAGTGAGTGAGCGGGTTGGTCAGTGGGGAGTGAGTGGGCTGGTCAGTGGGTGAGTGAGTGGGCTGGTCAGTGGGTGAGTGAGTGGGCTGGTCAGTGGGTGAGTGAGTGGGCTGGTCAGTGGGTGTGTGAGTGGGCTGGTCAGTGGGTGAGTGAGTGGGCTGGTCAGTGGGTGAGTGAGTGGGCTGGTCAGTGGGTGAGTGAGTGGGTTGGTCAGTGGGTGAGTGAGTGGGCTGGTCAGTGACTGAGTGGGCTGGTCAGTGGGTGAGTGAGTGGGCTGGTCAGTGGGTGAGTGAGTGGGCTGGTCAGTGGGTGAGTGAGTGGGTTGGTCAGTGGGTGAGTGAGTGGGCTGGTCAGTGGGTGAGTGAGTGGGCTGGTCAGTGGGTGAGTGAGTGGGCTGGTCAGTGGGTGAGTGTGGGCTGGTCAGTGAGTGAGTGGGCTGGTCAGTGAGTGAGTGGGTGAGTGAGTGGGCTGGTCAGTGACTGAGTGGGCTGGTCAGTGGGTGAGTGAGTGGGCTGGTCAGTGGGTGAGTGAGTGGGCTGGTCAGTGGGTGAGTGAGTGGGCTGGTCAGTGGGTGAGTGTGGGCTGGTCAGTGACTGAGTGGGCTGGTCAGTGAGTGAGTGGGTTGGTCAGTGACTGAGTGGGCTGGTCAGTGGGGAGTGAGTGGGCTGGTCAGTGACTGAGTGGGCTGGTCAGTGAGTGAGTGGGCTGGTCAGTGGGTGAGTGAGTGGGTTGGTCAGTGGGTGAGTGAGTGGGCTGGTCAGTGGGTGAGTGAGTGGGCTGGTCAGTGAGTGAGTGGGCTGGTCAGTGGGTGAGTGAGTGGGTTGGTCAGTGGGTGAGTGAGTGGGTTGGTCAGTGGGTGAGTGAGTGGGCTGGTCAGTGACTGAGTGGGCTGGTCAGTGGGTGAGTGAGTGGGCTGGTCAGTGGATGAGTGAGTGGGCTGGTCAGTGGGTGAGTGAGTGGGTTGGTCAGTGGGTGAGTGAGTGGGCTGGTCAGTGGGTGAGTGAGTGGGCTGGTCAGTGGGTGAGTGTGGGCTGGTCAGTGAGTGAGTGGGCTGGTCAGTGAGTGAGTGGGTTGGTCAGTGGGTGAGTGAGTGGGCTGGTCAGTGACTGAGTGGGCTGGTCAGTGGGTGAGTGAGTGGGCTGGTCAGTGGGTGAGTGAGTGGGCTGGTCAGTGGGTGAGTGAGTGGGCTGGTCAGTGGGTGAGTGTGGGCTGGTCAGTGACTGAGTGGGCTGGTCAGTGAGTGAGTGGGTTGGTCAGTGACTGAGTGGGCTGGTCAGTGGGGAGTGAGTGGGCTGGTCAGTGACTGAGTGGGCTGGTCAGTGAGTGAGTGGGTTGGTCAGTGGGTGAGTGAGTGGGCTGGTGAGTGGGGAGTGAGTGGGCTGGTCAGTGAGTGAGTGGGCTGGTCAGTGAGTGAGTGGGCTGGTCAGTGACTGAGTGGGCTGGACGGTGTGTGAGTGAGTGGGATTGTCAGTGGGTGTATGAGTAGGTGTGTGAGTGAGTGGGTGGGTGATTGAAAATGTGCATGGAGAACCTCTGCTGATGACTTATTACAATCCTCTTTGTTCTTGTGGACAAAATTATTTCATGGCTTAGAGTGAGTGGGGGTTGTGAGTGAGCGGGTGAATGGGTGAGTTATACCTTTCAAAATTTTTTAACTCAGAACACATTGGTATCTGTATCAATTGTTTGTTTGTTTGTTGCTTAACGCCACACACAGCAATATTCCAGCTATATGACGGCGGTCTGTAAATAATCAAGTCTGGACCAGACAATCCAGTGATGGACATCAAGAGCATCGATCCACACAATGGGGATATGATGACATGCATCAACCAAGTCTGTGAGCCAGACCACGATCAAGTTAGTCGCCTTTTACGGCAAGCATAGGTTGCTGAAGACCTATTCTACCCCGGATCTTCACGGGTCCCCTTTAAGGCAAGCATGGGTTGCTGAAGACCTATTCTACCCCAGATCTTCACAAGTCATATCTGTATCCAATATAAAGGACGAAACCATGGACATATATAATCTGGATAGGAAATGCTTCAGATTTCCTAAAATTAACTCTGCTGCGCATCCACGAATTGTCATCCAAACCCAATGTTATCAGTATCCTGTCAGCCTGGTGCTTGTGACAGGTGCCAAGGTTATTGTGCATGCACAACAGGGTTTAACTACCCTGGTTACCATGACATCAAGCTTCTAAATTTGCCAGGGTAATTGAATTACTTTATATGAATTATGAACATGAAATATAGGCTTTGAATACTTAATTAATCAGTTATCGTTCGATCTCGTGGTCTCGCTATTTCCATTGGGAACATATGACATATGCATCCATTCCCTGTCAACTAAGGTTCCATTTTTAAGGCGTCAATAATGGTATTCTGATCGTGGATGTTGTAAATAATGGTACTGATCAGTTCACACACAATTTCACCGAAATTGATATTAACAATATTGGATGAAATTTCAACAGAATTTATAATATAGATCAGATATAAAATGAATGCGTTTTAAGACCAGATAGTGCTATTACAGGATTAAGTTGTGTACTTCTGTGCAGATTTGTTGACTTGGTATTTCTGGTGTTATGTGCTTACAGGAATGTCTTTGAAAAAAAAAGAATAAAACTCTAATTACTGTGAAGTATGCACATCCCATCTACACAGCTGTTTAGTTTGGAGAAAAGCCAGTCTCATTAAAATCAGACCATAGTTCTCGCTATCGCTAAACAAAGATCTGAGGACATCCCATTACGGGTCATGTCAGAACGACCTTTCATCCGACCAATCAGAGCGTCGCTTACCAGACCATGAAAGTGACAGTCGGAATGTGTTTTCTAATCGTGCAACCACGATATATTTAACACGGGCTATTCCGAATGACAGTAACAGGTTTTATGATTATATCCTTACAATCTAGGCCATCTGTAAGCCATTCCAGAATGTTATTCTTATCAGTTCTAAAAGTTTTAATCTAGAATACGTCAAATATGTTTCGAAGCGTGGTCGCCAGTTTTAAACAAGTGTTGTAAAGCTCGAAAAAGCTGCCTTCTGATTGGCCAATGTCGATTTCTTGTCAGTCATTTCATTGGCCGGTCAAAATTCGGTCGGTCATTCTGACATGACCCGTAATGGGATGTCTTCAGATCTTTTGTTTAGCACTAGCAAAGACTAAGATCTGATTTTAATGAGATTGGGAGAAAAGCATGCACTGTACTCGAGAAAATACGGTAAGTTTCAAATGGGAAATTTCAGTTGATTTACTTAGCTATCTTTGGAGTATCAATAACACATTATTTAACTAATTTTTCTTCTGTGGATCCGTGCTTATTTGTATTTAAAGTCTTTCTTTTTCCCCTTTATATAAAATGTCTGTCAAATTAAGTTTTTTAAGTAATTTAGGGTTGTGATGAAAAAGTACTGAATTTGGTTGCATAAACATTGATATTCAGAGTCTCATAATGCATAAGGGAGCAGTCAGGTAGCCTTGTGGTTAATGGGTTCATTTGTTACGCCTAAGACCCAGGTTTGATTCCCTAAATGGGTACCACATGTGAAGCCTATTGCTTGGTGATTTTGCTGTAATATTGCTAAAAGCATACTCACACACTCATACATAACTCTTTATTAAATATCATTATCAATGACGTTTTTGTACATAAGTATTGTAAAGTTTCTTCTCAACATTGTAACTAAGGACTCCATTGGGTAAGTAAGAAAGAGAGGGCAACCCCCAAAAGGCCAAATATCACATGATTTCACTTGACCGCCATCTTGGATGTCATATAACTGGAATATTGCTGAGTGCAACAACAAACAAACAAACAAACAAACAAACAAACAAACAAACAAACAAACAACCTTGCCCCAGTAAGTAATACATAACACACATATGTTTGTTGTCAGCCCTAAATTGCCAAATTAATCCACAGTATATTACCCGACTTTTGAGTCTGACAGGTCAAGATCGTGGTGTTAAATTTTGTAAGAGGAAGCAACATTAATCAAAGGATGGTCCAAACAAATAAGAACCAAAATTGAATTCTAGACAGGTGAAATTTAATATTTAATAACCCCAGTAGTATCCTGCCTAAACAAATGGCAAATCAAATAAGTACTTAAGTCAGAAGCTAACAAATATTTTGAAAAAAACCACGTAATTTAAAATCAACATCCCTGTATCAAATTAATCTCATCCATCTTAAAAAAAGTGTTATTAGATAAACAAATAAAACTAGCACTTAATGAACGTCTTCAAAGAACAACGAAATGATTGATGGAGTTTCCTTCTGCAAAAACAAATGACAAAAGTCATTCATCATCCAAGTGGAATTGGCATCATTCCAATTTCTAATTAAAGGTCAATTCCATTTTGTCATTAATTACATTTCAAAGATAACTAGTATTTCATCAGAGTCAAGGACAAGCTTAAGCAGAAGATATTCCTAATTGTTCAGCATCTCACATCAGTCATTATGAAACATAAGCTCTTGTGAGACTTAGAAGTCATAAAGTATTTCTGCCATGAAATTATATTATTTTGTACGACATGCATCTTTAAGATTCCATATGATTTTATTCAAATTGTTGACGTTTATGTTCTATTACAACAATTTTAATATTACTGTTGAATAAATATCACATTTGTTTCGACAATGTTTTCCACACAATTCAGTTAAATAGTGAATCTTTTTTTTCAAATTCTTTTAACTAACCCATCCTCCATCTTTATGAAAATATTACCATTTCTGTGTCAGTGTGCATCTTGAAAACAAATGTCATTAAATAAGGCACTAAGATACTGTTTCTCATGTGGCACATCAAAGTGAGCTGAAGTTACCATATGTACTGTGAGTGAGTGAGTGAGTGAGTGAGTGAGTGGGCGGGCAAGCGAGCAAGCGAGCGAGTGAGTGAGCGAGTGAGTGAGTGAGAGGAGTTTAACACAACTTTGAACAGTATTCCAGTTATATGCTGGCGTGTCAACTTATTGTTGGAGGAAAGCCCAAAGTGAAGCAGGTCTCAAATGTTCACAAAACCTTACCGTGGATTAATATGGCAGCAAACTTTTAGGCAAACCTATTATTCTCAGAACATAAAAGAAATATATCATACGATACAGCTCGATCGCTCGATCACTGTGACATTCTTAAAAACAATTTAAAAAAATGAATTCTTATTCTGAATTTAGATGTTCTCTGAAGCCCATTATAATGGTACATATCCTATTACAAAGTCAGTTCTCGGGGCAGTTTGATTCCTGAGAAGATGATGGATGCTTTAACATTTTTGACAATTGAAGAATATTTTTCAATTAAAAAACAATAATCACATTTGTCAATTCAATACTGTGAATAAACCCATCACATTACGATTGGACACATCTCATGTTTCAGATCACTTAGCCTTGCGGTTATTGAGAAGAACATTCTTAAATGTCTTCAATATTTCCAATTTTTAATGAACAACTCACAGTTATATTGTGTTCTACCCATGGTATGAATGTTTCTGACTTTGTCACTGCCTCAGTGGTGCAGCGTTTGACCAGAAACAGGTAGGTCAGTGGTTCAATCCCTGGTCGTGTCACACCCTTTACTTGTTGTTACCCTGCCTGGCAATCTGCATTAAGGGGATCAAACAAGCCAAGTCATCTATATCCCACACTCATTTTAACACGTTATGGTCCCAAACCAGTTTCTGAGTTATGCTCCGGAAACGATTTCGGGACGCACGCACGCACGCACGCACGCACGCACGCACGCACGCACGCACGCACGCACGCACGCACGCACGCACGCACGCACGCACGCACGCACGCACGCACGCACGCACGCACGCACGCACGCACGCACGCACGCACGCACACACACACACACACACACACACACACACACACACACACACACACACACATGGACAGACGGAACCCATTTCAATATCCCCCGCCAACTTTGTTGATCAATTGAGAGTATGTCTGTCTGAGTGGGGTGTACATGTTAACATGGTATCTCAGTGGGCTGGCACTATCAAACCAGCCCAGACAAGTCCAGACAAGTCCAGACAAGGCCAGACAAGTACAAGCAGCCACACACACAGGCACACACACACAGAAACACACACATTGCTATGTAAGTTCTATATTCTTGCCTGCAGCATTAAACCCCTTGAACCTAACATCGCTTTACTTCACCTGGACTCTGGGGTATCTGAGAAGTTATTTCAGAACTTATTCATTACCAAAACCAAACACTAAAATACTGCATTCCCCTTAGAATATCAAACTTCATACAAATATATCAAAAGAAGCTACATATGTGCTTCACATTTTCTCCCATGTGGGGAATCAAACTCAGTACTTCATCGTGATGAGGGAACGCTTTAACCCCACTGCCCCAATGCTATAACACAATGCATTACCGCATATCGCCGTCTATAAAGCAACCCCACCCCCCAAAATGCATTGTATCTTTCATTCCCCTATAAACCCATAAATTATTGGAGAGAAACACTATTTTAAGCTGGCATTGCATGACACTGTTAATTGTGAATAAAAAGAATTACATTTATGTCAGGATAAGCTGTACATTTTCAAAATTATATGGAATTTTAACTTTGTTTCATTGAAACTGGCAAATAACTGAAATTAGCAACTTTAGCCACATTGAAACATTAAACAGTAAGGATGTTTGATGTCCTGTGAGTATTTTAAAGTCTTAACTAAATAAATCAATAGAGTTAAGTGTAATTTCCTTCCATGTTGTGGTTTCAAAGAGCTTTCTTCTACTTGAGGGTCCATTTCCATTTCTCGGCTTTAATAGGCGGTATGGTTCACTGGTCAGTGTTTGAGATTGCTGGCAACAATGCACCCTTTTACTTCCCATTTTCTGGTAAAGCTCATTATCCAGCCTTACATATATGATGACTTTAAAGCTGCTTAATGTGTCCCTTACTTATTGTTGGCCTGAATTCCATGCTCTCTGTCCAATTTTGAGATTTTTTTCCATGTGTACTTATGTCACGAGCCTATATCATAGGTGATTATACTTTTGATTTTTGAAGTATATGAAAGCACAAACATTTGTGATAGACCCTCCATAGATGATTTACCAAATGCTGACAGCCATTTGAGTGTTAAATTATATAAACAATGGATGGTGTAAGTTCGAGCAATCTCAAACAATATCAATCACATCATGTCATGAGTGTCAAAACCATATTCCATGAATTAACAGACTCTGCTATGTTCTGATGATGTCAGCAAAGTAAGGCAAACAACAGACCACTACTCAATTTTAAATATGTATTGTAACTGGTTTTGAGGTTTAAAGATTTGTTAAATATTTTTAATCGAAAAAATATTTTAGGATGATATGATCTATGCAGCCTCAATCATTTATAGAATTGACCCTTGACCCTCTTCTTTTATGAAATATGAATTAACTCCCATGGTCAGTGCATGAAAGTAGAAACTTCTTTATTAATACAGAAATACCTTTTGTAAAACATTGATGAAGTGTACATTCTTAAACTCTCACAACTCTTTCTGTGCATCAAAACTATGTATTCTGGTGCCATATAGACATGCTGGATAGGAACAAGTAGTGAAGTTTAATCCAATTTCCATTTTTTTTCTGAGAAGCTACATATATATACAATACATAAATAACAGATTTGACAAGTGCAAATATATTCTGATTTGTCTACAGGTTCTACTACACCAAATCAGAACCAGTTTGGACAGTGTGGTTTTCGTAGGGAGCCTTCAGTGCAGATCGAGAGATATCTGCAGGCTGTGATTGGAGGATATTCTGTAAGATTTTTATGTCTTTCAAATGTACATCCATCCAGTTATTAAAACTGACCATGTTTTTCTATATTTAGTACTGTCTTTTTCAATACGATGACTTATGCTGAATGTGACCACAGCTATTTTCAAGTAGGTGACATTTGGTGCGAAGCTGGGGGTGGTGTGTTTAGCTTCCGGTACTCGGAAAAGGCGCTGGCTAAGCTAGTCATTTTTATTTTTTTTATTGCTGCTCTAGGGCCAAACTGTGCACACACATACAGGTAATAGCTGTTGAATGCTTAGTTATTTAAAAAAAATCATAACGTTACTATAGAAAACATTTGGTTGTGTGTAACCTATAACGCGCCCCCTCTGTACAAGCCTTTAAAATCAGTGCTAATTTATATACCCCGTTTATAAAGTGAATCGGAATGAAGCACGTCATCAGCGCATACACAATCTCTACATTTGCAGTAAAAACGGGTTTGTCTTCCGAAACAAAAAAATTAGGTACATCGTATCTCTTCAGCGAATTCAGGGAAACGACCAGATCATAACAATCAAACTTGGTAAATACAAATCTGAAATTTGAGATAAAACATCACTAGACATGATGGGCAATGTTTTATATGCAGAGATTAAGATTACTGTGTGTTTTGTCTCATAAACTAAGCAGCCATCAGCTGTACACACGTTTTCTCGGAATCTACTGGTGATTTGTTTAAAAATTACCCAATAATATAACTTTAAAGAATTTTGATACCATGATTGGAAGAATTGTATCTGAAACTATTATTTAATCTGGAATAGTTTATTCCGACAGACCTGGGAGCACTGGTTTCTATCACCAGCAGAGTGTGTAGTCATGGCAATAGAATACAAGCAAGAACAGATGGAACCTCACCTTTCATAAACTCCAACAGACCTGGGAGCACTGGTTTCTATCACCAGCAGAGTGTGTCGTCATGGCAACAGAATACAAGCAAGAACAGATGGAACCTCACCTTTCATAAACTCCAACAGACCTGGGAGCACTGGTTTCTCCCTCTCCTCCGCTGCCTGCATTGTGAGGATCTTCTCTGTGAACACATAGTTGCAGTTGCCGTGGGTGACGGCGGACACCAGCGTGATGAGCGTGGTGATATCCAGATTCACCTTGGAAATGCTGTTGATGATGTGGGCACTGCTGTCCACAATGCATGCTGAGAGGACCGGGATGACGCCGAGCAACTCCGACATCAACAATGCGTAGTTCGGACTACAGGAAGACTTGGGGGATGTTGGAGGTTTTGAGGGAAATGGGGAGGTAGTGTCTGTTGGAGCGTCAGAGGGAGTGTTAGGGGTAGCCCCAGAGGATGGGTTGGAGGGAGAGTGAGAGGGAGTGTCCAGGGTGCACCCACAGGCAGGGTTGGAGGAAGAGTGCGAGTGAGAGTCAGTTGGAGAGTGAGAGGTAGTGTTAGGGGTAGATCCAGAGACAGGGTTGGAGGGAGAGTGCAAGGGAGTGTCAGAGGAAGCGTCCGGGGTGGATCCACAGAGGGAATCAGTTGGGGCATTCTGCCCTTGTCCTCCATCAAGACCTATCAGAGACTTAATTTCTGAGCTCCTCAAGCCATCGTCAACTCGAGCAGGCTGCTTGGATTGCAAACTATGTTTTAGATCTCGATGTTCTCTGATACCAGTGTCTAGCCTTTCCTGAGCATAGCCTAAACCTGACTCTTCTCCACTTTTTTTATTTGAGGAACTTGAAAGACAACAGGTATCAATGTCTTGGCACAATTTGTCTGTGCGACTTGAAAGACTAAGGTCATGTAAGGCAGATTCAACTGGACGTACTCCTGGCACAGAATCTCCATCAATCTCTACAAGTGAATTTTTGCCACCAACCATCTCTCTTTTACCACCTTCAACATCATGTGCTTCTTGGTTCATCATATCCACAGAACATGTCACAGCAGACTCAGAAATAATGCGTTCACAGATTTGTTCACATTTCAAAGATTCATTTTCAATGGATTCAGACTCTGCATGTAAGGAATCTTTTCTAAGGCTTATCATACTCTTAATCCGAGGACTATCAGAAGCTGAACGAAACTCACTGGCACCCATAATCCTTGAACTGGAATCCTCCTTAGCCTCTTCATCACTGTCTCTGCCCAATTCAGGTCTAGGTCCAAGTCCAGTTCCAGGTCTGAACTCTTCTGCTTCTTCTTCCTCCTCCTCCTCGTCTTGTAGATGCATCAGTTTCTGCTTCACATTGCCATCTACTGGGACCTGATGGCCTAGCACCTGTATCCCCTTGTTGTGGAGAGCTTCAGACATGGGAATGGTGACATTGTTGTAGAAGACGAAGTACACTCCTGGAGTGGTGAAGTTACGAGGGTGCTTTTCGGCACTGTCCAGATAATCTTCTGCTTGGCGCAGCAGGTCACGTTCTCCAAACTGACCTTGACCTGTGTGAAGACAATCATGATTTCGATAAATACACCAGAAAATACTTTTTCACGTACTCATTAGAACTAGTTTTTTTCATTAATTTTTAGTCATAACATGCACTATTATTATTTGCTGAGATTACCAGACTGAACAAACCTTTACTGGACTAAGCTCTGGACCCATAGCGAACTACCTACAAAACTGCAACAGGCCCAATGAGCTGGTCTTACACAATATTCAGAATATCACAGCTAACTCACTGGGACTAGAAACAAATTGAGTCTGGAACAAGTCAGTGACTTGGGTTTAATGACGCATCGAACAGTTACATCACAGCATGTCGGGGGCATGGGTGGCCCAGTCATTTGTCGTCATCAATATTCCAGCTATATCAGAAGCCTGTAAATAGTCTAGTCTTGGTCAGGCAAACAGGTGGTTGATATCATGAGCATTACATGTCATCTGATTATGATGACACAATATCAAACAATCCACCAAATCTGACAACTCAATCCACTAAATATTATTAACTCCCTGCTCCAATATGTGTCACCTTGATCAGCTTTAAGACCAATAGTAATAATTATAGGCGTCCTGTACTAAGCCTGATAATTAACATGAGTCATTATTTTCATGTGTACATTTCAGATTTCTTTACAGAAAACACTGCAGTTTAGAAATTTTAGTTTCATCAATGTTTGAACCAAACTGCTCTCTACTGCTATCTCTGGCAACACATGTGACTTCTGCTTGGCTTTGATAAGCGCCTCCCCTTTTCAATTTTCTATGCGATCAGGGCAAGTGTGAGTTTAGCCTACATTTTTTTTAAATCAGTTATGAACATGAATGTATGCAAATTTCATTGCCTTGCCTTTCCATGTGTTTGTGACAGTAGCTACCAATACTGCAGGATACGATCACCTTTTCGCGAACACCTTTTCGCGAACACCTATACCATCCCAGTTTGAAAGTGATTCACACATGCTCATGATATCGTTGGAATCGTACAATTTCTGCTTTTGGTATAGATTTCTTATGATATGCAAAATGTTTCTTTTGGTTTTTTTGTATGAGTAACTATGCAGCAATCCTCCAAGTTCTCTAACCTGGTAAACACCAAGTGATTCCAACCTCATGCATCCACGACCAAAAAAACATGTTCTCCTAACTAGCAATTACTCGGCAATTGGATCAATGAGACTGGCCATGTCTGAAGTCCTGTAAACACAATGAAACCATTTCAGTTGACTGTCCCGTGCCGGGGAGAGCAGATCGAAGCAATCAAATAAACCTTGTGTGTATCAATACCTCGTCAATTACCTGGGATCCATTTCCAGATTGGTCAATGTGCGAGTGATTACTCTCAGTCAGCCCGCGATTCACACTTTGATGCTGTAATCAGGATGAATTATAGTGATGCGTTTGGTAAATACAGTTCAGACATGTCATTCACTTTACATGCTGATGAAGTTGAAATGTCAGTGTCGAACTGATAAGTAAGAAATGTATATGTGGGCCTCAAAGTAAGCGGCATTTCCGCTTCACAAAGAGATATTGCAAATTGTATGTTATGAGTTGGGCGTTTGAGTGTTTTTAACACTGCATCGTGGACTGGGTGACACGACACACAATCAACGTCCCACCGCCCCCACATATGCACAGAAGGTGAGTGAATGATCAATATCACGCATGCCCTTGGAGAATTTAAAGAAAACCAAATCCTGAACTTAATAAATATTTTCTTACGTCACATTTCGCGAACACCTGGTTTCATCACTATTTGAAGGCAATTCATAAATAAACACATGCTCATGATATGTTCGGAATCGTACGGTCAACTCCTTTCAGCAGAGACTTCTTATGAATACGGTAAGGGTTGTGTTGCTTAAATTACAGAGTAATTACCAGACGGAGATAGGTATTTGGTCACAGGCTGGAACTTCCTGCTTCTGTATAAAGTAAACAGGTAATCTAACGGCAAGGAGGTTGTTCCTCGGGGTGTACAATGTCCGCATGGGATACACGGAGATAATTAGCTGTGTGATTCCGTATTGTCAATATCAGGGATCCGGAAACTGGTCTGTGCGCTGGACTTGTCCGGTTGTGACTGTAAAACTTCCAAGTTGAAAAAGTGCAAGCCGAACATTTTAAATGTGATAACTGGATGTTTTTGAGAAAGTACTTGCCGGACTTTACAACATGAGACCCAATATGTTTTTGTTGTTGATTAGTGTAAACATGACTTGCGAGAGTGACTAAGTGGTATCGGTCAACATCATATGCGCAGTAAAAAAGTACATTGTAGTGAGTGAGGGAGTATGGTTTTACACCGCTTTTAGCAATATTCCAGCAATATCACGGTGGGAGACACCAGAAATGAGCTTCACACATTGTACCAATGTCGGGAACCGAACCCGGGTCTTCGGCGTAACGAGCGAAAGCTTTAACCACTAGGCTACCCGACTGCCCCAAGTACATTGTATCCCTTTCAGGGAATTCAGGTGATAACAAACTTCATTGGTCATCAACAATGTAAAAATTTGAGATAACATATCAGTAGACACGTTTATTTACCATTTAAATTGTATTAACTGCTCTGCTAGGTATTGTTTTTAATGAAGTAATAAAGATTACCATGTGTATTTTCTTGTAAACTAAGCCGGAAATAGCAATCATGTATACACACATTTTCCAGCAATCTACCGGTGATTTGGTTAAAAAATACAGCTTCAAAGAATTTGGATGCAATGATCGGAAGAATTCTATTTGAAACTATTATTTTATCAGAAATAATATATTCTAATATCATGTTATTTCACTTGCAGATTCACCATATACACATTGTATTGAAAAAAATAACAATAACTATATGAGGAGTACATTGGAACAGTTGATTGCTATTGCTGGATATTTTCATCTTCCCAAGGCAAGAGAATTAACTGACTTTAAAAGTCCCAGTTTCCACCCTTGCCGAACTAGGCTGGAATTCCTGGGCTCGATCGTAACGCCACCAGTGGCTATTATGGGCTTTGTCCCTTCTAAGCTTCTCCTTTGGACCAATCAGATTCCACCTGTTGTATCACTTTTATTTGCTTCAAACAAAATGGCGCCGCCCAGTCAGGGTGATCTGATCGATAATCAAGATCTATATTGTGATATAACAGGTCTTACATCGCGAAATGCATCAAATCACGTGAGCACCTTGTTTAAAAGCATGAAAAGATTTGGAAAATATCTGTTGACAAAGAGTTGGCAGTACACATTCTTTTCAAATCCTGCAATCGACCGAAATCTACACAACAGTTTACGAACCGGATTTCATTTTCGTTTACGATTTTGATTGGACTATGCATAGACTTGTTAGTCCAGCCAAAATGTAACTCCATAATACCGGCCTAGTTCGGCAAGGGTGGAAACTGGACTTTTATAGTCAGTTAACTCTCTTGCCTTGGGAAGATGGATATTTTTGGCAAATGGAACAATTTGACCTGTCGACGTTGAGACTTCCCGTGGACTTGCGAAAATGTTTTGTTGACATATGAGAGTCAAACTACAACAAATATGACTTTTAATGAGTAAAAGTGTGGCATTGATATATGTATACATTCTCTGTCAGCTAAAGTTCATTTCAAGGCGTCCACATGGGTAATCCTACCATGGTTACATAACGGTGAGTCACTTCACACACGATTTTGCCAAATTATATGTAAACAATATTGAATGAAATTTCAAATAAATTCAATAAAATAGATTACAAACATAAGTCTACATATACCATGAACACTTTTCATAGCCAGATAGTGTAATAACTGGATTAAATTTGCAGAGATGGTATTTCTGGTGTTACGTGCTCATGGTAATGTCATTAGTTTGTGTTAAGGAAAAACATCAAACTCATTGTGCGTTTTATGAAGAAAATGTGCACTTTACTCAAGAAAATATGTAAATGCTATGAAAGTGACCCTTGATATTATTACTTTATTCATTCATGAATGTACACCAGTAACTGTCAGATATGTGGTTGGCGGGACCAAAATACAAATGTACAATTGGCCATCAAAATATTCCGGATCACTGGTAAATACACTAGATAACATGCTCCAAATGCACCATCATTTCAGGTCAACAGAGGAACAATTATACAGATAGAACCTGTGATGATATGCAGAACGGTTGTGACTCAGAACAAGACTACAATGTGTCTTGCCTGGTTCTGAACCAGCTGACTGTTCTTCATCACTGATGGATGACTGTTCTTCTCACCAAAAAATAAAAAATAAAACCCCCCATCTATTTATAAAGTGCCAGATTCCATCACCAAAAGACTGCCCATGCAGCTACATTATTAGTACCTGATTTGTAACCTGATTTGTAACCTGATTTGTAACCTGTACACTGTACATAGGTCTACATGCCATCAGTATGTCTATCTCCAAATTCACTAACAAACTGGTACTGTGAAATGTGAAAGCATATCACAACGAACAGATCTAACACCAATCTCAACCACAGAACCAAGATCCCGACCAGAATCTGAAATCATCATCTCCCACAGGAAATGTTCACTGAACACGCCAAGAGCAGAAGTGTCAAATTAACGTGAATAAATCCACAAATACCAGTTATCGGCCACGATCTCCTCAACAGGGGCAAGACAGAGATGTATTATGCCACAAGTTGACAACTCCCGCCGGATAAAACTGAAAGCTTTTCTCCCCAACATCAAAGCATATCAATGTTGTAATGACAATTTGGCGTCATCAAACAAATATCCCAGCATTCCTTTCATCTCGAGATAAGACGACTCATTGAGAAAGTTTTATATACACATAGATTATGCCAACGCTAATCAACTGTTGACAAGATGGCCGCTGTCATACTTCCTCTTTTCTTTGACAAATATTTAGACAGATTTATTAGACACTGTACTTGTAATTAATAAACTGAATGACTTATAACATGCACGTAAAAGGATGAAAGAGCAAGAAGATCTGACAGTCAAAGGGAGTTGTAACATCTAACAGTTTCATGTTTTCATAAATGTATGGGTTTTTTTCTGTACATATGTCAGCAAAGTAAACAGGCCTAGAGTTAAACAAGGAGAGATTAATGCGTGTAATATTGCAATGGTTGATTAATTGTTTGTTTGTTTGCTATTCTAGCTTGATGATGGCGGTCTGTAAATAATCGAGTCTGGACCAGACAATCCAGTGATTGATATCATGAGCATCGATCCACGCAGTTGGGATACGATGACCTGCATCAACCAAGTCAGCGAGCCTGACCTCCCGATCCAGTTAGTCGCCTCTTACAAAAAGCATAGTTTGCTGAAGACCTTAATTCTACCGCGGATCTTCACGGGTCGGTTGATTAATTGGAGACATACAAGGAATTACAGATTATATGTCTCGAGTGAATTAATTGTGTAAGCACAGAACCAAGCACAATAACACGACACATCATACAGCAAACTACTTTTATAACGAACACACTTATAACAAACTGATGGATATATAACGTACCGGTACTGTATTTTGGCCCCGGGCATTTGCAACATATACCCTGTATATATGCGTATAATGAACTACAGTTATACCAGACTAAAATGAGTGGTCCCTTTGAGTTTGTTATAACCATAGTTTACTGTATATGTGTTATTATATGTCAGCAAACAAGCTTTCTTTTATTTGAGAGAGTGACTAGTCTAAGTCTGTATACTGCAGACTGACGATAATTTCAGTAACATCAGAGTGTTCAGCAAAACTCACAAGCATGTGTATGTTTTTTTTATCTTGTTGTTTAACATCTCACTCATAAAAATCCCAGCTATATGATGGCAGTCTGTGAATAATCAAATCTGGGTCACACAATCCAATGATATAATGAGCACAATCGGTAAGATGACACAGAATCAACCAAATCACCAAGTCTAAGCACCCGATCCCTTAAGTCACTCTCAGGATGAGCATGGGTTGCTGGGAAACAATTCTAAACTGGAATCCCCAGGAAAGCAGGTGTATGGTGCCTAATAAACCTAATAAAAACAGGGTGAATCTAGGATTCAAACCCACAATCATAGGAACAATTGTCATATTTGTGAATAATTCAGAGAATACAACCTCTATTACATCATTGCTAATGTCTTGTATCTTGGTTGCACTCATACCAAAACTAATCTTCAGATTTTTCAAAAGAAGTCCTCTTCACTGTCAACTTGTTTGAGTATTTGTATGTTGTATATTTGTATGTTTTTCATAAGACGTTTTCAAGTCCTCTTGAGGTGAATTGATAGTTTGTTGCACCTTTAGGATTGTAAACAACCAATGAGGGATGAAATCACAAGAATGTTTTAACATTTTACTGTCAGCTACACTGGGAGTACACTAGAGCCAGATCCTGCCAAACCCTCTGTTAGATTCTGGCAATGATGTAATAGAGGTAGGGTATTCACAAGAATTATGGTAGCAATAGACGTCATAACAATAATAATAATAATTCTAAAAATACTACCTCCATCACATCAGAAGTACTCCAACCCTCCTCCCCATTCATCTGCATCTAGGTGATGGACGTTTGGAAAAGGAGGAGGATTTTGCCACCTCAGCGAGTATAAGAGCTGGGTGCTGGATGACAACTAGTTGGGTGTAGTTGACAATCAAGAGGACTTCTGTTTACAAATCTCAAGATTAGTTTTGGTGCCAATTAGGCAATGATGTCATAGAGGCAGAGTATTCGCAAGAATTATAGCTTTCTGGCATGCATCAGGGATGTAGCTCTGTTCAGAGTATACCGTTGCTGCAGATGACCTATGGCCCTCACTCGAAGACATATACCCACAGGCAGAAAATGTGAAAATGCCCCAATTCAGTTATTCTTGGCAATTTAAAAAAAATAATTCCTAAATTCAATCAATATTTCCTTACAAAGTAATTACCTGAATGAGCTAATACAACTTCCACAATTTCCTTTAAACTGGAACAAATCACTGGATAATATCCTTCCCGTCAAGACTTTTTCAAAGCTTAACAGAAATTTCATACTTTGGTGTGTTTTTTTGGCCTGATCAACAAAGAAAAACAAATCAAGTCATCTTGGGGGAATATTCAAACTAAATTGAACAAGGAGATGCCATTTTTTAAACATCAAACATCTCTAATCATGAGAAATCCTAAACAGACACCTTCCCCATCTCCCAAAACTCTTGGGGCAAGTTTATGAAGGATGTTTAAGGCTATGAGTGGCTCCCTAAGCCAGGGCCATCTATACTTTGCATGGTGTTAAAGTTTTTCACAAAGTTCAAAGCAACATCAATCAAATCTCTTGTGAAATCAACATGGTCGACAAGAAACCGAAAAAGTACATGTGTTGAAATGAGAAATTATATTTGCCACGAACAGATAACTACATTGATTGAAATGAAAAAAAGTGTTTGCAATTTACAGATGAGTACGTGAGAACTTGAGACACTTTGTGTCAACACTGGAATGAATATTATTCCATTTTTTTACATGCATTTCCTGTTGATGATGAAAACCAAGAAATGGCGTGATTTGATGCTAAGTCCGTTACGTAAAGTGTAATCTAAGATGAAGGATGTCTATTGAAAGAAAGAAGTAGTACAATGGAGAGGTCTGCTCGAACATATATTCAGGTTGTTTTTAAGGAGATTTGACATATAGACAGCTCTAATGTCGGTATAAATTCTTGAAAGGAGACAAGATCGTGCATGGATGGGTTTTCTCAGTAGTATCACCATGCAAGTTTTGCTTTTTAAGGAACTGCCTTTTACCAATGACAGTTGAAGAATATACCTACTTAGATGTGTCCAACATTAATGACACGATAGATACACACAGTAGGGCTATAGTGTGTGTGTGTGTGTTGTTGTTGTTGATTACTGCACACAGCAATATTCCAGGTCTGTAAATAATCGAATCTGGACCAGACCATGCAGTGATTGATATCATGAGCATCTGTCCATACAATTGGGATACGATGACAGCCATGAACCAAGTCAGCAAGCCTGACCACCCAATCCCATTAGTCGCCGACAAGCATAGTCGCCTTTTACAGCAAGCATGGGTTGCTGAAGACCATTTCTACCCCCGATCTTCACAGGGGACAAGCAAGGTTTGCTGAGACATATTCTATCCCGTATTTTCACAGGGGACAAGCACAGGTTGCTGAAGACCTATTCTACCCCAGGATCTTCATGGGGACAAGCAAGGGTTGCTGAGACATATTCTACCCCGGATCTTCACAGGGGACAAGCAAGGGTTGCTGAAGACCTATTCTACGCCAGATCTTCACAGGGGACAAGCATGGGTTGCTGAAGACCTATTCTACCCCGGATCTTCATGGGGGACAAGCAAGGGTTGTTGAAGACCATTTCTACCCCGGATCTTCATGGGGGACACGCAAGGGTTGCTGAAGACCTATTCTACCCCCGGATCTTCACAGGGGACAAGCAAGGGTTGCTGAAGACCTATTCTACCCCAGGATCTTCACATGGGACAAGCAAGGGTTGCTGAAGACCTATTCTACCCCAGGATCTTCACAGGGGACAAGCAAGGGTTGCTGAAGACCTATTCTACCCCAGGATCTTCACAGGGGACAAGCAAGGGTTGCTGAAGATCTATTCTACCCCGGATCTTCAAGGTTAGGGCTCCATGGATCATTTGTCTCAAAGGGATCAACCATTTGATAATTGCTGGAAAATAATTAGTATTGCCTCAGGTGTTTCCCTCCCATAATACAAATTGCGCACTGTGGATACTGGATGCCCTGAAATAATCGTTCATGAAAATAAAATTCTACAGTTTGGGCTCCTTTTCAGCCGAAACAAAAGTCCTAGACCCCTGTTAAGCATAAAACAGCTTCAACAACTAACATAACCATGCGATGAACCAAATGTTTATTGAAATAAGATTATCGTAAAATGTCGACCTCTCAGCCACCGTCATAATAACAAGATGTATTGTAACAACAAACCAGACAATGTTTGGTATTTACAAAACATGAATTGCAGTAATGAAAAAACCTAACTGTCCTCATGTTTCCCTCCAGACGAACACATGTCCCGCATTCACAAAGTGATGATTTCAGATTTGAGATTCAACTTGATTCAATTTAGTCAGGTGTTTTTTGCTGACGAAGCTGAAAAAAACAGACTACTGACTAAAGACCCAAAGATTTGCTGACTCATGACTTCCCAATTAAGACCCTCTTAGATGGTGGGCCCAAACAGATACAACCAATTAAAAAACAGAGCCACCAGTATGTGCCTCACCTTACCTTAATAACAAAGTGATAAACACTTACGATTTTTTATTAGTTGGCTAAGGATAACCACTTTAAAAGGTAATACATTAAATTGTGGTCATCTGTTGAAATAGCCAAAGACAACATTGTGTGAAGACATGTTTAATGAACAAAAGTCCATGGTCTTGTGGCCCACTATGCCAAAACACAACATGTGACATGATCAGTCAGATCACCCGTCAAAATGTGAGTATCTGACCAAAACTGAAATGTAAAAATATTCATGAAAACAAGTTCATTGTCAAAAAACAACAACCCAACTCTCAGTAGTGCATATGTGATCTATAGCCTGAACACTGTCCTTCTCATGCTCCCAATAAATGCCTGGATGGTTGCCAAAGGAACATTGTTCCACTCTTCAGTAAGAGTTCCTATAGAGTTCTCAGAAGGACAGAGCGGTGTGAGAGGTCAATCTGCAGCTCGTTCCACAGTTGTTCTATAGGGTTGACGTCTGGTGACTGGACTGGCCACTCCACAAGGAGTCCCTGAGGAGACATCAATGACCATCGTCCAGGAGGATGAAGTCAGGTCTCACGTACACAACCGGAATGTCATCCCTGTAGTGAACGACTGTCATCGTGCTACGCTGTAGGACATGGTGATTGGTTCTTCCAGCTCTACTGATCCCACCCCAAATCATGATTGAGCCTTCTCCATAGAAGTCATGTATGGCTACGTTGGAATCCAGGACTCTTTGTTTAAGCCACACTTGGGCACAGCGACAATTCCTGCTGATCACATGATTTATCATTGCCACTTGGAAAAATGGGCATAAGCTCTTACACGCATGTCCTACAAACACCAGAGTTGGTTCAGTAAACAAAAGCAGACAATCAAGGAAACCGTACCTCTACAATGCCACCTTAAGAATGATATGCACCAAATATATTGAGTGAGTGAGTAAGGTTTGACTCCACTTTTATCAATATCCAGCAATATGACGGCGGGGGACACCAGAAATGGGCTTCACACATTTACCCATGTCAGGAATCAAAACTGGGTCTTCGGTGTTACGAGCAAACGCTTTAACCACGAGGCTACCAGACCGCCCCTAAAACTTTATTGAATCACCTCCGTGATCTAGTGGTAGAGTGTGCACCAAGAGAGTGGAAGGGTGGATCCACGGACGCATAGTGTCAAAAGATATTGAAAGATGGAACTTGTTGTTACCCAGTCTGGCGCTCTGCATTAAGGGGACAAAACAAGGACTGGTCGGCTCTAAGTCAGTATACTGTGTCTGAGTGGGGTATTAATGTTAAACTGTGGCATGGTATCTCAGTGGGCAACACTACAAAATCAGCATCAGTCCAGACTAGTACAAACATTCACACACACACACACATGCATGCATATCGCTATACAAGTGCAATGATCTAGAATGCGACGTTAAACACCATTTTACCTCACCTCCGAATTTGGCCAAGTGAAAGGATGCATTGACCTACAATAAGTTCTTCTCAAGTCAGCCTGAAAAAAAGTTTGTTTACTGCCAAAGACCCTTGAAAAAGACATTCCGAGTACCATGATGGAGATATGCATGATATGCTATCCTTCCTGTGACAGGAGTCAAATTCAGCATTACATGCGTCTGCTTAAGGATTCACAATCTCATTAAAATCAGATCTTAGTTTTCGCTACCGCTAAACAAATATCTGAGGACATCCCATTACGGATCACGTCAGAACGACCTTTCACGAACTTTGACCGACCACTGAAACGATTAACAAGAAGTTGACATCAGCCAATAAGAAAGCAGCCTTCTCGAGCTTTACGGCACTCGTTTCAACCTGGCTACTTCCATTTCAGACTACTCTTGAAAAATATGTTGACACAGATTAAAATTTTGAAAACTGAACAAACGAACAATCCAGAATGTCTAATATATGGTTACGATTGTATTGCAGTGCTTCCCACGTACTGTGCAACACCTCCTTATCACCGTCAGGTCAAAATTGTGTGAGAAAATTTGAAAAAATTTGAAGTGTTGCTGGGAGGGATCACAAATTTCAGGTTCTTAAAACCAGAGTCTTCCGAGGAGATTCTTAAAATTCAAAATGACTTGATTAACAGGTGACTGGTGAGGGCAGGACATGCTCACCCATGTGTCATCCCTAATATCAGTGATCCAATCATAGAATTCTCACTGCTATTTTGCCTTTTACAGGCAAAGGAATTGTTTCGGCAAATACAAGACTGATTGTCTGGCATTTTATACTAGTCATACACACCAAAGTCAATGGCCATAGGTAAAACAAAATCAAAATATGGAAAAGACCTATTACATGTTAGTAAGTCCGTATACCACATACATGCTGCATATCAAATGTCATAACGATACACACAGAACTGCCAAAGTAATGGGCAAAAATAACATTTCAAAATGGCTGCCGTGTCATACAAGCATAAGGAGACAAGCTTCGGGTACTTGAGACTTCGGCTCCAAATGAGAGCATCTTCCCACTGTCACTGTTTCCACAATGGCTTAGTGCATTGCGGTGAATGCCCAGAGAGATGTTGGAACCTCTAAGGTTTCTCCTAAAAGGATTACCTCGTATTCTCCACCTTAGTATTTCTATGGTATCAACCACACACATGAACGGTTTAAACAAATATTTTTTCACTAAAATAATGAAACTTCGGTTTCAACAGAAAATGAGGTGCTTGAAAAACTATTTTCATCACACGTTCTTTAAATACCAGTAAGATGATTGGAAGTTAGAACAGCTCTAGGAAAAGAATTCTTTTGAAAATCTATTTAGCTTTCTGGTCACCTTGACCAATTGAATGATCCATATAAAATGTCAAAGCCAGAGAATAACCAGTCTCAATCATCTGCTGCAACTGATTCCATTGGACGTAAAAGGCACCATTTTATGAATGGAGCACTGAAAATCAGTTATGGCACCAGGTGTTTGCCAAAATGGTAAGCTTGTCCTACTCCTGTAGTCCTGTAGTCCTGTAGTCCTGTAGGGATTCTTGGTCTAGAGTACCGCATGCTTGTCTCTCTGTTGTGATTCTTGGTCTAGAGTACCCCATGCTTATCTCCCTGTTGGGATTCTTGGTCTAGAGTACTGCATGCTTGTCTCCCTGTTGGGATTCTTGGTCAAAAGTATCCCATGCTTGTCTCCCTGTTGGGATTCTTGGTCTAGAGTACCCCATGCTTGTCTCCCAGTTGGGATTCTTGGTCTAGAGTACCCCATGCTTATCTCCCTGTTGGAATTCTTGGATAAGAGTATCCCATGCTTGTCTCCCTATTGGGATTCTTGGTCTAGAGTACTGCATGCTTGTCTCCCTGTTGGAATTCTTGGTTAAAAGTATCCCATAATTGTCTTCCTGTAGGGATTCTTGGTTAAAAGTATCCCATGATTGTACGTCTCCCTGTAGGGATTCTTGGTCTAGAGTACCCCAGGCTTGTCTCCCTGTAGGAATTCTTGGTCTAGAGACCCCATGCTTGTCTCCCTGTTGGGATACTTGGTCTAGAGTACCCCATGCTTGTCTCCCTGTTGGGATTCTTGGTCTAGAGTACCGCAAGCTTGTCTCCCTGTTGGGATTCTTGGTTAAAAGTATCCCATAATTGTCTTCCTGTAGGGATTCTTGGTTAAAAGTATCACATGATTGTACGTCTCCCTGTTGGGATTCTTGGTCTTGAGTACCCCAGGCTTGTCTCCCTGTTGGAATTCTTGGTCTAGAGGCCCCATGCTTGTCTCCCTGTTGGGATACTTGGTCTAGAGTACCCCATGTTTGTCTCCCTGTTGGGATTCTTGGTCTAGAGTACCGCATGCTTGTCTCCCTGTTGGGATTCTTGGTCTAGAGTATCGCATGCTTGTCTCCATGTTGGGATTCTTGGTTAAAAGTATCCCATAATTGTCTTCCTGAAGGGATTCATGGTCAAAAGTACCCCATGCTTGTTTTCCTGTCGAGATTCTTGGACAAGAGTATACCAGGCTTGTCTCCCTGTAGAGATTCTTGGACAAGGGTACCCTTGATTGTCTCCCTGTGGGGATTTTTTATCTGGAGTATGCATGCTGGTCCCCTGGCGTGTGGATTCTTGGTCAAGAGTTACACATGCTTGTCTCACTGTTTTGTTTGTTTGTCAGTGAATGGCACACGTAGCAATATTTCAGCTATATGATGGCAGTCATATGTAAATAATTGAGTCTGGACCAGGCAATCCAGTGATTGACATCATAAGTATCGATTAATGCAATTGGAATACGATGACATGCATCAACCAAGTCAGCAAGCCTGACCACCCCATCCCATTTCTCGCCTTGTTTCCCTGTTGAGATTCTTGGTCAAGAGTATACTATCATGGTGTAACATTTATACCAAATTTTCATGTGATAATTAGATCCACAGCGTGTGCTTTTATAAGTTATCATACAACATACAACATACAAATTTTCATGTAATTATAGGACAGGAAGTAATATATATTAGGATCCAGGGAATATGCAGATACGAAATATGAGTAGTTTCAGTTATAGCTTTTAGAAAGATACTAACCTAAGATAACAAGAACACATCTCCCAGACTTACTGTTCAACAAGACAAAAGTTATGTCTACATAGTTTAATAGATTTATAGTGGAGGTCGGGTAGCCTAGTGAAAGACCCGGGTTCCATTACCGATATGGGTTCAATGTGTGAAGCCCATTTCTGGTGTCCCCCGCCATGATATTGCTGGAATATTGCTAAAAGCGGCGTAAAACCATACTCACTCACTCACTCACTCACTCACTCACTCACTCACTAATAGATTTATAGCTTTTAGATAAATACTAGCTTAAGGTAACAAGAACCCATCTCCCAGACTTACTATTCAATAAAACAAAAGTTATGTCCACATAGTTTAATAGATTTATAGCTTGTAGATAAATACTAGCTTAAGGTAACAGTGGAACCATACAGAACCATAATAATACTATGCTTGTCTCTCTATTGGTATTCTTGGTCAAGAGCACCCCATGCTTGTCCGCCTGTGAGAAACGGCTCCACACTACCTGTGATATGTCTCCAGACCATCTGTGATATGGCTCCAGACCATCTGTGATATGGCTCCACACTACCTGTGATATGGCTCCAGACCATCTGTGATATGGCTCCAGACCACTTGTGATATGGCTCCACACTACCTGTGATATGGCTCCAGACCATCTGTGATATGGCTCCAGACCACCTGTGATATGGCTCCACACTACCTGTGATATGGCTCCAGACCATCTGTGATATGGCTCCAGACCATCTGTGATATGGCTCAACACTACCTGTGATATGGCTCCAGACCATCTGTGATATGGCTCCAGACCATCTGTGATATGGCTCCAGACCATCTGTGATATGGCTCCAGACCACCTGTGATATGGCTCCACACCATCTGTGATATAGCTCCACACTACCTGTGATATAGCTCCACACTACCTGTGATATAGCTCCACACTACCTGTGATATGGCTCCAGACCACCTGTGATATGGCTCCACACTACCTGTGATATGGCTCCAGACCATCTGTGATATGGCTCCAGACCACCTGTGATATGGCTCCACACTACCTGTGATATGGCTCCAGACCATCTGTGATATGGCTCCAGACCACTTGTGATATGGCTCAACACTACCTGTGATATGGCTCCAGACCATCTGTGATATGGCTCCAGACCACCTGTGACATGGCTCCAGACCATCTGTGATATGGCTCCAGACCACCTGTGACATGGCTCCAGACCATCTGTGATATGGCTCCAGACCACCTGTGATATAGCTCCACACTACCTGTGATATGGCTCCAGACCACCTGTGATATAGCTCCACACTACCTGTGATATGGCTCCAGACCACCTTTGATATGGCTCCACACTACCTGTGATATGGCTCCAGACCACCTGTGATATGGCTCCAGACCATCTGTGATATAGCTCCACACTACCTGTGATATGGCTCCACACTACCTGTGATATGGCTCCAGACCACCTGTGATATGGCTCCAGTTCATGTGCGAAATGGCTCAGCTTTCCGTAAGTCAGAAATGTGAATTTATACAACATGTACACTGTTTGTCACAATAATACCTCATAAACACTCAAAATATTGAAGTCAGTTCCTGAGGAGATAAGGACAGTAATTAAGGAAGCAGGAGGTAGAAGCAGACTGTACACTGTCCACTAGTGCCATCATCATCAGGTCATCCCCAGCCGACCATCAGCCGATCCCCAGCTGACCATCAGCTGATCATCCTACACTGTACAAACTTAATAAGCACACCTGTTCCCTGCTGTGTGCTGAGGGATGATTAAACCAGCAGCGGATGAAGTTAGAAGTGGGCAGTAAACTAATTGTCTTCACATCACCCGCAGATGCCAACCCCAAATTAGGCAGTTAGGATATCGGGGATAATCAGGAACTCAAATTTGTAATTTTGAAAAAATCTTACTTTTGTGGAGCGGTATTGAAATACTCACTGGTTCTGGTTCATGGTACATGGCGTCACACCGAAGACCCGGGTTCGATTCCTGACATGGGTACAATGTGTGAAGCCCATTTCTGGTGTCCCCCGCCGTGATATTGCTGGAATATTGCTAAAAGCGACGTAAAAACATATTCACTCACTCACTCATGGTACATGAACACTTCATATCCACGCCCCACATTTCGTAGAAAACACTTCTGTTGCACGTGCAGAATTTTGAATTCCGGATTCTGACGTGATCCCATTGTCAGTTTAGCATTTTCTATCCTTGGAGCAAGACAGTTTAATTTAGAGTGGGCGAGTGAGTACAGTTTTCATTGCTTTTAGCAATATTCCAGTAATATCACGGGGGACACCAGAATCATTTGATTTAGGAGAAAGGGTAGACAGTTGCTTGTCATATTCCGCTGTGTAACAATTAAAAATCACCATAAGCATGACTTTCATTTTTGTGGAGTGGCTTAGAATATCAGTGCTGGCGATTTACTGAGGTGTCTCACTCTTAGAGATTGGGTTCGAATCCCGGACGCGACTTAACCCCCCAAAAGTACAAAAATTTGTACTTTACTAAGAAAGTGTTATCCCAAATAAAAGGTTTGTTACAAGTACAATCACTGTTTTAATAATGACAAGATCCAACCTTTCATGTCTATGATACGACTGTTTTTTTCCTGGCACACCTCCAAACAAGCAAACACAATAACAGACCTCCACTCTGCATGAGCAAAACTATGGTAATTACAATTCAACAACCTTGGCACATTCCACATGAAGACAATGTCAAAACTCTTTACCAGAGGTATAGGACTTTCAGGAGAAATAATATTCTGCCATGGCTCCCTAGTGAGATGCCACTATTTCTGTCCAGCTCTGCAGGTGTTCTGGAGCCAGGGTTCAAGTTCTGGGGAAGCTGGAGAAGAGACTGGCGTCTTACAACACTTAACATGGTGGTAAGATTAGAGGACTCGTGTGATGGCCACATAGGATTTTCGGAAAATTTAATTACATTTATGAAATTTTGTAATGTTCTGGAAGCTGACATGTTGATGTGGATGATCTGTTGTAAATTACATTTTCTTCCCAAAATGGGAATACGCATTACAAATAATGGACAAGAGATCGTGTAGACAAAATTTGAAAGGTGTTTGTTTTCTTATGAGTTTGTGTGTTTGAGACCAGCATAAATCTAATTAAACCATGGAATATACGATTGTCTCTTGTAATTCATTTTTCCATTGTTGGTGAAACCAGCTACAGTTTGATCAATATCTACGCCAGTATGTTGGCTGATACAGGAACATCTGCTAAATAAAGGCAGGCCACGATAAGATGACTGTGAGATTTTCATTCCTCCCAGCATCACTGACATACTGCCACTGCACATTGTTTTATTGTCTCTAAGAACTAGACCAACACTTTGTCCATGAAAACATTTCTTTAAAATAGTAATAACAAGGGCAAAAGTGAGTGTGGCTCACTAATACCCCCGACCCGCCTTGTGTGTCAGTAGTTTCAAATTAAATAATGGATAGGGTTAAAAAATGGAAAATTAATAAAAACATTTTGTTTCTTTTGACTGCATCCCTCCATATGACACAGATTATATGTACTTAGTTTGAGATGAATCCACTGAATAGTTTAAGAGAAATCGCGAGGACAAAATTTTCGGACGGACGGAACTTTGGTATAACTATATACCCCCGACCTAAAAGGTCAGGGGTATAATTTCTTTTTTTCAAAAGAACATTTCTCTTCTGCTGTTTTCATAAAAAGACTTTGTTTAGTTTGATCTCGACTTCCCTATCTTTTTATTTAAAAAAAATAATATCTACAGATACATTACATTTGACCACTTTCTAAATATAGTATTGTGTATTCATAGCTCTCGGCCATGGGAGCTGTGCCTATTTACACTTGTCAGAGGGGTACACAAAGTACATGATCTAGACTACCAGTTGTCAGACTTTCATTTTGTGGAAGCCTCGGTTGCTGAGTGGGTTAGATCGCTGACTTTGTGTGCTGGCAATTAGGTGCCTCACTCTGGCAGTGTGGGTTCAAATTTCACACTCAACCCCCAAAAGTACTAGAATTTATACTTTACTAAGAAAGTGTAATCCCAAATATAACATTTATAACATTTGACCACTTTCTAAAAGGCATTGTTTATTCATATATATATTATTGTATTTCAGCTTGAAAATGAAGAAATCTAGACTTGCTTGGAGTTTTGGGGTTATTTTTGTTTCAATGTCTGCATGAGAGACTGCAGTGTTTCCTCACCCTAGGAGGTTGGAAGAGAAGAGACTATAACTATATGCACACTTCTCTTAATAGGTAAGACTGTAAGTCAGTCTCACACTCCCTGAACAATATTATTGTCGCTTCCACCCAGCCCTTACTGTAATGCTTCAGCCCCCAAATGAAGCAAGTCTAGATTTTTCACAATTTAAGGTCCGAATCTCCATCTCACAGGGCTCCTTTTCAATTTAAATGTAATTGCTTCTTTCTGTCAAAATAATATATTCAGAGACTAAGTACCAGTCTAACAAGACTGTCACTGACCCCAGAGCCTGGTCAACCCCTCGGTGAACATCTGGGTTCAACGAGTCCGTCCCTGCATCATCATGGAGAACTCTTCCATCCCTGTGTGTGAGATGGCAGCTGTATATAGGGCCACACAATAAGGCCCTGGGTCAAGATTTGATAAACCCAATTAGTTTCTACTGCTGTGTTGCCATGTCGCCTGCACTTCAAGACCGGCATCAACTAAAGATGTATGTATGCACTACATCAGCTCGCACGATGTTCTAAAGAGGATTTCAAACGCTAAAGCCTTAGGGATACTGGTATTTATAATTGAGCTGGAACAAAACAGAAGCTACAAATTCATAGGATGTCACTTTTGTGCATGATTATATTTCAAAATAGTGTAATTGATGCAATTACTGACTCAGGGCTGGGAGGCCTGATTTAAATAAAGTTGTGGATCAGATAAAACTAAATTTGAAATTAAGAGAAGGTAGTTTTTTGTGTATTGAAATTTAAAAATGAAACTGCAACTATTTTGCACAAGAATTTTTCAGTGTTTAGTACACATTTGTCAGTGCACATTTTGTTTAAAGAAACTGACCATTTGATATTGGGGGTGGAGGAGGCCCATTTAGGGTTTTATCTTGAAAAGTATCTACAAAAGTAGGGGTCCAGGGGATCCCCAATAATTAATTCAATTCAAAGGGTCCATACATGAAATATGACGGTCCCGTAAAGTACTGAAATGATGTAGTGTACTACCAGTGTATTGTAAGATTTGATAAATATTTTCATTGCAGCACCTTTGTATATCCTGTTAAGAATTGGAAACAGTGTGTCTCTCCGGATGGACTATCACTTTTCTCTGCATCCATTCTATACATTGTGCATACTGGGCACAGTTTCTGCGTCATACAGATCCCTGGACTTCGAGCTAGACATGATCAGCCTTGTTTCATATCTCAGTACTGGTGTCACTCCGACATCCACGATGCTGTGTAACACTGACTCAGACACCTCCAGTAACACGCTGCACCATGAAGTCCCCTACAGTGACAGACCTCGCTGACACACACTACATTAGACACACAACCACAGTGTGAAATCTGTCAAAGAAAGATGCCTCAACAATGCCCATCCTCCACCTACAGCCCTCTCCTCGCACAGCTCTGACAGATCGGCAAACTTAGCCCCAAGCTGTCGGTGATGTTTCTCTAAGAGGAATGTTTTCAAATACACCAAGGTCTGAATTGGTCTGAATTTTAAATTGAAAATTGAAATTGGAAAAGTTAAACACAGACAGTTTGTTGGCTCCTTCAGTTCTGTCCAAGCCTTAAGGCAATTTTCCATGAAGACAGCTATGGAATTGATGTTTTTCAATATTCATTTCAGAGGTCATGTACAACTTAAAGGTCAGAGAGTCACAAATGAAATCTTTGTGTGGTATCATCTATAGCCTGGACTTTAATAACCTTGGGAGAGTTTGTACCCTGCTTACTGTTTTTCACAGATTCTCAGACATTATACATACGCCACACATAAAAGGTGATTGAATGTAGTTAAACACCACTGTCAGCAACATCGCAGCCACATCACAGTGGCGATAAATGGTTGGATCTGGACCAGGCAAACCAGTGACTGAAAGCATGAGCACCGTTAACATGCAGCCAACCAAGACACTGAGTCTGACCACCTCATCCATAATGGTCACCTGCTATGATGAATTAGAATAGGATCATGGGAACCCTTGATTGCCAACAGGGTGAAGACCAAATGTCAGTTGTTTCTGTGGCACTGACATGTAAGAAAATACAAAGAGATGAAACACAGGGAGAAAGGCAAAAGGTACAACATGGTGATCCATTCTACCCCAGAATCCCCACAGGGAGACAGATAAGGTGTACAACATGGTGATCTGCTCTGTCCCAGAATCCCCACAGGGAGACAGACAAGAGGTACAACATGGTGATCTATTCTGTCACAGAAACCTCATCTTCACTGTTGGCTGCAATAAGTTCATCAGGTAAAAGATACTTCCCCTGGAGATGGGGCAAAATGATAAATCATACAAAAAATTGTGTGGGAAGGCGTCATTAACTAATGTAGATGAGATTTTATCTGAAACCTTTTCATGTCAGTAAGCACTTTGATGAAAATGTCAAGTGATTATTTATCTTATTAATGGCCTAACACAGACACATTATTCTGTTTAAGATGACAGATCACGTTCATCATCAAGGTGCAACAATTTCATTTTAGTTTAATTATTTTTATTGGCTTATTTTTTTTTAGAGTTTTATTTAGTATGAATTAATAAAAAATCTAAAAAACCACTGTCCCCCCCAAAAATTCTTGAAAACAATAATTACGCCTCAGATTGTTAAAAACAAGCATGAAATACTCACATCCCCCCCTAATATGACATGTCGGGTGTGTGCAATGCATTAGCTCCTGTGAACTATGTTCACTGGGCCTTTTTGTAAAGAAATATACTACGTTTTTCAAGATCTGCTCCGGAAACGAGGACTACCGCCATTTTCAGTCTAAATCAAAGTTGTTGCCATGGAAACTCGAAAAATAACATTTTTGAAAATCCCAAACTATCAAATAGCACCAGTTCACCACTAGACCTATCTATGTGCCAAGTTTGGTGAAGACATATGGTACGGTTTTCAAGATCTGCTCCGGAAACGAAATGTGACGGACGGCGGGACGGAAGGATGTCCGGCCGGCCGGATGGCACCCATTCCTTTATCCCCATTCCACTTCGTGGCGGGGGATTAAAACTTACTAATGAATATATATATGCCAATAAAATTGTACTGATTTTAGTGTGAGAACCATGACAACCATTCAGTATCACGCTGTGAACAAAATGAGAACGATTCAGTGTGCAAAACAATACATTAAACACCTAGATCAAGGATAATATAACAAGATATCATCAACTATAACAAATCATTAACAAGCATGAAATACTCAAATCCCCCCCCCCAATATGACATGTCGGGTGTGTGCAATGCATTAGCTCCTGTGAACTATGTTCACTGGGCCTTTTTGTAAAGAAATATACTACGTTTTTCAAGATCTGCTCCGGAAACGAGGACTACCTCCATTTTCAGTCTAAATCAAAGTCTTTGTCATGGAAACTCGAAAAATAACTTTAAAAAAAAATCCAAAACAATCCAAAGGCACCAGTTCACCACTAGACCTATCAATGTGCAAAATATGGTGAAGAAAAATGGTACATTTTTCAAGATCTGCTCCGGAAACAAGGACTACCGCCATTTTCAGTCTAAATCAAAGTTGTTGCCATGGAAACTCGAAAAATAACATTTTTAAAAATCCCAAACTATCAAAAGGCACCAGTTCACCACTAGACCTATCTATGTGCCATGTTTTCTGAAGAAATATGGTACGGTTTTCAAGATCTGCTCCGGAAACGAAATGTGACGGACGGACGGACGGCACCCATTCCTATATCCCCCTTTCACTTCGTGGCAGGGGATAAAAAAAGAAACTGCTTGCCACAAAACTTACATTGTCGCAAGTTGCTTTTCTTTATAAAAGAATTCAAGCTCATAGTTAGAAAAAAATATATATATATACGGTTTTGTAGCTGTAGCTGAAAGAAAAGAAATATGAAATCATAGACCCCCTCCCCTAATCCCCTAGAACAAATTGCTACTGAACCCAACTGAAATCCAGAATGATCTGCCAGGTCTAGATTGCCTCAGCTGAAATAAGCATTGTTTTAGGGCGGCTCAACTTTGATTTTACTTTTTATTTTGTAGTAACATATTTTTAAACAAGAAGTTTATTTCTAAATGACTAAATGTTAGAAGAGTCTTCATATGGATTGTAACGCTCAGTTCCTACAGGCTATTAATTGAAACTCTGTCTCTGCAACTATCATCCTTCCACCTTTGTTGTGTATGGTCTCTTAGAGTTCTTGAGGATATGGCTTGCTTACACCATTGTGAAAACTTAACATTCAATTCAGTTGGTCTGAAAATCTTTCAGGACATTTACTGAAAATCCTACTCTGTAAGATCATCTTCCACTATGTTATATATGATCAGAGGAGTCCTAAAGGTGATGGATTGTTTACATTACTGAGGATCAGCCCTGAAACATCCCTGGTGATGATAAATGACTGGTACACTTGATAGGAAACATTAAAGACTAAAGATAGCTACTAATAGAAAGTCTTTGTGAAAGAGTTTAATCCAGTCCAGATTGTATTACAAAGTTCATTGATCAGATGCTATATATATGTGTATAATGTTAGATGTTTTCCTTTTTCCACTCAAAGAACAAAGAGGGGCCGGATGAGCATCTCACATTGCCTGTATTCCCCTTCAGGGAAATGAGTGGTTATAATGCTGGTTGAAAGTGCGGTCCCCACCAAAGTAATGGTCAATGTTGGCTGGGGGCAGACAACTTCCTGTCGGCCATATTGGAAAGTCAACCTGGGCAAAATGGTTTTGATTGTTCTACAGTTTGATGTACATGTCTAAAAAGTGACATTCTGTTGAAACATGAAAAACATAATCCTGGACCCCATCTGAAGAAATAATTATCGGTTCCTAAATTAACATAGATGTAATGAAATCATCATCTGGGGCAAAAAGACTCCACCGTGTTCATAATAATTAAGAAAGCAGAGTCAACTGTACAATTCTGACTATATCATAAGCATCTGTCACAAACACATGCAAAGGCAAGTCAAGTGTTTACCTAACAAAAATGGGAACATATGATACAAGTCAAAATAGGAAATTGCATTGGCCATAATTTTAGTCATTAATGCGTCAAATTTGGAAATGTCCTCCACAGGTGTACCATAAAACTTTTTTTAAAGCTATGCCAAGGCCTTGATTGTTGTAACCCTGATCAAACATCTTTTGAGAACATGTTGTGCTTTGATATCTTGGTAGAAAGAGCATGCTCAACTGTGCCTCAAAAGTTGTCAAGTCCAGGCACCAGTCTGTGGCTGCTGGAATACTGCTTCACATGAAGGGAAGATTGACTGCTGGAAACATGAAGTCATCCCTCTCGTTATACAGTCTTGTACTACTTTATTGTCACTCTGAATGGTAACGCATGGATCTAACCATGAAACAGATGGGAAAAAATGGGATTTTCGATTGAGAATATTTTTTCATTGCTTCAAGACACCATTTTTTTCTTTGAAAGGAGTGAGTGAGTATGGTTAAACGCCACTTTCAGCAATATTCCAGCAATATTCCAGCAATATTCAAGCAACATCACGGCAGTCTTTGAAAGAAGGAACCCAGCTATGTTAGTGACTACGACTCATCTTTATTTGGATTTAAAGTGAACAATATATTTTTAAATAGTTTCTGAAACAATATTTCTTTCCCCAACCCCCAAAATGTAAGGTGTGACAATCTGTAACAAATCACATTGCTCATATATTGGTGTCAAGTTGACATTATTAATGATGCCTATTAAACATCATTTACATTTTAAATAAAAATCTTGCAACCCAAAAAAGATTGTTTGCGAAAGTTTTAAATTCAACTATTCCAACTGGTAAAATATCTTGTCAATATTTTTTCTGAGATGCATCAAGCATAAAAAAATCAACGAAACCTTAAACGATGTTTTAAAACTTTGAAATATCAAAGCCAGCTTCGAGATCTCAGGCTGATAGGATTCACACATAAATATGCCAGGGTCTCTACTCATCTATTTCATTGTTAATCTCCACAAGCTCAATTGTAGAACTAAAATGTTTCCACGGAAACTGTCACATCTAAAGATCAGCCACAAGATATCAGGTCTCCACAATTACCAATTTTCTGCTTGGTCACTCTGAAGGATCCAACAGCTAGAACTGTTAAAAATCCATCTGTCTCTGAAAACAGACCTAATGTTTTGCTGTTTGAAGATCTTGGGTGAAAGGTGAGAAGAATGATCAGTATTTATTCTCGCTGTCCCGAGATGAGAAGAGGAAGTAAAAGTCATCAGGAATTATTGCTTTGTAGCACTTCATTTCATTAGATGTTGTTGAATTGTGAAAGTATGCTTCTCTAGGGAGGGTTTGAAGGTTCTTCGCCTCATCTTATTACTGCTTACCAATGAAAATACTTTTTTTTGTGAAAGGGGACTGTGATCTGTTGTGTTTGGCATAACTCTATTCTGTTATGATTTATAGACTTCTTGCTTATCAATTAGTGCTAAGATGATCATAACTCCCATAGTTTAACATAGATTTACGACAGTCATTGTGCTAACATAGCAGGACGTGGAGTCGTCCCACAGATAACATCCTTACCATGTCAGCTTGCTGACGGAGTTAACCTCTTTGGTCATATCTACAAGACGACCGAACTCTGATCAGAAGGTCCGTGGTTCGAATCTCATCACAGGACTCAGATATTTTATGGCCGCTACATTGGCGCCCAACGTGGGGCTGAGCACGTTCATATTAAATTTGAGCAAAATAAGCCTCAGTACTCTACTATGCGCCCCGGGACGTGCCTTCTGTTAGCGGGGGAGTATGTAGCAGGGCGTAGAGTCGTCCCACAGATGACATCCTTACCTTGTCAGCTTGTTGATGGGGTTAACCTCTTTGGTCATGTGGACAAGGCGTCCGGCCTCTGATCAGAAGGTCAGTGGTTCGAATCCCATCACAGGACTCAGATATTTTATGGCCGCTACATTGGCGCCCAACGTGGGGCTGAGCACATTCATATTAAATTTGAGCAAAATAAGCCTCAGTACTCTACTATGTGGCCCAGGACGTGCCTTCTGTTGGCGGGGGAGTATGTAGCAGGGCGTGGAGTCGTCCCACAGATGACATCCTTACCTTGTCAGCTTGCTGACGGGGTTAACCTCTTTGGTCATGTGGACAAGGCATCCTACCTCTGATCAGAAGGTCCGTGGTTCGAATCCCAGCACGGGACTCGGACATTTTATGGCCACTACACTAACATCACGTTGTGGACCAGGGACCAGGATGTTTTACATGTTCACGTATTAAGCATAGATATTAACTTCCAAGGCTTTGTTCTCTTCATAATGTTTATTTCACTTTGTTATTGGGGCTAAGGCCTTATACGAAATAAATTGATTGATTGATTGAAATGACCCTGAATACTGACCAGCAAACTGGTCAGAACATAAGACTATAGTTGTTTGTGCAATGGGTGGATGAGTGCCCAATGAGTGCCCAACGAGTGCCCAACGAGTGCCCAAAGAGCGCCGGATGAGAGTCCCACATTGTTTGTATTTGCCTACAGGGAAATGAGTGGTAATGCTGGTTGAAAGTGCCTTCCTGACCAAGGTAAAGGTCAAGATTGGCTGGAGGCAGACGACTTCCTGTCAGCCATATTGGAAAGTGAATCTGGCAAAAAGATCTAATTGTTCCTACATGCTGATAAAAGGTTAATTACAATGAACCTGGCTATAATGAATCATAGAACCTTCCTTCACACAATATGTATTCATCAGGCATTCAGTCTAATGATAATTAGAAAGTGGTATTTGTCTTTGGAAACAAATGCAAAACATGACATGTTAATAATTACATGGGCTATGGGAAATGGATTATCGAAGAAAGTGAAAGTTTGTCAAATACAGAAATGTCATTTCGCAATATCCTTGTTATATCATTTATTTAGAATGATCTGAGATAAGGGGGTGGGGTTGGGTGGGGTGTCATTTTTAAAAGTCACAAAATATTTGGTGATCCTAACTCTCAGCATGGCATATCTCAAGGAGCTTGTTCAGACATTTATCAATTTATCTCATGACTTCACTTAAATATTTTCTGCCCAGTGCACATTCAAGAGCTTGCTCTTTCACATAAAATTTGGCACCCTGATCTCCAAATTCATAAAAGTCTGCATACAACTGTCCAATTGCAAAATTTACCGTCCTTTTCCAAACTATTCTTTGGTAAAAAGTTCAATTGCTTTTTTAACTCTTCAAAAACTTTTTCCATTTGGCGTAAGCCAATCGTAAGATTGTTTAAACATGACAGGACATAAATGCCTAACAAAACTCTAACAAGATTATTTCATTCCCTGTGCAACAATATATGAATGTAAGGAAGGTGATGGAGTTGAAGAATCACGTTGACTAATGTTACAGTCACAAAATAGTCCGATTGAAGTATATGAGTACACATCGTATTATAAAAAAAGTGCCCAACATACTCACATGGGTGATAATTCTTGTGTCTTATTATTGAAAGAGATGCAGAAATAAGGCAGGACTCTAGAATGAATGCTGGATAATGCAATAAATGAGACAACCATGGGTTAATGAAAAGAAACAAAACCATCTCCACTAAAAGTCCACAGTACAATTCTGAAAATCTTTATATTTATGGTCTTGAGCAGGGATGAGAATGTTTTCTTTAAAATACACTTAAAGTTAACCAGGGTTACATCCTGATCGGTCAAATACCTGGAATAAAGTTGATCTGATCAGTGGAAAATGCCAGAAAAATGCCTTCCCAATCGGTGGAATCAGGGCAGCTAGTCTCGTGGGAGCTACCGGTACTTATTTACTTTGTTTGGGTGGAACACAATAGTGACTGGGTGGTGAATGGTGACCTTGTGTACATACCTCCTTCTATATATCTTTATCTTCTATTAAAAAAAATACAACTTTTCAAACCAAATATATTATTCAACAATTTTAACAATTACTTGAAACATATCACCACTTATTTATTTTTTATTAATAAATTATCAATTCCCATTCAGTAAAATACATGGTTGTTAGTTGAGTGCCTATTAATTGTTGGTTTGCCTTGTTAAGTTTCCACCTTTGTTATCTTATTACTTTTGTTGTTCTTACAAGTACATACATACGTTCTCTGCTTCATAGCAATAATTGACCTGATGAAGGAATAAGTATATACTCTGAAACATTGTGTTCCTCATAATAAAGAAGTTGACATCCATAAACAATCTTCTTTATTAACATATTAGCTCAATCTCATTAAAATCAGATCTAAGTTCTCGCTGCCGCTGAACAAAGATCTGAGGACATCCCATTACGGATCACGACCTTTCGCAACCTTTGACCTACCACCGAATGGACTAACAAGAAACATCAGCCAATCAGAAAGCAGCTTTCTCGAGCTTTAGAGCACTCATTTCAACCTGGCAACTTCCATTTCAGACTACACTTGAAAGATATTTGACACAGTTCTCTATTAAAATTTTGAAAACTGAACAAACGAATATTCCGGAATGTCTAATATATGGTTGAGATTGTATGGCAGCGCTTCCCACATACTGTGCAACGCCACCTTCGTTCAAATGTTTATCCCACAGAAGCGAGAGATAGACGATAATTTTTACGTTATCAGTCGTACGGGCCGTAACTGTCATTCGGAATACCTTGTGTTAACATTTTTTAGGTTGCATAATTAGAAAAAACATTCCAACTGTCACTTTCACGATCTGGTAAGCAACGCTTTGATTGGTCGGATTAAAGGTCGTTCTGACATGACCCGTAATATGTTGTCCTCAGATCTTTGTTTAGCGATAGCAAGAACTAAGATCTTATTTTAATGATACTACATATTAGCTTGGGTTGTCTTCACATTGTTTTCAGGTATGGCCTCAGGTCCAACAACAATGATGTGGCATCAGAAAATGAACTCCCTGTCGTCATGGTGTTCCAACATCCATGACTGTATAACCAGAGAACAGTCAAGCAGTGAAGCGAAGATGGCTCAAGATATCAGACACTGATGCAAACCAGCAAGAAGGCTTTGGATCAAGGTCAGAGAAGACAGAGGGATATATTCAGAGATATGGAGATTTCTGCCATGGAATACACTTGCGAACTCTATGTATGAAGCGTATGCCATTGGACTTGTCATAAATAAAACAGTACTGATATCCAAACACTATCTTTTCAAGATACACTGTCTCATATTAACTCCCATGTGTGATTTTACCACTTCATGTTATTTTCATGAAATCTATGCTAAAACTATTCACTTAAAAATTGGTATGAAAAACAAGTGCTGACATCCCTACACTATCTGTTTGATCTTTACACCCTACTGGATAAATATTGGGATGCTCTGTTTTGAGATTGTTAATCTCCAGGTACCGATCTATCCAATATGCTTGAATACACAGTGCTAATCGGTCAACCAATATATTCTTATTCTTAAATATATATTCCTACAATCGGGATGACATTGGGGAACTATTAATTCATGACTATCTCGTAATGGCTTGTATCACAAAAGTGACCCTTGATGGAACGAAATATACGGATCCTGCCAAAGTATCATATGACAATTCTGGTTCTCGAACTCATTGTGTATTTCTTATCACAAAGGCGATCTGCAAGCTTCAGCTCATTATCGATAATGTTTGTCCTTCGATCCGGTGGACAGAGACTGAAAGGACTGACAGCAAAACAGATGATGGCCTCCATCCGTATCCCCTAAAACTTCATGACAGGGGATAATAACAAGAGTAGGCTAGGTTTCATGATTGTCAGTGGTCAGGCAATAATAACACAGAGCACACAAGGTGAAGGATTCCCACTTTTAATGCATGGGGACTCAAATTCAGGCCTTCATTGTGATAAAGAAACAACTTAAAATACAATGTGAACACCTGAATCTGTTTGCAACCCATCATTTAATAATCAAGGGGGGGTATATTTGTTCGGGAAAGGATCTTTTTTTTCAGTCACTGCTGAATTTTACGAATACCAGTAACCTTTTTCCCGTCTGAAAGGTAAACCTCATATATTTTTTTTCATATTTTCTTTTCCAGACATCCTGTATGTTCAGTGAATGATGTTTGTTTTGCTGGAACCTGAAGGTAAATTATCTTTTTTCCTTTAATTCCTGGAATAACTTCTTTATTTTTATTGTGTGTGTCTATCTGTGTCTGCTTGTACTTGTCTGAACTAATACTAATGTCTATTCACAGTGCCAGCCTACTGATATACCATGCTGCAGTTTAACATGAATACTCCACTCAGACACAGTATACCGACTGTGAGTCAGCTAGTCCTTGATTTAGCCTCTTAATTCCAAGCACAAGGAAGAGTAACAAAAAGTACCATCTTTTAACGTCTTTTGATATGAAATGGCCAATGATCAAACCACCGACCTTCTGGTCCTCAGACAACCGCTCCATCCACAAGATGCAGGATGCCATGTACCCTTTAGAATACTCAAATAGAGTAACGTTCATGTTTTGTCAAAATTAGAAATACAAATATATACACTTTCTACATCAAAATAAACTTAGAATGTTTTTCCCTAATGCATAAATGTGCTTCCAGTGTTGGCGCTGCATAAAAAGACATCACAAAAATGAAACAAACACCCTCTGGTCGGTGGAAACTGTTTTCACCATGATATAAATGCCTTGTAATAATAAAGCAATTTGACTTCCTTCCTTCAATTAAATGAAGAAAATCCACACAGAAAAGCCAGCTCATCTTCGCAGCCCTGACCTTGAACATCACCTCCATTGCCTCCTTATGGGAAGGTCCCAGTCGTCTAAGGCGTCACAATTTGCTGTGCAGAGTTGCATCCCTTGGGAATGCCAGAAACCTATGATTGTGGGTTCGAATCCTGGTTTGCCCCAATAAGGTTTCTAGGTGTGTCAGCACCATACCCATGCTCGTGGGTTTCACCGAAGTGGTAAACATCAGACCTGCATCACTTCAGGCTTTCCTCCCACATTAAGCTGACAGGCCGTGATATAACTAGAATACTGTTAAAAGTGGTGTTAAACCCAACTCACTCACTCAACTTATGGGAAGGAGAGATTTTTTACCGTCGTGTCTATTTTTGTTATTGATGTGTTCAATAACTCTGAAAATGAGTAAAAAAAAGGTTAATCTACATTGATGGAGGCAATTCGGTGAAACATTATAAGATGGAATCCAACTCGGATTATCATTCGTTGTAGGCTATAGGAAATCTTTATCTTTCTTCTTCCTGTTAATCAATTTTTGGTGAGAATTAATCAAATCTCAGTATATCAGTATGAACATTAATGTGATTTCAAACCACACAAATGCTTGGACAAAGAACTAATGATCAGGAAAAGCTATCACGTTTCATTTTATATGAGGTAAAAATAGCATCTAGGCACCATAGCTCACCAGACATATTCCATCTACACAAAGTTTCAGCTTATAGCTCTCATGTTCTCTCAACAGTTTAATATATGTCATGACTAAATCTGTATTCCAATGAAGTGCTACATATAATACCAAACTTGTCAGGCTTTTTGACCATATATCTTGATTGTCAACTGATGCTGTTTTGCTGAGTATATAGAGGTTATCACGCGAGTGTGTTTGGGGATGGTAAATATCCTGCATTCGGAATAAACATTGTATTTAGCGAGCCTTGAATACATAGTGTTTATTCCTAATACAGGATATTTACCATCCCCAAACACACAAGCGTGATAACCTCTTTATCATATAATGTCATTCTTTAATTCTGTGCTTCAAAATCGCTTTCCCTCTCTCACAAACATTACTGAAACATTGCGAGTTTTCCTGGAATGCGCACATTAATATTTAGTCCGTCACAGGGTAAGTGATGTGTCAGTCGGACAGTGACAGTAGCCAATATAGTTCCAACTGCAATCTGTTTCTTATACAATGTCGAAGCAACATATACGCAAAACAACAATTGTTTTTAATTGCCTTTCGTGGCAATCCATCGGTCTGTCCGCTAGAGTAACTGCCCTTTGTCAAAGGGAAGCTACTCTAACTCTAGTCTATGAGACATCACGACCACGGTCAGACGTTGTTGACAGTCTGTCTGCCCTGTCATAACGTTAAGAAGTGTAGTCAGATGTACACACAAAGTAACAATTCAAACATATTTCGGCCAAATCCAACTATTTTAATTTGTGGAGAAGGTTTCAAGCCGCAGGTCTACATGCACAGATATGGCTACTGATCCCGCTTTATATCGCCAAAGTTGCCAAAACTTATAAAATGCCTTAGCTGCGTCACATTTAGACTATGATTTTCAGTATATTAGACTGTTCTTTTGATGATGATAGCATTTATCCCTGTAGTTTATCCAGATTCCCGATGGTTAATTCTGACTCAATCGCCGAATGACGAGGGCGACGCCATGTTTGTTTATAAACAGTGAAAGTAGTCCCTACTTATCCTTTGATATTTGCATCTCTATCCGCATATGACCCCAACGGATATCGTTTTTATCCGTTGGCTTTATCCTGCCGAGAAACTTACCCATTACTGTCTCAGTGTCCCTGGACCATATTATGTTCCCTTCCACCCAGCCCCCTCTGTAACACAAAAGTCCTAAATGAAGCAAGTCTAGATTTTCCTAAGGTTCTCAATCCGCCATCTCACTGGGGCTCCTTTCCAATTCAAATGTAGTTTGTTTCTGTCAACATTATATATTTTCAGAGACTGAGCATAGTCTGATGTTACTCCACTGGCCCATTTCCCACCAAGCTGTACGTGTATTGTATCACAATGAAGTGTAGCTTATATTCAGATGTTCCAGTTCGATCATGTCTCTCAATATCTAATGCTTCACAAGTCACCTACAAGGGTCATAACAATCTTGTACCTGCCGACATCAGCGAGCACTTATCAATTTACTCTCCACAACAAACTCTACACCCTCAACAACAACAACAACAACAACAACACCAACAACAACAACAACATATATTCACAGTTCCCTGTGTTAAAACTTATATTTTCAGAAAAAGACCATCCTCCTAGGCTGCAGTGTCTCCCTGGAGCAATCTGCCGGAAATCTGAAATCTGTTCCCATTATGTCCACTTTCAAAACTCAGCTGAAGACATTTCTGCTTCAACAGTCTTAGTTGCTAAAGAGAACATGGCATATTTGTTTTGTGAATTGTTGCACTGTATAAATGTATAATTATGATTATGATTATTGTGTCCAGCTCATAATGTCGATGAAACCACAACTGATTCAGATTGTAGACATCTACCCCCCTTTGTGAAACCCACGCCTCAATACAAAACCAGCTGGGAGGCAAGGAAAACTCCACACAGAATCACAGTGCCTACAATACAACAGTGTTATCAGAGCTCCACATGTTGATAGATGACTTGATCCTCCTCACCGATATGTATGTTTGATGTCAAATGTTTTCACAGTGATTAAGGGGGCACGGGTGGTCCAGTCGTCTCAGGTGCAGCGATTCACTGTGGAGAGTTGCGTTCCTTGGGAACGCCAGAAACCTATGATTGTGGGTTCGAATCCCGGTTCGCCCCGATTATGTTTCTAGGTTTGTCAGCACCATACCCGGGCTCATGGGTTTCACCGAAGTGGTAAACGTCTGAGACCTGCATCACTTCGGGCTTTCCTCCCACATTAAGGTGACATGCCGTGATGAAACTGGAATACTGTTAAAAGCGGCGTTAAACCCAACTCACTCACAAGGATTAAGGGGACAATGTTTGAAACCCTAAATTCTTTTGATGTTGTCTCATAAGCAAATGAAGTGCCACTTCCACACAGCCCCAACTCTCTAGCCATCACTATAACAGGTGACGATAAGACCGCCGAGGCAGAGGTCATTTAACCAACGTCTTATTACATTGACGATCCGACACATCAAACATACCCCCTAGACACCGTAATGGTTCTCAAACAGAACAAATGTCATATATTTCATGATTTCAGCATCTATAAAAATACTGATACTCATTAATTGTCTTGGAGAGTCTCAATCCAGGCCCTGAAACAGATGAGAGGGATGACCACCAGCCAAGTCATCCCTGGGATTGATGGCCAAGAAAACACTGGACTTTGAGGCATTTGCCTAATGACAAGGGGGCCGTCTCAAAACCTGGCATCTGTTTATAAGGACTGGGATTTTTGTTAGGTGAGGTGAGGTGAAATTGGGTTTAACGTCGCGTCCAAGATTATTGCACTTATATAACGACATGCATGCACGTGTATGTGTGTGTGTGGCTGCTTGTACTAGTCCGGACTGATGCCGATTTATAGTGCTAGCTCACTGATACCATGCCGCAGTTTAACATGAATACCCCACTCAGACACAGTATACTGACTCTGAGCCGACCAGTCCTTGTTTTAGCCCCTTAATGCCGAGCGCCAGACAGGGTAACAACAAGTACAATCTTTTAACGTCTTTTTGTATGACGCGGCCTGGGATCGAACCCTGGACCTTCCGCTCTCCGGGCGGACACTCTACCACAAGTCCACGGAGGCGGTCGATTTTTGTTAGACACAGAACATTAATTTCTCTGAAAGGAGGAGCTAAAAAAAATAATATTTCATAATGCATTTTCTTTCAGGACATCCAGGATCCCAGGATATGGTTTCTTTTTCTTGTACTTTTTTTCCACAGAATTTCCTGAAACATTATTAAAAACTTCCCTTATGAATTTACTTGCAGGCAGAAATATCCTAGCTGTCATGGAATGTTGGGTAGGTACTACATTAAATGTATCATTATTGATCCACATATATGTGGCATCACTAGCCTAATATATAGGGCATCAAAGAAGTGATGCAAATCCCTCACAAACAAGTTCTGCAAACTGTACGAACCCAACCTTTCAAAGCATAATGCAACTCATTCTTTCTCTGGCATTTCACTGCTTAATGCTTGCTGCAAGGAATCTTACAGAAACACATTCTATTCAGTACTTGCCAGGATCCTAGTTTGCTGTCAATCATGACGCAGTGCTGTGGTATTGTATTCTTCTCTTCAATAACTTGAATCATTTATATCAAATTGTGTTTTTTTGGTATTTTTGAGGTTTCAGTGCCCCACACTGTCAGGGTACAATGACAGGCAACCAACCAAGTCTGAGGAACAGCTGTGAGGCTGTAAAGGAATGACAGAACAGCTGTACAGGAATGACTGAACAGCTGTAAAGGAATGACAGAACAGCTGTACAGGAATGACTGAAAAGATGTAAAGGAATGACTGAACAGATGTAAAGGAATGACTGAACAGATGTAAAGGAATGACCGAACAGCTGTACAGGAATGACTGAAAAGCTGTAAATGGATGACTGAACAGATGTAAAGGATGACAGAACAGCTGTAAAGGAATGACAGAACAGCTGTAAAGGAATGACTGAACAGATGTAAAGGAATGACCGAACAGCTGTACAGGAATGACTGAAAAGCTGTAAATGGATGACTGAACAGCTGTAAAGGGATGATAGAACAGCTGTAAAGGAATGACAGAACAGCTGTAAAGGAATGACAGAACAGCTGTAAAGGAATGACAGAACAGATGTAAAGGACTGAACAGACATAAAGGAATGACAGAAAAGATGTAAAGGAATGACTGAACAGATGTAAAGGAATGACTGAACAGCTGTAAAGAAATGACTGAACAGCTGTAAAGAAATGACTGAACAGATGTAAAGAAATGACTGAACAGCTGTAAAGGAATGACAGAACAGCTGTAAAGGAATGACCGAACAGCTGTACAGGAATGACTGAACAGATGTAAATGGATGACTGAACAGCTGTAAAGGGATGATAGAACAGCTGTAAAGGAATGACAGAACAGCTGTAAAGGAATGACAGAACAGATGTAAAGGACTGAACAGACATAAAGGAATGACAGAAAAGATGTAAAGGAATGACTGAACAGATGTAAAGGAATGACTGAACAGCTGTAAAGAAATGCCTGAACAGCTGTAAAGAAATGACTGAACAGATGTAAAGGAATGACTGAACAGCTGTAAAGGAATGACAGAACAGCTGTACAGGAATGACTGAACAGCTGTAAAGGAATGACAGAACAGCTGTACAGGAATGACTGAACAGTTGTAAAGGAATGACTGAACAGATGAAAAGGAATGACTGAACAGATGTAAAGGAATGAACAGCTGTAAAGGAATGACTGAACAGCTGTAAAGGAATGACTGAACAGCTGTAAAGGAATGACTGAACAGATGTAAAGGAATGACTGAACAGATGTAAAGAAATGACCGAACAGACTTCTGAAAAGCATGAGGTGTTATAAATGTAGAAGTCGAAGTAGTAAAGGAACAAATGCTGGATCTGTTCCTTATCCTGGCACACATGTATTCTAGAAATTGTGCATGTGCAAATCCTTGCAATGTGAAGGCGTGCCACTCTGCAGCTAGGAGTTGGCACATGATTAATACTGCTCGCAAGAGATGCACTTGTTATCATGGCTGGTAGAAATGTCGGACACTGTGCAGATGAACAGTTGGTATTTGAAACCACTTCAGTTTCCAGTTTACGACCGTATTACATATTTCTTTCTGGGACTTCAGAATAATGAAAATCAAAAATGGAAAGGACAGAAGGGTGGTACCCAACATCACTGCAGACATCATTAATTTGGTACCAATAAAAAAACATGGTTGCACTATCCCAAACCAAACACAGGGTAATAGTTTAGATTTGAAACAAGTTGAACTACAATAAATAAGATATCATTAAACAACAACTGACTTTTGAATGACAAACAGACATCCAACTACCTGGCATAAACTCAAAGTTCCTAGAGACAACAATGATTATCACTTAATCACTTCGTTACAAGCCAATCATCTTCATTATTTTGTTACGATAGGCTTACCACAAGATGTACATCATTATGGTAACAGCTTCCTTGATGACCTCAGACTGCCCAACTCAGAGCAATCATCATTGATGAGCGACCTATTTTCTTTTCTTATCTTGGTTAATTAAATCCTCACCAATAACTCATCATGAAACCTGCTTACTCATTCATCTGGTGAAAGAGTGGAAAGTAAAACAAGTGCCCCCTTAGTGGAACAGACGAAAATAATCAGAAAACAAATGATGGGACCTTGTCATCCGAAACGTTTCTTGATCTGCGAAAATTACCTTGGGAATTTTGTGAGACCCGGGTAAGAATGCATTCCTTGTAGAATAGACCCAGCAGTGTTTTGTTTGTTGCAAGATCTTTGTTGTAATATCAATATTCCTGATATATGACAGCCGTCAGACAATCTAGTGATTGACATCATAAGCATCGATCTACACAATTAGGATATGTTGACATGCATCAAGTAAGTTTTCAAGGCTCACCACCAACTGATCTTGTTTGTCACCACTTTTGACAAGCATGGGTTGTTGAAGACCAAATCTAACCCGGATTTTCAAGGAGGAAGCTAGGTGCCAGATGACATGGATAAGTGGTCAGGCTCAGTGACATGGATGATTCTATCTGTCAGACCCGTGAAGATCTGGGATAAAATAGGTCTTCATCAACCCATGCTTGCCGTAACAGGCGACTATGCTTGTCGTAAGAGGCGACTAACAGGATCGGGTGGTCAGACTCGCTGACTTGGTGGATGCATGTCATTGATCCCAATTGCTGAGTGTGGTGTTAAACAAACAAACAAACAAACAAACAAACAATCTGTCATCTACAATGATGTTCTTCTACACCAGATGAATAGGCCCTCACTTAAATGTTCAATAACTTCTCTCAGCTTTGAGTTTATTTGTGTTTTAGAACCCTCTATTGCTTGTGGTAAGAGCTGAACATGTGGGGATCAGGTTGTCATGACTTGAGAGTCATTACCAACAGACAGGTGGTGCTCATGATATCAGCCACAAGTTTGTCTGGCCCAGACTCAAGTTTTACAGGCTGCCATTTAGTAATTGCTGGAATACTGCTATTAAAAACACTCACCAGCAACACTCACCAGCAACAAACACTCACCAGCAACACACACTCACCAGCAACACACACTCACCAGCAACACTCACCAGCACACTCACCAGCAACACACACTCACCAGCAACACACACTCACCAGCAACACACACTCACCAGCAACACACACTCACCAGCAACACTCACAGCAACACTCACCAGCAACACACACTCACCAGCAACACTCACCAGCACCACTCACCAGCAACACTCACCAGCAACACTCACCAGCAACACTCACCAGCAACACACACTCACCAGCAACACTCACCAGCAACACTCACCAGCAACACTCACCAGCAACACTCACCAGCACGCTCACCAGCAACACACACCAGCACACTCACCAGCAACACTCACCAGCATACTCACCAGCAACATTCACCAGCAACATTCACCAGCAACCCTCACCAGTGACACTCACCAGTAACACTCACCAGCACACTCACCAGCAACACTCACCAGCAACACTCACCAGCAACACTCACCAGTGACAGTCACCAGCAACACACACTCACCAGCAACACTCACCAGCACACTCACCAGCAACCCTCACCAGTGACACTCACCAGCACACTCACCAGCAACACTCACCAGCACACTCACCAGCAACACTCACCAGCACACTCACCAGCAACACTCACCAGCAACACTCACCAGCGCACTCACCAGCACACTCACCAGCAACACTCACCAGTGACACTCACCAGCAACACTCACCAGCAACACTCACCAGCAACCCTCACCAGTGACACTCACCAGCAACACTCACCAGTGACAGTCACCAGCAACACACACTCACCAGCAACACTCACCAGCAACACTCACCAGTGACAGTCACCAGCAACACACACTCACCAGCAACACTCACCAGCAACACTCACCAGCAACCCTCACCAGTGACACTCACCAGCACACTCACCAGCAACACTCACCAGCACACTCACAAGCAACACTCACCAGCGCACTCACCAGCAACACTCACCAGCAACACTCACCAGCAACACTCACCAGCAACACTCACCAGCAACACTCACCAGCACACTCACCAGCAACACTCACCAGCACACTCACCAGCAACACTCACCAGCACACTCACCAGCAACACTCACCAGCACACTCACCAGCACACTCACCAGCAACACTCACAAGCAACACTCACCAGCGCACTCACCAGCAACACTCACCAGCAACACTCACCAGCAACACTCACCAGCGACACTCACCAGCAACACTCACCAGCAACACTCACCAAAAACACACACCAGCAACACTCACCAGCAACACTCACCAGCAACACTCACCAGCGACACTCACCAGCAACACTCACCAGCAACACTCACCAAAAACACACACCAGCAACACTCACCAGCAACACTCACCAGCGCACTCACCAGCAACACTCACCAGCAACACTCACCAGCGACACTCACCAGCGACACTCACCAGCAACACTCACCAGCAACACTCACCAAAAACACACACCAGCAACACTCACCAACAACACTCACCAGCAACACTCACCAGCAACACTCACCAGCAACACTCACCAGCAACACTCACCAACAACACTCACCAGCAACACTCACCAGCAACACTCACCAGCAACACTCACCAGCAACCCTCACCAGTGACACTCACCAGCAGCATTCACCAGCATACTCACCAGCAACATTCACCAGCAACACTCACCAGCAACACTCACCAGCAACACTCACCAGCAACATTCACCAGCATACTCACCAGCAACATTCACCAGCTACACTCACAAGCAACACTCACAAGCAAACTCAAGGGTAAACTAGGACTTCAATTATCCATGCATAGTTTCAATAAATGACTATAATAAGAATGAATGTTGTTTTATGTCACAATCTGTATACAAGCCTCCCTCTCTCTCTCTCTCTCTCTCTCTCTCTCTCTCTCTCTCTCTCTCTCTCTCTGATGAGTTAACACAGCAAATATAAGCAGCACATCAACACTATGATGAAATTTACTATTTGTATTGCAGGGCTCTGGAATGAATCAATGATCATGTCCAGTGATTAATGGATGAAATGACAGACACCCATAACTGGTCTTGATGCGCAGTAGGTACAGTGAATATTATTGTATCTCGGGATGCAATATATTCTTCTTTGTTGTTGTCCAATCTCAACATTTGTGTGTACTGGACGCACATTTGTGTATCAAGTAAAACCCTGGTTAAACCCCATTTCTCCTCTCCTCTCCTCTCCTCTCCTCTACTCACGTCACCTCAACTCACCTCACTTCAACCATCTCAACACCTGAACTGTTATCGTGCCTTACTGAAACGAGTGAGTTAATACTCTATGTGGAGTCAGAAGTAATTCAGCCATTGTGTTACTCCCCATTTCACCTCACCCATCTTCCCGAAGCAAGTGAGTTAACTGACTATAAAAGTCCAGTTTCCACCCTTGCCGAACTAGGATGGTATTATGGAGTTACGTTTTGGCTGGACTAACGAGTCTATGCATAGTCCAATCACAATCGCGCAGCAAAATCAAAATCCTGTTCGAAAACAGTAGTGCAGATTTCGGTCGATTGCAGGATTCGCAAATCATTTGCACCACAAACTCAATGTCAACAGATATTTTCCAAATCTTTTCATGTTTTGGATCAAGGTGCTCACGTGATTTGATGCATTTCGCGATGTAATACCCATTTTATCACAATATAGATCTTGATTATCGATCTGATCGTCTTCACTGGGCGCCGCCATTTAGTTTGAAGCAAATGCAAGTGATAGGAGAGGTGGATTCTGATTGGTCCATAGGAGAGGCATAGAAGGGACATAACTCATAATAGCCACTGGTGGCACTACAATCGAGCCCAGGAATTCCAGCCTAGTTCGGCAAGGGTGGAAACTGGACTTTCATAGTCAGTTAACTCCCTTGCCTCAGGAAGATGCACCTCACCTCACCTCCGCTATCTCAACACCTGAATCTCATTCATGCCTGACTTACATGAGTGAATTCGTCTATAATCCAGGTGAAGTCTGCACTATTTCAGCTGACCTACTACTCCTGCCTAGAGTCGATCAGGTGGTCACAATGATGCTGACTGTCATCGTACACCAGCGTTGATTTTTCCCCATGCAATGCAACTCCATTGTCTACCAGACACAATCTAACACAGGCTGCCATGATATAACAGGAACACTGACTGTGATGTCAAAACACATTCCCTCATTCCACCAAGATCTGAGACCCTATTTTCACCAACATGTCTCACCACGAGGAGCGTAAGAAGATTCCAACATCCAAGCACCTGCACACGTTCAATCTGAAGCATCAAAGGATATCGATCTCGTATTGGCAATGATGACAGTGCAGCCTGCTTCTATTTCAGATAGAACAGGCACTTGTCTGTAACTAAGTCAAAGGCTTCAAGATTGCTCGATTTAAGTTCCAAGGCACAAAATAGCATTAATTGACGGATGGCAGCAGTTTGAAGCATGGGATCGGAAATGTGAGACAAAACTACGAGAATTACTCTGTTAAATCTTAGAATGAATGTAATTCTGCGACACAAATACCTCATTTCACTTTCAGAGACATGCTCAATTCTTCTCCATTTTAATTTGGTCAGCAGCAGACACATGAAATCTTCACATCTGTTGGACGAGACAAGCATGGAGCATGTTTCCAGAGTCCTATTATTCCATAGCTGTCTTAGCACCATGTTGAGACCCCACAACTACTAGATGATAGAACGACACGCAGGTCTTAACAAGGATCAGTAAAGACAGGTTGACTTGCCTAATGGATAAAAAATTATTTTAATCACTCGAAAAATTCACATCCTACCTTTCAAACTTTCTGGGATTTTACAACCGAGTACAATAAAATGAAGTTACTTCTCAGCGCAAAATGTAGACTCATGCTTAGACTGAAAATATATAACTTTGATAGAAACAAACAACTCCATTTAAATTGAAAAAGAGCCCCAGTGAGGTGGGAGATTCAGGAGGTAACAGAGCCTGAACATGTGAAAATCTAGACTTGCTACATTTGGGGCTGTAGTGTTGAACTTTTTTTGTTCATTTTGTTTGTTGTTTAACGTCGCACTCAGCAATATTCCAGCTATATGACGGCAGTCTGCAAATAATCAAGTCTGAACCAGACAATTCAGTGATTGTCATCATGAGTATCAATCTATGCAATTAGCTATAGGACACGATAACATAGGTCAACCACGTTAGCGAGCCTCACCACCCGATCCCATTAGTTGCCTCTCGCGACAAGCAAGGTATTCTACCCTGGATCTTCAAGTGTCTGCATCGTTGCAGCAACGGTTGGGCGGATAAGGAAATTAATATGATTCAGGGACTGTGAGACAGACGACATAAAGGGCTGAAATGTTTATTTTTTTATTAAGGTCAGAATTTCTTGGTGTACTGGTCTATTATGTGCAATATCAAGGTCAGTAAGTTGTACAAAAATGTTTGAGTGAGCTGAGGTTACCACATTTCTGGCACCCCCTGCTGTGATGCTGCTGAAACACTAAGCTGGAAGTCACTCGCTCACTGAATCCATCATCAGACAGTTATCTCCCCTTGAATTCATCAATCCCACACCGTACATACATCGCGATTTGTATAATTTGAGTGAGCTGAGGTTACCACATTTCTGGCAACCAGGGTTTACAGGAATCAATCTGTGTTAACAAGCGTTAATCAAGGATAACTTGGGGCAGTGTCAGAAATAAACTCATAAAATGTAACCTTAGATATAATGATGGCTGCAACGAGATGGAGAAATATGACAGCCATGTGCTGTAACACACAACTAGGAGAGGTTAGCAAGCTTTTCATGTCTTGGCAAAGCTGCCATTGCATGTTTTCTATTTTATGCATCTAAATTGACAAGAAACTTCAAAATAACTCTGACATTAAACATCAAATGACATGAAAAATCATCATCCAAATTGCATAATTAATTCTAAAGTATTTATATCAATAATTGAAACATAAATTTCCCTGATGCATAACAGAATACACATATACGATCAATACCTAGTTAATTGTATTTAGTAAAATGCTTTCATTCATGACTGAATCAATAAATGGAACTAATTTTCTTTACCGATGACGTCACTTGGAGGCTGCTAACTCGAGTACCACACCCCAGGGGTTCAGTAGGTAGGACAACTCAGGTCAACTGAAGGATGATGTAAGTCAGTCAACGTGACCTGACATTGGTCAACCCAGGTGAACCTGGGTTATCCTTGGGTCAACAAGGGTTCAAGGGTTCTCCTGGGTTTTGTAATCGAACGCAACACTGACGACACTCTTTCACCGAAAAACTCTCTAAACTGGACAACTCTCTATACTGAACAGTTCTCCATACTGAACAACTCTCGAAACTGAACAGTTCTCTATACTGAACAACTCTCTCTACTGAACAACTCTCTCTACTGAACAATTCCCCATACTGAACAACTCTCGAAACTGAACAGTTCTCTATAATGAACTGCTTCCTATACTGAACAACTCTCTATACTGGACAACTCTCTATACTGAACAGTTTTCTATACTGAACAACTCTCTATACTGAACACTTCTCTATACTGGACAACTCACTGTACTGAACAGCTTTCTATACTGAACAACTCTCTATACTGAACAACTCTCTCTACTGAACAACTCTCTGTACTGAACAACTCTCTATACTGAACAACTCTCTCTACTGAACAATTCCCCATACTGAACAACTCTCGAAACTGAACAGTTCTCTATAATGAACTGCTTCCTATACTGAACAACTCTCTATACTGGACAAATCTCTATACTGAACAGCTTTCTATACTGAACAACTCTCTATACTGAACAACTCTCTATACTGAACACTTCTCTATACTGGACAACTCACTGTACTGAACAGCTTTCTATACTGAACAACTCTCCATACTGAACAACTCTCTATACTGAACAACTCTCTGTACTGAACAACTCTCTATACTGAACAACTCTCTATACTGAACAACTCTCAAAACTGAACAGTTCCCTATACTTAACAACTCACTGTACTGAACAACTCACTGTACTGAACAACTCTCTACACTGAACAACTCTCTACACTGAACAACTCACTGTACTGAACAACTCTCTATACTGAACAACTCTCTACACTGAACAACTCACTGTACTGAACAACTCTCTATACTGAACAACTCTCTATACTGAACAACTCTCTACACTGAACAACTCACTGTACTGAACAACTCTCTATACTGAACAACTCTCTGTACTGAACAACTATCTATACTGAACAACTCTCTATACTGAACAACTCTCTGTACTGAACAACTCTCTACACTGAACAACTCACTGTACTGAACAACTCTCTATACTGAACAACTCGCTCTACTGAACAACTCTCTATACTGAACAACTCGCTCTACTGAACAACTCGCTCTACTGAACAACTCTCTATACTGAACAACTCTCTATACTGAACAACTCTCTATACTGAACAACTCGCTCTACTGAACAACTCGCTCTACTGAACAACTCACTATACTGAACAACTCTCTATCCTTAACAACTCTCTATACTGAACAACTTGCTCTACTGAACAACTCTCTGTACTGAACAACTCGCTCTACTGAACAACTCACTGTACTGAACAATTCCCATATAATAGGTAGGTCTCTCGGCAGGATAAAGCCAACGGATTAAAACGATATCCAATGGGGTCATATGCGGATAGAGATGCAAATATCAAAGGTCAAGAAGGTACTACTTTCACTGTTTATAAACAAACATGGCGTCGCCCTTGTCATTCGGCAATCGAGTCAGAATTAACCATGGGGAATCTGGATAAACTACAGGGATAATTGCTATCATTATCAAAGAACAGTCTAATACACTGAAAATCTGTGTCTAACTGGGATGCAGCTCAGGCATTTCATAAGTTTTGGCAACTTTGGAGATATAAATTTCGAAATTTTGCGAAGGCACTAGGCCGAGTCGAGCAGGAACAGTGGCCATATCTGTGTTTGTAGACCTCTGTGGCTTGAAACCTTTTCCACTAATTAAAATAGTTGGATTTGGTCAAAATAACTCTCTGTACTGAACAACTCTCTACACTGAACAACTCACTCTACTGAACAACTCACTGTAAATCTATCAAAACTATCAACAGTCTAGACATGCATCAATGTCTAATATTGAAAGTTTAAGTTACCATCAACCATTGCGATGTGGTTTTGGACAATTAATTTCAAAATCTCAGAAACTATCTTCATTCTGCTTCAATAAACGTATAGTGAAGTACACAGAACTCTTACATAAAGCCTTTAACTAACCTTTCACAAAAGAATAATGTCTGTGTGGATTCCAAAATAGCATTTTCAAGCTCACTGCCCTTTGCCATCCATCAGCCCAACGATGAACCTAACAATAGTACTTATCCCCGAACACCACTGTGACCAAATTACTACACCCTGGCATCCCACTGGTCTTTGGTTAAATCGGGATACACCACTCACTGTCATCACCTATGACACATTGTCATATACTCATGACAGAAAATTAGGGAACATGGAGCAATATTGCTGAATAACGCTTACATTATCTAAAATTTGTTGTCTTATGAAGTCATCAAAATTCAAACTATATCACTGTGGCTGTAAACATCCCGTTGGTGTATAGGTGAGTGAGTGAGTTGGGTTTAACGCTGCTTTTAACAGTATTCCAGCTATATCACAGCATGTCAGCTTAATGTGTAAGGAAAGCCCAAAGTGATGCAGGTTGTTTACCACTTCGGTGAAACCAACGAGCGCGGGTATGGTGCTGACAAACCTAGAAACATAATTGGGGCGAACCGGGATTCGAACCCACAATCATAGGTTTCTGGCATGCCCAAGGGAGGCAACTCTGCACAGCGAAGAGACGACTGAGCCACCCGTGACCCCCATTGGTGTATGAAGGCACGCCATCATCCAGGTCACCATCATGACTACTCCCCTCCAGATTAATGCCTCTTACAACAAACTGTTCAGTTCTAGACAATATAACCATGTTCCACCTGGGGATGTACTCAATTGTTCAGTGTATTTTTTGCCATTCTGTATTATGATGATTTTATGAGCAACACCCCTTATCATACCTCCATGTCAGAATGATGAGGTCTGATTGGTCCATGTGATCTTGATAAAATACTGTGTATCTCGCCTAGGATGGTAATACATTTCTGAGCAGGAGAATAAATCTCTTATACCCCGCCACGAGTAAAGCAGGTTGCATGTGGATTTCTGAGAGACAGAATAAATCCCTTATACCCTGCTCTAAAGAACACACACTTTTTTCAAGGCAGTGGAAGTGACGTGACATAGAGCAAGCTAAAAACAGCTCAATCGAACAGCTGTTTTCTATCAATTTTTTATTTGTTTAAATTCTTTGACAATGACATATTAAAACATGTTGGTAAGATAAATTTGTTGCAGCAGGATAACTCAGGGTACATGCGGGGTTTTATGCGTCACATGTTAGGTTTTAAAACCCGAGCTGGAGGTCAAAATCAATCTGAAAGAAGGTATATACAAAGTTTAATGTCAATTCCATTAAAACTACATGCTTGCTATGTGTTTGTTGCCACTCAAATTACAGCTATATGACGGCGGTCTGTAAATAATAGCCTGGACATGCATCAACCAAGTTAGCAAACCTGACCGACCACCCTATCCCGTTAGTCACCTCTTGCGACAAGCATAGTCGCCTTTTACGGCAAGCATGGGTTGCTGAAGACCTATTCCACCCTGGATCTTCACGGGTGAATATCAAATTACATGATAATGTAGAAATGGCAAATGGGCAAATGTACACTCGTGATCCTGCTACAACTTATAATACTGTGGCGCTAACCAAAAAAAACCAAATGGTCTATTTATTGTGTATTTTCTAACCGATCTTCAAGACCTTTCACTGCACACCACAGTGCTAAACTGAAAGTAGTTCCGGAAATTAGTCTTACATGTATTACACTTGAGTGAGATATCAATTGTATATTTTAAGATAAATACAGCATTTCATCACTTAATACATACAACATTGATATATTTAGCTTGGGGAAGAACCTATTACAACAAAAAACATTAAATTCATGATGTTGAATTTGAGGCTGAATTAATTTAATATGAAAGAATCTGTCAACAAAACATTTTTCTATTTGGAATTGAAAAAAGTCATTTTACATCTTTTATTATCCAATGGCATTTTTTTCGACATTCCAAAAACAAGGACAAATGTACTCTACTTGATTAGCAAGTATATATACCTGGTTTGATGTTCTAAAAACAGCAGCTTACACCTCCATATTTAATGTCATATTTTGCTATATAGAAAGCTCATGAAATCTCCAGGAAAGACATAAGTATGCTTCATTATAGGCAAAAATCTATAGAGATTGTCACTGGTCAAAGATCTGTTTTCAAAGAAATATGATTGGTGGTCAAAAGAGAAATAAAAATGAAACCTAAAAACCTGTTCATTGTCATTCTGGCAAAAATAAGAAAATAAATAAAAGGAGAGAGCCATACGGCTCTGTAGCTCACCTAAATTATTCAGAAATTAGAGGTGTTTGAAAGTGCCTGCAAAATCAGCTGCAGCCCTTCGACCATTATTTCCTCTGGTCTAGTGGTACAGTGTCCACCTGGAGAGCAGAAGGTCCAGGGTTCAATCCCCAGCAGCGTCATACCAAAAGACGTTAAAATACCAAAATACGTCAGTATTTGTTGTTACCCTGTCTGGCAATCAGCATCATGCGGCTAAAACAAGGAGTGGTCGGTTCGGAGTCAGTATACTGTGTCTGAGTGGGGAATCATGTTAAACTGTGGCATGGTATCTCAGTGGCCTTGTCATAAACTCGGCATCAGTCCGGACTAGTACAAGCAGCCACACACACACATGTGCATGCATGTAACTATATAGGTGCATTAATTTTGGACGCAACGTTAACCCCATTTCACCTCACCTCATGAAGACAACTACTTATGATCAAGCAATGGGATGACAAGGGATTGTAAAAGTAAACATACAACTGTAAATGTCAACACCACCTTGTTTCACAACTGCCTCCAAGATGACCATGACCTTTGTCAGACAGAGCACCAACATTAGATGTGGTAGGATTTGTAAAGATGCAAATAAAAACTTCAATGCTTCAGAAACTGAAAATGATAAACTTATCATGTTTTACAAAATCCTGAATGCTGACCTTTGACTAACCTTGACCAAAACCTTTTCAAAGCATGACCACATCTGAGAGAAGGTATATACCAAGTTTAATGTGAATTCCATTAAAACTACATGCTTGCTGAAAATGATGATAATGTCGAAATGGCAAATGGGCAAAACTGACATTTGAAACAAGCAAGTAGATTGAAATTTTTAAGAACAAACCATCTGAAATGCACAGAGTGCTACACCTTTTCAGGGTTATAATATCTGACATTAAATTTATTCAAGTCTACAAGATAGCCATAATACAAGATGGCCTGTATAATACAGAGACGCTATACAAATCCCTTCTTAATGCTTTCATCAGCCAGAATCTGGACACGACACAAAGGCCCAGAATAGAACATCTATATTTGTGGCTTTCCAATCTTTATTTATAAACAGCTGCCATGGCAAGGTCCTGTCATTCAAGCATCTAGTAATCAATTTCCCACACCAAATATGTGACCTTTCACCTCTTGCTGTCAAGGTTTCATGGCATCAGACAACCCTTGACTGACCCACAAAATGTGTATGCACATCAAGAATCGAGCCATGAATGTGTCGCTACTCAATACTTTGATGAAATCATGTTGGGTTATTCTGAATTGAAGGAATATAGCCAATATCTGTGTGTGTCACAATCTGTTTTTGATGAATATATAACTTTCCTCTGTTGCAATATGAGAAGAAGGTATGCATGGGACTTTAAACAATGGTTTTCATTAAATGTACAAGTCTTCTTTACATTCAAATAAGCATATGGTATCAATCCTGCTTCCAGAAACAGTGAGTGAGCAAGTGAGTGAGCGAGCGAGCGAGCGAGTGAGTGAGTGAGTGAGTGAGTGAGTGAGTGAGTGAGTGAGTGAGTGAGTGAGTGAGTGAGTGAGTCTTAGACATTATCACTTTGTTGAAACATGACAATGCGAATCAAGGAGAAACTGAGACTCAAACCTGAGAACAAAGGTTTCTGGCATGGCGAAGGGATGCAACATTTTTTATTGTCCCCATGTGAGGAATGGAATCTGTGTCTTTGGCGTGTGAACAAAGCAATGCTTTAACCACTAGTCTACATCATGGCCCCCGTTGTGGGTCAAAATGAAACTATTTGGTTCCTCACTGCAGGGAAAAGAATTGTATGTCTGGAAGCACATGGATTGAAAAATAAAAATAAAACATAAAAATTCTAGACCCCACTCCCTATCCCAGGATGTTAAAAAAGAAGAAATGAAATAAAATCCCAGGATATTAAAAAAAATATATATAAATAAAATAGAATTTAAAAAATCCCAGGATGTTAAAAGAAAATGAAATGAAATGCAATAATAACATTAGGCTACATGTAATACCCAAATAAGGTAAACCAATTATTAACACCCACACAAAAGACCATCTTTATTGGACAGATGGACCATCAGATAGATAATAACACATGATGGTTTCCTCACAACTAATGTCTCCATTACACTGTCATCACAGCTACCTTAAAACTGTCAGCATATGTCTCTCCATTGAAAAATACTTGCAACAGATTGAATACCCTAGGAAGTCTTTTATCTCCAGGGACGCCTCGAGTATCCTGTGGACGTATTTAGCCACTTAATACTAATGACGTATGAAAGACCACTTTACTCAATCACAAATGTCAGCTGAGGTTCTCTCAACTGCCCTCATTAAGTGTAGTTGTCAGGTAATCGCTACTTCACGATGCAAGACTGCTGTGAACAATTTCTTGAAGATTTCATCATGTCTTCCCACTCCATAACTTCATCTCAACAGTGACAATTTTTCATCTCTTTATCTTTAAATGACTCTATTACCATCTTCCCAAGGCAAGGGAGTTAACTGACTATACAAGTCCAGTTTCCACCCTTGCCGAATTAAGCTGGAATATTGTGGCTTAATCATAGCGCCACCAGTGGTTATTACAAGTTATGTCCCTTCTACCTCCCTCCTATTGACCAATCAGACTCCACCTTTCATATCACTTGCATTTGCTTCAAACAAAAAGACGATCTGATCAATAATTAAGATGTATATTGTAAAAAAATGGGTCATACTTCACGAAATGCATCAAATCACGTGACGTAGAGTATGCACGATTTGTTAGTCCAGCCAAAATATATCTCCATAATTCCAGCCTCGTTTGGCAAGGGGGGAAACTGGACTTTCACAGTCAGTTAACTCCTTTGCCTCGGGAAGATGATGGGTGGCTGCAAAAACATAGCTCAGTATTGCTCTGCTTAGGTATATAGCTATGAATCCCAGCAATGTTCCGATAGAGCCAGATGCTGATTTCACAAGCTCAGCCACAGGACACATTACAGGATACAGTGGGCATTTTTATATCCCAGAGTTCACACTCTGCTCTATTGCGGGCATATACATACATAATGTTACATTGTGAGTATTTATTGTAAGATTTCACAATGACATGCATATATGGTATTTTCTCAGACAGAGTGAGTGAGTGAGTGAGTTTAGTTTTACGCCGCTTTTAGCAATATTCCAGCGGGGGACACCAGAAATGGGCTTCACACATTGTACCCATGTCGGGATTCGAACCCGGGTCTCAGAATGACGAGCGAAAGCTTTAACCACTAGGCTACCCGACCGCCCCTTCTCAGACAGAAGGAATGTCAATGTCTACCAGCCTCTACACATACCATCACTGAATATATTCATGGACCACCTTAACACAGAGTAGGGCACGGGTGGCCCAGTTGACCGAAGCACCTCAGTTTTCTATGCAGACTTACGGCCCTTTGGCAAGCCAGAAACCACGGCCGGCAAGTGTCCAAATGTACGACCCAGGGACACGACCCCCATTACCCGACTATACCTGGGTACCCACTGTAGATCTCAAGAGTTGGGTACATAATGTCTGATTTGGAATTGTTTTACCGAAGCCATGGCAGATGCTATTGACATACATGTATAAAACAATCAGATCATGCATACACTAAAGTTGCCTGAAGTTATATCTTCATCCAAATGTGTAAAAGTCAGAATCAATGAGTGCATTGTCAGAAAGAAAGGCAAACATAAGCCACTTTTATTGTTATTGTAATAAAACAATATATTTCGCGACTAACCACGGGTCCAGTGAATCCTGTGGATACGCAGGATCCTCAGTACACACCCGATCTGATTATGTCACACTAAACATTCTTACTGGTTTCAAAAAAGTGGAGTATGTCTAGGATCTGTAACACTTCGAGTTTTCCTCCCACATCAAGCTGACATGTTGTAATATTCACTATCAATCACTGTTGTGTTGAAGTTCAATGGACCTACATAAATACTTCATGTTCTCCAAGGTTTGACATGGCCGAAAAATAACATCTACCGATTGACATGAAGAGTGAATAAATTGTAACATGTGAGACAAACAAACGAGAAAATGAAAGAAATGAACAACACTACTTTCATCATTCGTCATTAACAACAATAATGGCGGAGTAATTTAAACAATTAAATTATGTATTCATTCATGTATTATTCAAAGTATAAAATACATGCATGATATAAAACATAAGAACTCAGACATTCAATACCACAAGCATATATAAAACTTTATACAAAAAAATTGGAATAGGAATCATATTTGAGTAAACTCTTTCAATAATGTCTGACCAATAATCGTTCTCAATCAATTTAACTGTTAATCTAAGCTTTTTTAGGCATAGGAACATCTGATCCATTTATATTCCTGGTAAAACCAGGCCCTTCACTAGATTGCTCAGTCATGTTGCTAACAGTACTGAATCATTTCGGCATCCGTCATTTTATAACACCAATGAAACAAAAAGACTATCAAAGCAAATCCTATTCCGTGACACATTCCACCATTTGTAATCACAAGATGAACACATGACACTCACAAATCTATTCAAATGACCTGTTAATCCCTGATAGACACATCCATTAAACGTTTCTTTGAAGTTTGGTGTCACTGAGTGCAACTAAGAAGACAATAGGCCTTTGACACGCTGACCTGAATGCATTGGAGATTTCCAGCTGTTAAGACTTGTTAACTGAACTGTGATGACGGATGAGTCGTGCCGAGATTGTCTTATCACAGTACATTTGTGCCGGAAGTACGTTTGGGACTGGAAAAAAACTTTGAGACAACCGTTACTTTGACACATCAGAGTGAGTGAGTTGGGTTTAACGCCGCTTTTAACAGTGTTCCAGTTATATGACGGCGTGTCAGCTCAATGTGGGAGGAAAGCCCCAAGTGATGCAGGTCTTAGACGTTCACCATTTCGGTGAAACCCACGAGCACGGGTATGGTGCTGACAAACCTTGAAGCATAATCGTGGCGAACCTACAATCATTGGTTTCTGGCGTGTCCAAGGGAAGCAACTCTGCACAGTAAATTGCGGCACCTCAGATGACTGGGCCACCCGTCCCCCTCAACACATCAGAGGTTAATTATTATAGTTCTGTTCGGATGAACAAAACCTTCCAATTGGCGTGCTCGTTTTCTTGGGGGGAATTAGTCAGCAAAGAACCGGAGTCACAGGAGACTAATCACAATTTTATTTACAAGAACAATGAACAATATCTTAACTATAGCTGTGGATGCCGCAGAGAGTCGGTACAACCCTCTGGGCTGTGGGAGAGAGGTCTGATTGGTATGAGCATCAAACCCCTTCTGCTTAACATTTTGGCTCTATATGTTACTTACTTACTTACTTACTTTGGAGATTTAACGTGCGCTTTCCGACTGATGCGTATTTCGCACACGGGCCCGACCAGGCCATTTAATGTGTTTCCGAAAGGGGCGAGGGTGGTCTGTGCAACCCAAGAGGGGGCTTTTGGGGTTGCTTATATAGAATTTGGGAATTTTGAGATTTGGAATAGATGCTGATGGGGTTGGGGAGGAGAACTAAGGGAGCTGGGTATGGTGGATGATTGTTTGTTTATGTGATTTTGATTTGGTAGGTTATTATGGTTTTAGATGCGTTTTATTAGTTCCGTTTTTATTAAGAATACGCCTAAGGCCTTGAAGTTTTCTAGTTTATTTTGTGGGTTTAGTATTGCTTCTAGAGTGAGAGCCTTGTTTAGATTGAGGGTGGTTTGTAATGCGGTTCGATGTGTTAGGTAGTGTGTGCAGTGGATGAGTGCGTGTTCTGGGGTTTCTGGTTGTTTGCAGTGTGGGCAGTTACCTGTAGTGTGTTTTTTAAATTTTTTTAGGTGGTTATTTAGGTTGGTGTGTCCTGTTTGGAGTTTAGTGATTACTCTGTCGATTTTTTTTGATGGATGGAGAATTTTTGGTTTGGTTAGTGGTTTGCTGAGCACTCTTTTGATTTTGCTATTTGAGTTTAGATATAGGTTATGCCATTTTTTTGTGATTTTTTGTTTGTTTACACTTTTAATTTCTGATTTTGAGATGGGTAAGTTTAAGCTTATTTCTGGGATTTTAAGGGATAGTTTAGCTGCTTTATCGGCGTTTTCATTACCGTATATTCCTACGTGGGCGGGTATCCACAAGAAGGTTATTTGTTTGCCTGCTTTTGTTAGGTCGTTGGAGCTTTTAAGTATTTGATTTATTAATTTAGGTCGGTTTTTGGTATTTTTGTTTTGGAGGGCTTGTAGTCCACTTAGGGAGTCAGTAAGTATTAGGATTTTTTGGTTGTTTTTGGATTCTTGATTGTGGAGGGCTGAGGCCATGCCCGCTCTATATGTATTTAACAAAACTTATAATAATAAATAAGAATATGATTGGTTGATACACAATGGGGTGTGCCCTATGGTTAATGAATGGCTAGACAGAGGGGAATACTTAATCCTGTTAATCCTGTTGGACTGGCACTAATCTTGTTGACATATTTACTGGGTGCTTGGAAAGAGATTATGGTGTCACTATAGCCGAGCTTGTGTTGGGGCTAATCCTTAATGCTCTATAGACGAGCTTGTATGGGGGCTAATCCTTAATGAGTCTAAATTAAAGTAATTGCTGAATGTTATTCTAATACAGGTGATGACAGATTTACTTAAATAAAATAGTTCATTGTAATCTATAAGACTATGTAGACATATCTTTAGTCTTAATGGATATTATGTCTGGGTGATGGGATCTTGATACCTTAGGCTAGTATTTATCTAAAAGCTTCAAATCTATTAAACTATGTAGACATAACTTTTGTCTTATTGAATAGTATGTCCAGGAGATGTGTTCTCGTTACCTTAGACTAGCATCTATCTAAAAAGCTATGACTGAAACTACTGGTATTTCATATATGCATTTTACCTGATGATATGTATTACTTGCTAAACTATAATTATATGAAATGTTGTATAAATATTACACCATGATAACTCATAAAAAGCACTTGTTGTGGATCTAATTATTATATGAAAACTTGGTATAAATGTTATATGATGATATAATGATGATATAATGATGAATAAAGAAGGAAAAAGCAGTGACTAAGATGTTACTTTGAGACAACCACAAGTTTGACACATCCAAGTTTGACACAACAGTGTTTGACTTTAACTGCAATACTGCTCAAAGCAGTGTCTCACACAGCTCACTCACTCATACAATGGCTTCTGACTATAACTACTTTTTTGATAACTTAATGTTTAAATCATGCCCCATGCACTTAATCCTTCCAAGAGAGGGGCTGTCGGGTAGCCTAGTGGTTAAAGCGTTCGCTCGTCACGCCGAAGACCCGGGTTCAATTCCCGACATGGGTACAATGTGTGCAGCCCATTTCTGGTGTCCCCCCCTGGAATATTGCTAAAAGCAGCTGAAACCATACTCACTCACTTCCAAGAGATTTAACAGAAGCCTTGACAAGAAGATTGTCAATAATTTGAGAACATTAAATCTATCAGTAGAGAGTGAGTAAGAAAGACTGCTTCAAACAGTATTTTAGTTATCAGCTCTATGTGGGAAAAAGGCCTAAGTAATGCAGATCTTTGCTGTTTACCATTTAAGTGGAACCCAGGAGCATGTGAATGGTGCTGACAAAGCAAGAGAATAAGTATGGTGCAAATCTGGGATTCAGACATGCTAGGAGATGCAGCCCTGCACACAGTGATATCAGTACTCCGACCAAAATTGAAAAAAATTTAATTTGGGCAACCAACTCAACTCTGCAAAATGACTCCAAATGAAAAAACCTTTTTGCCAGCGTTTAACCTATATTTTTAACATTCACTCATTAATCAGCATACCAAATTGGTTAATGATCAGGATGAAAAAACTTCATGAGTCATGTTGCCTGAAACAGAATTTTATAATAATGGCCCCATGTGTTTTGAACGGTCCAGCTACTACAAAACCAAGAGCTTTTAGGGAATCAAGGAGATGATTCGGACAAATATCAACAAGTGTGTCACGCAGAAATTAATCAAACCATTTGTTTAAAAATAGTGTTAATATCTCTGAAACACATTTTCTAATTCAGTCCTGATTGTGCTCTCAAACAAAACCCAACATGAACAATAACTGTTCTTTCTTAAACAGGCTGAAAGCCTTGCCCTGGTCACCTCATTTCTTCGAGTACCAGCATCCAATAACTGCGCCACAGTGTCAACTCAACTCATCCACGCATGAACCCAAATCCTCTTCCATTTCCTAGAAAAATCTGGAGCACTGGGAAACTCATTGCCCTTGACCTTGTTTCAAATGGGCGACCATAAATTACTGCATAAGCGCTGTTGCCCATTCAGTTTAAAAGGTCCTTGGACCAGTGTTACTTTGAGTGTTTCGATCGTTTTCTAGAGTCGCATTTGTGTCCACTTTGTGCCAATTCTTATTCAAATTTTGTTTCAAAGGTACATAAGAACAGAGACCATATTATAGACTGTTATATGGTCTCTGATAGGAACAAGTCAAGTATGAGATATAAAAACTAAATCCTTTCAGTTTTCACTACTATAACATTACTTGTATCTGAAGTTTTGAAAAGAAAGCATTATTCAAGTATTTTCTTGTCTAATTTTTGTCCATACAGTTTCAGTGCATCAGATGACCAGGATCTATTCAAGGAACACATATGTCTATTTCTGTGTCAAGGCTGACCCAGCATTTGTTCAAGGCAGGGATGTATTTCTTTTGGTGCATTGGTTGACCTGCCATGTATTCAAGGCAGATGCATATTCAAGGATTTACGGTATTTTTTGCACTATTGCAGCTTAGGAAAGTATAGCTTTCTATCAACACTCATTGTCATCGCAGCTTATCTGCAGCTTACAGATGCTCCCCATCCTATGGGTCTCCTACAGCCTTGCTAGAAATAGCCAAAGCTTCTTTCTCAATTGATTCATGGCAAAGTTTGATTCCCTTGAACCTTTGTTCTTTGAATGGTTTTAATTTCCTGTCAGTGTGATAATTAATGAGCTTGGTTGGTGGCCAACACAGACCTATTTCAATCCCTCTAAATACTCTGAACATTTGTCAGTCTGTGCTAGATCTCAATGTATTTGTTGCTTGACGACACAATCAGAATTATTCCAGTTTTATGATGGTTGTCTGTGGATAATTGAATCTGAACCAGACAGTCCAGTGATTGATATTATGAACAACGATCCATGTGATTGGGGTACGATGACACATCATCAGCCAAGTCACCGAGCCTGACCACTTGATCCATTTGGCTGCCTCTTATGGCCAGCATAAGTTGCAAGTAGGGCTGGGACGAGTCCAATTTTACTACCCGGGTACCCACACCCCTATTACCCGACCCTACCCTACCCTGGTACCCGCTGTTGGTGTTAAGAGATAGGTACAAAATGTCCGATTGGGAATAGTTTGACAGTAGCCCTGGCAGAATGTATTTAGATACACGTATAAAACAATGTGGTCATGCATACACTGAAGTTGACTGACGTTTCAGCTTTGTTCAAACATATATAAGTCAGAAGAAACGTGTTCATAGTCATGAAGAAATGCGAACATTAGAGACTTAAAATTTTCGTGTCACCATGTAGTTATATTGTGAATTTTTGTCATGTAACTATATCACATGACTAACCACGGGTCCGGGTAGTCCTGTGGGTACTCGGGTCCTACTCAGTACCTACCCGACCCGAGTACCCGAGTAACCTGTCCCAGCCCTAGTTGCAAGGGGCCGATTTCTAAACAAGATTCCCAATAGGGACATCAGCATGCTATGATACACTTCCCAAAGACTGTCCATATGTCCACACCTCTGTAGTTATTAAGTAAAATCACTATTTATCAGAACAACTTTAGCAATTTTCTTTGCACATTCTCCTAACCAGACGAGTTCATTCATCATGGAAGCCTGTGACACAATCTATTGTGTCATGACGTCATAGCATTCCAAAGTGACATTGTGTTTGTCTCATAAATGTGAGAGTTCACATAGAGTTTGCTTTAGAAAATGTCTGAGAGCTTCTGATTTTCAAAATGTGTGGATTGTCTTGTTCAGATTCAATTATTTACACGTCACTATCACTCAGCTGGCATACAGCTGCATGCGGTGTTAAACAACAAACGACAATCTGACAGTTTAAATCAGCTTAACCTGCACAGAGAGAACAGAACATAAATAAAGACAATTTCATAAACAAGCATGAAATACTCATATCCCCCGCCAAGTCAAAGCCATTGCCATGGAAACTTGAGAAATAAATTTTCAAAAATCCCAAACTATCAAAAGGCACCAGTTTACCACTAGACCTATCTATGTGCCAAGTGTGGTTAAGATATATCTCATGGTTCTTTAGTTTTGCTCTGTAAACGTGACGGACGGACGGACGGATGGACACCACCCATTCCTTTTTCCCCCTTCCACTTGGTGGCGGGGGAATAAAAACTCATTTCTTTCCTACCTGCCCAAACAAGATGCAGGGCTTGTGCCTTCCTTGCGATGACCTTGACCCACATATGACCTTGACAAGCAACTACATCCACAATGAGGCTCTCTCTTTTACCAGGACAGGAGAAAGGCTGCAGAAGTTCTATGGCTCCTGGCACATTTTCCGCTGCATGTACAATGGCAGCGTAGTGGCTGAGGTTGCTGCTCTTCAGGTGACTTTCTTGCACTTTGCTGTTTCTGCGGAGTAGCTGGAGCAGAAGAACAAATTCTTTCAGCATTACCATTTAAACGAGTGTACAGATTGTTAGAATTCTCTCAAATGGTATTGGACACTGGGGAATTAGAAAGTCATCATTATGTAAGATTTCTTTATTATTTACTATTTTAATTTCACACATGTAAGCCATCATCATCATCATCATCATCATCATTGCCATTATCATCGTCATCATCATCACCATCACCATCATCATCAGTATACACATTCCTGCAATCAGATATATCAAAGGGAAGACCAAGAAATCTGTCATATCCAATATCTCCACCAAATTAACAACAAGATGGTGACATGTGCAACATTTATAATGATTATTTGTATAAAAATTCTAGATTGCAAGGTGTCAGTACAGGTTCTACTACACCAAATCAGAACCAGTTTGGACAGTGCGGTTAGCGGTTTTCGTAGGGAGCCTTCAGTACAGATCGAGAGATATCTGCAGGCTGTGATTGGAGGATATTCTGTAAGATTTTTATGTCTTTCAAATGAACATCCATCCAGTTATTAAAACTGACCATGTTTTTCTATATTTAGTACTGTCTTTTTCAACATGATGACTTTTGCTGAATGTGACCGCAGCTATTTTCAAGTAGGTGACATTTGATGCGAAGCTGGGGGTGGTGTGTTTAGCTTCCGGTACTCAGAAAAGGAGCTGGCTAAGCTAGTCATTTTTATTTTTTTTATTGCTGCTCTAGGGCCAAACTGTGCACACACATACAGGTAATAGCTGTTGAATGCTTAGTTATTTAAAAAAAAATCATAACGTTACTATAGAAGTCTATGGGAAAACATTTGGTTGTGTGTAACCTAAACAGTTCTCGGCAGGAAGTGACAAAATGGAGTTGGTTGCTTGGGGTATATACAAGTACATGTACAATGTATTTACTATATACAAGTAGATATGATCATCATTTTTTCTTTCTTTTTTTATAAGTAATGGCAATTAAGTGATTCTAGATATATAAATGTCATGGTTACAGGGTCAGCCTTTGGAATTAAATGTTCATCAAGACAAAGGTTGTCCCAAATTGTGGCTATGAACCTAAAAACAGCATTTAACCGCACTGATCAAGATGATATATGCAGGATGCATCTAATAAAATAATCACTGTGCTTCTGTTGCAATATATATGTGAAGCAAGAGGTCAAGGAATAAGGATTTATCCAGGAATAAGGACCCAAAGTTCCCTGGAACAAGGTCAAGGGGTAAGGATTTATACAAGAATAAGGACCCAAAGTTCCCTGGAACAAGGTCAAGGGGTAAGGATTTATACAAGAATAAGGACCCAAAGTTCCCTGGAACAAGGTCAAGGGGTAAGGATTTATCCAGGAATAAGGACCCAAAGTTCCCTGGAACAAGGTCAAGGGGTAAGGATTTATACAAGAATAAGGACCTGTAGTTCAGATCTTCTACTCTGAAATGATAGCTCTATGTGTTAGACTTGAGGACACATCCATAAAAGGTCAAGTGAACCCTTTGTGAACTCTGACTACCCAATCTAAAAAAAAGGATGAGTGGGTTCTTGAGCCAATCAGCTGTCAGCTTTCTAAAATGATTTGGCTTCAGTTTAGCATCACCTTGCTACAGCTTCACAAAGATCTGAGGGCATACCATTACAGCTCCTATCAGAACCTCGAAAAGGTCAACAGAGAGCATCCTGAACGACAGTCACTGCCTAAACCTGGCTTCCATGGGATAAACATTTGAAATGGAAGAGAGTCTCTGTAGCCTATGGGAAGTACTGACATACAATCTCAGCCATCTATGAGACATCCCAGAATTTCTTTTGCCCAGTTTTCAAATTTTGAATCGAGAACTTTATCAAAACATTTTGCAGTCTGCGATGGAAGTTGCCATTGCGAAACCAGCGTCGTAAAGCTCAAGAAAGCTGCTTTTTGAGTGACTTTAGTTGACTTCCTGTTAGTCATTGCATTCGTCAGTCAAAATTCATCAAAGGTCATTCTGACATGAACTGTGTACGTAATGGGATGTCCTGAGATCTTTTGTGAAGCAGTAGTGAGCAATAGGATAATGTTTAATGAAACTACGTGAAGTCCTTAAAAATGGTGTCCTGATCACACAAACATGGCAGCCATGTTGTTTTAAATAGCTGCATGATGTGGAAAAAATGAATGGTAATATTCAGAGCATCTTATCTTCCAACAGTTGATACTTCCAAGCTTTAATCTACTTGATGTCAATCCTGACACGTCCACCTTTTCCTAGATTCAGCGTGCCAAGAGACTTGTTGGTAACTCTTGATATAGATGTAAAATTATGAATGTGTCCTGACTAAAAGAGAATGGAAGCGAATCACTAGAGGTGGTGATATTATGTGTGTTCTTCATTGTCTTAATGTCTAAACTATCAATAGTTCAAGTATGGTATTCATGTCAACTGTTGATATTGAAACTTGACATCGATGTATTGCCACTGGTTATTAAACAATGGCAGTGCATCAATAATTTCACGAATCCTTGCACCAAGGCAACACCAAAAATAGTTATCACAGTTTGTGCCAAAACATGTATCCACTAGACTGACTCATTTTTAGTAGGTTTTAGTGTTATGTGGACTATTATTAACTGAGCTTACCAGACTGAACGACCCGGGAAGATCCGGGCTAGAATAGGTCTTCAGCAACCCATGCTTGCCGTAAAAGGCGACAATGCTTGTCGTAAGAGGCAACTAACAGGATTTGGTGGTCAGGCTCGCTGACATGGTTGATGCATGTCATCGTATCCCATTTGCGTGGATCAATGCTCATGATGTCAACCACTGGATTGTCTGGTCCAGACTCGATTATTTACAGACCGCCGTCATATAGCTGGAATATTGCTGAGTGCAACGTTAAACAACAAACAAACAAATAAACCAGACTACACAGAATTTGACCAGACTAGATAGGCTTCAGACAGGTAGCAAAAGCCACAGACAGCTTTCACACACTGTACCAAGAATCAAACCCGAGTCTTAGCATACTGAGCAAACTCTTTAACCACAGGACTACCCAATAACCCCTTGATACTGCTAGAAAAAAGTAAACCTTATTGGTCTCATCACATATCTCATTCCAGAAAGATAATATTAGTCACCTCTAGACAGAGCAAAAAATATCTTTCCACTGAACTGGTCACAATTATTTGCTTTAAATAGTTCATCCCCTCCCTCTGAAGCAAATTACTGGACAGGAAATACCAATTAACATTTGTAGCAATTATTCATATGCTAACTTCACAATGCAATTGTACACCACCTATAAGGCATCCGCACAAAAGTATTTTGCCATAAAAAATATTCGAACTAAAGGAAATCACGACTCAAGAAACAAAGTTAATCATCTTATGAATAAGCAATTCGTCCAGGAGACTCAACATGCATATTTTCCTATAACCTTTCGCAAGTGTAAAACCCCATCCCAAAGAATAAATAAAATATTATGCCCTCTTCTATGCCGCTGGCTGACCTTTAAAGAAATCAATAAATTGTAGGCTGCATTGCTCCGATATTTCAGATCACCTCCTCTAAGTCTTGCAGTTACATTTGTGAGCTTCCGATTGGTATTGCGATCCAAATCACCCCGAACAGGACCTGCCAACTGTGACAAAAGGATTAACGAAATCCTTCTTCCGTGTGGCAGTGAGGCAGAAAATAATGATTAGCAGCCAAGACACTATCAACCCGTCTAATCTATCAAACATGTCACTGATAATTTATAGTTTAAACTCTAATGAGGTCCTCACAAAACTCACAAACTGATAAACGAAAAAGCTTGAAAATATCTTGTGGCTGAGAGCAACTGTTGACTGGGTTTACTTGGTCTTCTGGATGGAAATTTGTAGAATTTGTGGCGCTTTTCATGAAATAACGTACTGCTCTCAGCTATTCAGACTACCCGATTCTTTGACCACACAAACAGCAATAATACAAATGATGCTAATGGTGAGAGTGGTCGTGGTGGTGGTGGTGGTGGTGATGGTAATGATGATGATGATGATGATGATGATGATGGTGGCGGCGGTGGTGATGATGATGATGATGATGATGATGGTGGTGGCGGTGATGATGATGATGATGATGATGATGATGATGATGATGATAACTGAAAGAGTCAGACTGTTCAAAAGTACCAAGGTTGACTGTTGTGCACGCTGTGTCACCCAGTGATGTTTTATTCAGGGCCTTGTAAGGCAGCATTAAAGAACTAAACGGGAATAAGAATTGAACAACACTCATTCCAACTCCTACATTCTTTACTCCAAGCTTTAACACAGTTAACAATCATTGCATGAAGATTAGGAAACAGCTGTCTGTAGCATTTCATCCTTAAAGGGCTCAATTTATTTGGCTGTGATAGCATGCCTTGGAAAGTTTCCATCTTGTGACCACCACTTAATGACTAAATCAACATTTATGAACTCTTTTCATGAAGCATGACCATTAAAACTTGAACAACATGAGTGTGTTTGGAGCGTAACAATTGATTCATCTATCAATTTGGCCCTGTGGCAATACATAGATCGAAAGATAACATTCATTAGTGAACATTGATGTCACTGTTCACTGTCAGCTGCATCTATTGACGTATTAATCTGAAAAACAATGTTAATCATTTTCTATTGTTTTGATCGAAAATTCACATTGCTTGCCGAGAGACACAGGGTGTCCATTGATAGTGGTGGGTCTGACAATAACAACTTCACCATCAATCTTCTGATCCTAGGACTTGCCAGGCGTGTTGGGCTTGTCATGTCGAATAATGCAAGGTAATCTACACTGTCAGATGTATAGGTAATTATCAAACGATTGCAATAGTTGTACCTACATAGCAATAGTATTACAATAGCGTTTTTAACTATCATAATATTATTGCTACAGCAAAAATAGTGTCAGGGCACTGTAGCTCACCTGATTATGTTATAAACAGCACTGATATTTGAATATTTTCTGTATAAATACTGAGGCTTTACCACCATCGCTAACAGTGTATAGCAGTTTCCGAATTATAACACTGCTGGGAAATCAACAACCTGCAGAACCAAGGTGTTCCTCAAGGTGGACGTTGAAACACTAACCTACTACCTACTTTAACATGCCTTTGCATGTGTTTGTGACAAGTGCCATTGGTGAGCCAGCATACGATCACAATTTGATAGTGATTCATAATCACATGCTTATGATATACTGTATTCGACGTAATAAGCGCCCAAGGCGCTCTCAAAATTAGGAATAGTTGGCTCTTATTAGAATATTATTTTGGTGAAAAAAAATTGAAGGAGTTGAAAGATAAATTTCATGGTTTACGCTGACAGCCTGAAATGTTTATATACGATAGATATTTTTTCCAGAATTTAATTGCCTATAATTAAGGTTGCATATAACACATGAGTGCGTATTATACGCGAAGTATTATAAGTCTTGTGTACATTGATCAATCGGAAGGGGTGCTAATTGGGATTGATCACTGGCCAATATATTACCAAATATCGCCGTGGGTGCTTATTAGAGCCGGGTGCTTATTACGTCAAATGTGGTAGTCAGGATCGTACAATTGACTCTGCCTTTAGCAGAGATATCGTATGAATATGGAAAGTGATTTGTTGCTTTTGAGTGAGTGAGTGAGTGAGTGAGTGAGTGAGCGAGCGAGCATAGTTTTACCCTGCTTTTCAATATCTCAGCTGGGACACCAAAAAATGTGCTTTGCACATGATTCCAATGCAGGAATAGAACCAGTACCTTCAGCTACTTTAACCACTAGGCTACCCCTCAACCCCTTAAGAATGACAGCAATGAATGCTTGTCATGACTCGACTCGTGTATCTAGTGAAAGGACCCCAGAGACCAGAAGGCAATGGTATCTCAGTGCACTAGCACACTTCATCAGGCTAAGTCCGGACTAGTACAAGCATCCACACACAAGCATGCACATCACTATATCTGTGCAATAACTCTGAATGGGACATGAGTGAGTGAATGAGCATGTAACGACACTCTTTGCAATCCTCCAGCCACATCACATCCGAAAATAGCCGAGATAATGTCGATACTGAACACTTTTTACTCACTCACTCCACCCATACCAAGTGGATAGTATATGCTGCTTTTAGCAATATTTCAGAAATATCACAGCGGGGGACACCCGAAATGGGCTTCAGAAATCGAACCAGGGCCTTTGGCCAGCCACACCAAGACTCTTCACCAAGAACAGGTTTGGCACATTGTACACCTGGGGGATCTGGCATCTCAAGCAAACACCTTAACTACTGGGCTACCTACGGTATGTGAGTGAGTGAGTGAGTTGGATTTAACACTGCTTTTAACAGTATTCCAGTTATATCACGGCGTGTCAGCTTAATGTGGGAGGAAAGCCCGAAGTGATGCAGGTTTACCACTTCGGTGAAACCCACGAGCACGGGTATGGTGCTGACAAACCTAGAAACATAATTGGGGCAAACCAGGATTCGAACCCACAATCACAGGTTTCTGGTGTGCCCAAGGCACGCAACTCTGCACAGTGAATCGCGGCGCCTTAGATGACTGGGCCACCCATGCCGGCCCGAACAGTGCGTGAGGATTGATAAGTGGGATGTTGATCATGGTATCAAACATGGTCCATGGTCCAGACTTGATTATTCAAAGGCTACTGAATAGTTCTAATAATACGGATGCAATAGGATCCAGTTCTACCTGTAAACTATCATTATTTCACAGATGCATAATTTTCTGTAATTCAGCCACTAATCTTTACCTGTTAGATCTATACATCAATCGTATAACATCTACATCGCAGAAAATCAAACAGATTGTATTCTTTTCTTACAAGACAATTTCAGTGCTTACTGGACCTTACAATCTTTGAATCGTTCCTGAAAGACTCACACATATAAACCTTGTTATTCATGGATCATTAGTGTCGGTCTGCCGACTGTTTGTCCACTTTTGTACCAGTGATTATGTTAGTAGCTATTCTGTACCAAAAAAATTCACACGATTTTTTGTTTTTCATCTTGTGTTCAAAAGACAAATAATGAACATAATCAAAGCTCTTAAGTGTACATATTATCTTCAACCTTCTCTGAAATGTCCTTGCTTATTAATGCTGCACTAATGCAAATATTTCTAACAAATAACTTCTGAAAGAACTATTGAAAATCCAAGTACAGTGATGATAAAACTGTGATATTGAAAGGTCATGATACAACCTGGAATGGTTTTTCAATAAAAATATTGCACTAGCATACACAGAAGATGAAAAGACGACATGCTTTAACTATCTGACAGTGAACTTTATTTCTGTTTCAGCTTCAGTCAGCTTAGGAGGACAGTGGTGAAAGCACTCATACCAAAGGGCACAAATGGAAGATTTGGCATTTTGCTCAATCGGGGAATAAGCTGGACAATAAATCGACCTGCATAAGTCCTGCTGCGAGTGCTAGCCGGGTGAGGGGGGATACAGAACATGGTGGTAGTTAAGGATGCGATTGAGTGAGAGATTTCATTTAATGTCACATTATTTTTTTCAGGCACTTTGTGAAATATGATTGACTATTGAAACATGTTTTCGCTTAATTCCCAAAGTTTTAAGATGTAAACCCATTAAACTTAATTGTGAAAATGTTGACATTTAGTAGCCATTGGATTACCAATACTCACCGCTATCCAGCCAATACTTACTGTTATCCAACCAATACTTGCTGTTATCCAACCAATGCTTGCTGTTATCCAGCCAATACTCACTGTTATCCAACCAATACTTGCTGTTATCCAACCAATACTTGCTGTTATCCAACCAATACTTGCTGTTTTCCAGCCAATACTCACTGTTATCCAACAAATACACACTGTTATCCAACCAATACTCACTGTTAAAAATCTATACAGAAAGATGTTTGTAACGCTCTACACTCTTCTTAATGTAGTAAAAACATATTTCATAGTTCTGTTAATAATCGCAGTTACCGCGGTTGCAACCATAATATATTTTGGCATTCACAGCCAGTGCAAACCAGAATGTTTAACGTCCGAAGTGCTCTTGCAGCATGTTCTGAAATCCGTAAAGGAAATAACACAACACAGGCCCTAGTCGCTAGTCCAAAAATATAGCACATTAACTGGTTATTCACATAAAAAATATATAGACTCAATTTGCTCTACTAGCAGTCTACAGACAGTATTAATTCCTGATGCAAGGGAGGACATTCCCCTTTGTGCATCCAGAAATACATACACTCATTAATACAATATTGAAGGTGCTGATAAATGGATGTATCATCTCGATGTGAACAGGAGATGTTGATAAATGGATGTATCTCGTCAGTGTGTACACAGAAGAGTTTAGTCTAGACAAGCAGGTCAGTCGAGGGTTCTCTCTCTCACCCAATGGACACACTGGTACATTATTCAACCTGTGGCCTGTCCTTGTGGCTCCACTGTAAGGTTTGTTGAAGTAAGTAACGGAATTAGGACTTATCATTGTGAGGGGGTGAGTGAGTTGGGTTTAAAGTCATCATTTTTCAGTTATACCTGGCGTTTCTTAAGTATAGGATAAATCACGCCTCCGAGGTTTGGCTTGAAAATGTAAAACTGCGAGCTAGGTAAAAGCCCGACAGCCGAAGGCCCGGGGTATTTTCCTGAGTTTAAGGTTATGAACCGTTTAAATCCAAGAAATGCCAGAAAAAATGAAGAAAACATCGACATACCTTATAGTGAAACAATACAGCGTATCGCGGTATAAAAGGAATTTGCTCAAAGCAGTGAGAGAAACAACATGTGCAGCATGGACTAGCTGAAGTCATGACATGATAAATGTAACAACTTCTCATCACCTGCCTCGGTAGCTCAGTGGGAAAACAGTGGGTTACAAAACTTAACGTGATATGTGAAGTTGCAGGTTTGATTGATGCAGACTTTTAACCAATCATCAAACAGAATTGTGTTCATATCAAGAGGCAAGTTTATAAAACGTTAATTGTGAAACCTAAGTATTACAATTGAAATGTAAAACCTCAAAGCAAGTTTAGAAGTGATCAATTTCAAAAACCAGGTTTAAATGGAACAGAACCACTTCAAAACCTTGGGTTGGAAGATGAGCTGGTTACTAGGTTTAGCTGAGGTTGTCAGGAACCTAATGCAATGTAGGGTGATACAGTGATAGGTTAATAATACGGTGATAAAGTCTGAAGAGATGTTGTTCTTAAGCCCCCGCTACACTATCAAAAACTTTGATAAAAAACTTGGTCAAGTTTTTGACGGGACTTTGATGGAATACAAGATAGACACAATTTTATGGATAACAACTTCTTTAATACTGTGAATAGCTTTTCACAGTATTAAAGAAGTTGTTATCCATAAAATTGTGTCTATCTTGTCATCCGTCAACTTCTAAGTAATGCCTATCAAACCGATCCTATTTCTTGTCAAACTTTGATCAAAGTTTGATGACGTTGATTTAATTTAGCCAATCAGACTGCAAGAAACTTTTACCCCTTTTCAAGTGCATAGAGTCAAGTCAAAATGAGTCACCTATTTTGGACTGACGAGATGTTGAAGAATTAAGCGATTTGTTTCAACAACGAGCAGCCATTCTCGGGACCAAATATGCCTTTGCCTACCCCGACCCGCCTTCTCAACATGGCAATACACAAAATACATATGACAACAGCAAACAATACTTCGTCAGTAGCATCCACCTTGGCAAGATAATTCCCATGCATTTGCTTCAAACTAAATGGTGGCGCCCAGTCAAGACAATCTGATCAATCTGATCTGATCTGATCAAGATCTATATTATAAAAGAAAGGGTCTTACCTGTGCATGGGACACATTGAGCACCTTGATTAAAAACATGAAAATTTCTGTTAATGGCATGTTGACGGTACACATGCTTTGCAAATCCTGCGGGGCAGTTTATGAACTGTAGATTTCATTACGCAATTTGATTGGACTATGCATAGACTCAGTCCATCCATAATTGAACTCAGTAATTCCAGCCTAGTTCAGCATGAGTGGAATCTGGACTTATAAAGTCAGTTAATTCCCTTGCCCAGGGAAGATGATAAGGACTAGTAACCTTTTTGGCTAACAAAAAGAATATCCCACTAGCCCTGTGGGCTTGTTTGTTTTTGTAGTTATCATCCATTTCCATCCCTGAATCAGCGTAAAATGTGGGATCCAACCCACAATAATAGGTTCCTGGCATGACTAAGGGACGCAACTCTACACAACGAATTGACTGACAAACTGACCTACTTCACATAACATTTGTTGACAAGCTATTTCAGATGTTTTGTCCAGGAATGGAAAAATATCAGAACTCATTACTTACACCCCCCTACACAGTTGTATTTTTTTTTTTAAATTTGGGGGGCGGTAGGGGGTAGGGTGCAGTACACTCAAGAAAATACAGTAACATGGTATGTGTTTTTCCTCATTGAAATGAGAGGTTGAAAGAAATTCAAATATTGTCCCACTGAGGATTCTTAAAGACATACTTTCAATCTCAAGCCGTTTTTAAGCTTCTTGCTTCTTTCACATAAAGTAGAAGCACTTTCTCTGAGAGCACGATGCATAAACACACTTCGAGAAAATGAACAGAAAGCCCTAATGAGGTGGCCCTGAGCATACCAGCGACCAAACTTGAAGTACCGTATTCGACCTAAAAAGCGCCCAGGGCACTCTCAAAATTAGAAATAGGGGGCTCTAATTAGAATATTATTTGGGTGAAAAAAACAGTTGAAAGATCGTAAATTCTGTGGTTTATGCTGACAGCCTGAAATGTTTATGTATGACAGATATATTTTTCCAGAATTGAATTGCCCGTAATTAAGGGAGCATATAACACACATGAGTTCGTATTACACACGAATAGATAAGTCTTGTGTATAGTGATCAATCGGAAAGGGTGCAAATTGGGATTGTCCACTAGCCAATATATTAGCAAATATCGCTGTGGGCGTTTATTAGAGCGAGGCGCCTATTACTTCGAATACGGTAAGAGAATATATGGATGTCAACCTCTTTATTATAAGGAACACTACTTTTCAGAGTATATACTTACTCCTTCATCGACATTCACCTGATGGAGGAGTAAGTATACACTCCGAAACGTCGTGTTCCTCCTAATAAAGAAGTTGACATCCATCAATTCTCTTCCTTATGGGTACCACATCTAAATGCCATTCAAAGGCCTCAAACGTGAAGTGTTGGCAATGAAATTACATTCCAAAATTCTTGAAGGTCACAGCATACATAAGACACGTCATGAAGGTGAGGTAAGCTGGTTAGGCGCTAAGTGATGGCGGACATGTCAAATTTGATCTACACTGTAATTACGCAAGACTGTGATTCAATGTGGGCATTACAGTCAGTTTACAGCCTGCAGATTAGCTGGGCGAGGATTCCTATATTTTATTGTTTTAAGCTGTCTGACTAATGGGGCCCACTTGCATGTCGAAACATTCCAATCTTATACCAAGCTGAGTTGTGACGTGTTTCATGTTCAACATGTGCCGGTGACGTATGCAGCAGTAGCCTGCAAATTACGGTTTTACGTAAACACAGTTGGAATTACTTATGTTTGGAATTAAACTTTAAGTGGCTTAATTACTTTCCTAAAACTTGATTCATAATAATTATGAGTATAATTTTATATTTTTCTAGTATACGTACATGTTTACTCAATACACACTTGGACTTCTACCACATGTTCCCATGTTTTTTTCAGGTGAACAATTAACTTGCCTGTGCATGTGTTTGTGATGGGTGCCACTGGGAGGGTAGGATACCTTTTCAAGGTTACAACAATCAAGGCCTCAGTAAAGCTTTCAAAATGTTTTATGGTAGACATGTGGAGGACATTTCCTAATTTGACGCATCAGTGACGAAACTGATGTCCGATGCAATTCCCTATTGTGACTGGTACCATATGTCCTTGTGTTTTCTTCAGGTGAATAATTGACTTGCCTTTGCATGTGAGGGATGCCGCCGGTGGGACTGGCTACGCTCACCTTTTCACGATCACCTAGTAAGATCACTATTTGATAGTGACTCATGAACACATGCTTATAATACAGTCGGAATCGTACAATCAATTTTGCTCTTAGCAGAGACAATGGAAAGGGTTTTGTAGCTTTTATTGCAAGTTATGTGTAAGGCTTGTTCCAGTGATGACTACTGGGTATATTGTAACTGTTGAGATACTATTGCATGATCTGTGCCACTAACCTAGTAGGCCGCCTCCGTGGTCTAGTGGTAGAGGGTCTGCCCGGAGAGCCGAAGGTCAGGGGTTCGATCCCCGGCGGCGTCATACCAAAAGACGTGAAAAGACGGTACTTGTTGTTACCCTGTCTGGCGCTCGGCACAAAGGGGCTAAAACAAGGACTGGTCGGCTCGGAGTCAGTATACTGTGTCTGAGTGGGGTATTCATGTTAAACTGTGGCATGGTATCTCAGTGAGCTAGTACTATAAATCAGCATCAGTCCGGAGTAGTACAAGTAGCCACACATACACGTGCATTCACGTCGCTATATAAGTGCAATAATCTTGGACACGACGTTAAACCCCATTTCACCTCACCTCACTAACCCAGTGGGGATGCAGGTCAGAATGGTACCTAGCATCATAATAGCTGAAAACGACACATCAGGTGGTCAGTGTGTCCTGACTTGGTTGATTGTATGTCATCATACTCCGACAGTGTGGGACAGTGCTCATGATATCAGCCATTGGTTTGTCTGGTTCAGACTAGATAATGTACGGGTGCCACAGCTGGCACACTCCTGAGTGCAGCATAAAATAATCTAGCATGCTGGTAAAGCTTTGTTGTGTTTGTTTCTTTGTTTGTTATTTAACGCCACAATCACCAATATTGCATCTATATGACAGCGGTCTGTAAATAATCAAGTATGGACCAGACAATCCAGTGATTGACATCATGATATGATGTGATGCATCAACCAAGTCAGCGAGTCTGACCACCCGGTCCTGTTAGTCGTCTCTTACGCCAAGCACAGTCACCTTTTACGGCAAGCATGGGTTGCTGAAGACCAATTCTAACCCAGATCTTCATGCGTCGGTAAGGCTTTGTGTTATGGAGTAGATGTTCAGCTGTACCATAGCGTCAGCTGGGCCAATAGTCTCGTCTTGTGGACATGCAAGTGAGAGTAGTAATTCAGTGGCCGAGGTGTTGAATTACGTAAGGCACCCTTATGTATGTCATTATCAGCTGGTTGTGGACATGCAAGTGAGAGTAGTAATTCAGTGGCCGAGTTGTTGAATTACGTAAGGCACCCTTATGCATGTGGTTATCAGCTGGTTGTGGACATGCAAGTGAGAGTAGTAATTCAGTGGCCGAGTTGTTGAATTACGTAAGGCACCCTTATGCATGTCATTATCAGCTGGTTGTGGACATGCAAGTGAGAGTAGTAATTCAGTGGCCGAGTTGTTGAATTACGTAAGGCACCCTTATGCATGTCATTATCAGCTGGTTGTGGACATGCAAGTGAGAGTAGTAATTCAGTGGCCGAGTTGTTGAATTACGTAAGGCACCCTTATGCATGTCATTATCAGCTGGTTGTGGACATGCAAGTGAGAGTAGTAATTCAGTGGCCGAGTTGTTGAATTACGTAAGGCACCCTTATGCATGTCATTATCAGCTGGTTGTGGACATGCAAGTGAGAGTAGTAATTCAGTGGCCGAGTTGTTGAATTACGTAAGGCACCCTTATGCATGTGGTTATCAGCTGGTTGTGGGTTTGGATGCAGAGTTATGAATCCTTGTTTTGTCAAAAACAAGAAATTGTGTGATGAGGGATAACTGAGGCTAATTAGATACCGTATTTTCTTGAGTATAGTGCGCACCCATGTATAATGCGCACCCCCCTCTAGCGCATTCAATATTTTGGAAAAAAAGAAATTTGAATATTATGCGCAGAAAAAATTTACACCGTACCCTTTCAGCGAAGTCCGGCAAACGAACGGGTGCTGAGAAACTTCGTCAGTGCAAATTCGAAATTTGAGATAAAAAATCACCAGACATGTTTATTTACCGTTTAAATAGTATTTATTGTTCTGCTAGGCATTGTTTTATATCTAGGGATTAAGATTACCTTGTGTATTTTCTCGTAAACTAAGCCGGAAACAGCAATCAGCTGTACACACATTTTCTTGGAATCGACCGGTGATTCGGTCAAGACACACCCAATGATATAACTTTATAGGATTTTTAATGCAAAGATCGGCAACAATTGTATCTGAAACTATTTTATTTATCAGGAATAATATATTCCATTATTTTCTTAATTACATGCAGCCTTTACTAAACATATTTAAAATAATAATAACCCTAAGCGAAGCAGCTGATCGCAATTCCCGGGTATTATTTTTACATGGAACATGTCTGACCAGTCACCGTCAAGGCTCACGCGCACGTGAGCACGTGAGCGCGAGAATTTCATGTTGACATAGAATCGTCAAACAAAAACAAATATGACTTTTAACGAGTCAAAGTATGTCATTTATGATATATGTATCCATTCTCTGTCAACTAAAGTTCGTTTCAAGGCGTCAATAGCGGTATTCTGACCGTGGTTGCTGTTAATAACGGTGAGTTGTGCGATCTTCCGATCGCTTCACACACGATTTCGCCGAAATTAATAAAAACAATATTATAAGGAATTTTGAATAAAATTAATGAAGTAAGTTACCAACATAAGTCCAGAAATACAAAGAACACTTTTTATAGACAGACAGTGTAATTACATAATTATTTTGCGTACTTCAGCATGGATTTGTTGACATGGTATTTCCGGTGTTTCGTGCTCACGGTAATGTCTTTCCATGGGAGGAAAAAACATCCAAATTCATAATTCGTGTATAATGCGCACCCCCTTCTACACAGCTGTGTTTTTTGGAAAAAAAGTGCGCACTATACTCAAGAAAATACGGTAACTGAATACCAAGACAATTAATGGCACTAAAACAGCTTCAAACAGCCAATTTAACTCATTGTTCAATACACCTGTCACTGGCCTCGCCCACACTGCTTCAATATGTGCTTCAAGAAGCTTTGTTTCAAACATAACTATCTATTCCTGCAATATGTTTTATAACTTATTTATCAATTCAATACAATCACTGGTCTCAAAAGCACAAATACATATGAATGACAGAAAATCTTTACGGTATATTATAATGAAGATGTGTATTGATTCCATTGTAAGTAATACTGCCTCAAACTCCACGTATGTTTGACATTTCATCAGATCAATACCTTGCCATCCCTAAACTGAGTCAATAGATAGACTGTTTTAATGGTTTCATCCAAAGGAATATGTACAGTGACATGCCTACCACGCCCATGAGAGAAAAACGTATAATTTCTTATGACTTCATTTACAAGAGATTCGATGCCATTACAAAGGAATATTGACATAGCAGTGTTTCTGATGCAGGACAATCTTCTTGATGAACAGTCAACATATCCGTTTTTGTCCAGAATAAGTTGAATTTACTGCATAGAAATTGAAAAATGTTAAAAAATAACCTTGATATAAGACTTTGTCAGTAAATAATTGACCAGGAATGATGAAACAAATTATTATGTACTTTTAAAGGTTTGCTGGTACTTTCTGGTCTGAATTATTCTACATATGGATTATACATCGTTCTTTTAATAAATCTATGTAAACGCATATATCTGCTTCACTAGGTTTTGGATCTAGTTTCATGACAAAATGTGAAGTCTATCTTGGTGTCGCCCACTCTGAGACAACTACAAAATGTGAAGTCTATCTTGGTGTCGCCCACTGTGAGACAACTTCAAAATGTGAAGTCTATCCTGGTGTCGCCCACTGTTAGACAACTACAAAATGTGAAGTCTATCTTGGTGTCGCCCACTGTGAGACAACTACAAATTGTTTAGTCTATCTTGGTGTCAACCGCTCTGAGACAACTACAAAATGTGAAGTCTATCTTGGTGTCGCCCACTGTGAGACAACTACAAATTGTTTAGTCTATCTTGGTGTCAACCGCTCTGAGACAACTACAAAATGTGATGTCTATCTTGGTGTCGCCCGCTCTGAGACAACTACAAAATGTGAAGTCTATCTTGGTGTCCTGCAGAAATGTGGAGAAAGGTCATCGCTCCAAGGACTTAAAATGATAGAGCTATCAAAACCTTCTATTTTTATGGTAAAGTTTCTAATTATTATTTTTATCAAGAATATTTTTTCTAACAGCAAAAGATATCTTCCAAATTCCAAATTCAATTCAGAATATCATTTTTACAGCGAAGTATTGACATTCAGTTCATAAACTAATGTTGCCATGTTGTGATGCCAGTATGATTGTCACACTCAAGTGACGAACAACAGCACCCAGCATTGTGGACTCCATTACCAGCGCTGTGTGGAGCCACTGTGATGAATAACAGGAAGTTCCACCTCATTACATTTGTTCTGATCAGACATCACTCATGCACTTCGGCCGATATCTTCACATCAATACCAAGTCGTCAGACATTGTCGAGTCTGGCCAAATAACAGAACTCCTGCTGCCATACTTGTACGAACAAGGTGGTGAGGTGAAATTGGGTCGCGTCCAAGATTATTGCACTTATATAGCGACGTGTATGTGTGTGCGTGGCTGCTTGTACTAGTCCAGACTGATGCCGATTTATAGTGCTAGCACACTGAGATACCATGCCGCAGTTTAACATGAATATCCCACTCAGACACAGTATACTGACTCCGAGCCGACCAGTCCTTGTTTTAGCCCCTTAATGCCGAGCGCCAGACAGGGTAACAACAAGTACCATCTTTTAACGTCCTTTGGTATGACGCGGTTGGGGATCGAACAAACATAGTTGTGGATCAGTATCACAGAACAGGACGATGACAGTCAAATTCATAAATATCTTGGATCTATCATCACTAAGAACTTTATCCATGTACTCATGTGTTCATACTCATCCATACATTCATGTACTGACATGAATCATGTACCCACTCATCCATCTCTACACTCACTCATCCATCTCTCCACCCACTCATCCATCTTTCCTCCCACTCATCCATCTCTCCACTCACTCATCCATCTCTCCACTCACTCATCCATCTCTCCACTCACTCATCCATCTCTCCACCCACTCATCCTTCTCTCCACCCACTCATCCATCCACCTCTCCACCCACTTATCCATCTTTCCTCCCACTCATCCATCTCTCCACTCACTCATCCATCTCTCCACCCACTCATCCATCCATCTCTCCACCCACTAATCCATCTCTCATCCATCTCTCCACCCACTCATCCATCTTTCCTCCATCTCTCCACCCACTCATCCATCCATCTCTCCACCCACTCATCCATCTCTCCACTCACTCATCCATCTCTCCACCCACTCATCCATCTCTCCACCCACTCATCCATCTCTCCACCCACTCATCCATCCATCTCTCCACCCACTAATCCATCTCTCATCCATCTCTCCACCCACTCATCCATCCATCTCTCCACCCACTCATCCATCTTTCCTCCAACTCATCCATCTTTCCTCCCACTCATCCATCTTTCCTCCATCTCTCCACCCACTCATCCATCCATCTCTCCACCCACTCATCCATCCATCTCTCCACCCACTCATCCATCCATCTCTCCACCCACTCATCCATCCATCTCTCCACCACCCACTCATCCATCTCTCCACCCACTCATCCATCTCTCAACCCACACATCCATATCTCCATCTCTGTGACCACTTATCCCATCAGCAGTCGAATCAAACAATCTTCCGAACCCTTCCATCCATCCATCCTGCTTTCACTCATCCTTCCATCTGTCTGTTCATCCAACCCCCCCCCCCCCCCCCCCTCCCATCCATCTGTTCAAAGCCCACAAACTCCAGGCATTCAGCCAAACTGGCAAATCCAATGAAAGTCTGGTTACAACTGGCCAGTCCAGGTTATCATTACAATGGACTGAACACTAAATACAGATAACTGCAGATGATAATAATTTATACTCATCTAATAAGTTCATATCCTGTATTTTAACAATTAAATCTATAAAAATATCAGCCAGATCATGAGACATTTACTGCTGACAGTGCGGGAAGTAACCACCTGTCTCTACAGTTGGCAGGGCCAGTACTTTAACGATGTCATGAATCCAACTTTCCACTCAAGCATTGATCACTACACACCTGAAACCATCCATCTATCTATTCATCTATCCATTCATCCATCCAATCGTCCATCACCTAAAACGATGCAGCTAAACTGTGGTCTCTTAGACAGAACAGATTGTGTGTCATAATGTACCCAAATATTGTTTGTTTGTTTGTTTTTTGTTTAACGCCGCTCTCAGGCTCACCGACTTGGTTGATACATGTCATCATATCCCAATTGCGTTCATCGATGCTCATGATGTCAATCACTGGATTGTCGGGTCAAGACTCATTTATTTACAGATCACTGTCATATAGTAGGGATATTGTTGAGTGCGGCGTTAAACAACAAACAAAACAAACAGTTCCATGCAAAATACCCTGTGAGCACGAAGAATTAACCATCTTTTTAAGAGCCGTATATACCAGTATTTCTCTCCAAACTAGATGGATTGTTATAACATGTTATCAAAATAAAAAATAACGCAGTCTATGCATCTGCTCGTTCTGACAGCCTTTTATTATGTGTGTTTGTAGGCGTTCAATAACTAAGGTTTTAAGTACATTATACATGCTCAACAGCCCACAGTGTATAACAATACCTATCGCCAGTTTGAAAAGAGAGAACTAATAACAGTGAAAACAGCCATATAAACAATGTTTGATTCAGGATTTCCTTTACCTGTATAAACAAATATGAGGATATTATTGTAAATGTCACAATATTTAGCTGACCTTATAAATATTAATATAGATTTAGGAAAACATTTTCTTCATCCTCTTGCTCCATTATCCCACATACAATGAAGAGACGTAGCAGTAATGATTATATGTGAATAATGCTTTTATGTCGTCCCAACCTCACAAACATAATGGGTTGTGTTTCACGATATGTTAGCCGTCTGTGAAGGTACATTAGCCGTCTGTGAAGGTACATTAGCATTGTCCGATGGTACATCAGCAGTGTGAAGGTTATGAGTGAGTTAAATTAATTATGTCGCATCAACAATATTGTTGTTAAACGTCGCATTCAGCAACATTTCAGCTATATGACGGCAGTCTGTAAATAATCGAGTCTGAACCAGACAATGCAGGGATTGACATCATGAGCATCGATCCACGCAATTGGGATACTATGACATGCATCAACCAAGTCAGCAAGACCACTCGATCCCATAAGTCGACAAACATAGTCGCCTTTTACGGCAAGCATGGGGTGTTTAAGACCTATTCTACCCTGGATCGTCTTGGGTCGCAAAGAAACATATAGTGAAGAGAAGTATGTACGTTAAGAAGAGATGTTTCCAATGTGTACCACTTAATGTAAAACTAACCATCTGTCAAGTGTTACCACATAGTGTTTTTATTCTTATATATGCTGCAAGTGATTTCGAAACATTACACGCTAACCTTGCAGGAGACATATGGTGCACCTCTAATCATGGATCTATGACGTCATATGGGATGTGTTCATGAGCATCGGTTCACACTACACACCAGGATGTTCGTTTGTGCATAAAACCAATCTAATATCTCTTGAAAATTAGTCTTTTATATATTAACCAACATGTATGGTATTTGCATTTCTTTTGGCAGTGAGTATATTAGCGCTATGTTTTGGCAAAATAACAGATTCATCTCTATGTTCACGTTTTGACTCCCAAAGGTCAAATCTTGTAACTGCCATATAGACTTACGGTGGTCGTATCTCTGAGATCACTATGTGGAATATACTTCTCCAGGTCAGTTGTCGTAACTCCCATATTCTAATATAGACTTATGATTGTCATTATGTAAGCACTAAAATCACCATGTAAAACAAACTTCCCCTGGTTGACTATCGTAACTCACACATTCTAACATAGACTTACGATGGTTGTAGCACTTAGATCACTAAGTGAAATAGACTTCCCCTGGCTGACTGTCGTAACTCACACATTCTAACATAGACTTATGATGGTCGTAGCACTTAGATCACTAAGTGAAATAGACTTCCCCTTGCTGACTGTGGTAACTCACATATTCTAACATAGACTTATGATGGTCGTAGCACTTAGATCACTAAGTGAAATAGACTTCCCCTTGCTGACTGTGGTAACTCACACATTCTAACATAGACTTATGATTGTCGTAGCACTTAGATAACTAAGTGAAATAGACTTCCCCTGGTTGACTGTCGTAACTCACATATTCTAACATAGACTTATGATTGTCGTAGCACTTAGATCACTAAGTGAAATAGACTTACCCTGGCTGACTGTGGTAACTCACATATTCTAACATAGACTTATGATGGTCGTAGCACTCCGATCATTAAAACAGACTTCAGGAGAGCGGAAGGTCCAGGGTTCAATCCCCGGCTGCGTCTTTAAAAGTTGTTACTTGTTGTTACCCTGTCGGGCGCTGGTCGGCTTTGAGTCAGTATACTGTGTCTGAGTGGGGTATTTATGTTAAACCGTAAACTGCGGCATGGTATCTCGGTGGGCTAGCACTATAGATCGGCATTAGCCTGGACTAGTACAAGCAGAGAAACAAAATCTCATTGAAATCAGATCAGACCGACCTTGCGCAAACTTTGACTGACCAATTGAATGACCAATCAGAAGGCAGTTTTCTCGTGCTTCACGGCACTAATTTCAAATTGGCGACTACGCTTCGCAACATATTTTCACACACACACACACACACACACACACGCACACGCACACGCACACACACGCACACACACGCACACACACGCACATTGTGACTGTAGACCAGTTCTACCAGAACTCATGCTGTATGCTATGAACAGAGTTCCATCTACCGGTCTCAGGTGATGCGTTTCAACTTTCTCATGAACAATAATTATATCCGCTTCATTTCATCACACAGACAAATAGGAAACATCATATATTTTTCATGAATTTATTTCAAGCATGATCAACCATGCAAATAGAATACAAGTAAATTAATATTGATTTCATCTCTTAAATACACAGATGAAGTCAGGTTTACATATGAAACAATATTCATCATGTAACCATGGTAATTGGATTTAGAAATTCTCAGAAAGCTGGTGATCTGCTTCATACTGAGAGTCTTCTAAGGTGCCGACATTCACATGTAGTGTGTTGGTTTGTTTGTTTGTTTAACGCTGCACTCAGCAATATTCCAGTTATATGACAGCGTTATGTAAATAATCGAATCTGTACCAGACAATCCTGTGATTGACATCATGAGCATCGATCAACACAATTGGTAAACGGTGACATGCATCAACCAATCAGCGAGCATGACCAACCAATCCTGTTAGTTGCCTTGTATGACAAGCACAGTCGCCTTTTACGGCAAGAATGGGTTGCTGAAGACCTATTCAACCCCAGATCTTCACACGTCGGCAATATAGAGTGAACCTTTTCAACCCCCATGCACACTACTTTTCCCAGTCAAATCATCTAAACTTGCACATGCCCAGACTCAGTGTGTAACGGATACACTGATGTCCCTTTAATTGACATAAATGTTCACACAATGTACTTTACAATTCAATATGGAGAACCATCAGCTCAATAATAAAATCGACTTTTGTTATCCAAAACTCAAAACAGTCAAATCTGACAAATATAATCTGGATCTGCATCTTGAGACACTAGGAGCACACACACTGGCTTAACTGCACATACACCTTCACAGAATCCCAATCCCATATGGAGAATGGTCAGATCCATAATACAAAATGCTCTTTCTCTCTGACTTACTGTGAATCATAAGATCTGTCTTACAAAACATCCTTTCTCATTCAACTCAAAACAATCCGATCTGTGACATATAATCTGGTACTACTAAAACCGAACACAGGACCACAAACAGAACAAATCTTGACAAAAATGTACTTTTCAGTCTAAATACTAAGAATCACATCATTTTGTTGGTATTCTGGACGTTGGTGAGTAAATAAGAAAACATACAAATGTATGGATGAAGACTGCTGGTTTATCATTTAGTGATGTTTGGATGTCAAATCTGTCAAATAAACTGTAGTTCCCTACCAAGTAAACTCTGGATCTGGAGCCACATACATTACGCAAACAGTACTCTTAGATATAAATACTGACATTCATCAGATCCATAAGACCAAATACCCTTTCTTTTCACACTCAGCACTATCAGATCTGTCAAATATAATCCTTACTAAACATTGGATCATTAGCCACACACTTATCATAGATCCCGAACACAAAATATCTTTTCAAAACTGAAACTCATCACCATCAGACCTGTCAATTAAAACCTAGGCCCCTTACAATTAAACACAGACTCTGAAGCCACAGCACACACACTGATAATAGATCAATAATACAAAATATCTTTTCATACAGAAAGTCATCACCATCATATCTGCCAAATAAAATCTAGTTCCCTTACAACTAAACAATGGATCTTGGGTCACAGAACACATCCTTAGCAAAATGTACTTTCTAACTTAAAATACTAAGAATCATATCTATAAAAAATCTATAACACAAACTAGCCTTTCTTTCAAACTAAAAACAATCAGATCTGCCAATTAAAACCTAGTTCCCTTACAACTAAACACTGGATCTTGAGCCACAGCACACACACACTGTAGGCCCTCACTGTGGGGCCTCGAGTCACGTGCTGATGTTATTGATCAGCCCAACTGCATGTGCATTGCGACGCTGTCAGTCACTGAGACCATTGTCCATTTCAGCCGGAACAGTCTGATTTACAGCCAGCATTGCAGTCCTGATCTCCCTTTAACAAGCCTTCGAACGCAAATGCAAAATTTTTTTTCGGAGCTGAGGGGGAAAATATATGACTAGTTTTGTAACAGCATCTGTGACAGAGAGTACAGGAGTCAGAGCAGTCGGATTACTCTACGTGGAAGTGTGGTGGAATTCAAACTAAATCACCAACTCGGCCAGTGTTCCCAGGACAAGGGGAGTTGGACACACAGTTGCTTATCATGGAAAGGGCAACATAATATGATCGCAAGTATGATTTCTCCAATCACTGTAAATGCTATTGTTTTTAGAATTGTTGTTTTATTGAATGATTTGTGAAGTCTGTACGGGATGAAGCCAAATCAATCAACCCTCCGTGTGATTAAATCTCAGACAGCTACAGAATGACATTTTCACTGGTACTTGATCGGGAAATTCTGTCAAATAACATCAAGATCCATGAGTTAATTTTTATAAACGTTTCATAAGGTATTAAAGCATGATTTACTGAATGAAATTACGACTGATATGCCAGTGCTTGTTATCTAATGGCGTTTTTAGTCAATTATAAAGACAAAATTGGTAATATCATCTTTTCAAGAAGGAAGTCAATGAACTCTCAGATTAAGCAGCAATTTTTTACACTTTTCCATTACATCAAATCTAAAATATATTTATGATTCGGAAATTAGTTTTATTAATGTAGTTTTCTAAATTCTTGAAAAACTGAAATTCCAATGTTTGGAATAAAAGCTGAAAACGGTGCTGAATGTTTTACAAAAATTCACCAAAGTGAATTCACAAAGTGATCTACATCAGTCTTAAGTCTATGTTAAAGAGTGGGAGTTAAGATTGTCTTAGCAAAGATTGCTTTGAGGAAGAGGGTCCTGGTAGAAAATAATACAAAACGCACTATGAATTTTCACATGACAAACCCAGTTTTAAAATCAGATCAAGAAATATTTTTTTGAAACACATTTATGTTTGTTTACAAAGTGACACACAGTTACATCCTTTGCTTCTTCATATTACATGACAAGACTTGTGACTATCTGGAGAACACCAGGTGTTCTTGTGCTAACTTCCAGCATAAGGCAGTGGTATGTTATATTAGACATGACATGGCTTGTGACCATCTGGAGAACACCAGGTGTTCTTGTACTGACTTCCAGCATGTAGCAGTGATATGTTATATTAGACATGACATGACTTGTGACCATCTGGAGAACACCAGGTGTTCTTGTACTGACTTCCAGCATGTAGCAGTGATATGTTATATTAGACATGACATGGCTTGTGACCATCTGGAGAACACCAGGTGTTCTTGTACTGACTTCCAGCATGTAGCAGTGGTATGTTATATTAGACATGACATGGCTTGTGACCATCTGGAGAACACCAGGTGTTCTTGTGCTAACTTCCAGTATGTGGCAGTGATATGTTATATTAGACATGACATGGCTTGTGACCATCTGGAGAACACCAGGTGTTCTTGTACTGACTTCCAGCATGTGGCAGTGATATGTTATATTAGACATGACATGGCTTGTGACCATCTGGAGAACACCAGGTGTTCTTGTACTGACTTCCAGCATGTAGCAGTGGTATGTTATATTAGACATGACATGGCTTGTGACCATCTGGAGAACACCAGGTGTTCTTGTGCTAACTTCCAGTGTGTGGTAGTGATATGTTATATTAGACATGACATGACTTGTGACCATCTGGAGAACACCAGGTGTTCTTGTACTGACTTCCAGCATGTAGCAGTGATATGTTATATTAGACATGACATGGCTTGTGACCATCTGGAGAACACCAGGTGTTCTTGTACTGACTTCCAGCATGTAGCAGTGGTATGTTATATTAGACATGACATGGCTTGTGACCATCTGGAGAACACCAGGTGTTCTTGTGCTAACTTCCAGTATGTGGCAGTGATATGTTATATTAGACATGACATGGCTTGTGACCATCTGGAGAACACCAGGTGTTCTTGTACTGACTTCCAGCATGTGGCAGTGATATGTTATATTAGACATGACATGGCTTGTGACCATCTGGAGAACACCAGGTGTTCTTGTACTGACTTCCAGCATGTAGCAGTGGTATGTTATATTAGACATGACATGGCTTGTGACCATCTGGAGAACACCAGGTGTTCTTGTGCTAACTTCCAGTGTGTGGCAGTGATATGTTATATTAGACATGACAAGACTTGTGACCATCTGGAGAACACCAGGTGTTCTTGTACTGACTTCCAGCATGTAGCAGTGATATGTTATATTAGACATGACATGGCTTGTGACCATCTGGAGAACACCAGGTGTTCTTGTGCTAACTTCCAGTGTGTGGCAGTGATATGTTATATTAGACATGACATGACTTGTGACCATCTGGAGAACACCAGGTGTTCTTGTGCTAACTTCCAGCATTTAGCAGTGGTATGTTATATTAGACATGACAAGACTTGTGACCATCTGGAGGACACCAGGTGTTCTTGTGCTAACTTCCAGCATGGAGCAGTGATATGTTAAATTAGACATAACACCAGTGTCACATGTCGAACGGATAGGACAAGTCCTAATTTACTAACCAGGTACCCAACCCACTATTCCCCGACCTGCTTAGGACCCACCCAATCCAAGTACCCATCCCAGCCCTAATGTCTAGATATGTCCAGACGACACATTGAAGTTCGGGTAATGTGACAATACAGAATAGGTGGTTCTTGAGTTAATTCCAGGTGTCGAAATTTTAACCCAGTTTACATGGTCAGTCCATGATAGATTCAGTGTTCATCAGAACAATTACTTTAATGCTGACTACAGATCATGTTTAATTCAAACTGTAATTATTTATAAACAGCTCGAATGAAAGAGACTCCAAATTCCAAATCTAATAACTCTCCGATGTCAGATTACCTAATAACAACCTTTAATGAAATAAATACACACTATCTGCTTGTGTTCTCACAGTCTCCCACTGAAAGTGTGACTGCCACCGTGGTCTAGTGGTAGAGCGTCTGAAGGTCCAAAGTTTGATCCCCCGCCGTGTCACACCAGAAGACACCCTGCCTGCATGGTGCTCAGCATTAAGGGGCTAAAATGAGACTGGTCGGCTCGGAGTCTGTATACTGTGTCTGAGTGGGGTATCCATGTCAAACTGTAGCATGATATCTCAGTGGGCTAGCACTATAAAATCGGAATTAGTCCGGAATAGTGCACGCACACTCACACGCACACGCACACACACACAGCCATATAAGTGCAATATTCTTGGACACAACGTCATACCCCATTTCACCTCACCTCACCTCACCTCACCTCCACTTAAACTTGATCAACAAGTTTGCCCATGTCTGCTGCACTGACGTACAATGTCCTCACAGATCAGGACTTGTAGGATTTGGGTGCACAACAATATTCTCCGTATATTTACTGACTAACTTCCATATGTTGGTTACCACTGCTGTTTCAGTTAGTCTACTTCAAGGATATTTGATTAGTTTCAGTTTCCAACCAATCAATTCATAGTGAAATTGTGATCGATTATTTTCTAATCATATTAAGTTCATAATTTATGGACATGTGGGGAAATTGAGTCAATATGTGAAAAAATGAATTACCATATTCGACGTAATAAGGGCCCAGGGTGCTCTCAAAATAAGAAATGGGGGGCTTTTAATAGAATGTTATTTTGGTGAGAAAAAAAAAGCCTTGAAAGATCAATTTCGTGGTTTATGCTGACAGCCTGAAATGTTTATATACGACGGATATATTTTTCCAGAATTTGATTGCGTATTATACGCGAATAAATAAGTCTTTTGTATATTGACCAATCGGAAGGGGTGCTAATTGGGATTCTTCACCAGCAAATATTTTAGTAAATATTGCCGTGGGCGCTTATTAGAGCAAGGCGCTTATTACGTCGAATACGGTAGTCTGCAATAGAGCAGATTTCTAGTCCCATTGCAACGTTTCCTTTCTGTCATGTTTATGCTACAAAGGACATTAAAGTATTAGTTAACATACATGTTAATCAATCTTGCTTCAATCAGTCTTGCATAATTAAGCATCTATTCCGAAATGTCTCTAATATAATACATTAAACAAGTTGTTATCCACATATCGTGTCTACTTTGTCATTCGTCAGCTTCTAAAAAATACCTATCAAACAATTCATCATTTAACATGTGAAGAGGTTTGCTATTTTATGTCATTTTGCATGAAGGATTAACAGATGAATGCTCTAAATGTAAACCTGAATGATTAATAACACATCATGGATTGTCTTTTTAAACTAATGATCACTCTTGAAATTTGAACCAATTTCCAATGCGACTTTTTACGAAAAGGGCTCTTTTTGTTCAGTTCTTTATAAAATGAATATGCTTGTTAATGATTCATTGTATCAAAGTGCAAGGAATCGATTCACAAAGTGAATCTACTATTCTGACTATTGAAAGTCCACATAATAGTGTGAGAACTATGATGATTACACTAAGTGGTTGATTGGTTGGTTGGTAGGTTGGTAGGTTGGTTGTCTGGTCGACTGATATTCTAGCTGTTTGACGGCAGCCTGCAAACAATTGAGCCTTGACAAGATAATCCAGTGATACAATCAGCTAATGCTGGGACCCACTTTAGATCACAAGAGTTGTGTTTAAATGTCTTATTGGGGGGACGGTTGGGTAGCCTAGTGGTTAAAGCATTGATCGTCACGCCGAAGACCTGGGTTCGATTGTACATGGGTACAAAATGTGAAGCCCATTTCTGGTGTCCCCTGCTGTGATATTGCTGGAATATTGCTAAAAGCGGCGTAAAACCATACTAACTCACTCACTCACTCTAACTGGGATTGTTTTACCGAAACTCTGGAAAATACTATTTAGAAACACATAAACCATAGGCTGAAGTTGACTGAAGTTTCATCTTTACTCAAACATATAAAAATCACAAAAAATTGGTGCATAGTCAGAAAGAAAAAACATAAAAGAAAACATGGACAGTTTTTATTGTTATTGTAATTAAACAATATATCACGAGACTAAACACGGGTCCGGGTAGTCCTGTGGGTAACCTGGGTCCTACTCAGGACCCACCCAACCCAAGTACCCAAGTTACTTGTCCAGCCTCACTATCAGCAATGATCCTCACCGTCAGTGTACACACAGTCAACAAGGTCACTGTGTCTGACCACCAGATCCATTAGGTCGTCTCTTACGACCAGTATTAGTTACTGGGGACAGGACCCACCAAACGCAAGTACCCAAGTTACTTGTCCTGCCTCACTATCAGCAATGATCCTCACCGTCAGTGTACACACAGTCAACAAGGTCACTGTGTCTGACCACCAGATCCATTAGGTCGTCTCTTGTGACCAGTATTAGTTACTGGGGACAGGACCCACCCAACCCAAGTACCCGAGTTACCAGCCTCGCTATCAGCAATGATCCTCACCGTCAGTGTACACACAGTCAACAAGGTCACTGTGTCTGACCACCGGACACATTAGGTCGTCTCTTGTGACCAGTATTAGTTACAGGGACCTATTCCAGCCAGATGTCCCCACAGGTGTCACTTTGTGGAACGAGATCCTGATCAGTTCTTTCCTCATGAACTGATGCATTGGAAGTTAATCAACACGTCCTGAACGTTACAGGGATTAGCTTCATTCCAAGGCTGTACTGAAGGGACTCATGTAATTCCTGTTATTTTATTTGGGTAATTATGTAACATGAGGGAGTGAGGCTCCCATTACTGGGAACAATATGAGTTGATGCTTTATTCTTTTTTCAACTGTGATTTTTGTTAAAAAGGACAATAAGTCCCCCCAAGTGAGTGAGTGAGTGAGTGAGTGGGTGAGTGAGTCTTACAAAACATAATGCACATTCTGTGTTAAAACATTAGAAGGTAGATATGTAGCACTATACATATCATCCCATTACAGGTCACATCGGAAAAACTTTTCAAGCAACTAATCACAGTGTTACATACAAAATCACAAAAGTCCACATGTCTTTTCTAATCATGTAACCTCGAAAAGATTAACACAAGGCATTCCAAACTACACTTACCGACTGTACAACTAATTCTGTCAGTATCGTTATCTATCTCTCCCTTCAATAGGATAAACAATTTTGAAATAGAAGAGACTTTTCATAGCAAATGGGAAGTACTGCTTTACAATCTCGGGAATCTATTACACATTCCAGAATTCTCTTTTGTTCACTTTCCACATTTTGAGTAGAGAAATTTGTCAAAATATTTTTCAAAACCTACTTGACCTGCTAGTCATTTCATAGGTCGGTCAAAGTCGCAGAAAGTCATTCTGACATGACTGGTAATAATATGTCCTCAGACCATTGTGTAGCAGAAGCGAGCACAAAGATCTGATCTTGATGAGAATGTACATGTGACATAAAATGGCTTCATTCTGATGCCAGAATCCCTTGTAACTTGTCAAAACTTTGCCAAGTATATTTTGAGTATTCACTATTTTAGTGTATTTTTGTCTCATAACAGACATCCCATAGTTGTCGAGGAAGAAATAGTAGCATCAGAGATAGAGTCTCCTGTGGGGTCATTCTGGGGCAGTAATGGCTGCAATCACGTCCATGCTTGTCTCTGAGCAATCTCATTGAAATCAAATCTTAGTTCTCGCTCAACTGTTAAACAAACATCTGAGGACATCCCATTTTGAGTCACGTCAGACTGACCTTTCGCGAATTTTGACGGACCAATGGAATGACTGCCAAGAAGTCGACATTAGCCAACCATAAGGCAGCTTTCTTGTGCCTTACAGCACCAGTTTCAATCTGGCAACTACGCTTTGAAATATATTTGACAAATTCTCGATTACAAATTTGAAAACGGAACAAACAAACATATTATATTGGAATAGATAGCTTAGATTGTATGGATTCAGCCATAAAGCTCGCATCTGTCGTTTGGAATACCCCATTTTAAATCCCTCAAGGTTGCATCATCAGTAATCCCATTCCAACTGTCATTTTCAATGATCTGTTAAGCGGCGCTTTGATTGGTTGGTTGAAAGGTTGTTCTGACGTGACCCGTAATAGGATGGCCTCAGATTTTTGTTAGCGATAGCAAGAACTAAGATCTGATTTTAACAATATTGGTCTCTGAGGGTTTGACCACAATGTATTGGATGGTGATCGAGGCCTAGTGTCATCATGCCCTGATTGTATGGATCAGCTTGCCTGATTTGCCTGGTATGATCGTGTACAGGCTGCTATGGCTATAAAATTGCTGACTCACAGCTGTTGCTGTTGTTGTTATTGCTTTTGTGTTTGTACATCGCTATTGCATCTCTTGGCTTTAGGAGATCTACGACAGATAGCGGATCTAACTGCAATTCTTGTTTTAACCGAGCACGGGCTGGGGCGTGGTCTTGACATTCCAGTAACAGTGAGTAATGGGTTCTGTTTGATTGCAAGATGGACATACCTTGTTGTAGTGCTTTTTGTCACTGAGTTTGAGTCATGAGATGGCAATTTCAACTTTCATTTAAGTATGAGAATGGCTTTTGATCCATCTTGGGTTGAATTTTGTTTAGCCGTCTGCCGATCTTACTTGTGTCCCATTGGGTTTGCCATCTTTGGGCTATGGAGGCTTTGATTTTGATTTTTATCTCTTGTTTACTGATGACTGCATTCACATGAATGTTTAAATACTCACGATGCAGAGGGACTATCTAAATATTCATGCCGAATACAAACAATGATATCATGTTTCCCTGGTGTTAGAACATCATCTATGACTGGTAAAATGTGTTCAAACATCAGCTACTTGCAACTATTAGTTAAATGGTGTTAAAACAACATCTCATTAAAGCTGACAGGTAAATGGTGTTATAACATCATCTCCTTGAAGCTAACAGCTAAATGGTGTTAAAACACCATCTCCTCAATGATGTCAGGTAAATGGTGTGTTAAGATCCCATCTCCCTAAAGCTGATAGGTGGATGGTGTTAAAACATCACTTACTCAAAGCTGACAGATAAATGGTGTTAAAACATCACTTTCTCAAAGGTAACAGGTAAATGGTAATACATGTTATGTTTGGGATAACACTTTCTGAGTAAAGTACAGATTCTCGTACTTTAGGGGGGTTGAGTCCCGTCCGGGAGTACACAAAGTACCTGATCTAGACTACCAGTTGTCGGACTTTCATTTTGTGGAAGCCTCGGTGGCTGAGTGGGTTAGATCGCTGACTTTGTGTGCTGGCGATTAGGCGCCTCATTCTGGCAGTGTGGGTTCGAATCCCAGACGAGACTCAACCAAAAAAGGTACGAGAATCTGTACTTTACTCAGAAAGTGTTATCCCAAATTTAACATTTGTTACATTTGACCACTTTCTAAATGGCATTGTGTGATCATAGGTAAATGGTGTTAAAACATCACTTCCTCAAAGCTGACAGGTAAACTGTGTGTGGAATATGATCTGGTGGGAGCTGACAGGCAAATGGTGTTAGAACAAGCTGCACATAGAACATAACTGCAAGCTGGTACCGTGTCACAAGGGAATAATTAGTCCTTAATGTCCTTGCTTCATCACAACCTGGACAGCGATGCATGCTACATTATCTTCCACTGAGCGGCTTGCTGTTATATCACATCAAGGATCGCTGAATATTCTCATTACCAATATGACCATAATCCAACACGGCAGCTTTGATGAGGCTTCAATAATCATTTAACCATTTGAGAAATATTCCCGGGCACAGGAAATAGATTCAGACTACAAACAATTATAATTTTTAAATGGAAATGAAAATGAAATAATTAATGAAAATTATACCAAACAACCAATACAGAACATTCTTGCTTATTCCAACATTTAATGACCTCAAGACCGTAGGAGCCAGCCCTTCTAAAAATATAGTCAAATAAAATACAACGAAGACTTAATTCATCCATAACACTCCATCATAAACCCAATCAACACAAAGTTGGCATCCTCAGCTTCAGATGAACAGAATATGCAATAGCACACTGAATAATTTCAATATTCAAATCTCTTCACCCAAAAATAGATAGCTGCTACATTCGGAGGGTCATAATTTTCTGTTGCAGCAAATCTCACGACAATTTACTTACCAAACGTCCATAAATAATTACAGACATCAAACAAGGCAATTTAAAAAAACGTTTCTTTAACATTTCTTCCAACAAAATAAGGCTGAATTCTACACAAAACATGTGGGTCAACAGCATAAAAAAAGTGTCTCCGTCAGTTCAAGTCATGGCGTTTCTTCCTCAGACAACCATAAACTAGGACACCATTCCACTGAGTGATGCTGGAGGGATGACGACTGTAAACCAATGTGAAAGTACAGGAGCAAGTGCTAAGACAGGGGTTGGAACGGGGCCAACCTCTGCCACACTGACCATAGGCCACACTTTATTTGTTTTGGGTTTACAAATATTTGGCTAACCAATCAGCTTTGGAAGGACCAAACAGAAATAAATTTGCGTAGATGTCTATTTTGAAATTTCAAAATATATTTCATTTGACATGGAGTTACATGGGTCAGTCGATTTAATGGGAAAGTAAATAGTGTTTCAGTGTGAGTATGTTCGGTGTTTGTACACTAGTATGAATATGTATTTATAGCATGTATATAATATTGTTGGACAGTTAAGCCCTTTGGTGAATTGTCTTCAGAGTTTCAAATACTGTCTGTCATGTAGATCACAAGAAATGATGTACAAGTCCTACATCATGCCAGTCTTTGATTATTGCTCTCTTATTTGGGACAGTTGTACAAAAGAACAAGAAATGACACTTTCTACAGCTATACGCGCTAAGGACGATATGCAGTGCAACAGGAGTACAAGTCATGATAAGTTGTATGCGGAGACCAATTTCGTACCACGAGTTATAAAAGAACAGAATATAAAACAAACTCTTTTGTATAAAATAATCAATCTCTTCAGTCCTGAATATATTTCTCACCGACTACCTTGAAATATCTATGCTGACAGCACCTTTACATTGAGAGGTACTCAAAGTTACAGACAATGAGACGTAGAACAAATTCTTGTACTAAATGGTTTTTACAAGATATCAATAAGCACTGGAACCATTTGCCTGATGATGTTATTAATGCAAAAACCATTAGTGAATTTAAGCGATTATTAAAACAGAATAAAAATTTGTATATTGATATAAATTTTGGAAATTCTTGCCTAAAATTTGTATGAAGTGACTGAAATGCCCATCGATATGAAAGACACATTTGTTAAAGCAGCTTGTTCTTGTGGATATCTTCATGACGTGAGGTGAAATTGGGTTTAACGTTGCGTTCAAGATTATTGCACTAATATAGCGACATGCATGCATGTGTGTGTGTGTTTGGCTGCTTGTAAAAGTACACCAGATAGTTTCACTTAAATTGCTTTCTTAAATTTTATAATTTTCTATGCAAACTCTGTAATTAACCTTTGAGTTGCTGATATTTACAACAGACTACAAAATAATTCCGTCACTGCCATCTATGTATGTCTCATTCAAGCTATGCATCTTGCACAGTTCATTTTCGTTTTTTACAGTCACTGGTTTAGAAAAAACTAGGTAATGGAATCATACTTTTTTTGTCAACCAAATCATCCCTGATCCAACTTTTCCATATATCAGCCATTCCCCGCACAAAATCATTCACTTTGCTTTGACAATTGAGCGTCAGTAACAAGTCGTGTACACACACACACACACACAAAAAATAATTAATTATTTCCCTTTAAGAACTTGTTTCGAGACCTGCCGCACAAACACACTTTCTATTTATTTCTTCAACAGAAAGTTGATAGCATTGATGGCATGTTCAGGCAAATAAATAAAAATACATATATTAAATTCCGTTTACGGATTTTGGTTGTTGGTTGGTCAAATTTGAAGCTTAAGCTTAAGCTAGACTTACTACTTGTTTAAAAATATAGATCTACAAAATAAAAAATAAAATCCAAACGGAGCTAAGAACATGCTTAATTTCTGGGACAAGCCAAATCCTCAAGCTTCTAATTCGTAAGATGTTTTGTAATCTACAGTTACCCAGTCATTCTAGACTTGCATTTGACTCCTTTTCTAATTTCTTGTCTAGGATATGGGAGACAGAGTAAGTCTAAGCTTATGAATTCAATTATCTCTTGTCAGCCCTGGGCAATGTCGTCCCTCTGGCGCCCCTTACTAACACATGGAGCCATTGTAGTGTATATTACATGACTCTAGGTTCTCCGACTGATGGGTAGGAAAGTATTTCTGTGTGAATGGTAATCAATGGACCTCTTTGATGATGCGAGTTAGTGTGTGGAGGTATGGAGGTGTGGCAGATAGAGGGCTATGAAAACCAGCTATATCGCAAGGCTGGAACTGTTTTATTGGTGGGAAGAGATGTAATGATTCTTCCAATGATGATTTGCCATTAAGGTGGAGTAAGTGAGTGAGTGATTTTTGTTTTACTGACATATGTCATTTACTGACTTTTGTTTTAGTAACGTATGCATTTTACTTTTTGTTTTACTGACACATGTCATTTACTTACTTTTGTTTTACTGACATACCGTAAGTCATTTACTGACTTTTGTTTTACTGACATATGTCATTTACTGACTTTTGTTTTAAAGACATATCTCATTTACTGACTTTTGTTTTACAGACATATGTCATTTACTGACTTTTGTTTTACTGACATAAGACATTTACTGACTTTTGTTTTACTGACATGATATTTACTGACCGTTGATTTACTGACACAGGTCATTTACTGACTTTTGTTTTACCAACGTATGTCATTTACTGACTTTCGTTTTACTGACATATGTTGTTTCACTCTTGAAATTTCATCCCTTTACAAATAAATAAAATTGTTTCATATAAAAAACATCATGATTTAAAGATTTAAGATTGCATGTGAACTATATTCTGTAATCATTTAAAAATTTAAATGATGATTTAAATAGTCAATTGCTCAGTAATTCTCCGTGTGATACCTCCAAAATGGCACCTATTGTATTTGGATTAAATATGGAAGTCCATCCCACAACTTTCTATGTAAAAGATCACCTTTGATCAAAACATTAGCAGTAGTATGATCCTTCACAATTTGGACCTATGTGTCGAATATGAAAGTTCATTCAACCACTTTCTAAAAAAAGAAACAAAATATACTATTTTCCTCATCACTCTGTATGGCTGTTTATGCTGACAAGAAAGTAAAAATGGATTTTGAAATTCAAAACAACATCTAAGAGCATCAAAGGTTCTGGTCGACTTAAGAATGAAAATGGCTGAATTGTTACACTGATCAGCTGGAGAGTAATTCTTTGATATGGCTTTCATTGAAGATTAATTTTCAAAGGAAACAAACTACATAAAAAATGAAAACCTGACAAACCTATTAAATAAAGTCTTAGAAAATCAATGATTGTTTTTGTAAGCACTAATTTTATGACTGATATACATTGCAAATCCATATAGCCAGACAAAATACACAAATATGTGCACCGTATAGATGATACATATATAAAGGATATATTCCACATACAAGTCCATACATCTATATCATGTACAGTGAATGAATCATTAGGCCTGGATGCAGGTAACAGTCGCTGAAATCTTGTTCACTGGAAACTCTTGAGTTCCCTATAGATCAAGAGTGCCAGTACCAAAGTGCCAAATTCGGATTCTGCAGGCACTATGAGTGATATTTCAATGTAATGATATCAATTTCAAGAGTCACCTGCCTATGGATGTCTGCTGTATGTTCTCCTAGTCTGGGGACATGGCTGGGGAGGAGTTGAGCATTATCTATTACCATCATGGCGCCATGCAGGTGAAACCCACAGACTGTTAGTCACATTGTTTTCTAAGGCCTCAATAAATTAATAATTTGATTTCCTACCAAAATTATCAAAAGCATCAGTCAGAAAGCATTGTTTTAACATCTAGTGTTTTAAACACCAAACTATTCAAGGCACCTGTCAGGCCTCAAAGTTGCGACTAAAACGGTCGCCAATGTGACCTAAATTTCAATTTGTCTTCTGACTAAAATTCAGAGGTCGCCAAATGACTACCTTGAAAAATATCTTGTGGCGACTAAATTCCATGGCTTCACGAACATAAATGATTTGATTGACAATTGACAATTGACATTTGACATTTGCGATGCCATTTTCTGGATCGCCAGTGTTTTCACAGTTGCTATGGAATGCATATACCATACTCATCTTCTGTTTCATTAACATTCCCATAGCTCAATGCAGCATTACGAGGGATTCGATTACATAAACTCTTTCAACACCGTCGGCCAGTATACTGGCAAAGAAGCCTCAACTCCCCTGACACCGTAGGGGGGTAGACCGGCCAAGGGGGAGTCACATCAAAATAGTATATAATTTTATTAACCTACCTGTCATATGATTCATTTATTAAATCTATCACATTTCACAATGTCTGAAATATGTATTCTATTTCAATTTATAATTTTTTATCGAAAGATTAGAAAAATATTCACTATTTCCTTCAATGTTATTGAAAATAATATTCTCAGACACACACTTCAACAACGGGTCCACATCGACCATGTCAAAGAGCAAAATAAAGATGTATCAAGCAAATCTTTAAATATATTATACGACGAAAGATCTTTGTTAAATTATGTTATTCCTAACGTTTTTAACGTTAGGAATAACATAATTTAACAAAGATCTTTCGTCAAAATCTGAAATTCATCACACACGCGGACAGTACCATAGCTGTAATTTGATTGGCTGCCTTGAGTCACATGCTCAAATTTGACCAATTGCGAACCTTGTAGCAGATTTCAGCAAGAAAGCATCATTAAAACCAATTTTGATCAAATAAAATTCAATATTATTATTGTTACAGATACGAAAAGATACATGTCATTCATACGAAGTCTCGAAAATGGACATATTCCTTCATGTTACTGAGCGCCTTTTGCAGGAAATAAATGATTTCATTGTTGCTCATTTAACAAAAGAGTGAACATAAAACAATATTCATCACATAATGAAATGGTAACCCATTTACCGATATTCGCTTTTAATGTCTTATCACTTTGAATATATTCAGTTACGATCTAAACACACATTGTCGAATACCTATAGAAATCTGTTAATAACAGATTTTTTTCTCCAGCATGAATGAAAAGAACAGTAGATTGTGGAAAACACTGTCTGGTAATAAAAACTGTAGTGGCAAATAATTCCTCCTTAAGTCGACAATGAACAGAAATACATCATTATATTGTTATTACTATTTTATTTCAGTTGACGATGCTCATTGGATAAGCAAGGATATACCTATGTCATCTGGTAAAATATATTTCATCAATTGAATTACAAAGACATCATGAGTGATGTCATCCCGCTAACTGCTAAAAACTCAAAACTAGTGAGACCCTCCACAGCAAAGTTTCAGCTATATCTGTGAGTGAGTGAGTTTGGATTTACGCCGCTTTTAGCAATATTCCAACAATATCATGGAGGGAGGGGACACCAGAAATGGGCTTCACACATTGTATTAAACACCAGAAACATCTTAAAGACCTTAAACACCTCAAACATCACAATGGAGTAGCCTATGATGGTCCTGGAATTCGAGTGAGTTGGTTTAACGCCTCTATAACAGTATTCCAGTTATATGACAGCATGTCAGTTTAATGTGGGAGGAAAGCCCGCAGTGATGCAGGTCTTAGACGTTTACCACTTCGGTGAAACCCATGAGCACGGGTATGGTGCTGATAAACCTAGAAACATAATCTGGGTGAACCAGGATTCAAACCCACAATCATAGGTTTCTGGTGTGCCCAAGTGACGCAACTCTGCACAGCAGATCGCAGTGCCTTAGACGACTGGGCCACCTCAAACACCTTAGGTAGTCACTATGGAGTAGCCTGTGACGGCCCTGGAATTTGCCCTCACACACGTTTGATACCACATGGTGTGGAAGAAATAGGGAATTTTACCCTAAAGTCTTTGGATATGATATACATCAACACAGCCCCGGTGGCTGAGTGGGTGAGACTGCTGACTTCTGACTGGATCATGTGCTGGCAATTAGGTGTGAGTGTGGGTTCAAAATCCCGGATGGGAATCAACCCCCCAAAGTACTTATAAGAATTTGTACATCACTAAGAACGTGTTATCCCAAATATAACATTTGTTACATTTGACAACTTTATAAATGGCATTGTGTATTTATTTCAACACAAGTTGATAATCTGCAAGGCTTTACCAAGGATAATTAAACTTTTATCGATGAGTGTTCACATACAGTCAAGTCCTGTTAATTTGTCATGTTTGGTTGCATATGGTCGTATTAAAGACTATGTAGGATAAACAAAATTAATTATTATCAACATTTGTAGGTGAAAATCGAACAATTACACAATAGATAAGAACGATACATGTATGAAACGAGAGCCAAAACTCACTCACTCTTCACTCAGCATTTATCACATCAACATGATCGACACATGTTCATATGTACTATGGTACAGATGACTTATTGTATGTATTGACATTATCGACAGATCGTCTAGTCATTTATCATGATATTTCCCATTCTATAAACATCTACAAACCAGAGCAAGATACCTTGTAAGAAAGTATGAAAAACGTGAATTTTGTAACTGTAAAGGTTATTACACTATATGTTGTTTGCATAACGTGATGTGGTACATGCTGTTAGATGATGGCGATTACTGGCACGGTTACCAGTAGTCGACAGGAAAGGTCTATTTCCATTTTTTTATTCCCTCTCTTTGCAGTATAACAGAAATCGACTGAAACTTTTTCCATGTACTGAAAAATGGACATTAATAAATTAGGTTTTTTCAAATTAATCTAAACATGTGATTAATCCTGTTTGGTTGCAATTTGCAGCCGCTAGCCGACTCGTCTTGCATCAAAACATGGGGCTGTGGACTTGCGGGCAGATGACCATGGAGTAAGCTGATCTGTGTTGGATTAATGAGACGGATTAATGAGACTAATTAATGATTGATTTCAGCAATCCGTTGTAAATTAGGTGTGTCAGAGTCGGAGTGTGAGACTGTTGGATTAACAAGTCTAAGTAGCGCTGACTTTATCAGTCCCATCATTAGCGTCGGATAAAGCCGATTGTTGGATAAACAAGTGTCGGATTAATGACATTTGCTTACATTGTCAAACAACACAAGGGTGAGATTCTATTCATCATCCAAATCAGTCTTCCAACTATTTCAGTTTGTAAACAGTAACAACTAGTGTCTTGAGTGTAAAAATCCCAGCTTCAATGGAAGAGTGATTTGCTATGTCATTTGATTGTGACATCATGGCATGCAAAGCATTGTGATGCAATTTCATTGTAGCAATACCTCCTAGAAGAAAAATCTTTGGAGAAATTTCATCCCAGCAATATTTCCTGTGGAAGACTCCCGAGGCAAGGGCGTTAACTAACTGTAAAAGTCCAGTTTCCACCCTTGCCGAACTAGGCTGGAACTTCTGGCTTTGATCACAGCACCACCAGTGGCTATTATGAGTTATGTCCCTCCTATGTCCCTCCTATTGACAATCAGATTCGACTCCTCATATCACTTGCATTAGCTTCAAACAAAATGGCGGTGCCAAGTGATTACGATCTGAAATAATCAAGATCTATATCATAATAAAACGGGTCTTACTTCGTGAAGTGCATCAAATAGTGTGAGCACCTTGATTAAAAATATTAAACGACTTGGAAAATATCTGTTGAAGCTAAGTTGACGGTATACATGCTTTGCAAATCCAGCAATTGACTGAAATCTGCACTGCAGTTTATGAACAGGAAGTTGATTTTGTAATGCGATTCTGGTTGGAGAATGCATAGACTCGTTAGTCCAGTCAAAATATAACTCCATAATTCCAGCCTAGTTCGGCAAGGATGAAAACTGGACTTTTAGTCTGTTTACCCCCTAGCCTCAGGAAGAAGGTTTTGGACGATAAAAATGTATTTCATCAAGTAAAGAAAAAACAGAACACATACTGATTTTCTGCGTCTGTAGGTATTTGTAAACAATAAAATGATGTGAGCTAGGTTTTTGCAGGGAGGCGAGCAGGGTGACATCTATCGTCATGCACGTACCTCTGTTAAAAATATTTGAATTTTATACGCTAATCCATATCACGTGAGAGAACCAATAAATTTCAATGTTGATTCAACTATAGAAAACTTTCCCGAAAAGGCCTGGTCAAATCACTGACTGACACTGACACAGACCTCAAATACTGACATTTAATAATTTTGACTTTGTCTGTTAGAAATAACATGGCGACTGCAAGTGGCAATACACGGTTCATAGATCTTCCTGATGATCTTGTTCAAATGTTTAATAACAAGGATGCTATAAATGAGAAATTTAATATATATGAATTGATTTCGTTTTTAAAAAAACAATTGATTACTTTTGGTGATGTCATTGTGTGAAAACAAGGACCAACAGACCCAACCCCTTCTGTGGACTGCCCGGACCTCGACAACACGCCAAGAGTATTTTGTATAATTATTTGTTTTATTGTGGCCTTATTGTTGTTGTTGTTGTTGTTGTTGTTTTGATGTTTAACGCCACACTCAGCAATATTTCAGCTATATGAGGGATGTCTGTAAATGATAGAGTCTGGGCCAGACAATCCAGTGATTGATATCATGAGCATTGATCAACGCAATTGGGATCGATGACATGCATCAACCAAGTCAGCGAGCCTGACCACCCGATCCCGTTAGTTGCCTCTTACGAAAAGCATAGTTGTGTTGAATTAATACATGATCTATGATACATGCTCCAAGCTGGTTTGGAAGTGGGGCAGGCTGTGAAAAATCTCAAAATTACTTTTTTACTGCCTAATCAATGAATGTATGTGTCTTGTATTGATACAGGAACTAGTGATATATGTTCTGACCTGGCACAAAGAACAGCAATAACAGACACACTTAACAACATCATCGACAGGAAGCAAATAGACACAACCTTCTGAAACCTCTTCAGAACCACAGAACCGTGACAATAAAATAGTCTCATCACCCGGATTGATAAATATTGGATACCCTATCCAATATACTAGAAAGGTGTTTAAGACAATACTTCCATTGTGTAACGGGACTGCGTTTCAATGAACCCACAATGTTTTCCCTGGTAGATCAATACCAGAGACGAAGCACATACAGAAGATGAGGTGTATTGCACTCACTGAAATGTCAAAGTTCTAGGATTATGGATTACCCATGGAGACTATTCACAATAGGTTTATACCATTTTTCGTTGACAAATAGTCTGAGTCTAATACATACAGAATGTCGTCAATACAGTTCTGTGTACAAACCAATCGACATACCCAGATACTCAGGAAAGGAAATTTACAGAGCAATCAAAAAGCTAATGGTATGACAGCTGCTTTTCAACTAAAAAGCTAGAATTTTCTGTGTCCTACTGTATAACAAGGTATTGCTGGAAAAACTCAATGTGGGAGAGACTTTATTTATTGTTGCAGTGATATGGTTTTTATTATGTTTTGAGTTTTTTGGCTGAGATGTTCTTTGTCCTATTCCTTGACCAGTCCTACATTTGTAGAACCCCTTGTGTCCATCTGTATAGCAAGGTCTTGCTGGAAAATTCAGAACTCGATTTATTATTGCTGACATGTATATTTTGATTTTAGGTTTTGATATCTTGTTGTTGAGGAGTTCTTGCCCTGTTTTTTTAACTCTTCCAATGCATATCATGATTATGATCAATGAGTAGACCATCACATATACTGTGCTTAGACGATGTTTTCAAATCATGTGCTCAAACATTGGTTTTCATAAAGTCATATCTCTGTACAGGGAAAAGGACTTGTGTTCAACATTGATCGAGTGGCTAACTGTCTGCCGCTTCAGTTGACATCCAACACGCCCGTAACAGGGATATGTAACACCGGGACCAGGGATGTCTTTGTGAGGACGTAGGACTGTTTGGTGTTTTCTTATTGGTCCAGGCATGACAATGGGTAGCATCTTCCTGAGCGTTAACTGACTCTAAATGTCCAGTTTCCACCCTTGCCGAACAATGCTGGAATATCGTGGCCTGATCATAGCGCCACCAGTGGTGATTACAAGTTATGTCCCTTCTATGTCCCTCCTACAGACCAATCAGATTCCACCTCTCATATTACATGCATTTGTTTCAAACAAAATGGCGGCTCCCAGGCAAGACATTCTGATCGATAACAAAGATCCTTAATGTAATGAAATGAGTCTTACCTCGCGAAGTATATAAAATCACTTGAGCATCTTGATTAAATACATGTAAAGATTTTGAAAACATCTGTCGACGCATGTGCTCTGCAAATCCTGCAGATCTGAACAGCGGTCGCCATGTTGTTTGTGAACCGGATGTCGATTTCATTACACGATTTTGATTGGACCATCCATAGACTCATCAGTCCAGCCAAAATATAACTCCATATAGGGTGGAAACTGGACTAGGGTGGAAACTGGACTTTTATAGTCAGTTGACTCCCTTGCCTAGGGAAGATGCTGGGTGCATGGGTTCAAAAACATAGTTAAGTATTGCTATGCTTTTTCTATCCAAGACCTACTGGTAGGTACATAGCCATGAATCACAGCAATGTTCCAATAGAGATGGATGATGATTTCACAAGCTCAGCCACAGGGCACATTACAGGATACTGTGGGCATTTTAATATCCCAGAGTTCACAAACCATTTATCTTAAGATCCAAAAATGTTTCGATTGAAAATGAGTTTTGTCAAAGTTGTGTTCTGTAAACAAGCATATCAAGAGAGCGTGTTTTCTTATTCTCATTGCCTTCTACAAAGTTTGTTTTACAACTTCGTAATATTTGAAAAAATACACTTTCAATCGAAATATTCGGTTGATTGACAGGACTGGATTGACTAATGGATTTCAAGTTTCCTTTACCCAGTACGCTGCAAAGTCTCAGTTCCAATTCCCTCCAAGCAAGCAATCCATGTGTCAATCTTGTCTTCATCAATATAACAGCTACTAAATGCCACTCAGTGATAAAGATGGAAATGCAAACAGTTCATGTTGTACCTGTGTTTACCCTCATAAAAACGTATTTTCATCTTAAAACAATTTTCGACAACTGGACAGTTGTTATGGATAACATTTATCTCCAATTTATTAAGGGAACAGTTGTTTGACATTCGATAGCAAAATATTGTGACAATGTGAAGGTCAGTTAAAGCACTATATTTACAAAGGAAAAGAGTTGTTTGACAGCTGTCCGACTGAAATTAGAAGATAAACTGTTCCAGCTCTTCCACAGTTCTTTCACCAACACGTAGCCTTGCTCCAAGGCTGTACTGAATAATAAGTCCATGGATGTACAGTAATTCTATACTTATGATAAGCAAGTCTAGATAAGGGGACAGCAAGGACGCCAGTCTTTAGAGGGACAACTTGTTCTTATTATTTATATAATCTATGAATTATGATTTAAAGTAATAATCATTTCCTTAGAGACTTGTGCAAATCTAACCGACACTGTGACGGATAGGTACATTTCTCCACGGCCAAATATCACCAGAACATGCAGTACCCACATGCAATCATTAGCACCCTCCATCGGGTCCATTATCCAGAATCACTACTCAACAATGACATAATGTAGGGCCACAATCAACTTGCGACGAGTCTCCTGACTGGCGTTTCCTGATTAGGAAGGTCGCAGCCGGAAACGATCCGAGTTAGAGGTTGCTACAAGGCGTTCTCAGTACTCCTGGTCAGCGATATTACTCCCTCGTCCCGATCAAACGTGGAGCTAACTCTTACATCAATGTCATCAGTCTGTCCGGCTGCTTTCTGCTGATGTTTGATAAAACCATCATTACTCGGAGGTTTCGCACTACTTATATTTGATGTTAATTTTGGCGAGAACAATTATAGTTCACAGACAAACTACATGTAGTCCACTTATAGTTTTAAAGGGCCAATGAGTGCTAAGTTTAGTGCCCTCCAGTTGCACCCTATGAGGTATCGGCCACTCCCTGTCAACTTGTTTGGAAAGGAGACAGTATTTTATAGTTTTTTTCACCTACCAACCAGGATTTTTCACATAAATCTGTTGTTGGTTGGTTGGTTGTTGTTTCACGCCGCACTCAGCAATATTCCAGCTATACGACAGCGGTCTGTAAATAATCAAGTCTGGACCGGACAATCCAGTGATCAACATCCTGAGCATCGATCCACGAACTTGGGATCGATGACATGCTTCAACCAAAGTCAGCGAGCCTGACCACCTGATCCTGTTAGTCGCCTCTTACAACAAGCATAGTCGTTTTTTACAGCAAGAATGGGTTGCTGAAGACCTATTCTACCCCGGATCTTCATGGGTACCCACTCTCAATGAACTCAATGTTGCTCTCATTGATGAGTGGAACAACATGATTCAAGCTGACATTGGTCGACTCTTCAGTAGCATGCCTCAAACAGTTTGCGCATGTCTGGCCAACAGAGGTGGTTTTACCTGATATTAGTGACCCCCAACCTTTCTAAGATCCTAGTGTGCCACCATCTCATCACACCAAGCATCAGAAACCATCAAATCACCAACAGCAGATATGATATATCATTTCCATTTGCCTGATTTAGATCAGAAGATATGTCTTGATGATTCTCACCATCCCCTACTAGATCTGCAGAGTATATATTTCCAGAATTGTTTTAGGGTTGGCAGCTCAGCGAATCAATTACTTTAAAAATATCCCCTAACACTGCATAAAAACTGATTGGCATTCAAGGAAAATCAATCATATAAATTCAAGCAAATACTACCTTTCTACTGTTTGCAATATCTTAAAAAACTAATCCAGATTGTTTCAAATCAATCTCAGACTATAATGGAAGGAAGATAGGCATTATTCCTTCTCTTCACCAAATTCAAATTTTTGTCTTGATGATTTATTTTCGGCTCAGAATATTGTTCTAGCACGATATGAAAGGATGAAACAGCTGCAATCTGTTAAAATGAATAACACACACTTGATAATCAATATGGCGGCAAGGAGAATCCACCTTGTAGAACAAGACACACAAAAGATAATTGACAAAACACCCAAATGTCAGGCTAAATGGGAAACAGTGGCATTTAGAGGCACAAAATGGAGGTTAATGAAATAACTTGTTTTATTGCTGCTCCTTTCTGGCATCTCAGGATTTGGGCACCAGGAAACAAAGTTTTACTCACTTCCCTTTTGTTGGATGCACAGCGAACTGCAGCGCCTTAGACGATTTGGCCACCCGTGTCCCTTCAGAATATTGGACAACAGCGGAGTGAGTGAGTGAGTGAGTGAGTGAGTGAGTGAGTGAGTGAGTGAGTGAACTGATGAGGGGAGGGAAACTGTTTCCCTGCATTTTTATGTGATCGTCATAGCATTCCATGTTACTCTGGGTACTGAGGCGCTGTATTTTGCTGTGCAGAGTTGTGCCCCTTGAGTGTGCCAGGATCATTATAATGATATGCTCTGATCTACAGGTAACAAAATGGCTCTACAAACACATGTGTTACCTCCTAGTTATTTATGCTGATTATATATTGTGGACAGTTAATATGGTACTTTTTCAAGTGTTACCAACATCACCATCTCTAATAGACCCATGAGGATCCGGGGTAGAATAGGTCTTCAGCAACCCATGCTTGCTGTAAAAGGAGACTGCTTGTTGTAAGAGGGGACTAATGGGATCGGGTGGTCAGGCTCGCTGACTTGGTTGATGCATGTCATCGTATCCCAATTGAGTGGATTGATACTCATGATGTCAATCACTGGATTGTCTGGTCCAGACTCGATTATTTACAGACCGCCGTCATATGGCTGGAAAATTATCTTAAGTGTTCTTTAGCTGGGCCTTGCTGCAAAACATTCTCAGATCAGATCATAATATTCAGAATAAAATGGATAGATAGAAAATCTATGATACACTTGAGACAGCTGGTCACAATGCAAAATACATAGAATATATTTCATTTGTCTCTCATTGAGTGACACAGCATGTGTGTGTGTGTGTGTGTGTGTGTGTGTGTGTGTGTGTGTGTGTGTGTGTGTGTGTGTGTGTGTGTAAGAAACGTGATATTTCATGGCTCACATGGAATATCCTATTTATTATATACTTTTTATACAATTTACAAAAGTAATAAAAAATTACGAGGTTATAAAATTCTTTATCATATATTTGGAAGCAAAGGAATACACCCAGGTCAAGTAACACTAATGGCGCTTTGCAAAACAAACAGTCTCGACTGACGAGTTAAATGAGAAATTTACAGTTTATAATGCAACATTTTCAAGAGAATAACAAATGTCCATCTGTCATTATTTTGCCTTGTCAATGTTCAACTAACGTTAAAAGGAAGTCAACCATTTGTGTATGGGCCAGACACTTACAAAAAAGGGAGACAATTTGAGGGGAGGTAACTCTTGTATGACAATAGTTTTGTCAAAGTGTCATGTTCACTGCAGTGAAATATCAAGTGTTATGTTCACTGCAAAGAAAATATCACTTTTTTCAACTTGGGAAAACTCATTCTTTCACACTGAAGTACATTATAAAGCCCTTCACTGTGATGTATTACATCCACCAGTAATGACAGGACCTTTGTTTAGGTGAGCTAAGTAAAATTCTTCAAAAACAAGGACAAATATCTGAGATGGATTATAATATTCAGATTCATATGGCAAGAAATCTTTTTGTTATATTTGACACAGCTGGTCACAACACAATACACATTCCTCCACATGGTGATTACATCCACAAGAAGTGACAAGATCATTGTCCCGCGTATGCCTTAAAACTGACAATGGCGTCAGAAATCTGGCAGAAATATACCGTGGCAGACTTTTTTAACCAATGACCTTTCTCTCCAGCAGCTGTCTGTAATAACAGTTCCTCAATTTGACACATTAATTCATTTTATTCCAAGGAACCCCTGATAGAGCTAGTTGAAAACATGTCCTCAATGACAGATCGGGAGAGAAAGAACAGAATTCCGCAGGGAGTTGGAAGAAAACAAGCCTCTGCCATCTTGCGAACATGAGAGTGGAATGGAAAAGAACTTGACAAACATGTCATTCAGAGTCTCTTGATGGAAAATCAACTTTGACAGATTGCCTTTAGGACTGAAAGTTGCTTTTTGATGAGAGGATCTTTTTTGCTCTGTCAAGAAGCTGATGGTGGGATAATTGTTTACATGTCTTTAGTTGTGCTGTGAAGAAAAGAAAGAGAGTTTATCCACATTCATCAAATGGCAGGTTATGAGAAAAAGTCTTTCTCTTTGTGTTCTGAGTTACTTGCTGAGAGCGGGCACAGCTGGCCCCTATGTATTGCATTTCACTGTGCAGAGTTGCATCCCTTAGTCAAGCCAGGATCCACTGTGGGTTTAACTCCCAGATTTGTCCTAATTGAGGTTTTCTTCACATTAACTGGCACACAGTGATATAACTAAAACAATATGGCAACGGGATACGAGGACAAGCGATCAACCAAGACACCAAGTCTGATGCACCCAATCATTTCGTGGCTCATATGTTTACAAGGTCCCAATCCTACCTCAGAATCTCCATGGGGCACATCACAGAATGTATACAGCTTTAACAAATGGTCAATAGAATATTAAAGAAGATAAAAATCCTTAACTTACTGATCAGTCAGAACTGTAAAATGGCGCTTCTATTCAATAGACATTTCAGTTGTCAACACTAAATGAGCATCTAAACCCATGACAAAAATGTTATTCACAATAACTTAATTGTAATTGGCATAACTACCTATGTCATATTGGCAAATATGAGTAAGGATGAGTATTGATGATTAAAATGTGTATTGCCCAGGTCACATGACAAGGTTTTAAGTCAGAACTGAGAATGACTGTCCTAAAGAATTCTGAAGAACCGCCAAAATTATGTCCAATGCAATAACCTATTTTGACACGTACCATATATCTCAGTGCTGTTTCAGGTGAACAATTGACATGCCTTTGCATGTGTTTGTGATGGTGCCAATTGTGGGGCAAGATGAGCTCACCTTTTCCTCAAACACCTGGTATCCCCACTGTTGCAAAGTGCGAGATTATTGTGACCCTATTACTGATCGATGATCATTTTTTGAGTCTGAGATAATCAGAAACCGACTTTTGAGATGAATGCAATCCTTTAAATGAGATAAAAACAAACCTACAATGAGACAATCGAGACCCTACTATTGAGAGGATTGTGAGACTACTATTACTGATCTATGATCATTTTGTGACTCGGCGATAATCACAAACCTATTTTATGATAAATGCAATGCTTTAAATGAGATAAAAACAACCCTACAATTGACACAATCGAGACCCTAATATTTGGAGAATTTTTTAAACTACTATTGTGATAATCATGACCCTACTATTGAGATAATCACAACCCTACTATTGTGATAATCATGACCCTACTATTGAGATAATTACAACTATTGTGACAATCATGATAATCACAACCCTACTATTGACATTATCACGATCCAACTGTTGAGACAATCACAACCCTACTATTGTGATAATCATGACCCTACTATTCAGATAATCACAACCCTACTATTGTGATAATCATGACCCTACTATTCAGATAATCACAACCCTACTATTAACATTGTCACGATCCAACTGTTGAGACAATCACGACCCGGATATTGTGATCATCACGACCCGACTGGTGTCTCTTTCTTCATGCTGTCATGATATTCTGACAATCGGTTCAGAGACATCTCTTTAGAAGACAGCCTGACATTGCAGACTCAGATGTAACACATCGTGGGAATGACCTTGACCTTGGCACTGCTGATGGAACACAAATAATAACATTAAACAAGATCAAGAAGCAGGTGTACAAGGAAGCAGATCGGAGGAATCTCATGGACCCAGATGCAGCAACTCAATTGAGTTAATGTCTGCTAGGTTGTATATGTGGTAGCAATGACCTCGGTGAGCGGCCTCCCCATTACTCCGAGTGTATGGGCAACTACTGGGAGTGTTATACCACCTCATTCAAGTAGCCATGTTGCTGAAGGACATGGTAGTGTAAGCGAAATCAAGTTACATATAAGAGGTTTCAATTTGAGTATTGGTGGTGCACTTTAGCCTTTGGAGATTGTCATGCAATGGAATTACCTAAAGCTGCTGGTTTTTTGCGGCCTTATAGCTCTGTTGTTTTCTCAGTGTTCGGATATAAGTTTAGACAGGGCCTCTTTAATTAATCTGTCAGATTTGTTTTTTATCTCAAACTAAATTTGATTTGTTTCCCTTCCTGCCTTCAGGTACTTGTAACAAAATAGGTCCAACTGACCTTACTGTTAAATAGAAATCATGTTGGGCCCCGTCTTCTAGGGCTGGGGCGGGTAACTCAGGTACTCAGATCCCGGGTACCCACCGAACTACACGGACCCGTGGTTAGTCATGTGATCTATGGTTTAATGACAAAAACTCACTATAGCTCAGTGGTTACACTACAAGTAGCTAATGTTCATATTTCTTTCTGACGATGCACACATTCCTTTTGGCTTGTACAGTATATGTTTGAGTCAAGATAAAACTTCAGTCAACTTCAGTGAATGCATGATCTGATTGTTTGATACATGTATTTAAATAGTTTTAGCCAGAGCTGCGGTAAAACAATTACCAATCAGACATTTTGTTCCCTACTCTTGAGACTTGCAGTGGGTACCCGGGTAGGGTCGGGTAATAGGGAGTCGGGTACCCGGGTAGTAAATTTGGACTCATCCCAGCCCTACCGTCTTCTAAGATGCTACAATTCACTGAGCAGTGTTGGTCAGAATCCGAAAGTTTAAATCCCCGAGAAAGGAAGTTTTAAGACCTGCATCAGTTTGCGCTTTTCTCCAACGTTCACCAGAAATACCATGATATCTTGTGAGTGTAATTCTGTTCAAGAAGAGTTAAACCCAACTCACTCACTCACTCAGCAAGAAACCCGTAAAGATCCAGGTCAGAATTGGTCTTAAGTAACCCAACTTCAGCAACCTGATTTGGTTGATGCATGTCATCATAACCCAATTGCATAGATTAATGGTCATGATGTCAATCACTGGATTGTCCAGTCCAGACTCAATGATTTACAGACCGCCATCATAGAGCTGGAATATTGCTGAGTGCGGTATTAAACAAACAAACAAACAAACAAATAAACAAACAAACACTCAGTAGGAGATGTTGTTGGTAACATGAAGGAATGAAGTGGTATCCTCGAGTTTTACAGGCCAACATGTCTATGCTGGAAATCTACTTACCGGCACATATGTCTCTTACAACAAAGACTGGTAGACAAATCATCAGAAGGTAATGGAATCTGCAGTTTGTAGAGGATGATATCATGCTGTTTCTAAAAATGATCCTATACTCTATATTTTATTCAAAATTGAGATATTATTTAAATTCTTATTTTCTTAAATTCAGATATCTTTTACAATTACAGCAATGCAATAATGTAAAACTAAGCATTAAAGCCTTTTCTGCCTTTTTCTTGTTATCAGTGAATACAAGCCACCTCTGCATAGTCATAACTTTAACATGAATTTGGGAAATGTATAATCCAACTTGGAATAGTCCATGACAAAAGGGTAAGTCTTTGAATGGCATTTGGAAGTGATACACATAAGGAAGAGAACTTACGGATGTCATCTTCTGTTTTTACTAATATGAGGAACGCTAGGATTCAGAGTATTTGCTTTCTTCTTCATCATGTGAAAGAAGGAGTAAGTATAAACTCTGAGTTTTTACTTAGCCATCCATGACGATATGAGTGTAACACTAGGCAAGAAGGCCTATTCCTATCCCACCATGACGATACGAGTGTAACACTAGGCTAGAAGGCCTATTCCTATCCCACCATGACGATACGAGTGTAACATTAGGCTAGAAGGCCTATTCCTATCCCACCATGACGATATGAGTGTAACACTAGGCTAGAAGGCCTATTCCTATCCCACCATGACGATACGAGTGTAACATTAGGCTAGAAGGCCTATTCCTATCCCACCATGACGATATGAGTGTAACACTAGGCTAGAAGGCCTATTCCTATCCCACCATGACGATATGAGTGTAACACTAGGCTAGAAGGCCTATTCCTATTCCACCATGATGATATGAGTGTAACACTAGGCTAGAAGGCCTATTCCTATCCCACCATGAAGATGGGCAGCGTTTAAGCGTGGTGGGAAGTGCCTTGAAGACCACCCCTGTCCTGGAAGGCTTGTGATGTCAGCAACACCACAAATGATCCAGACAATCCATGACCGACCAGCAATCACAGAGCATCATATTGCTAGGTCAGTAGGCATTTCACAGGAGAAAGTACATTCCATTACCACAAAAACTTCAGCAAAGAAGAAAGTATCAGTTCGTGGGGTTCCAAAGCTTCTGACATCTGATACAAAAAGCCCTAGGCACAACATGTCTCGTGATAATCTTGTACTGTTTGAAGCTGATCAAGAACGATTCTTGCAATGATTTGTGACTATAGATTAAACCTGGGTTCTCTACTTCCAACCATAAAAACGGTGGAAGCATTTAACATCACCACCACCACCAAAGTAGGTAAAGACTGTTCCGTCAGCTGGGAAAGGTTATGGCCTCCATGTTCTGAGACGTCGAGCGTGTCATGAAGCTGTCCTCATCTTCCAAACGTCCAGACAATAAATGGAGGAAATGATGTTGCACTTTTGAGGCAATTTTGGGTTAAAATTAAGACCAAGAGATGTGGGAAGCTGAGAAAAGGTGTGTTCTTCCATCAGGACAATGCACAAGTACACAATCGGCTACAATCCACGAGTGTGGCCTTTGAAATCCTTCAACCCCCACCTTGTTCTCCTGATCTGACTCTGACATCTGTTCGCTAACATGAAGGAACCTCAAGCCAGAACCCGTTCCTACTCGAACGATGATGTCACATCAGCAGGGGAGAATGTTTTGGATAGCCACGAGAAACATTTCTACAAAAAAGGGATTAAATCCCTCCAATATTGTTGACAAAAGTGGATCAATGTAGAAGGGGATTATATTGAAAAATATAACATTTTAATGTCTTTAGGTCAAGTCTCATATGTGAGGCTAAGAAGATTTCAATCAACCCTCATATCAGCTGCCGACCTGGGATTGAATATTGGCCGTGAAGCAAGTTTAGATAATTTCCTGGATAAGCCACACAGAACGTCCAGTCTTTATGAATTAAAATCAACCAGACAAAATGGCTGCTAATACCTTAAAGCAACAGAAGCCTCAACACTCCTCCAACCTTAAAAACAAAATGGCTGAAATCACAAATCAATGCAAGTCCGCTGCCTTCATTATTAGAAAATGACTCCGAGATTAATACGACAGACATTTGGCTAAATTTACCAAGGAAGATCTTCCCTTTGATCAATGAGTGCGGACCCCATACTCCTTGATTACTAAGTGTCTTCCCAGCAAAAAACAATGCACCAACCCTGTAAGGAGTAGTAGGAGGATAACAGGGCATCAGATTACTGGAATTGTCTTTTAAACCCAAAATACACTGCACCGAGTTGTGGGCGGAGACCAGCGGGCACTTAGTCATTTGGGAATATTTCCAGCCACTAATGTCGGTTTGACATCTTTACCCTTAGATTAACGTTATTCTATGTTGCACAATAACAAAATGATTGTGATAATTGTCAACACTGATCGGTGGAGATGGTGCTGTGGTGGCTTATATAGTTCAGAGGTAAGGTTGCTCAAAGGTACTGTCTGCCTGGGGTTACCAGATTGGTGCATTGTCTGCATATATGTAATGGCGCCACTCTGACCTGGGCCCAATTGCACAAAGCGATCTTAGCACTAAGATGATCGTAACGCCCATTATTTAACATAGGCTTACAATAGTTATAGTGCTTTGTTCAAGTGGGGCCAGGTCAAGCCAGTTGTATAATGGGTACCTGGAAGGCTGAAGTGCATCTCAACTTTTTTTCAGGTATCTTACATGGGATTCTGTGTGGGTCCCTCTACCAGGTGGTGTTGTTTAGTGGGTGACTCTTCTTTTATCAATTCCACATCTCATCACACCAATATCAGCCCAAATGTACACGAAAAGGCAACAAATTAGCATTTTTTAAGGGAGAGAATCTCCATTTCACAAATGGCACTGGCTTCCCTAAACCACTTTCAAGGAAACACCAAAACAGACCCCTTTTAAGAGCAAGAAACCTCTTTCACAAATCGCAGAGCTGAACAGAATGAATCTTCCCTTGTACTCTCAAGGAAACACCAAAACAGACCCCCTTTAAGAGCGAGAAACCTCTTTCACAAATCGCAGAGCTGAACAGAATGAATCTTCCTGGTACTCTCAAGGAAACACCCCAAACAGGCCACCTTTAAGAGTGAGAAACCTCTTTCACAAATCGCAGCTCTAAGCAGCACGAATCTTCCCTGTACTCTCAAGGAAACGCACCAAACAGACCCCCTTTAAGAGTGAGAAATCTCCTTTTCACAAATGGCACTGGCATCCCAACACCCATCTTCAACACTACTCTAACTGCACAATCAAATGGCTGATGACTTTGATAAATCAATGCATGTTCCTCGGGCCGTGAGCCTGTCTCGCCTTCTGTAGTCTGAGTAAGAAAATATTGTAAGTGAGAGTGAGCATCCATAATTGACGAACCTATGAATTCTCTACCGTCATGCTGGTCCCCTTGCCTCCAAGTCCCAAGGTGTCTTCATGGGCTAATTACGAAAGCAGGCTTTGGACAATCTCATGAAGGGAGTAATCAGATAGCAATACCATTTTGTGAGTTCCACTCTCATGAACTCTGAAAGCAAGCTTATACTGAGTATTGATGATGGAAGCCGTCAGCTTATGTGTGTCAGTTGTCAAATTCATTTTTATTAATTCATTTGAATTATGACATAGTGCTAAGAACTGAATTCATTATGATGTGACACTAGTGCAATGGGAGCTTTTCCCCACACCTCCAGCAAACACTTACACACGCATGCTCCAACAATTTACAGCTACCATCGCAGCAATAAAACACGTGAGCAATTGCATGGAAAAAACATCCATGGTGTCAGGGTATAGTGACATGCGTTCAGCAAAGTCACACATGTGATCCTCATTAGTAAGCTCTTGCAAACATGTTGAAGGAAGACCTATTCTACCAACATCCCCATTAGGAGACAAACAAGGGGTACTGATGGTCTAAAATATTCACTATCCCAATAGGAGACAAACATGGAGTACTGATGGTCTAAAATACTCACTATCCCAATAGGAGACAAACATGGGGGGTGCTGATGGTCTAAAATACTGACTATCCCAATAGGAGACAAACATGGGGTACTGATGGTCTAAAATACTGACTATCCCAATAGGAGACAAACATGGGGTACTGATGGTCTAAAATACTGACTATCCCAATAGGAGACAAACATGGAGTACTGATGGTCTAAAATACTCACTATCCCAATAGAAGACAAACATGGAGTACTGATGGTCTAAAATACTGACTATCCCAATAGGAGACAAACATGGGGTACTGATGGTCTAAAATACTCACTATCCCAATAGGAGACAAACATGGAGTACTGATGGTCTATTCTACCCACAACCCCAACAACCCTTGAAGATCCGGGGTAGAATAGGTCTTCAGCAACCCATGCTTGCCATAAAAGGCGACTGTGCTTGTCGTAAGAGGCGACTAACAGGATCTGGTGGTCAGGCTCGCTGACAATGGTTGTAGATCCATGCTCATGATGTCAATCACTGGATTGTCTGGTCCACTCGATTATTTACAGACCGCCATCATATAGCTGGAATATTGTTTAGTGGGTTGTTAAATAACAAACAAATAAAACACAAAACACAACCCCAACAGGAGACAAACGTGGGGTGTTAAAACTGTGGTCTATTCTACCTTTAACTAGCTCAAGCAGGTGTAGAAGTTAAGATTACAGACATACACAGGGATCAATATGGACCGGGCGCAAAAGCCAGGATATTCGACCCCAGGGAAGAAGCAAATGACAGTAAAACTGCCCAACATGGAATTAAGATTTTTCTCCATTCATGTTAACATTCTTACAACTAATATTGTCTTGTAGAGGGGACTTGTATTTCCCTTCAGACAAGAGATGTTATTGTGTTATTGTGTTATTATTGTGTTATTGTGGGTAAAATGTTATAATACCTATGAATATAAGAACATGCAAACTTCATAAATCCCATTTTTTGAACAAAGTAAAGACTTTTTTTCCAATTTGCAAGCCAAGAGCACTAAGTTGGGATTCCCAGATAAATCCCTGACAAAAGTATACTGTATATAAGTAAGTAAGACTTGATGCTTAATAAAACTCATTAATAAATCAGACCTAAAGCCTGATATACAATGCTTCAAACTACATCCTTCTCAACAATCTCTGGCATTAGCAGGCTGACTTACACTACTGACATCTGTATTTGAAAAAATGATCAAACAGAAATTGAATAAAACTATTGTTTTTATCTTCACTAATAAGTTAATTATCTCTCCACAGCTTTGAAGTTTATTTATATAAGATTTTAACATTTTCAATCAGCTGGTTGAGCCATTATTTACTACGGTGAGTCCCACACAGCTGACAGTTCCACTGATTCCGAGATACTGGAGATGTTGCCTTTGCTGTGAACTCTGGGATGTGTTCGTGAGATCTGTTCTCATTCCAAGAACAACATGTTTGTATCAGTTAAGCAGTACAATGAGAAGAAACTACAGACTTTGAAATTTGTTGGTCTTCTGAAGGTGGCTTACTGAGTCTTTTCTCAACACAAGGTGTATTTGTATCATACGTTCTTGTGGCTGTGAACAGTTGTTTCAATTTTTGTAAATTAATTCAAATGAGAATTTAAGCCATAATTGTGATATTATCTGTAGTTGGTAACATTTTCATAAATCAGAATTTGAAAATAAAATCTCTTTTACCTAATGTTTCAAAAATTACATCAAATTGATACAAGAAGCTATTACATATTGTCTATTTAGTTTAAAAAAATCAAAATCCTCTAAACTAAATCTTGTGTCAGATTACACAATGATACAAAAAGTACACATAAAAGTCCATAGGTGCCCATTTAAAAATTTGCCCATTTACATCTTGCCATGATCCCAAAACCTAAATATCTTCTGTCAAGTTAAAGCATTCAAAGTTCCAAAATTGCTATTGAGAATCATATCTTGAACTTGCCTATAAGCAATACATTTGCAGAAAATAGTCAAGCCTATTATATCAGTAGAAAATTGGACTGGAAATGTGTAAGGTTCTCCTAAACACACCACTCCAAGATGTAGCTGCAGTAGAGTAAGCATTGTATACAAATTACAGTGTACAAGGAGGAAATAGTCAACTTGGTGATAGGCCAATACAACAGAACATTGGACTGGAAATGTGTAACATTCTCCGAAACACACCACTCCAAGATGTAGCTGCAGTAGAGTAAGCATTGTATACAAATTACAGTGTACAAGGAGGAAATAGTCAACTTGGTGATAGGCCAATACAACAGAACATTGGACTGGAAATGTGTAACATTCTCCGAAACACACCACTCCAAGAACTAGCGTAGCGCATAAATCTGTGGACAAGACTTTCTAGCCTGTAGGTAGTCAGATACTCCAGTTGCCTTGTCTAAGCCTGTATGCGGAATAAGATCCATGTATTGGCTTGAACTGTAATACATGAATAGCTGAATGTAGACTGTCAACTGAAGAGTGGGGAGAGAATGCATGGAAGTGGATCCACCGTGAGTATAGCGAGGCTCTTTTACAACTCTGCTATTCCTAGATTGTATACTCCTCTAAAGAAATTACAGAGCACCTGATTCTTTCCTATTGCTATAGTTAATGTGGCATGACACTGACATTCAGGAAACAGAACTATCTATCAATGATTCTGGCATGTGAGTGAGTTGCGATAACCCCGCTTTGAACAGTATTCCTGTTAAATCACAGCATGTTAATGTGGGAGGAGAGCCCGAAGTGATGAAGGTGTCGGACACATATTGGTGAAGCCCTCGGGCATGTCAAAGAGTGTCTGATCCTCTAGGTCTCAAAGTTTACACTTTTACCAAGTAGCCATATGGCTACAAGTATTCTTTTCCAGGTTGCGTGACACCAGTCAAGCCAATGTTGTAGGTAGCCAAAAGCATTTGAAATTATCTTTATCAAATCACTATTATAATATGTACAAGTCACAGCACTAGGCTTGAAATTGTATATTAGTGGAAACTGTACTTGAATTTTGTTATTTGTGACTCAAACAATGATGTAATTTATGTTACTATATTATATAGGTATATCCTTGCTCATCCAATGAGCCTTGTCAACTAAAATAAACTACATATTACATTAATATTTATGTATTTTGGTTCATTGTCGACTTTAGAAGGAATTATTTGCGAGTACAATTATTAGCAGATGTGTTTTCCAATATCAACTGTTATTGGTTTTTGTGTCTACAGATGTGTAGTAATAGAACTTAGTCGCCACAAGATATTTTTCTAGGTAGTCATTTGGCTACCTCTGATATTTCGTCTTTACACAGTGGAAACTGTATTTGGTTTTTGGTATTTGTGACTCGAACAATGTTGCAATTAATGTTATTTAGATACATCCTCGGTTATCCTATTTTCTAACATTAATTATTTCACTGCAAATATAAAAAAATTATTACATTAGTATTTAAAATTAATTACATTAGTATTGATATTTCTGTTCATTGCCTACTTTAGAAGAAATTTCATTATTATCTATGTATTACTGTCTATTGACTTTAGGAGGAATTATACACGAGTACAATTACAGATTGTTTATGAGGTATGTTGACCACAATTAGCTGGTAATTTCATGTTCATGTGGGAGACGACAAGCTACAGTTATAAAATTTCGAGGTCTTTGACAGCGTGCGTTCAGATTGAATTGAATATAATCAAAGTGTTAAGACAGGAAATTTAGCGACTGTTGTAAATGGTGGCAAAAAATATTATTTACATTCCAGTTTTGCTGTCTATTTCCGTCTGAAGTGTGTATACTGTATCAAAGGAAATATTGTGTAATTTACAATTAATTAGAAGTGACAGTTCATCAAATGTTTATTGTACAATGAATATTGCTCCAGGTTCACTCGCTTGTTTAATTAGCACCAATTAGGTCATTTATTTCTCGCCGAAGGCAGCGTGTTTGCCGTGTGCAGCACACAGGCCCTTATGTCATTGCTTAAATATTTCTATATCAATTAGAAATGCACTATCCTTTTATATCTTTACACAATTCCAGACACTCCGTACAGTACCACTCGCCTTGTATCGCTGGTTCAAATGTATAATCGCAAAGCATACATAAAAACTTCATATCTACTTTGTCTAGGTGATTATTCCAACTTTTCCATACATGATACCTCCCAGTTCTTTATTGCTATGAAAAAATATCGACCGAAAGTTGTTGACATGCCACTTTGAAGCCAACTGGGCACAAATGGCCGACATCAGACCTGCACAGAATGGGGGGTATCGGAAAGCAGCTCTCTGTCAACGGCTTTATGTCGATATTTTTTCATTGCAATAAAGGATTGGGAGGTATCATGTCTCCTTTTACTTTTTGTTTAACTGTCATTCCAAAATTGAAATTTACATGTGTATAAAAAATTTACCCGTCATTGCTTTTTTCACTCTTGATTTCTGAATGGACGTTGATTTCTTTGATTTCTGGTAGGATTTAAGAGACAAACAATATCTTTAATAACTTTGATGCTGTAGATCACTGTTTTGAACAGAATAAGATTTCCATGCGCTACCTGTCTTGTTCTTGCCTCAGAGACCATGGAACCCATGACACCGCAGGAAGGACAAACTACGCGTATGTCAACACAGTTTAATTACTCCTTACATGTCTGTAGCCAAGCTTTGTTTTGTTTGTTGTTTTACGCCACACTCAGTAATATTCCAGCTATATAACGGAGTTCTGTCGAATCCAGTGATTAATATCATGGGCATCGATCCATGCAATTGGGATCGATGACATGCATCAACAAAGTCAGCGAGCCTGACCACCCGATCCCGTTAGTTGCCTCTTACGACATAGTCACCTTTTACGGCAAGCATGGGTTGCTGAAGACCAATTCTAACCCAGATCTTCATGCGTCGGTAAGGCTTTGTGTTATGGAGTAGATGTTCAGCTGTACCATAGCGTCAGCTGGGCCAATAGTCTCGTCTTGTGGACATGGGTTGCTGAAGACACTACACTATATTGGTACACTATATTGCATCACAACATGACGTCATTACAATACATCATAATACTACGTCAGATCCGGCGACATGACATTTTTAGGTAGCGTAGATATTATTCAAGCAATATGACATTCTAGATTTTTGTTGGAGAAAATGTGAATGTCAATGCTGATGGAACTACAGAAATATGTACATGATTTTTAATCCTGATGAATGAATATTGATGTGATATATATGACAACTATGAAATAATATCTGAATGGCGGCCTAAGTAAATCCCTGATAATGATTGATAAGTGGAAATAATAGGTATAGGCCACTAGAGTGAGTGAGTGAGTGAGTATTGTTTTACGCCGCTTTTAGCAATATTCCAGCAATATCACGGTGGGGGACACCAGAAATGGGCTTCACACATTGTACCCATGTCGGGAATCGAACCCGGGTCTTCGGTGTGACGAGCGAACGCTTTAACCACTAGCCCCTTATAGGCCACTAGAGCTGAAAAGGGGATGAGTATAGGCTGCTAGAGTTGAGAAGGGGATGAGTATAGGCTGCTAGAGTTGAAAAGGGGATGAGTATAGGCCACTAGAGCTGAAATGGGGATGAGTATCGGCTGCTAGAGTTGAGAAGGGGATGAGTATAGGTTGCTAGAGTTGAGAAGGGGATGAGTATAGGCTGCTAGAGCTGAGAAGGGGATGAGTATAGGCTGCTAGAGTTGAGAAGGGGATGAGTATCGGCTGCTAGAGCTGAGAAGGGGATGAGTATCGGCTGCTAGAGTTGAGAAGGGGATGAGAGTGGAATAGGGATGACAGTTTTACCTGATGTATGTTCTGGGACCTGTAAGACAGACTATGTAAGCTGCAGACCAATGTGTTGTCTGCTGAGCATCAGTATTCTGCAATCTTTTAACGAAGCCAAGCATGATCTGCATGGCACCTTTATCAGATGTAGGACATGTTTTATCAATCCTCACCTTCTTGTATGAACATTTATTTATTTTCCGGTTTCCAGGGGCTATAAATAACTATCAGAATTAAATGATTCATTTTGCACAGTTTCAAGCATTTATATGACATGAAGTCACTTAATGAGAAAGAGTGAGTGATTGAGTTTGTTTTTTCACCGCTGTTAGCTATATTCCAGCAATATCATGACGGGGGACACCAGAAATGAGCTTCACACATTGTACCCATGCGGGGAATCAAACCCAGGTCTTCGGCGTGATGAGTGAACGCTTTAACCTCTAGGCTACCACATCACCCGTAATGAGTATAAGACATGATGCATTCAACATTGTATGACGTCTCTGTGTGAAGAGCTGTCAAAGGAACCTTAAACTCTGAGCTTGGCACAATTACTGTGGAGAAAATTGTAACCAATACCAGAAGTAAAAAAACAATCAAAAATATATATAATTATACTTGTTTAATCACAACAGAATTTACAGAACTAAAATATTGACATAATGAGTGACTGTTTCTCAACCTTTCAAATGAGTTCATAACTATGTAAATTTTGAAAATTGCAAAAAAAGTTCTTGTTTCAATTACCTTAAAAGGAAAGCCCCAAAACTGAAAAATTTGGAGAAAAAAATGAAAAATTGAAAAAAATAGAAATTTTCGCATAAATATCAAGAATTCTATTTAATTGAGTTTAAAACAGATAGCGATTTAACGAAAAAATGGCATCACGAAGGCCCATGATGTAATTCAACATCACAATGAATATGTTTAATATTGTAAAAAATATGCCAGCCTGTTGCTCTCTTGTTAGTTCTGAATACGAGCAAAAATAGCTTTATCATTACAATTTTTGTCACTGAAAGTTGCTATGTAATTTAAAGTAATGATACATTTAGCCACAGCACATTATCTAACACTGATATTAATGTAATTTTAGAAGAAACGACTTTGTGGATAGGATGGAGTCATCCCAAAGACAGCTTTCATTAGCAGAGTTATTTTTGCCTCCATGTGAAGTAATTTCTTTGATTAATTCTGACAGCTGGTCCTCATGTAATGGGTTGCTGGGCAACAAATAATGTCTCTGTTTTATATGAAATATTTATACAGCATATGTTCTGTGGTTTTATGAAATATTAAGAAAACCACTGTCAAGTATTTATGATGCCTTGGCTATCTTGGTAACAGTGTTACAATGATATTGCAATGCATCTGTATGAAATATTCTATGCCTATGCTGTATGAGGTTGATATACTACTGAACTGTTGATAAGGATATTCTGACTGTCCAGGTGAAGACTAATTATTTCATTACTATAAAACAAATGCAAGATGTTGCTGTCAGTCATTATCCCTATCAGAGGATGAACAGCATAGTTGAGACTGTTAAGAACAAAAAACAAGTTGATTATAAAAATTCAGTTTACTCATGTTCAAACCTGCATTATCAGGGTTACAAAGAGGTGTTCTTGTAGTTACAAAGAGGTGTTCTTGTAGTTACAAAGAGAGGTTCTTGTTGTTACAAAGAGGTGTTCTTGTAGTTACAAAGAGAGGTTCTTGTAGTTACACAGAGGTGTTCTTGTAGTTACACAGAGGTGTTCTTGTAGTTACACAGAGGTGTTCTTGTTTTTACACAGAGGTGTTCTTTTAGTTACACAGAGGTGTTCTTGTTTTTACACAGAGGTGTTCTTGTAGTTACACAGAGGTGTTCTTGTTTTTACACAGAGGTGTTCTTTTAGTTACACAGAGGTGTTCTTGTTTTTACACAGAGGTGTTCTTGTTTTTACACAGAGGTGTTCTTGTAGTTACACAGAGGTGTTCTTGTAGTTACACAGAGGTGTTCTTGTAGTTACACAGAGGTGTTCTTGTAGTTACACAGAGGTGTTCTTTTAGTTAGACAGAGGTGTTCTTGTAGTTACAAAGAGGTTATCTTGTAGTTACACAGAGGTGTTCTTGTAGTTACAAAGAGGTGTTCCTGTAGTTAGACAGAGGTGTTCTTTTAGTTAGACAGAGGTGTTCCTGTAGTTACAAAGAGGTGTTCTTGTAGTTACACGGAGGTGTTCTTGTAGTTACACGGAGGTGTTCTTGTAGTTACACAGAGGTGTTCTTGTAGTTACAAAGAGGTGTTCTTGTAGTTACACGGAGGTGTTCTTGTAGTTACACGGAGGTGTTCTTGTAGTTACACAGAGGTGTTCTTGTAGTTACACAGAGGTGTTCCTGTAGTTAGACAGAGGTGTTCTTGTAGTTACAAAGAGGTGTTCTTGTAGTTACACGGAGGTGTTCTTGTAGTTACACAGAGGTGTTCTTGTAGTTACACAGAGGTGTTCTTGTAGTTACACAGAGGTGTTCTTGTAGTTACACGGAGGTGTTCTTGTAGTTACATGGAGGTGTTCTTGTAGTTACACAGAGGTGTTCTTGCAGTTACACAGAGGTGTTCTTTTAGTTACACAGAGGTGTTCTTGTAGTTACACAGAGGTGTTCTTGTAGTTACAAAGAGGTGTTCTTGTAGTTACAAAGAGAGGTTCTTGTAGTTACACAGAGGTGTTCTTGCAGTTACACAGAGGTGTTCTTGTAGTTACACAGAGGTGTTCTTGTAGTTACACAGAGGTGTTCTTGTAGTTACAAAGAGGGGTTCCTGTAGTTACAAAGAGGGGTTCTTGTATTTTTTTATTGTATAGTTGTTTAATAGCCTGCTTTTAATATTTTAGTTTTAAATACAAACCTGTGATGTTACTGGTTATTTTTGTGTCCTGTGCTGACTGTTTTTGAAGTACAAATGCATTACTTTGTCTACTCAAAATATAGCGGGAATATTCCAGACATGACTATTTTATTAACTCACTTCTGTTGCAGGAAACATTTTTCAAATGTACATGTCTAAAATTGAGAAATGTATAAACTTATGCCAACATTTTTAATTCAGAAATACATTCTCTAGTTCAGTTGAACCAAATTTTTCCTGAAAGAAATTTTAAAGTTTCTATAGACTGCATAAAGAATCATAAAACATTTAAAAGAAAGAATCTTGCATATATTTTATTAATTATTCCCTTGGCAAAAAATGACTCCAATTTCCCAGATTTTCTGTGCAAAAGAGGCGGCCATTTCTTAGAGTGAGTGAGTGAGTATGGTTTAACGCCGCTTTTAGCAATATTCCAGCAATATCACGGCGGGGGACACCAGAAATGGGCTTCACACATTGTACCCATGTCGGGAATCGAACCCGCGTCCTCGGCGTGACGAGCGAACGCTTTAACCACTAGGCTACCCGACCGCCCCCATTTCTTAGAGGGCACAAGTAGTAAAACAAAACCATTAAAGCTCCCCCCTACAAGACATAATTGCATTCTAAGTGCTCATATCTTCTGGAATGACAGCCCTTGTACTTAACTGAAAATAAAGGAAAATGACTGAATACTTCTAAAGATGCACCTCAGCAGTCAAACCAGCAGAGCTTGTTGTTTAAAAAAAGCTCTGTAATGTCAAAGAGAAGAAAAACCCTAAAAAGAGTCCACCATGTTGTGTTTACTTCAGATCAGTGACCAGGAGAGTAGTATAACATATAATTGTATGTAACTTTTACAGCGTCTATAAACTCTTGGCAGTGTATTTAACAGCAGCAAGGAAGAGAGCCCATGGAGCTAACTCCATACATGCTTAATTTGCAGTTCCTATTTCACGCCCTGTTGGGAGTTCATGATTGTAGGTTAGGTTTCCCCATGACAAGTTCTTGTAGCCCCCTAGTGACTGAACTCAGATGAACCGAACTGAAGCTGTTTGGGTATTTCAGTGACTCATGCCAGACATAAATACCGATATATAGTCCTGCTTATGTCTGTATTCTTCTTATCCTGAAGATGGGGGATGTTGTGCGTATGTACATCTGGGCGTAGTCATAACTCAAAAGTTTTCATTTAATGTTTGTTCATTGTTTAAAGCCGCACTCGGCATAATTCTGACTATATGACAGTGGTCTATAAATAATCATATCTTGGCCAGACAATCCAGAGATAGATGTCATGAGCATCGACAAACGCAATTAGGATACTATGACATGCATCACCCAAATCAGTGGGGCTGACCACCCGATTCCGTTAATCACCTCTTACAACAAGCAGAGATTGCTGGTGACCAATTCTAACCCATATCTTCACAGGGGGGACATTTTATGAAAGGGTTTCTTGTTTGTTAGCTGTCACAAGCATGAAATATCTGTGAATATTCTATGCATAGTGATTAGGAAGACATGTGACACTTTGTTTGTGGAGGTATTTGGACATGCAGGGGAAGGTCTTTCCCAAGTCACACAGATGGCTCAGTTGTCACAATTTGCTGTGCCGTGCTGTGTGTTGGAATCCAATATTTGACCCGTGAAGATTTGCTTGCCGTAAAAGGTGACTATGGTAGTTGTAAGAGGTGTCTTATGGAATCGGGTGGTTGGGCTCGATGACTTGGTTGATACATGTCATCGTATCCCAATTGTGTGAATTGTTGCTTATGCTGTCAATCACTGGATTGTACTGTCCAGACAGATAGCTGGAATATTGCTGAGTGCTGCATTAAACAACAAACAAATTGAAGCCACTATTTGGTTTGTGATTCTTGGTTTGTCAGCACCATCGTCATCTTATATTATTTCAGGGGGAAAACGGGCGGAAGTTTGAGACTCGTTTGTACACTTGTACATAAAGGTGGAATATATTAACTTTTAATTGATTAGCTTGGTTTAATTGTCCACTTCATGTTTCAATGCTCCTTGATGAATAACATTATCCTTTTCAATACAACCCCAAAATAAGACTGATTAACAAGATCGATGAAAGCCATGCAATCGAACTCTCACCTTTTATCTGGGACCACTGATTGGTCATTCATGGATCAATGCATCCAACATATTGATCTAATCATCACTAACAATGGTCAAATCTGTCCTCCAACTGACCCACGAGTCATTGATTCTATACCTGTTAAGACTGACATAGGATCCGACAGGCCACTGATAAGGATATGAATGACCGCCACCACCGGTGCGGCTTTTGAATGTATTGTAGTATTGGGGCTGCTGATGGCTTCTGCGTGTATTTGTCATTATGTATAGTGAATTAGGATCAATGTCAGCTTTGAACTTGATGATATAGGCCACTCCATTATGATAAACATGTCGTTTCTGTATCAATGCCGCCATGGGGATTCCGGGTCGGAAGAACCTATAGCCCATTAGTGTACACTTGTGGGATTTTTAAATGATGAATAGGTACCAAGCTCCTCATGATTGTCTCCCCTTGGGATTCCAAGGCAGAATCATTCGTCACCACTCGCCTCTTACCTTAACCTGCAAGACTCGTCTCTCCTATCGATGAATGTAGCTATAACACGAGATGGTCACAAATGGGGCAGAATAGGTCCCCAGTTTTTAATGATCGTCTCCCCTTGGAGTGAGTGAGTGAGTTGGTTTTATGCTTGTTTAGACAGTATTCCAGTTATATCACATTGTGTCACCTAATGTGGGAGGACAGCCCGAAGTGATGCAAGTCTCAGACATTTAACACTGTGTTGAAACCCACAAGCACTGGTACAGTGCTGACAAAACCTAGAAACATAATCGGGGCAAACTGGGATTTGAACCCACGACCAATGGTTTCTGGTGTGCCCAAGGGACGCAACTCTACATAGTGCAGAGCCTCAGAGAACTGGGCTACCCATGTCCAACTCTCCTTGAGATTCAAAAGCAGGACAGGTCCCTAGGATCAAAAATGGTGGAATTCCAGGGTAATGTTAGCTTTCGTACCATTCCCAAAGTCCATAAAAAGACAAAGCTTCAATGTCAAGCCAAGGTTACGGTTTAGAGACTGTTAACTGTCAAGATCCATGTTTAGTGACCTTACTGTCAAGATACATGTTTAGTGACCTTACTGTCAAGATACATATTTAGCAACCTTACTGTCAAGATACATAATGTTTAAAGACCTTACTGTCAGGATACATACTGTTTAGCGACCTTACTGTCAAGATACAGGTTTAGCGACCTTACTGTCAAGATACATACTGTTTAGAGACCTTACTGTCAAGATACATACTGTTTAGAGACCTTACTGTCAAGATACATGTTTAGAGACCTTACTGTCAAGATACATACTGTTTAGCAACCTTCAAGATACATGTTATATAGATACCATATCATCAAGATGTATACCACAGCAAAGCATTATTACAGACATGCCAAATACGAACATCCATGTTTTTCATTGGTTATTATATGGCAGATTGACATGTAGCAGGCTCACATGACTTTAATTTGCCAATGTGTCATTCCTGACGAGGGACAAGATGCATACTTGATAAAACTGACACAAAAATGTGGTGGGAAGCATCCATCAACCTGCAGGCAGAAGTAGGAAGTGTCAGTCACCATCAATAAGATCTCTTCATCAGCATCCCCGAACCTACGACTGCTGAGCCTGGGGCATCTTCTATAGCAATAGGAAGTGCTTGCAGTAAATAAGGTTTCACTGTCAGATCAGACCATCTGCATATTTGGGTGTGTTTCTTATCTCATGTCATCAAAAATTACTGCCCTGCTCAAAACATTTTTTTTAAATTATCAACCTTTCGCCATATATCTCGGCGTCCCTTTTTACTGGTAATTACCAGTTTTTTTACCAGTAAAATTAGGCTTAGACAGTCCCGGTGGACCGGCAAATAAAGTACCTTATAAATTTTTATTGTTGAACAAAACATTGGTGATATTCATATATGTACATCTTTCGAACAAAGTCAGCTTGTTTGTTACCATCAGGGTTTACCTTTGTCTATTTCCAGGTAAAATATCCATTTGTAGCGACTCTGTCTCGAAATATTGCGAAAAGCGAAATTTGTGACTGAAATTTGTGTGAATGACAAATAGATCTAACTAAGTTACTACAGAGATGACATCTTTGCACTGAACATGATGTTGAAAGAATTAAAACCAAATAATTTTCATACTTTTTTTTATTTGGTTGAAAAATGGGACTGGCAGAAATTACAGGGGGACGGGAAATTTTTAGAGCTGATAGTCCACAAGGACTGTATCTTCTAGACTTTCTTACAAAGTTTGAGTCTCCTGAAATATATCTATATTGTATTTTCCTATTAGGAAGTAAACCAGTATTTGCTGTTTTGGGGTTTTTTTTTAGCTCTTCACATTTTTCACATTCAGCTTTCAACATCAATACTGTATCCGTTATATAGGGTTCATGATGTCAATCACTGGATTGTCTGGTCCAGGCTCAATTATTTACAGACCGCCTCATATAGCTGGAATATTGCTGAGTGTGGCGTTAAACAACAAACAAACATTAAGCTCAAGTTTTGGACAAAAAGCTCATTCTCTGTGTTCTTAATTTGAACATCCTTGGTAACAAATCAAACCTGTCCATTCACCGACAAAACACCCTAGGCAATCAAGTGAAACAGTTAAAAATGTTGGATTAGTTCAGAAAATATCTCATTGTTATTGCTGAAGCTTGTTGATTAAATTTGACAGATTGCCCCAGGAGATGATGCAAATACCCCAGAATGAAATCTCCCACTTTCTAATTGTTAAATACCATTGAAGAAAGCCATATATAGTGAAGGTTGTTGATGAGCTCGGTCAGCCACAGGGGGCACCTGTTCCTAGCCCAGCCTTGACCCAGTGTGGTCAAGCTATGGTCAGTGTGAGACCGAGGTGCAGTGTATGTATCTGTGAATCAGGTACAGTGCTTGGTGAAAGTGTCTTCCAGCAGCATCACTGGCCTTGCCTTATTGCTGAGCCAAGTGTTGGGCCTGTCTGACATTCTGTAATTGGATGAGATGGGCTATAAAACATGTTAATGATTATTGTTTCTTTGTTGTTAAAAAACCCAAATTGAAATGGAATAACATGAAGCATGTACACCTCATATGTTGCTTGTGAGTATTATTTGTGATCAGGTCATGCTGTGATATGTGATCACTACACTGCCTGCGCTGTTGGCATAACAACAGCTCGGTGGACGGAACGGAAGTAAAAAACTGTTGAAAAACATGATGAAAATCTGAGGACCCAGAATGCTGAACAATTCAGACAGGACCAAAACATGAACAATTCTATTCAGACTGTTCTAAATGAGAAGGTGAACAATTCAGTTCAGACTGTTCTAAATGAGAAGGTGAACAATTCAGTTCAGACTGTACTAGAAGATGAACAATTCAGTTCAGACTGTACTAGAAGGTAAACAATTCAGTTCAGACTGAACTAGAAGATCAACAATTCAGTTCACACTGTACTAGAAGATCAACAATTCAGTTCACACTGTACTAGAAGATCAACAATTCAGTTCAGACTGTACTAGAAGGTAAACAATTCAGTTCAAACAACTAGAAGATGAACCATTCAGTTCAGACTGTACTAGATGAACAATTCAGTTCAGACTGTACTAGAAGGTAAACAATTCAGTTCAAACAACTAGAAGATGAACCATTCAGTTCAGACTGTACTAGAAGGTAAACAATTCAGTTCAGACTGTAGACAATACTTAGGGCTGAGCAATTTGGTCAAGGCAGTACTTGCAGATGCCAGGAAATGGTCTGGGAGGGTATAAAAGGCTACAGCAGACTTACTCAGATACCCCTGATCACACCCTCATGGTTGGACTGACTGGAATAGTATTAAACCTACAGCACAGAGCTTCAATACCACTGATGATAGCAGATATCACTTTCGATGCAAGGCTTTTAGTTCGAGCCCCTATATCCATGATGTCCCTCGGTCTGCCCAGAGATGGTCCACTGAGACGGCCAAGCATCTCATCTGACTGACCCAATCATTAATTAAGACTCATAGCCAAATCAAGCCAAGAATTGGCCATGGTGTAATTATCAGTATCAGTCACACCTCTCATTCCTCTCAGGAGATGCCGCGTCTGTGTCTGATTTTTACACAGTCTCGGCTACCAAGTTGGGCAAGACACCGAGGAACCAAATATTTAACCTCAATTACCTTTATCTGTCCTGAGCTGTGGCATCGTTACACAGTGGTAATCCAACACGACATTCTCGTCAACACCTAGACACATTTCTACTTTCATACATGCATTTCTCTGTGCTGCTAACATGGCCATTTATCAATCTGTTTGAATCAAAAAATGTTTGTGTTTTAAAAGCATGTAATCCTAAGATAAACTATTTTCACTTCTAATGAAAACAGTATTAAGATAAAACTATTTATCCAAATTCAGGAAGAAACTGGCATTTTGATAAAAACCTCCACTCATGGCATGGAGTTTTTATCAATCCTTCTGGTCTTATGCAGGCCTTTAATTCCATTATCTATGGTTGAGCGTCAATAGTTGATAAGACAGTGGTAGGTGATATCTGGCACTAATGCTGTTACATTTCAAATTAAAGAAGCCACAAACTAAATTGGGAAAACTTTGCATGTAACCCCTGCCTCAAATTTATTTAAATGTTAGGGTAAGGGTTAGGCTTAGGGCAAGATCAAGGACAAGGGCAAGGGCAAGAGAAAGGGCAAGGGCATGGGCAAGGACAAGGGCAAGAGAAAGGACAAGGGCAAGAGAAAGAGAAAGGGCAAGGGCAAGAAAGAGAAAGGGCAAGAGAAAGAGAAAGGGCAAGGGCAAGGACAAGGGAAAGGGCAAGGGCAAGGGCAAGAGAAAGGGCAAGAGAAAGGGCAAGGGCAAGGACAAGGGCAAGAGAAAGGACAAGGGCAAGAGAAAGGGCAAGGGCAAGGGCAAGAGAAAGGACAAGGGCATGGGCAAGAGAAAGGACAAGGGCAAGAGAAAGGGCAAGGGAAAGAGAAAGGACAAGGGCAAGAGAAAGGGCAAGGGCAAGAGAAAGAAAAAGGGCAAGAGAAAGGACAAGGGCAAGGGCAAGGGCAAGGGCAAGGGCAAGGTCAAGGGCAAGGACAAGGGCAAGGGTAGAGTTCAGGGTCAGGGTCATGGTCGGAGTTGGTGTTGCTGTTTAACCCAGGTATATTTGAAGCAGGGGATACAGGTGGAAATCTTTCCCCAAAACCTCTCACATGTTCAGTTTGAATATACAAAACAAGCATTCCATCTGATTCACTGACTGCCATTTTAAATTCTTCTGTAAAATATATCTGCAATGTGACATCTATTTAATTTTGGTGAAAATTTTACGATCTTATCAAATTCATGGAAATTTCAGCTGAGGCTGAAAAACAGCACTGCATCACATCCTTGTTCATGAAACACCATTTCTGAGTAACAGTGTCTGAATATAATCCAATTTCAATCCTGTCATGCAGTAGGAAAATATATCACTGGGAACCACCTCATTAAATGGTTATTTGTTCTTGTTTAACGCAACACTCAGCAATATTCCAGCCATATGATGGCACCCTCTAAATAATTGATAATTAAATCTGGATGTTTTGAATAACCTTGAACCAGTTACTCATCTCACTGAAACCAGTTTGTATCCAATTTACCGTTTTCATGATAATGGGTTATGTTCTGCTGTGTTTAACAGCGGCATTTTGTTAAGATTGTTGTTGATACACCAGCAGCAGATTACATTACTGATACACTGTGGATTCAGTGTCATTTTAGAACTATTTTATAGCGAATACATCAGACTTGGACAATATTAATATTGATAGTTTCATAAACGTAACTGCAAATGATTATTATAACTATGAAACTAAGATTACAAATGCCGGTTTGCACATTTTTTAACCAGACAGGAAGTTTTAACAAACAATTACCAATTATCCAAATAATGCTTGTTTACCAAGCATAAAGGACTTGGTAATCAATGGTCAATGATGGAAATTTCAATATTGATGTTACCACTGACAGAATTACGACATCTCCAAACTTGATAACTTTACGAGTTCTTTTCAACTGGGGCTTCTAGTTTGTTTGTTTGTTGTTTAACGCCACACTCAGCAATATTCCAGCTATATGATGGTGGTCTGTAAATAATTGAGTCTAGACCAGACAATCCAGTGATTGACATCATGAGCATCGATCCACGCAATTGGGATCAATGACATGCATCAAACAAGTCAGCGAGCCTGACCATCCGATCCCATTAGTCGCCTCTTACGCCAAGCATAGTCGCCTTTTACGGCAACTATGGGTTGCTGAAGACCTATTCTACCCCGGAATCTTCACGGGTCCTGTAGCCAAGCTCTGAGAGTCGGCACACTACATTGCATCACAACATGACGTCATTACTATACGTCATAATACTACGTCAGATCCGGCGACAGCCTAAATCGTTGAAGCAAGAATGGGTTGCTGAAGACCTATTCTACCCCGGATCTTCATGGGCCATGGGACCGCCTCCGTGGTCCAGTGGTAGAGCATCCGCCCGGAGAGTGAAAGGTCTGTGGTTTGATCCCTGCGTCATACCAAAAGACGTTAAAAGATGGTACTTGTTGTTACCCTGTCTGGCGCTCGGCACAAAGGGGCTAAAACAAGGACTGGTCGGCTCGGAGTCAGTATACTGTGTCTGAGTGGGGTATTCATGTTAGACTGCGGCATGGTATCTCAGTGAGCTAGCACTATAAATTGGCATCAGTCCGGACTAGTACAAGCAGCCACACACACACACAAGTGCATGCACGTCGCTATATAAGTGCAATAATCTTGGACGCAACGTTAAAACCAATTTCACCTCACCTCATGGGCCATAGGGGTTCTAGGTTCAATGATGATAATTAATTTCTTCAACGGTACAAGAATGTTTCATTTGGCCCTTAAAAATATTTTTTGCAATTTGTTACGTTTACTCTGGGTGAATTTATCACTCATCACTGCTACTTATTTATCGAGTGTCACCTGCAGCATCGTCCAGGCATTATTTACCTTCTGCAGAGACAAATGCATCTGGCAAAAATCAGTTATGTAAACGCTGGCAGTCAAGTTGAGATAACAGAGTTATCTGCAAGTGATAACAACGCCATCATCTGTATTTACGTAAAGGGAAATCGGTCAAGTTTGTGCACCAACAGAATCAAAGTAATCCCCAAATAAACAAGCACTGGAGAACTGGTAAATCTTCTCATGATGGAGGCCCTGTATATTCTGACATTAGAAACCCCTTGTGTATCTAGACCTTAATTATCCCCCGCCGCGCGAAAGCGCGAAGCGGGGGATATAGTATTCACGACCGTCCGTACGTCCGTCCGTACGTCCGTCTGTCCGTCCGTCCGTACGTCCGTCCGTACGTCCCACCTGTTTGTTGCCGCGATATCTCAAGAACTAAACACTGGATTGTCTTCATATTTGGAACTATGGTGTATATACAGACTCCGCAGACACCAGTCGGTTATGGTGACCTTGACCCCATTTTCAAGGTCACAGCAGGCATATCTGCTTTTGGAGTTGGAAAACGGTGTTGCCGCAATATCTCAAGAACTAATCTCTGGAATGTCTTCATATTTGGAACTATGGTGTATATACAGACTCCGCAGACACCAGTCGGTTTTGGTGACCTTGACCCCATTTTCAAGGTCACAGCAGGCATATCTGCTTTTGGAGTTGGAAAACGGTGTTGCCGCGATATCTCAAGAACTAAACACTGGATTGTCTTCATATTTGGAACTATGGTGTATATACAGACTCCGCAGACACCAGTCGGTTTTGGTGACCTTGATCCCATTTTCAAGGTCACAGCAGACAAATCTGCTTTTAGAGTTGGAAAACGGTGTTGCCGCGATATCTCAAGAACTAAACACTGGATTGTCTTCATATTTGGAACTATGGTGTATATACAGACTCCGCAGACACCAGTCGGTTTTGGTCACCTTGATCCCATTTTCAAGGTCACAGCAGGCAAATCTGCTTTTGGAGTTAGAAAACAGTGTTGCCGCGATATCTCAAGAACTAATCGCTGGATTGTCTTCATATTTGGAACTATAGTGTATATACAGACACCGCATACACCTGTCAGATTTGGTGACCTTGACCCCATTTTCAAGGTCACAGCAGGCAAATCTGTTTTTGGAGTTGGAAAACGGTGTTGCCACAATATCTCAAGAACTAATCGCTGGATTGTCTTCATATTTGGTACTATGGTGTACAGGCGGGGGATATTTCGTCACTCTGTGACAAATACTTGTTGTAAGTAATCTTCTTCTTGTGTTGTTTAACGCCGCACTCAGCATTATTCCAACTATATGATGCCGGTCTTTAAATAATCAAATCTGGACCAGACAATCCAGTGATTGACATCATGAGCATCTATCCATGCAATTGGGATACGATGACATGCATCAACCAAGACAGCAAGCCTGACCACCCGATCACGTTAGTTGCCACTTACAACAAGCATAGTTGGCTCTTACGGCAAGCATAGTTGCCTCTTGCTGAAGACCTTTTCTCTTCCCAGATCTTCACTGGTCTTAATTTTAAGTGATTGAGTTGGAATTAATGCTACTTTGAAACACATTTTAGCTATATCACAGCATGTCAGTTTAATGTGGGAGGTAACCTGAAATGATGCAGGTCTTAGACACTTATCACACACGATCACGGGCATGGTACTGACCACCATATAAAGAAACATAATCAGGATAAAATCTGGATGATCACAGGATTCTGGTATTCCTAAGGGATGCAACTCTGTGCAGTAAATTTTGATGTCAAAGATGGCTGGACCAGCTATAAACCCTTAAAACCAAGATATATGGTAATAATTCGCAATCTGATTTTTTAGAAACCTGCAAAGACCATAAAGGCCTGTAGAAGTGGGATGGAGGAAATGTCATCAACTAAACATTGACACAGCTGAAGTGGCCCAGTGGTCTAAGGCCATATCATACCAGGATAGCTGAGTGGTCCAGTGGTCTAAGGCCATGTTTTGCCAGGATAGTTGAGTGGTCTAAGGCCATATCATGCCAGAATAGTTGAGTAGTCCAGTGGTCTAAAGCCATGCTTTGCCAGGATAGTTGAGTGGTCCATTGGTCTAAGGCCATGCTTTGCCAGGATAGTTGAGTGGTCCATTGGTCTAAGGCCATATCATGCCAGGATAGTTGAGTGGCCCAGTGGTCTAAGGCCATGTCTTGCCAGGATAGTTGAGTGGCCCAGTGGTCTAAGGTCATGTCTTGCCAGGATAGTTGAGTGGTCTAAGGCCATGTCTTTCCAGGATAGTTGGGTGGTCTAATTAAGGCAGTATCATGCCAGGAAAGTTGAATGGTCTAAGGCCATATAATGACAGGATAGTTGAGTGGCCCAGTGGTCTAAGGCCATGTCTTGCCAGGATAGTTGAGTGGCCCAGTGGTCTAAGGCCATGTCTTGCCAGGCTGTGTCGGTCATGGGTTCGAACCCCAGACTCTTCCCATTCTTTTTCTCTTGTCCCAGTCAATTATTCAGTCAGTTCTGTTCATCCTTATTCTAGATTGCCTTTTCTACACAAATGGCAAGGCTCCTTCTAATATTATTACTCACAAGCAAACTCACACAAAGTATTCTGAAATATTTCTTATACACACTGACACAAGTCATGGTTTAATTATTTTCTACATGTAATCCAATTTCCAATTCCCTGAACAGTAGGTAGTACGTCAATAGAGTCAACTTAGCCCAAGGATGTTGTCACCTTGTCTAGCATAATTCAATATTGTGACTGGCACAAGTTCAAGTTTTCAAATTATTGCGACAAGTGGCTCCAAGGCACTTTCACAGTTGGCCTTAGGCATTGTGCATTGTTGCAATGAACCTCTAGGCTGGAGGCATGGTCACAGCTTGGCCAAAGGCGGCAATCAGAAAATACTATCAAAAGTGAACAAAATTGTGGCAGCTATCTGCCACTAAACTAATGCCTCAAGGCTATGCTTTGCTATGCTATGCTAACAGGCTACAGGGTATAAGCATAGCTATGAAACTGCTGACACTGGACTGATCATGGAAAGGTCCACCATCACTCACAGATCACACATGCAGCGTGTACACCATCAGATGCTCCTCATGTAACCAGGTAAAAGGAATGAGTGGGACGTTTGGGTGAGTGAGTGAGTGTTTAGCGCTGAAGCAGGCAGTATTCACACTGTATCATTATTATCTTGACTGAAGGAATGTGCAATGACTTGCAACCATTGAAGTCGGCAAACCTGACAACCAATCCATGTAAGTTGACTCTTACAAATAGCATAGGTAATACTTGGGACCAATTCTGCCATTGAATCCCTGTGGTGTGGGTGAAGGTGTGGGTGTGGGTGTATGGGTGTGTGTGGGTGAGAGTGTATGGGTGAGGGTGTGTGGGTGAGGGTGTCGTTTTCCACCCGTGAGATGATAATAACATATTTCACGAGACACATGGAATATCCTATTTATTATATACTTTTTGTTAAGTTGTCTTCCGGGAAATTAAATATTTCATTACAAAGGTAAAACCTTAAAACGTTTATTCTCCCTACCTAACACACAGCAACGGTTCACCACCCCCTGTATTTGCGACTTAAAAAGAAGTATCGTGTTTTAAAAATCTTTAAAAAATATACAAGTACCTCCTGCATAAAAAAATTCTTAAGGTCACAATATTAACTCCGTAAATGACCATCTGTCTGACTAACAATCCTACCCAACAGGTTCAATTATTCCAGTAATTAATGTTCAGAAGCCCAAGGTAAAATATCAAATGCTAAGCAGTTCTTGCTTAAATCTGTGAGCAAACTATTGTAGGCCACTGCAGGTCATATAGTTTATCATCCAAAATTGGCCTCAAGCAATCTCTCCTGGGATATAGCGATCACCACAATGAAATGCATCACAATGCTTTGCAGACCATTGTGACATCATCGGTAACCATGACGTCACAATCTAACGACATCACTAATCTCTGCTACTGAAGGTGGTTGGCTGCATTTGTTACACTCAAGACACTGCTTATAACTGTTCATAATCTGAAACAGTTGGAAGAATGATGTCGGAATTTAGAACTTTTATCAACTCATGTAGAAAGATTTGATATCGTAGACACTTGGGTGAGATTCTCTATCATCTGTCTAGTGTGTTTCACCTGGAATTGTTTTTCCCGTACATACAGTTTTGCTGTTCAGGTTTTGTATGAAAGTACATGTTTTATTTAAGTTGCTATGCACCTGAGATACTGTGGATGTGATACTAGATGTTGTCAATGTGATGATAATTATTGTCGATGTGATATAAATATTAAAGATGTGATGCTGTATATTGTTAATCAAATGATAAATATTGTCGATGTAATGCTAGATATTGTTGATCAAATGATAAATATTGTCGATGTGATACTAGATATTGTCAATCTGATGATAAATATAGTAGATGTGATGACATATTGTCAATGTGATATGTATTGTCAATGTGATGATAGATATTGTCGATGTGATGATAGATATCTTCAATGTCATGATAGATATCGTCGATGTGATGATAGATATCGTCGATGTGATGATGGATATTGTCAATGTGATGATAGATATTATCGATGTGATGATGGATATCGTCGATGTGATGATAGATATCGTCGATGTGATAAGTATTGTCGATGTGATAAGTTTCGTCAATGTGATGATAGATATCGTCGATGTGATGATAGATATCATCGATGTGATGATAGATATCGTCAATGTGATGATAGATATCGTCGATGTGATGATAGATATTGTCGATGTTATGATGACAAAGTCAAGTATCCTTATAAACGGAACATGAAAACCTATGACAGGCCTACCTAACAAAACCAGCAGGGAGCTACCAAGCTATGGATGATGTACACACTTTACATAGAAATAGCCTCACAAGCTACAAACAAAGACACAATTCTCATAAAGTTAGCATCATAATGATAAGAACCTGACACAATTTCAATGAAACCAAACACATTAAAACTGTCTGGCGTCTAGCTCCAGTACAGACAAGACGCACAGCTGTACCAAACAGATTCTATCTTAAATACAGCTCTTTTTCTCTATCATGTAAATAGTTTAAGATAATGTGTCAGGTTCTTATCATTACCATGCAAACTTTATGGGGATTGTGTCTGTTTGTAATTTGAATGCTATTTCTACTTAAAATGGGTACACATTCCATAGTTCTCTGCTGGTTTTCTGTGGTAGGCCTGTATGTGCATTCTAACATGATACTCCCCCAGCAATTCCAGGTTACAATTGGTCCTCAGCTACCTATGCTTGCTGTATTATAAGTGGCATCTAAATGAATCCAATATTCCGGCTCGATGACTTGGTAGTTTGCCATCAGCATGCTCACAACATCAATCACTAGATTATCTGGTCCTGACTTGATTATTAATATAGCAATATGATTAGAAAACAAACAAACATCTAATATGACATTTGTATTTTTCCAGAGTGACGAATTTCCGGACCAACTGTTTGCGTGTGTTCAGCGATTGTCCACCAAGGAGAGCTCCTATGTACGTGCAGGGAGGAACAGGCAGTACTATGGCATTAGACACAGACAAGCTCTTCGATGAGTTTCACCCCGAAGTGGATTCTTCAACAGCCTCATCTATCTATTTAAAATGGACGCTTGAAGAGACTGCCATGCCGTACATTCAAAGATTTCAGGTGCATTATCAGAAAGTGGCAAGTACGTATGTTCAATACAGCAACATGCTACCTGCCACTTCTACAGGATATAATATTCGTAACTTGGTAGCTGATACTTACTATAAGGTGTGTGTTGTGCTGTATCGTAATGATACAACCTCGCCATTGCGACAGTGCGTGGATGCGAATACGACGAGTTGGCATATTCCTGTTTCCATTGGCAGTAGTATTGGAGCAATTTTAGCTTTGTCTATCATTGTGCTGATTGTGCTTCTCTCTCGATGTCCGTCGCTTATTCGTCAACAGCGACAAGTCGCTTCTGACTCCAGCAAATATGACAGCATGTCGTCGCATTTCCCTGAAGATCATTACGAAATGAGTGACACCACAATGCCTGGGCATGAACATGAGGAAGAATTGACATCGGAACATAAAGTTCATGTACATGTGTTTGACGACGGTTCAGGACGTGACCATTTGCAGGAGCGGAAATATCGCCCTGCAACAGATCCGTTGTGTAACGGAAATCGTAATCACGTGACTCATCACTCAGGGAGCCATCGATCTCAGTCACAAACTGAACGGAGCTCAAGTCATCACCATCATCATCATCGACATCCCCATCCTCATCTTCAAGCCATGCGCACACATCACCACTCCCTTGTGCTGGAGCATCACCCAATACCACAGCTCACTCAAACAAACTCATTGGACGACCAAATAAGCCTGAAGGATTACACTGTATAGGAACCAACCCTTGTTTGTTACTTCCAGTTGAGCTCACTACCCTACCGGGTACCGCACTGTGTATTCACCTCAATGGATTTAACATCTATGTTATAATGGAATAGTTATGTCCATGGATTATTGTATAACAGATCGACAGAGATTTGAACACGACAGCATTACAAGAGGCACTGTTGTTCAAATAACAGGCATTTTTAATCTAATACGTTTTGTAAACAGGTTAGGTTTTCAGGTCTCTTTGATTGCCACATTACTTTTATCACATAGTAAACTATACTACTCAAAAGAAATTAAAGAACACCAATTTTGTTTATATGACTATAGTTAATCTGTCATGGCTGGTTGGTCTTGCAACACACAGCCTTCCAATTGTGGGTGTTCCTTAACTTGTTTTGAGTAGTATATATACACCAAGTCATTCCAAACCTCAAAAAAAAGGGCAGCAAGGCTCAGGCTATTTGGCAAGCCCAGCAAATACAATTCAAGTACCTTAAACACCACTTTGCATGTTGGCTAGTTCAAATTTTATGCAGGATACTACTAAGTTAAGGACCACTTGATTCTTTCATATTACTACAGTTAATTTGTCAAGTATCGAGTGGTCCTTTCTTTCCTTGGTAGTATATCTCAATCTAGCCATTGATGATGACACTGATTACAATGTCTCCATCATAAAGTCATGAACTAGCAGAAATGGGCAGAACCAAACCATGGAAAATAGAACCATTTAAAAGTCAATCAAAACTTACTTCATGGGAATATATATATTGAAATAAATTTAAAAACTTTCCCCTGCTAATATAACTATTTAAGAAACATTTAAAACAATTTAAACATGTTGTTTTCTATGTAAATATTTTTCGTCTTACTGTTGTATGAAATTGGACTTGTTCATTTACATTTTACTTACCGTATTCGACGCAACAAGCACCACGCTCTTATAAGCACCCACGGCGATATTTGCTAATATATTGGCTAGTGAACAATCCCAATTAGCACCCATTCAAATTGATCAATGAACACAAGACTTATTAATTCATGTATAATTCACACTCGTGTGTTATATGCACCCTTTATTATCAGCAATTAAATTCCGGAAAAATATATCTGTCGTATATAAACATTTCAGGCTGTCAGCATAAACCAAGAAATTAACAATGTTTCACCAAAATAATATTCTCATAAGAGCCCCCTATTTCTAATTTTGAGAGTGCCCTGGGCGCTTATTAAGTGGAATACGGTATTGGTTGTTTGCCTGCACATCACAATGGTGCTGACACGAGGCCTCGTCCTCAGGCCAGACGTTTTTCTCTAACTGGTTTACTGATTCTATTGGACCTGACAAAACTGAGAAGAAGAAAAAAATGAAATTGTGTACAACCCTAAATAAATTAGAAGGAAAAAAGAAATTTGTACACCCTCAAACGTGATCAAGGGGATGGAATTAAATTTGGTATGACCCTGAAGAAATGAGGAGGGGGGGGTGTACTTTTTTGTATTTTTGTATTCTGGAAAACATTATAATGGTTTTTTTTAGGTTTTTCCCTGATCACAAAATAATCTGTAAATGAGCAAATAAAAAGGTCTGGTCTTATCACTATTTCCAATAAGACATTTTTATCTACTCATTTGTCAAGGCCATGAGGTCAGAGTTGAAAGCCTCACTCTGGGTAGTTCATAGTGTCACCTATCATATCTCACTCACTCAAATGCATTTTCTGTCATGAATATATCACATTGTTTTGAAATGTTGAAATATGCACAACTGTTGTCAATCCAGTCCCCTCAATCACTGTCATCACTTGAAACTTCTACGGTACTATTGTCAAAGATTATCAATGGTTAAGGTATCCATTGGACAAGAGGAATAACCATATTCGCTGTTAATATGCACCTGGGTTTTTGAAAAAAGACAAAGGGAGGCATTTATTAAAACCATACATACATGAGTTAAATTTTTCAAACATTGAGGGGTAGTGAACACACTTTGTTCAAACATCAATGAAACTAACCTTTTTGAAAAAAGTTGCCAATTAAATCGCCTTAATTCTGAGCTGCTGTTTTCTGTAAAATAATTGTAATTTACACAAGAAAACATCAACTATCATAGAAATTTTCAATTTAGTAGGTGGTGCTTATAAATCTTTTCATGCTTTTAATCTTTAATCGAGGTGCTCATGTGATTTGATGCCCTTTGCGATGTAAGACTCGTTTTATCATAATATTGATTCAGATTTTTTATCAGATCATCTTGACTCGGTGCCACCATTTTGTTTAAAGCAAATGCAAGTGATATGAGAGGTGGAATCTGATTGGTCAATAGGAGGGACATAGGACATAACTTAAAATAGCCATTGGTGGCGCTACGATGGAACCTGGAAATTCCAGCCTAGTTCGGCTAGGATGGAAACTGGAATTTTACAGATAGTTAACTCCCTTGCCTGAGGAAGATGTTGTTCATTATAATATTGAATATCAACCAGTGATATAAATTAATGCAAGTTAACTTCAAGTTTGACACAAATTACTGTTTCCAATCATAGCAATTAATCATAGTGCCCCCAAATAACACTACACTGTCAGACCACCTAATAAGTCGTTCAACTGGTCTTTGAGAAATCTAACTAGACTGGGCCAAGAGGCCAGCATTCGTATCAAACACTGTAAAATAGTGCTGATTCAGCAATAATACTATCATATACAGGTAGTGTACTGTCATGTGCTCGATCTATCACGATCTGTCAACTGTGATTCTACTGCTGAATTTAGTATGTAGTCATGAGACAATATCTCAATAACTTGAGAGACATGTTGGCTTCATCCATTCGTTGTATCCCAAAACTGAGGATACGTTTTGGTTGATGGTGTAAATTTAATAACATGGGTATTATCACATGAACTAAATCAAGTCTTATAATGCCCACTTGAAAAGAACTTAAACAATAATAAGATTTTTCATGCAAGCTTTTCATTTGACAAAATTACCTTTTCAAGATTTACATTCAACAGCAATTATCATATTTTGTAAGCAAATAAGCTTTGTATTCTACATAAAGTCATGAACTGCTCCCTAAGTATGACGAAGGCAATAATTTACATCTCATGCCAATGTTCCATTTGCATCTAAGGTAATGGTTTTCTGTGAAAGGATGAGCTAACAATTTTTAAAAAATCGCAACACATTTACTTTGAAAACATCAAGCATGTCTTTTTTTTAAAATAAATTTGTTCTAAGAAATCCCAGGCACCTCCAGATACCAGTAATCAATTTGTCAGGCCTAAGATCAAATTTGAATTGATATATACAGTGACAATGGCTTAAGAAAGCCACATATGTCATACAACAGTGTCATTAACAGAAACACTACAGGCGTAAAAAAACAGATTTAGTAAAAAGTGGAAAATCAATGTTCACCAGTTTTATAAGGCAATCAAAGTACTCTTCTAAAGACATGAATTTACCTTCCAATATCTATTAACACCCCCATCCTACAACCCCCCCTCCCCTCATTGTCGAAACCCATCCACTATAAAAACAAGTTGGTAGGGAATCAGTATACCCCTCTTCAACTTCACGCACTTATTACACTTGGCGTGTTTAACAATATTGTCGCTCACTCCAATGAGAATATTTAATTTAATACACCTCTCCACGAAATACTTCTTCCGTTTGGGGGATAGAATAAGTGTGAATTTAAAGAAGTGCCGCCATTAGTGATTAGCAATCATGTTAAAACCATAAGATGTTAAGACACGAAGACTGCATCTCCAGCATCACAACTTGCTGGGGATAATCAGTGGCGTTCTGCTAGTAACAAGAACATTACGATGATATTGAGAAGTTCCTTGCTAAGCAGGCCATTTCTAGTTTTAAAAGCCTGTCAGATACACCTTGAGAAGACATAATTATGGATTATCTCCTTTTTGAAAGATTACAGTAACACTTCTTGTTAAGATCTAAATTTGGAAGCATTATGAATGCCGGGAGGATACAGCCATAGAGCCCACTCCATTCAGGGATTATGTGCCAGGCCAAGTTAATTTCTGTAATGGACCTTCTCCAACTTGCCTGCTTTTCTATAATGTACTGATCAACTTATCACTACTATAATATTGATTTGGAAACCTGAAACCTTTAGATATTAATAGATACAGTCCTCGCAACTTTAAATAGAATCACGAAATATCAAGATGATTAATTAACGAAGATAGCTGAATGTGCAAGACATTTTCCCGATAAGGAATAACACTTACAGTAATGACAAACATTGCAAGTGCCCTTTTCAAGAAATGTCCATCTTCTTAGCAATAAACATTTGATCATGTGGTTACAATCCGACTGAGGATCGTCAGTCAGGTGACTGTGAGCAACTATATTTAGCAGAGTGTGCAACTCACGTACAGTACCAACACAAACTGAAAGAAAATGTGCAGATGTACAATTAAGGTCAAGGTCACTGCTAAATATAACCACTTGCATTGTGACGATTCTTACCTATTGATGCCAGTCATGCAAAACTGATTATGATACCAATCTTATTAAAATCAGATCTTAGTTCTCGCTAACGCGAAACAAAGATCTGAAGATATCCCATAAGGGGTCATGTCAGAACGACCTTTATTCCAACCAATCAGCGCGTCGCTTACCAGATCATGAAAGTGACAGTCGGAATGTGATTTCTAATCATGCAGCCTCGAAAATGTTAAAACGGGGTATTCCGAATGATAGTTACGGGCTTAACGACTGAATCTATACAATCTAGACCATATATTAGCCATTCTAGAACATTCTTTTGTTCAATTTTCAAATTTATAAGCGAGAATTTGTCAAAATATATTTCGAAGCGTAGTTGCCAATTTGAAATTAGTGCCGTAAAGCACGAGAAAGCTGCCTTCTGATTGGCTAATGTCGACTTCTTGTCAGTAATTCCATTGGTCGGTCAGAGTTTGCCAAAGGTCGGTCTGAAGTGACCCGTAATGGGATGTCCTCAGATCTTTGTTTAGCGGCAGCGGGAACTAAGATCTGATTTTAATGAGATTGATTATGATCCCATAACCTTTGACAACAGGTTCTCATCACCAATACTTATTTGTTTCTATGAAGAAGGAAATGTTATTGTAACAAGCAAAACAATCAGTGCATCAAAGGACCGATACAAAATAGCAACTTTGTTTGTAACACTGGGACATTGCAATATTTATATCAATCTGTATTTGATAAGTTTGTTTCTTAAATACATGTTGTATACATATGACTACTGATGTTTTGCATCACATTTGTACAAATGGGTAATATTGTGTACATTATTTATTTCAAATGGAGATCTATTTTTGGACTACATCACAATGTTTTTAACATATTTTGCAACCAATTGATTGTGTTTTCAACTTTCTCTCAACTATGACACATTTCTTAACACAAGGGCGAGAGGTGCTTGCATGAATGTATAGGACTGGATCGATATAACACAGTGGGTAACACAATGTATACTACTCAAAAGAAGTTGAAGAAAACACCATTTTTTCATATGACTACAGTTGTCAATTGTGAGTGTTCCTTAACTTGTTTTGAGTTGTATACCTCTTCTACCAACTGGTCATTAACATGGCATCTAATGCAACCGGTTCTGATCAATCTCAGGCTGGAGAAACTTAATTATCTGTTTCACAGGTCACTTAATAGCCATTTAAAAAATAACAAAGTAAAATCTGTAACAGAAAAATTATGTCCAGTTACCATGGTAACCATTTATCTCAAAATTTACAATTACATTATCATTTTGATGATGTCTTGTCTCAGCTGCTTGTTGCAGTAACCTGAAAAATTTAATCCGCAAAATGTGATTACGTATCATTCACAAGCACATAATTTAAGTAAAATGCAGTTATAGATTTTGTTATTATTTTCTTTTCATCTACAAAATAATTATTTCATCTTTTTTTTTCTTCCTTCAGATATTTTTGGGTTAAAAATCTGTAAAAGAAGTAATTGAATTGATCTGGCCTCATACTTTATGGCAACCTAATAACTGACGGCTATCATTTTCATGCAAGGACTGCTCCCCTATACTTGGATGTCACCACCAGTATTGAAATACATGTCGTACATGCTCTCGTCGTTCTGCGTTGTTCTTTCTCCGCATACCGCCTGATTATGACCTGTTTCTACCACGCCCAGGTCGTCAATAATCGGATGATCCATTTCGGTTCGTTGCATTCTACATATTCCATTACACCATAGTGTATTGATCACAAATGTGGACAACAGAATGGTAGAATTAATCTGTTCCGTCTAATACATCCTGGAAGTATCTGAAACACATTTCACTTAATAGACTCACCACAATCAGGTTTTGTTCCTGTGTTCCTGGTTCCCACATCTTGTGATGTCTACGACGTATACATGATTAAACGACAAGTCTATATGCAAACAACCTCAAATCACATCACCTAATCACATCACCTAGAACACCTTGAAAAAAATTGATGGAAAATTGATTGAATTAAATTGAAATTCTATGATCTCGTGCTTTAAGCACAGAGCTTGCTCATCATGTTCGTTAACCGAGAGGGGATCGTTGGTAGCCTAATGTCATCTTAAGTGCCTGAGTTCTGTGAAATCGCAGATTGTGGATTGGAATCCTAGATTCCCCCTGTTTATGTTTTTAGGTTTGAACCGAGATTCAAACCCACGATGATATGTTTCTGGCATGCCTGAGGGACACAAGTTTGCTCAACCAGTTGTGGCACAATGCTCGTTAAGTCACCGTGATCCCTTCTCAGTCAACAAACATGAAGGGCAAGCTCTGTGGCATAACAATATCTACATATGTACAGGTACATATTGTACCAAGTCATATGTTTGTTTGTTTGTTTGTTTGTTTGTTTGTTAATTGTTTAACAACACACTCAGCAATACTCCAGCTATATGACGGCAGTCTGTAAATAATCAAATCTGGACCAGACAATCCAGTGATTGATATTATGAACATCGATCTACACAATTTGGATACGATGACATGAATCAACCAAGTCAGCGAGAATGACTATCCGATCCTGTTCGGTGCCTCTTACGACAAGCATAGTTGCCTTTCCCAGCCAGCATGGGTATCTGAAGACCTATTCTAACCAATATCTTCACGGGAATATCATATGTGATGACATCATGTATATGTGTGCAGTAAGTTCCTCCAACTGATGTCTCCCTCTTAATCATCACATTTTGTCCATGGAGGGTACCACAAATCATAGCGCGTGCCACCAGACATAAGTGGTTCATCCACTAAAGTACTCACGGAAATGAAAAAAACCTGTTTTTCTCAATTTAAAAATCAACACAAAGTGTTACGTCGCTGTAAATACGAAATAACAAAACAACTCGAAAAGTACTAGTCTGGATTTGCTAGTTTGATCTCAGTGAACAATACAAAATATACGTTACAGGAGGTAATTGGTCGTCACTTTCAATATTCAAAAATAAAACTAAGTCCAAATTGACATAGCAGAAACAGACTATAGGCATTATGTACCTGTTCTCACCTGTCGTCAAGGTGTCATAGGTCATGGACATTCACCTTGATCTACTTACACCTGGTTGCCCTGTTTCACAATAGCCTGTTTTATTCACATTTTTACACACTTTTACTTGTAAAAAGGCATAAAAACCTTTGATACGCTGTATCTGTGCCAAGACCCAATTAGTACTAATTGTGTTGTTTGAATATTTACATATTTTGCATATTAACTGCATTTATTTAATATCTGAGGTCGAAAAATAGTTTTTTTTCATTTCTGTGAGTACTTTAGGTGCATGCGAAGGCCACACTTTTCCTTTACGCTAAGGCCACACTTTTCCTTGATGCTAAGGCCATACTTTTCCTTGATGCTAAGGCCACTTTTCCTTGATGCTAAGGCCACACTTTTCCTTGATGCTAAGGCCACTTTTCCTTGATGCTAAGGCCACACTTTTCCTTTATGATAAGGCCACACTTTTCCTTCACTCTAAGGCCACACTTTTCCTTTATGCTAAGTCCACACTTTTCCTTCACTCTAAGGCCACACTTTTCCTTTATGCCAAGGCCACACTTTTCCTTCACTCTAAGGCCACCCTTTTCCTTTACACTAAGGCCACACTTTTCCTTGATGCTAAGGCCACACTTTTCCTTTACTTGCTTTAAGGATTTTTTAATTTCTTCTCCACAACAGGTTGGCTGGCATAAAAAAATAAAGTTGGTTTAATATGGGAGGAGAGCCTGCACCACAGCTGTTGCTCTAAGTAATGCAGACCTGATGAATCAAGCGGGAATGCTTATGTGCATCTATGCATCTTATCAATTTCAGGATCAACAATAACTTTATTTAGAATCCAATGTTTAATATATGCCTGTTGGTCCTTATTTAGAAAATATTTTCACCCTTTTGGCGCGACACAAAACAGAGCAAATTCTGAAGTTGTTTTTTCCCATTTCAACCAAATTTACAGTTGGCGGAACTGTAAAGCAAGTGAAACAAAGTGTGGCCTTAGCACCAAAGAGAATAAGGAAATGTGGACGGTATCGCAAGCGATTGGCAGAGCTGGTCACAGCACAAAGGAAGGTTTGACACCCTCAACCTATGAAAGGGGAAGTAACTCATGTATATAAAAGTAACTCATACAGTTTACCAAGTCATAAACCTTTCACAAAGGTTTACCAGTGTTTCGAACAGTACTTGTTTTTATAACCTCTTTGGACATTTTAGTTTTCGCCAGTAAGACCTCCCCAGGTATGAGGTTTTAGTTTTTACTAGTAAGAACTCCCCGAGTATGAGGTTTTAGTTTTTACTAGTAAGACCTTCCCGGGTATGAGGTTTTAGTTTCTACTAGTAAGATCTCCCTGGGTATGAGGTTTTAGTTTTCACTTGTAGGTCAAACTGGCCTCATATATGACCTGGGTAGGGAGGTAGACACAAATGTGGATTGCTGTATCTGCTCGCATTGAGGCAGGGTGTGACTATGGAAATAAACATAATAAGGGAATGTGTTTTATTGAGGAATGTGTCTAACCAGGGAATTGTGACCACCCGATCCTCTTTAGTCGACTCTTACAACAAGAGGTTCCTGAAGAGACCAGCTCTAAACTGTGTCTTCACATGGGATTCTGCCACTAACATATGACTGCAATCTAGCAAGATTCTGGTCAAGAAAGTTCAGCTAATAATTAAGAATTGACTTAATTATGTTTTGCATTTTTTGGAGGTATAAACGTAAAAAACGGTGGGCACATATCAAAGTGATAAAGAATGTCCAAATAATAACAGAGCACCTTCAGAAAATTACGCCAAGAGCCGAGCTCATTCTGGTAGACTCCGAAGTCTTTGGCACACACCATGACTATCATCAAAAAAACAACACAGCAAATGATAGATCCTGTTTGTTTGTTTGTTTGTTTGTTTGTTTAACGCTGCACTCAGCAATACCCAGCAATATGTCGGCGGTACGGTGAACAGAGTCTGACTCACTCAGACCCAGAGGTCTACTGTACAGGAATCTGTCAACAAGCAACTAGAAGAGAAGACGATGATCTAGTTATTAATCCATTTCTTCTACAACCAGCTAATAAAAGAATTGTTCCGGAACTGACCTATATTTCAGCTCGACACATGATCAGTGTTTGATGGCATCCAGGTCTCACACATGGCACAGAAATATCAATGAGATAACTTTCCTGACTCCATCCTGTCAAATAATTGGCCAATCTTCTTATTCACGCACTGGTAGTACAATGCCATTCACTGCCATTTGAAGTGCTTCAGGTTTTCATTAACCTAACTGAAGACAATTTATATTTTTTTGTTTGCAGATTTTATTTGGAAAGTTCTGAACTGTAGATGGTAAAAAAGAAAATTAATAGAGCCACTCGGATCTGTAGCTCACCTGAATTACGAAGAGAGATTTTCAGCCATGTTTTAAAATTGTAAATAATATATAAGTACAACTTATAATAATAACAATAATAAAAAAATAAAATAAAATAAAATAAAATAAAATAAAATAAAATAAGATAAAATGAAATGAAATGAAATGAAATAAAAATAATAATAATAATCATCATCATCATCATCATCATCATCATCATCCATATAGGCGCTGTAATCCACCCCGCTTAATGGATCTGTGTGCACTAAAAAATCATTCTCAGCTCCCTGGGGAGTGTACAACCCAAGCTGCCTGTTAGGTGCTAGAAGGTTAACAACCATGTTGCCATCACATCCTATCGGGTACCCATTCACTGCTGGGTGAGTGAGTGAATGAGTGAGTATGGTTTTACGCCGCTTTTAGCAATATTCCAGCAATATCACGGCGGGGGACACCAGAAATGGGCTTCACACATTGTACCCATGTTGGGAATCGAACCCCGGGTCTTCGGCGTGGCGAGCGAACGCTTTAACCACTAGGCTACCCGACCGCCCCCACTGCTGGGTGAACAGAGGCACAATGTGAACAAAGACACTTGCCAAGGAGACACCACATGTGCTGCATGTGCTTCAGTGAGGAGCAGGACCCACTTCAAAGATAGCTAGGATAACTTCTGGTTTGTTGCATGTAGCAACGTTCCATTGTAGTTTATCCAGCTAGAGCTTGAAGTTCTTATCCATAACTTATATGTTTATTATTTACTCACCAACTTCTAGAATGCCAATCACACAGTTATGTTTAAAATCAGATTCTGTTTCATCCACTCAGACTTGCAGTTTCTGGCGAGATGTTTCAAAATGTAGCAACAATGGCTGTATATTGGGCAATCTCATTAAAATCAGATCTTAGTTCTCGCTATCGCTAAGCAAAGATCTAAGGACATCCCATTACAGGTCACGTCAAAGCAACCTTTCATTCCGAATGACAGTTACGGCCTATACGACTGATTTCATAAAAATTATCGTCTTCCTCTCGCTTCCGTTGGATAAACATTTGAACGGAGGAGGCATTGCTCAGTACGTGGAAGCACTGTCATACAATCGCAACCATATATTAGACATTCTGGAATGTTCCGTTTGTTCCGCTTTCAAAATTTTAATCGAGAACTGTGTCAACATATTTTTCAAGCTAGTCTGTAACGGAATGTTGAAACGAGTGCCGTAAAGCTCGAGAAAGCTTGGGTTGTAAAAAGCTTGCGATATGGCTGCTATGGTGCCCATGTTCAAAATCAAATCGGAAATTCTATGAGCATGTTGAAAATGTAAAAGTCAATTCCAGACAGACAACTAATCAGGTGAGCTACAAATACAGACATCTCCAGTTTGTTAGACCGATTCTTTGCATGCTGTTATGAAATCACCCAGCCACTATAGTGATTCATAATTTATACTATAACATTTCAAACTACATTTGGGAACAACTCTGAAAAGCAAAAACAAATATGAACAAATGGGTTCATGACCAGCTAATAATTTTTTGCAAAAAAAATCAATTCTTATTCCACAAAAGAGCCAGATCAAACACTGACATGAGTTTGGATAATGAAAACAGTGAAAATGTAAAAAAAACAAAAAACACCTACATGTTATATTGTTGTCATCACGCAAAGATGATTTATTCGATTTATTCGATGAAAAGCTTTAGTTCATGCTCAGTCGTAATTTGTTGACAAGATTTGTGTACCGTATTGTCTATTTGACCACATTTTCAAAATGAACGTGAAGATTTGTGCAGTTGTTCCAAAGAGCAGAATTAGAAAACCTACAAGAGGAAGAATCATTAGGCTAAAAAACAACACCAACCGTCCACACTATATTTTCAAAAGACATTGCCTGAGAACCAATTCTTTTCTTTTTTTAAGCCTTAGCAATAGGGCTGGGACAGGTAACTCAGGTACTCGGAGTCAGGTGGGTCCTGAGGTGAGGTGAAATGGGGTTTAACGTCGCATCCAAGATTATTGCACTTGTATAGCGACGTGCATGTACGTGTGTGTGTTTGTGTGGCTGCTTCTACTAGTCCGGACTGATGCCAATTTATAGTGCTAGCTCACTGAGATATCATGCCGCAGTTTAACATGAATACCCCACTCAGACACAGCATACTGACTCCGAGCCGACCAGTCCTTGTTTTAGCCCCTTAATGCCGAGCGCCAGACAGGGAACAACAAGTACCATCTTTTAACGTCTTTTGGTATGACGGGGCCGGGGATCGAACCCCAGACCTTTCGCTCTCCGGGCAGACGCTCTACCTCTAGACTACAGAGGCGTTGTGGGTCCTGAGTAGGACCCGGGTACCAACATGACTACCCGGACCCGTGGTTAGACACGTGACATATTGTTTAATTACATTTACAATTAAATTCAATGGTTACACTACAAGTATAGTTCACAGTATAATGTTCACATATCTTTCTCACTATGCAGATATTCGTTCTGACTTTTATATGTTCAAGTAAGGATAAAGTGTCTATCAGATTGATTAATACATGTATCTAAATAGTTTTTGCCAGGGCTGTGGTTAAACAATTCCCATTCGGACATTTTGTACCCAACTCTTGAGACCTTTTGCGGGAGTCCAGGTAGGGCTGGGTAATAGGGTGGCGGGTACCCGGGTAGTAAATTTGGACTCGTTCAAGCCCTACTTAGCAATATTTCTGTTAAAAAATTATATTTGGAAACATCTTGGAAGCCCTTATCAATATAAGGATAAGGGTAAAGATGGCGGTGTCAGTTACATGGCATGCACATTGACAACCAGGGTGTAAGGGAGACTACTCTTGTCAGCCTCTCTTATAAGGTTACGTGCAGAAATTGAACCTTGGCTGATTGTTGGAGCTGGTTGCCATGTTACTAAGATAAAAGAATAAGATGCCTGGACATCTCCTCTTGGCAGTGTCAGTTGGGAGGGCTACATCAGCACATAGGCCAAACAATAAGTTGTACATACTTTATAAAATACACACTATGACACTGTCATACCGCAAAGATCTAGTAGCTCACTTCACGAATTCAGATTTTTACTGGACATCAAACTTTTGACATGGTCCCTAACAACACAACCATGTTTAGTTAGTAGGTTAGTGATTTGTGTTTAACGCCGCTTTTAGCAGTATTCCAGTTATATCACGACGTGTCAGCTTAATGTGGGAGGAAAGCCCGAAGTGATGCAGGTCTCAGACGTTTATCACTTCGGTGAAACTCACGAGAACGGGTATGGTGCTGACAAACATAGAAACATATTTGGGGCGAACCGGAATTCGAACCCACAATCATAGGTTTCTGACGTGCCCAAGGAACGCAAATCTGCACAGCAATCGCTGCGCCTTAGACGACTAGGCCACCAGTGCCCCCCAGCTGTGTTTAAATAATACCTAAATAATGCGCTTTACGTTTTTCTCGATTCTTTTTCCCTTTGTTTGTGACATCATGGTGCCAGAGGAGACAAAAACAAAATCTCCATGACTAGAATGTGTTAAGGAAGTGACACTAATTATAAAGGCATGTCCGAACTTACAGAGAATTTGAACTTATTACCGGTAATTAATTGTCATGTTGACAAAATATGGGGGTATAAAACCCATTACATGTGTCTGTTTCAGACTGAAGGCGTCTCACACACAATACAATGCACTGATATTGTGCTTAGTGCGCCACTTCCAGCAATATTGTCTTTATTATCATATGGGATGTACTACATTGTTAGAAGTCAGGCAGGCACTGCAGCCCATTGAGTCTATCATGAGGATGATGGTGATTGGAGGATGAAAATGAAAATGATGATTATAACTCTGATTACAATGTTGGATTTGTACACTAGACAACAACAGCCTCTGGTCCAAGGGAGACAACTCATGTATATGCATCCACCATTACTGTTTGTTTGTTTGTTTGCTGTTTAACGCCACACTCAGCAATATTCCAGCTATATGACGGTTGTCTGTAAATAATCGAGTCTGGACCAGACAATCCAGTGACTGACGTTGTGCATATCGATCCACGCAATCTGGCAATTGGGATCGATGATATACATCAACCAAGTCAGCAAGCCTGACCACCCGATCCAATTAGTTGCCTCTTACGACAAGCATAGTCGCCTTTTACAGCAAGCATGGGTTGCTGAAGACCTATTCTACCCAGGATATCTTCACGGGTACATTACTATTTGTGAGAGGATGACGACCCTGATGCAGAGTCTGAAGTTCCTCCCAATCTTCAGCCGGACCACAGGGCAGGCAACTCCTGGACCTTGCCCTGTCAAATACTTGCCTGTTTAAGGTCTTCATTTATCATGGAGCCAAAGTGAAATTAAATGGAATCATAATACAGTAAACTACGCTTATAACGAACTGACGGATATAACGAACTACTTTTTTGGTCCCGACTATTTGCTGTAGTCATGCTGTATATATGCTTATAACGAACTATTCCCTTTGAGTTCGTTATAACCGTACTTTACTGTACCAACAGAAATCAGTTTTGTTTTCGCAAAAAGGTATTCAGTGGAAATAATCATGTTACTTTCAGGGTGATCACTGTCAGATTTAAAGCTGTTCACTACAGAAACTAAGAGATCAATTGTAGTGTTTCAAAGTCAACACAACCGTTAAAAGATTTTCCTGCGATTTTACTCTTGTGGATAAGAAAATTTGAAACAAAGTCAATTACACTTCAAAAGGATTTGCCCACTGTTACGTGTCAATGTTACGGGTAAAGTGCGATCCTCACAAGACAGCTGGTCTTCATGTGATGAAATGTGTGAGAGATACGAGAGGCAGGCTCTTGTCCCTTTCTATACAGTCTAACTAGCTACTGGAAATTTCTACACAGTGCCCCCACAAACAAAAAATATTCTACATGTTTCTATTACTCTCCATCTCATTCCATGACACATATGACACTAGCATCTAAACATACTAACATCCTCAAAACTGCTTACATTAAATAGAACTACATTCCTGACAACTAATCACTGTCAAAACACAATGCCATGAGTGTCTACCAAATCTAAACAGAAACAATGTGACAGAGTTACAATCATTGTTTAACAATAAAACACACTGCCATATAGCACCACTGCAAGGAGTCCTGTAGATCAGATTAGTAGGCCCCAGAAATTGGCAAAGCAACTGCCGTGAAAGTGGGAGTCATTTTGTGATTCAAGGTATAGATTTGTATGTTTTTGGGACGAGCTTTGTTGTTAAGTATTAATAGCGCAGCCCAAAATGTTGAGGAACTTTGCCATAGATTTCCTTATAAGGTGGTGGTGAAGAAACAGGGTTTAACGTTGCAATCAAGATCATTGCACTTATACAGCATGTGTGTGTATGTGTGTGTATATGTGTGTTTGGCTGCTCGTACTAGCCCAGACTAACGCCAAATTTATAGTGTTAGCCCACTGAGATACCATGCTGCAGTTTAACATGAATACACCTCTCAGACACAGTATACTGACTCCGAGCCGACCAGTCCTTGTTTTAGCCCCTTAATGCTGATTGCCAGGCAGGGTAACAACAAGTACCATCTTTTAACATCCTTTGGTATGATGCGACCGGGGATCGAACCACTGGCCTTCTGCCAGACCCTACCACTGGACCATGGAGGCGGTCTTCCTTATAAGGAACATAGGAGTGTCAGGAAAACATCACACCTGATTTAGAATATTAACTATAATTATTAATTCTGTCAAACATACTTCTTTAAATATATATATTTTATGGTCATAACATACTTATGATAAACTCCAAAATATACCAGTCAGGTGGTCATGAGCTGGCCAATGAGAGTATGGTGAACATTGACTCTGGTCCAAGGGAGACAACTCCTATAAATGCATTTGATGCCACGGTGTTCTAGGCATAGGTGGTGGTGATTATGATTCACATCACTATTCGATATACAGATTGAGTGATTGACATAATTCTGAAGTTAAAATTATTCAAGACTTTGTGGGTACTGAGATTAAAATATTACAGAAGCATGTAAAGGCCCCAATAAATTGCCTTCATTATAGATGTTGTGCTTCTAGTCCAGGGCCCCGTTCCACACAGCCATCGTAGCGCTGTAACTGTTGTAGACCGTACTACGAAGATCACTTTGTGGAACAAGGCCCAGAGCTCACATCAGAGAAGTTACTTAGTGTTACACCCCCTGGAACATGGTCAGGAAAAAGTCTTAGAAATTGGCACTCATCCTACAGTCCTTGCCAAACTGCCCAATGGTTAGGGTATCATAAGGACAAGTAGATATTTGCCATTTTGACTGTTTTGCTATATGTTATCATTATAAGAACTGCTGGACTAAAATGGTAGTTTCTACCGCTGGGAAACAATAAGTCCTGCTAGATTGTCCCTCACCTTGTGAATAACTGACTTGTTTTTTATGGAATCTTCCACACCCTAAACAATTAATAGTGGAAATAAACTAATATTCAAAAAGCAATGTTTTATGCCTATCAAATCAACACTAAATATATTCACTACAAGAAAGTGTACATATACCGTATTTAATCTATTAGATGGGCGTCCAATACACACCAGCCTCTAACCAATGCCAGGTCATATGTTATGTCAAAAAAACAGAGGCTGGTCCTCTATTAGATATAAGATAACAGTTTCCTATTTTATACTGTAGTATGTTGGTGACTAATGGTGACTAACTAATAAATTGGATTTCAGTAAGGTAGTCGTTGCCAATGTGCCAGCATTAAAAAACAGAATAGACACCAGGTCTCAAATAGACACTTTGGCAATGACTTGTGCACAATTGATTAACGCCTAAGTGTCTAATAGAAGAAATATGGTATGTAAACCTGCAAGTCAAGTTTGACTTACACATGCACATGTAGAAACACATATTTATAAACAGTGGGATCAGACCTTTCAAATGACATGTTGTCGCAAAGATGTTTTACAAGCAGATAATTTCCTTGATAAATGCTGGCTTCAGATATCACACAAGAGTCTCTGGGAACTCGGTGTGATAGCAGTAAAAGCGTCTGGTTGACTGGTTGTGTTTTGCAAAGAGTATGTCTCCCCGCTTCAGCAAAAATGTTTGGGCCTACAGTTTTTTCCACAGGCCCTACAGTTTTCCACAGGCCCTACAGTTTTCCAACTGGGCCTACAGTTTTCCCACTGGGCCTACAGTTTTTCCACTGGGCCTACAGTTTTTTCCACAGGCCCTACAGTTTTTCCACAGGCCCTACAGTTTTTTCCACAGGCCCTACAGTTTTTTTCCACAGGCCCTACAGTTTTTCCACTGGGCCTACAGTTTTTCCACTGGGCCTACAGTTTTCCCACTGGGCCTACAGTTTTTCCACTGGGCCTACAGTTTTTCCACAGGCCCTACAGTTTTTCCACTGGGCCTACAGTTTTTCCACAGGCCCTACAGTTTTTTCCACTGGGCCTACAGTTTTTCCACTGGGCCTACAGTTTTTCCACAGGCCCTACAGTTTTTCCACAGGCCCTACAGTTTTTCCACAGGCCCTACAGTTTTTCCACTGGGCCTACAGTTTTTCCACAGGCCCTACAGTTTTTCCACTGGGCCTACAGTTTTTCCACAGGCCCTACAGTTTTCCCACTGGGCCTACAGTTTTTCCACAGGCCCTACAGTTTTTCCACAGGCCCTACAGTTTTTCCACTGGGCCTACAGTTTTTCCACAGGCCCTACAGTTTTTCCACAGGCCCTACAGTTTTCCAACTGGGCCTACAGTTTTTCCACTGGGCCTACAGTTTTTCCACAGGCCCTACAGTTTTTCCACAGGGCCTACAGTTTTTCCACAGGCCCTACAGTTTTCCCACTGGGCCTACAGCTTTCGAAATGTGTTAGCCGTTAAGGCTCTCAGTTTACTCTGCTGTGTTTCAAAAACTGCTTGCCGGCCAGGATTTTGCACATGACATAACCAACTAATAAAAGGAAAATGTTGAAAGTACTCACATTTCTCAAAAACTTGACCTCTGCGATGATTTTGCGTTCGAGTTTCCGTGCCCCCTTGATGTGGGCCAGTCTGTGACACTTCTCCTGCAGCTCATGGGCAAACTGGAGATAGCAGTCCGCGGAAGGGGAACTCACTTTGCTGGCCATTGTTCTGGAAAACAAATCCTCTGTTTGTAGAAGCTTATTATTCTTAAACTGTACCGGACAATCATAAAATCAAACAATTGCCTCTTCAGTTTGTTTGTTTGTTTAGCGACCCACTCAGCAATATTCCAGCTCACTATCAGCCTCGCTTGACAACGGTATAAGGATCTACACTGAAAGGCAAAAGAAACGTCACTTCTGAAAATGCTCATAAAACTTAACAGACACTGGCAGTTACATGTTCTGTGGTCAATAAACTCATTTATCATTCTAATGCTTCTTTTTGTTGCCTTAAAGTCCATTTATAAATTGAGTTTAAAATGGAGTGCTTTGCCCATACGCAACCTACAAAAGTGCAATGGGACTCAGTTGCAGAAAAATCTTGTCAAAAACATGATGTACGTGCATATTGTGGATGGTATGGTATAAAAGACACCGAAACTGTTAAGCTGGCTTTCGTTATTTCGATTCATCAGCCATGCCAAGATTATCAGGAAATGAGAGACAACAAGCGATCTGAAGACTGCAAGCAGGCCAGAGTGCACAGGTCATTGCAAATGCATTCAATGTCTACATCAGAACGACATCTGGCAACATCGCCACAACACCACCAACACCACCGACAGCGTAGTGGTCATCCTAGAGTCACTACTCCCAGACAAGATCGGTTCATGATACGCCAACATCTGCAGAACCGATTCCGAATGGCCACTGAAACAGATCAGCAAACCATTGGCAACCACCAGCGTGCCATCAGTGATCGTACAGTCTGACGTTGTCTTACTGCCAACAACAGCTCGTGCCACCGTCCTGCTCGTGTACTCATCCTGAGAGATTGGCAATGACAGGTCCGACTGCAATGGACCAGGCAGCATCAAAATTGGTGTCAACAGCAATGGAGAGGAAACATCTTCACTGATGAAAGTCGCTACTGTGTTTCAACGGTGGATGGCAGAGTCAGGGTCTGGCGAAGGAGGGGCGAATGTTATTCTGATGCTTGTGTTATGGAACGAGACCCGTGGGGCGGCCCAAGCATCATGGTTTGGGGTGGAATTGGAATGAACCAGAGAGTGGGACCTGTGGTCTTTCAGAATTTTGGTACAGGCAGAAGTAATGGCATCAAAGCTCTCCGCTACATTGACCAAGTCCTCAGACCCCATATCATGCCTTTTTTTGCCCGTCATCAAAACCACACCTTTCAGCTAGACAACACCCGTCCCCACACTGCCAGAGTCACCAGGGACTTCCTCCAGCAGCACAACATCCAAATCATGCCTTGGCCTGCCCTCAGTCCGGATTTGAATCCCATTTAACACTCGTGGGAAGAGATCCAACGCCGACTCAACGATATAAGCCCAAGGCCGACAACTGCAGCACAACTGTGTGTAGTATTCCTGAGGATATGGACCCATATCACAATGGCCTTCATCAACAGGCTAGTCAACTCCATGTACAGGAGATGTGTGGCTGTAGTCAACGCCCGTGGTGGCCACACCAGGTACTGATTTTAAACCCCCCCAGCTGTGATGTCTTCTGGTGTCTCCCCAAATTCACAATTCGCAAAAAGCATTTCCCAGACTGTTAATTCCATGTGGGTCAAACACTGACTTTCTCCGATGTCTTTATTTACATATATAAGCATTTGAAAATAAAGATATTTATATGATACATCCACATGACATTTTTTTTGCCTTTCAGTGTATAATGAAACGTCACTATTACAGTAAAATAAAGAAGTTGTTGTCCATATGTTGTGTCTACTTTGTCATCTGTCAATTTCTAAGAAATGCCTATCAAACAATTTATATGACGGCGGTCTGTAAAGAATCGAGTCTGAAGCAGACAATCCAGTGAAGGACATTATGATAAATGATCCCCTTGGTATGATGACCATCCTCGTTTATCCAGTGCATCATACCTCCAGAGATTTATCTAGATTTATCAGAGGCTGATATTCGACTACAATGTTACTAAATTTCACAAAGTGGAATTACAATTCTCCCAATGAAACAAAAGGGGTCAGAACCTTAATTTAAAAATAGTGCTTAGGTCTATACAAATAAAGAGAGCACCTTTAGACTACAGTAGCACAACTTGTTAGGACGATCTCTGACATAGCCGTAAGAAAATCACACAATCTTTCTCTTCAATTTGCCTCTAATAAGAAGCGTGACAAAAGCCAGTTTACTCAGCACAGCGCTTGTGTTTTTTTTGTTTGCTTCACTGTGCGGAGCTCTGGGTTTTTTTATTGAAGAATTGAATTGGTGACGTGACGTGACGTCACGCTCTGAAATTATTTCATATATGATTTAAAAAACTCAGAACGGTCTATGTACTTTCCTTTTATATCTAAGCAGTCTGTGAAGTTATTATTTTTCATGCATATATTCATAACAATCGACTTCAATATGTTTGCGTTTATTGCAGTAAAAAATGGTGTGCGCATTTTACACAATGTGCACAGTGTATTTACATAGATCTAGTACCTCAATAAACCCAAAACAAATTGTCGACACTCCTAAATATTTTTATACCCTAATTTTCAATCACATCACTTGTTTTTTGCAGCAAAAGGACCCAAGAAAACAATGAGTTCACATATCTAACAAATTTTTGTTGGTCATCAGTCATTTTGCCTACCACCCGGACTCGATCGTGACGTCACTTCCGTAAATATGGAACTCAGCGAGGACCCATAACATCTTTGACTCGTCAAGGGTAGAAAAGGGTGTCAAACAAGCAAAGCGGGATTTTATAAAATATTAAAACAGACAGGTTTACATTCAAGATTTTTGGAGTAGTGCACTTTACCGGGCGCACTTTTTCAGATCCAATTAGCGCTGTGGGGGCTCGAACGCGCTTCGCCGGCTCACCGGTTCTGCTAATTAATGCGTTAATTAGCGGACACTCTACCACTGGACCACAGGCGCTATCACATGTAATCAGTGCTCGTTTAACGGGTCATTAGAATCCCCATTGACATGCACGCGTAAGCAGTAAACAGTGAATTGCGCATGCGTGTGAAGCCACGGTCCGCGCTCCCATTCATCTTTTCTTGAAACCACACCCGCAATTGTTTTTGTCAACATGACCGACCAATGGGATTAACCGGATTAACACTTGAAAAGGTAAGAATTTATGTCTAACCCTTGCCCAAAGCAGGCTAACCCTAATGACCGAAAACGGGTGTTGGATCGTAAAGACGTGTAAGTTTCCCTAAGACCGAAAAACGGGTGTTGGATCGTAAAGACGTGTAAGTTTCCCTAAGACCGAGAACGGGTGATTGATTGTAAAGATGTGTAAGTTTCGCTAAGACCGAAAAGGGGTGTCTGATTGTAAATATGTGTAAGTTTCCCAAAGACCGAAAACGGGTGTTGGATTGTAAAGATGTGTAAGTTTCCCTAAGACCGAAAACGGGTGTTGGATCGTGAAGCGAGAGTCACCAGAGCGTGAGGCACGGTAACGGTATAACGAGACAGCGGTGGCACTATAGCGCGGTAATTGAGCGGATGGTAGAGCTCGGGCTGTGCCCGGTAAACTGCATATTGTTGCCCAAGATTTTACTTACGGTATACAACTTGGATGACCGAACTTTCAGCAATAACTTGTAACCACGTTTTGACTTTTGTTGACAGATCTCTTGATCAGCTGTTGTGTTTCTGTTGACAGTATTTACTAGGAGTGTTTCGTTAATTTGACACAGTGACCCCAATAAGGTGGTATTTAGTTGGTTCCGACTTCTTTATTTCAGACGGAGTGGAGTTTGAATTTATGTCGATTAGGTTGCATTGCATACCACGAAAACTGAGCACTCACAACGTATTACACGTCGAATAGCGCGCGAGATCATGGAGTACACGCGAGAATCGAGGATATCGTATTTTCCTACAAGTACTTATTGTTATGTTGTCAAATCAGTACTCTACTGAAAATACACTAAAAATGTAAATATTTAACGGGGACCCCGGAGCCTTTTCTTTAATATATGAGGTCAGTATAAAAATGTATTCATCGTCGTACCACTGATGTGACGATGGGGTTATCTTTATTTTTATTGCTTTTATAAGCATCTAAGTGCAAGGTTTGAACATTCATAAGCAGTTTTTAAGTACGCCATGTTTTCAGTAAGAACTACAAAACATTTTTGCAAATGTTATTCGCCTGGTTTCTCAATCTGAATGTTGAATCAATGATCACGCCTAGTTTTCCTGCGTGACTGCTTGATTGAGCAATGTTGTCCCCAAAACGTATATTGGGAGGTTGAATCTACGGCTGCATCAGTTTTGAACTGACGATCAAAATTCCAGTTTTTGCCATAATTCAATTTGAAGAAGTATGTCATCATTCAACGTTTGATGTCAACAATGCAACGATGGTGGCAATGGTTTATATCCTAGACAGAACTGTGTATGATGAAAATTGAGGTCATGACATGTTGCAATTCTTCCAACTCGTAGGGTGTATATGAGGAAAATTATTGGACCAAGGGCAGATCCCCGTGGCTCTATAAATTTCAATTCACTTCTATCAGATCCCACAACAATCAATAATCACTGACTGGTGGCGTCCCTCGAGATATGATGTGAACCATCATGGGCGGATAAAGATCGGGGGTGGGGGTGGGGGTGGGGTGGGGTTGGGTTGGGTGTGCCCCCCCCCCCCCCCCCCCCCCCCCTTTTTTTTTATTTCGAAAAAATCCTTTATTTCTGTATAAATTACCACCAAAGACAATAAATAGATCTTAGTTGTGCACCCCCCGAGCTGCCAAAACCCATTCAGTCAACTTGGGAAGGAAGCGACAGTTCTTGAACACTTCTTTTATGATTTTTGTTTCAATTCAGATCACAGTGCTCGCTACCGCTAAACAGTGTGTATGTTTTATGCGGCTTTTAGAAATATTCCGGCAATATCTCGGCGTGGGACACCAGAAATGGGCTACACTCATTGTACCCATGTGGGTAATAAAAACCAGGTCTTCGGCGTGGCCGGCGCGAACGCTTTAACCACTAGGCTACCTCAGCGCCCCTACCACTAAACAAAGATCTGTCAACCGATTACAGGTCACGTGAGTGAGTATAGATTTTCGCCGCCTTTAGCAATATTCCAGCAATATCACGGCGGGGGACACCAGAATGGCATTCACACATTGTACCCATTTGGGGAATTGAAACCGGGTCTTCAGCGTGACGAGCGAACGCTTTAACCACGAGGCTACCCCACCGCCCCAGGTCACGTGAGAACTAACGACTAACACATTAACAAGAAAACATGTCTTGATAAAAAACGGACTGGACAAATAGTACACTGGGTAATCGAGGTTGGTGATGACTGGTTATTATTGTCTAATAAACCCACGATGTTATAATGCGAATGTTGGGTAATATTGTATATTACGAACACCCATGGAGATCCAGGTCAGAAAAGGTCTTCAGCATGCATTACACTAAAAATAGTAAGGGGCTTTGCCTAGCTCATGCTAGCTTCCGCGTTTTTAGTCTGTCGCCGGATCTGACGTAATATTATGACGTATAGTAATGACGTCATGTTGTGATGCATTATAGTGTGCCGACTCTCAGAGCTTGGCTACAGGACCCGTGAAGATTCCGGGGTATAATAGGTCTTCAGCAACCCATGCTTGCCGTAAAAGGTGACTATGTCGTAAGAGGCGACTAACGGGATCGGGTGGTCAGGCTCGCTGGCTTGGTTGATACATGTCATCGTTTCCCAATTGCGTGAATCGATGCTCATGATTTCAATCACTGGATTATCTGTCCAGATTCGATTACTTACAGACCTCCGTCACATTGGTAAATGCGGCGTCAAACAACAAACAACGAAAACATGATGCGAACACTTGTTGAGAATGCTGAATAACTTGTTGAATGGTTAATATGGTTTGAAGTTGGTTAAAATCCGTGTTGAATAGTTGAATGATATTTCTGTATATATTTTGTTAAAGCTCTGTCTGTTCATGTTGTATAAATGTATGGTGAATGGATAAATATTTTGTCTTTAAATGCCTGGTAACAAACTTATAATATACTTTTTTTCATTTTCGTCTTCTAAAATGATTACGTTTTCGCAAGGCAAATTTGGTGCCGTCTTCGCGCTTTTTGTTTGCAGCCAATACGCGTAAGTTTATTCAAGTGAGTGAATATGGTTTTACTAGCTTTTAGGATTATTCCAGCCATATCAACGCGTGTGTTACAAGGAATGGACTTAACACAAAAATACATGTTGTGAATCGAACCAAGTGACTAGCGAATGCTTCAACCACTATAGGCCGACTCCGTTAAATCTTTTTGGGGTAACGCGATTTCGTTTGAGCGGACAAATATAAACCAAATGCTAAAATATAGGGAAAACAATGAAACAGTGACACATCAGTAAATGACGTTACGTGTCTCTGTAAGCAAAACTCTTTATTAAATGTGCATCCACTCCGCTGTAAAGGGGTACCCGGTAGGATATGATTACTGATATGTTGCAACTCTGGATCGTATTCTGGCTAAAAGATGTTGACAGGTATGTATTTTCTCCTGTTAGGCCTCGTTAAACACCAAACGTAGCGTTCGTTCAAGACTAAGAGATTTTTCTACATTTTGACTTTTACACATCTCTTCAGAGAATTGAAAAAATCAATGCATTTTGGATATATTTTGAATTAGCGTTTGAATGAATCTAATCATGAGTATATAACAAGCCTACTGACGACGAATACGTATTGTTGTTTGGAATTGTAACTGATATTGAGTTGGTGACATTTTCTTCAGCTTTAGATTAAAATTGAATAAACAAAATTATTTCTATCTAATTTTTAGAGTAAATTATCTACATACATACACAGAGATGCCAATGCTGAGATGCTCAATAGAGAAGGTAGACAATATAACATAGAAATAAAAACAGAAGCTTCATGACCTTTAAATTTCTTGATTGGATTATTTGTTAGCGGAAGAAATATATTTACCGTAAGTATATAATTTGAATGAAGACGTTTACATCGCGAACTTATTATATATATACTATTTCAGATAGTGTTTAGGGAAACACTACCCCTTTTTCGGACTCGAGAGTTATCTCATGTTCACTAAATCCTTTCGGGCGGACGGTTTTTTTCTTCTGCACATTATTCTGCAACTCGTAAGTACATGTACGCCGACAATAATGATCTGTGGAAGCTAAATATACATTGGACTACTACACGGAGACTGTAGCAGGTTCATGTACCGTGCGTGATCGTTTTACAATCATTGCGAAATGTCAATTTGAGGCCCTGTTTGGGTGAGATATTATAAGCACGCCGAATAGTTTTTGACAGGCGACATTCCCGGAGCGGTTTTGTGGCTCTTGAACTAGATTTAGACATGCATATTTGTCGGATTCTTAAGCGATGCTTTTGTTTCAACGGATACATACTCCTTCCCTATTTGTATGCACATGAGCGCATAATCAACTGATAACAACCATTTTGTGAATCTATTTTACAAATGTTTACATGATTTCACCTGGTTCAGATGTCGTTTTCGAAATCATAACTGAACACGATGTCCATGCTAGTATGTTGAACTAAAGAAAATCATGTGAAGTTTCCAGAATATAGTCGGCAATGTCTCAAATAAAACCTGTATGATGATGTCACATTATCTTTGATTCTCAAGTGTATATCTCCATTCCAACGTTTTACCAGGTGTATCAATCTTTGTGACCCGATTTATTCAGTAATGCATATTTTTGTGTCCAAGGTATGAACATAGAGTCCCAGGATTGTAATATGTTGCACGTTTCGTTTGATTTGCACACAATACTTAATTACTGCACATGCTCTGAGACCTTTGAAGATGCGAGTAGATAGTATGTCTTCAGCATTCCATGCTTGTCATGAGGCAACTATACTTGTTGAAAGAGGCGACTGGCAGGATCAGGTGGTCATAATTGCCTAGATCGATACCATGATGTCACTGGATTGTCTGGTCCAGACAGATTATTTGCAGAGGGCCGTCCGATGGCTGGAATATTGCTGAGTGCGACGTTAAACAGCAAGTTTAACAGTTAATCTGTCATGGCTGATGGGTATTGCAACACACAACCTTGTAATTGCAGGTACTCACGATGATCGGATGGTCAGACTTGCTGACTTGGTTGACAATTGTCTTCCTATCCCAAATGCCTAGATAGATGCTCATAATGTCAATCACTGGATTGTCTGGTCCATATTTTGAATATTTACAGACCGTCGTCATATGACAGGAATATTGCTGAGTGCTGCGTTACGTTAAACAACAAACAAACAGCACATGCTCTGAAGCCTTTGCCTGCTATAGATGAAGGTTTCAAAGTTATGTTAAAACATATCACACCACTGACACACTCAGTCAAAATTTGCGAAATGTCGGTCTGATGTGACCCGTAATTGGATGTCTTCAAATTTTTGTTTAGCGGCAGCGGCAGCGACAACTGAGATCTGATTTTACTGAGATTGCATCTCGACAATATAATTGTTACCTATGTGAAGCTGAAACATTGTCTCTGTGTGTAATCAGTTTGGCATAAAGCAACCTTCAAAACACAGCCTCATTCGCACAAGCCCCTGTTGTTTATTAGTGAACAGCAAGACTTTATAAACGAGCTGGAAAGATGTTTTTCTGACTACTGTGACATGGGAGGGAGGTCGCTATCTTATGCTGCAAGACGCTCCATTTGTGTTTGCAATGGCAGCCAATAGTTGAGACGAATACTGATGGTAACGCTTGTGGTTTGGCATGTTTAGATCATGGCTCAACAGATGCCAAGCAGCCTCAAAATGAAAGTCAGGTGGCTAATGGGTCCAGAGCATATATCATAATAGAAGGGAGATAGAACATACCGGATATGAGAGGATGGTAGCTAGGGGTGAAACGATACAGCAAGGTCACGATATGATATATATCACGATACATTGGTCACAATACCATACATATAGCGATACTCAGATTTATGTCAAGTCACATGGAAACTTCTTGACAAAACATATTTTAGAGCAGGTTCAAAAGGAAAAGCTAGATGTAGACATGTTCGTAGTGGCTAGTTTTAGAAGTGAACTTCAAACGCTAATCACAACACATTTTGTGATATCTGACTGACAAAAACGCCAGGTGTCATTAAAGAAATAGTGAATAATTTATTTCAGCAAGAGTATCGTCATGTATCGATACAGAATAAAACATTGTGTATCGTAACATCACATGAAAATATTCCCGATGCACCGGTGCACCGATGGCTTGTTTCACCCCTTATGGGGACTCACTAGCCTGAGTATATTGAAGATCTGTTTTTACACAAAACAGCAACTGTCCTATCATTTATCTCTTTGGTTGTTAGTGTTCTGCAGTGAATAATGCTTAAGAGGGCTATATCTCAGTTAGTTCCAGTGTCCCCCCCCCCTGGTGTTTGAAACTGCTAGTCCACCAGGACTGCAACTCTAAAAATTACCAGTCCCACCTAATTTTTGTCAGTCCCACCTTTCAACAAATAAATAAATGAATGAAAAAATTGCCTGTTTTTAATTCTTTCAACATCATGTTCAATGCAATGACATCATCTCTGAAGTAACTTAGTTAGATCTACATATCATTCACACAAAGTTCGGTCACAATTTTCTCTTTTGTGTTTGAATATTACGAGACTAAGTCACTACAAGTATATATTTAACCTCAAAGCAAAGCAAAATGTAAATGTCCTTGCATTAAAAATAGACAAGAGGAGAAATATACTAATATTAATATCACAAGGTACTTTATTTGCTGGTCCTCAGGGATTGGTAGCCACATGAATTACCTGTCCAAGCCTAATTTTACCGGTAAAAAACTGGTAATTACACTGTGTTCAGGTTAGTAAACGCAAAAGGGTTTGGGCACAAATTGTAACATGTGAGTATTTACTGATTAACTTTAAAATGGTCTTCATTGTTGTATCTCCCTTGTGTGTAGTTACGACTCAAAAGACTTTTAACAACATTTGCATTAATATGACTACAGTTAATCTGTGATGGCTGGTGGGTATTGCACACAGCCTTGTAGTTGCAGGTACCCATAAAATGAAATGCAGGTTAGAACATGTAGAATTGATAGTCAGCAACCAACCTTGTCGTAATAGGCTACTAACGGGATCTGGTGGTGAGACTCGCTGACTTGGTTGATGCATGTCATCGTATGCCAATTGCGAAGATAAATGTAAATCTCCATTCCAACGTTTTACCTGGTGTATCAATCTTTGTGACCTGATTTATTCAGTAATACATTTTTATGTGTCAAAGGTATGAACATGTAGTCCCAGTATTGTAATATGCGGCACGTTTCGCTTGATTTGCAAGTTGTGCAAGATCCTTGTAGTTGCAGGTACCCATAAAAATGAAAATCCAGGTTAGAATTGATAGTCAGCAACCAACCTTGTCGTAGGAGGCGACTAACGGGATCTGGTGGTGAGACTCGGTGACTTGGTTGATGCATGTCATCGTATCCCAATTGCGTAGATCAATGTTCATGATGTCAATCACTGCATTGTCTGGTCCAGACTTGATTATTTACAGACTCACATCATATAGTTGATATGTTGTTGAGTAGAGCGTTACACAACAAAAAACAAACAAACAAATTGTGGGTGTTGTTTAACTTGTTTTGAGTTGTAGATGTTATTTTTCCAGTTGATGCTCATACAAGACAATGTCTCACCACTGGCCATCATGTGACACATTTGTTGCCCTCCCCCCAGCGACACAGAATGGTTGTGTGGTGTTCGGCAAGAACTCGGACCGGCCCCAATCAGAGGTGCAGGAGGTGGTGTTTTATCCAGCCAGAGAAAACACAACAAACAAACTTCAGGTATACATAGCAACAATCTATACACAGGATGCAGGAATTTATCTTGGTGCTCTCAATGTTTTGGACTACATCAAACTTCCTGAAATAAAACAAATGGAATATTTTTTAATTGTACACAATGTCACAAGGCACTATGAATACAGTAAGGACTGCATGGACTTACAGTTGATAATATTACATGCAGTGATTTTGCTGGAGACAAATGTTAATAGTAAATTGTCATGATTTTATCAACTTCTTATAAGACATTCTTCTATGTCATTACCAAATTTGAAAAGTATCTTCAGGACCCTGTGCTCAAAGCAATATTAGCTCTCAACTGTCATAAGTCTATGTTAAAGTATGGGAGTTACGATCACCTTAGCGCTAAGATAGCTTTGTGCATTGGTGCCCAGGATATTTTGGATGACAATCAGTCAATTTCCTGGCTAAAGTACTCATCTGAAACCCTGTGATTCTTTATTTGATTGTATTGCATTTATGTATGACTACTGGATATTTTCGGTGAAGTAAGACTTCATTTCCAGTGTACGTACATCGAGATCGATGAGGTTCCCCAGACACATGCCGTGATCCTCAGTAAGCCAGCGTGGATGTGGGGTGCAGAGATGGGGGCCAACCAGTACGGAGTCTGTATCGGGAACGAAGCGGTGTGGGATAAACTCAACAGTCCGGATGACCTCACAGAGAGGCTGCTTGGCATGGACTTCGTCAGGTTGGGTCAACCTCTACACAAGGATACTATTTGACCTGCAGCTAACCATTGATGGATTTTCATTCTCATTTTCTTAGCCTTGGTAGATTTTGTGTCATGTCAGTTTTTGAAATTTAAGAGTGGAAGTCAAGGGGGTCTTTATCATAATCTTAATTTTAAGAATCAAGGGTTTAAAGGATTCTTATATTCAAGGATCCCAGGACGCTGCACAGGAAAAGTGCCCTTAGTGATGCAGTAGGAGCATAGGTGGGCAAGTGATCTAGAGTCGCCCCTCAGGCTAGGTTTTGGCATGGTCAGCAAGTTGTATTGGTTGTGTACTACTATTGTATCACTAAAGTACCAGGGGTGGTCGGGGAGCCTAGTGGTTAAAGCGTTCGATCATCACGCCGAAGACCTGGGTTCTAATCTTGACATTGGTAAAATGTGTGAAGCCCATTTCTGGTGTCCCCCGCCATGATATTGCTGGAATATTGCTAAAAGTGACTTAAAAACCATACTCACTCACTCACTCACTCACTCACTCACAATAGACCAGACAATCCAGTGATTAAGATGAGAACTGGTCTATGCATTTGGAATATGATGACATCATCATCCAAGTCAGGTAGCCTTACCACCCGGTCCCGTTTGTCGCCTCTAGCGAAAAGCATTGGTTGCCGAAGACCAACCTGGATTTTCAGGAGGGAGAGACCGCCTCCGTGGTCTTGTGGTAGAGCGTCCGCCCGGAGAGCGGAAGGTCCAGGGTTCGATCCCAGGCCGCGTCATACAAAAAGACGTTAAAAGATTGTACTTGTTGTTACCCTGTCTGGCGCTCGGCATTAAGGGGCTAAAACAAGGACTGGTCGGCTCGGAGTCAGTATACTGTGTCTGAGTGGGGTATTCGTGTTAAACTGCGGCATGGTATCTCAGTGAGCTAGCACTATAAATCGGCATCAGTCCGGACTAGTACAAGCAGCCACACACACACATACACGTGCATGCACGTCGCTATATAAGTGCAATAATCTTGGACGCGACGTTAAACCCAATTTCACCTCACCTCACCTTCAGGAGGGAGATTCCCCCTGATTTGATCCTTGCATTGTCAGCACCATACCAGTACTTGTGGGTTTCACTAAAGTGAGGAAGATTAATGACTATGGTTACTATGCCCCCCCCCCCCTCCCCCCCACCAAACACACACACACACACACACACACACACACAAAACCAAGCTGACACTGGAAGCAACTACAGCACTGTTCAAACCAGTGTTAAATCCATCTCAGGCCAGACTTCTTAACTTGGTTTATGTCTGTATGTGAAGAGTACAAAGGTGAAACAATACCCTGTTATACAGACTTGGACTTGAGAGAGCTACCACTGCCCGGGAGGCGCTGGATGTGTTGACGTCGCTGCTGGCCAAGTACGGCCAGGGGGGTCCATGCAGTGAGCAGTCAGGGATGACGGACTGGGCGTACCATAACAGCTTCCTGATAGCTGACAGGAAGGAGGCCTGGGTGTTGGAGACAGCTGGAGCTCTGTGGGCTGCCGAACATGTCACAGGTAAGGCCATGAAAAATAGGCCTTTATTTCTCTCCCTGTGTCAATTTTCATGTTTAATTAAGAAATAAACAGTGAGTGGGATACAATAAAACACCGTAGGGAGTTTATGTTTCATTGTACTTCATGTATAAACAACTCCCATTCGTCGTTTATTATCCCCCGCCCAACAAAGTTGGCGGGGGATATAGAAACGGGCTCCGTCCATCACGTTTCGTTTCCAGAGCATAACTCATACACCGTTCAATATTTTTTCATCAAACTTTGCAGGTCTGTCAGGTACATGCTGAACTGGTGCCTTTTAGAAATTGTATAAAATTATTTTTTTACGTTTCCATGGCAACCAGATGGACTTAGGTTCTGTGAGGGTAGGGTTCGTTTCCGGAGCATAACTCATAAACCATTCAATATTTTTTCATCAAACTTTGCATGTCTGTCAGGTACATGCTGAACTGGTGCCTTTTGCTAGTGCTATTTAGAAATTGTAGAAATTTTTATTTTTTTAAGTTTCCATGGCAGCAAGATGGACTTAGGTTCCAAACTCTTCTTTTTTTTACAATTTCCATGAAAAGTTCCACCTCGGTTAAAAAAGGTTAGGGTTTGTTTAGATTTAATTATGTCATAAATTCTGCAACAGGGGCAGGGGATATAGCCACGTTAGTGGCAAACTCTTGTTCCTTATGAAATATCAATATTATGTACAGCCTCTTTAAGGATGTCAATGAAACAAGTCCATTTTATGAACAGGGGGCTTAAATTTGCTCTTTCCTGCATATTCTCACAATATTCACGTCGATTATCTGTACCTTTTCTCACAGTACCTATTGTCATATCTCTCCCATATGTCTCGCAAGACACTTCCCTCTAAAAAATAACGTCAAATTTATGACGTCATCGAGTGGCGAGTGCATGTTCAAGTGACGTCATGATAAAACAATGTTTTATCGTGAAATAAACCACGCTTCGTTCTTCCTTGTTCTTTACGTTGTGTTGCATAGCAATCTTATATTATGCTAATATGTTTAAAGAATTAATAGCTTAGTTTACTAGATTACAAACAAGTTTCCTGGAATCGACCGGCTTCAGACAAGCTTCAGATGAGTGGCTAAAGTCATGGACTGATATTTTTGGAATTGTTTCTAACCCACTGGATATTTGTCGTTACAGAAGGTGTAAGGAATATCTCCAACGAGTTCAGTATTGGTACAAAGATTGATCTCGGTTCCCCCAACCTTCGTGAGGAGCTCAAGTCGCTGGGCCTTTATGACGGGTCTGGCGAGCTCAACTTTACTGCAGCTGTGAGTGAAGGGGGCGCCACTGCAGCCCTGTGCAAGTCACATCGCTACACAAGGGGGAGGAAACTCTTGCAGACGCTCTCCGAAAAGGGTAGGAAAATGTCTGATCTCACCTTCTGTCTCTTTGCCTACAAAAACCCGTGAAGATTCGGGGTAGAATAGGTCTTCAGCAACCCATGCTTGCTGTAAAAGGCGACTATGTTTGTCTTAAAGAAGTCAGGCTCGCTGACCTGGTTGATGTGTGTCATTGTACTCAATTGCGTAGATCAATGCTCATGATGTCAATCACTGGATTGTCTGGTCCAGACTCGATTATTTTACAGACTGACGTCATATAGCTGGAATATTGCAACAAACAAACAAAACTTTGCCTCCAAATGACATCATAAATTCCTGTTTATGTATACTTTTCTCACCCCCCCCCCAAAAAACATGAAAAGATAGAAACATATGGAGAAGTTCGTAAGTTAAGAAGAGATGTTTCCAATGTGTACCAATTAATGACAATACTAGCAATCAGTCAAGTGTTACCACAGAGTATATTTATTCTTATCACGATATGCTGCACATAATTTCCCAACTCTACATGCTGATCCTGCCACAATACAAATGATACATCTCAAGTCATGTATCTATGACATCATGTGATACGTTCATGAGCGTCAGTTCACACAACATACCAGAATGTTTGTTTGTGCATTGACCCAATCTAATATCTCTTAAACATGTTTTTAACCACAGTCTCTGGAAAAGTGATTTCAGAAACTGAAACATGTATCAAAATGCGGGTATTGTCACTTGGCAATGGGAGCGTAGTGGGGTGGGGCGGGGGAGTGGGGTGGTGGTGTCTTGGTAGATATAATTGATGTTTCCTTTCCTGGGATACAAAATCACCATATATATTGATTTACCATTTAAGTTGTATTTTTTGTTCTGCTTGGCATTGTTTTAAATCCAGGGATTAAGATTACCTTGTGTATTTTCTCGTAAACTAAGCCGGAAACAGCAATCAGCTGTACACACGTTGGCTTGGAATCTACCGGTGATTCTGTCAAGATGCACCCAATGATACAACTTCACAGGATTTTAATGCAAGGATCGGCAAAAACTGTATCTGAAACTATTTTTTTATCAGGAATAATACATTCCAATATCTTGTTATTTTTGTTGCAGCTTTTGCTAAATATATTTAAAATAATTATAACTCTAAGCGAAGCAGCTGATCGCTATTGCCGGTTGTTATTTTACACATGGAACTAGTTTGACCAGTCACCGTCGAGGCTATGTGATCACGAAACAACGTGTTGACATACACCCTGCTGGTGACAGATGTAATGTCCAGGGCCCCGTTCCTCAAAGAGATCTTGGCTCCGCAAGGATCATAATCCTGTGTTATAGTATGGGAGTTACAATCATAGTGCTGAGATTAATTTGAGAAACAGGGTCCAGGGCCCCATTCCACAGCGATTGTATCACAGTGACAGTCATAACTCCCTACTTTAACATAGACATATGACAGTTGTATCACTAGGTCGATCGTAACTCCCTACTTTAACATTGACTTATGACAGTTGTATCACTAGGTCGATCGTAACTCCCTACTTTAACACTGACTTATAACAGTTGTATCACTAGGTCGATCGTAACTCCCTACTTTAACATTGACTTATGACAGTTGTATCACTAGGTCGATCGTAACTCCCTACTTTAACATTGACTTATGACAGTTGTATCACTAGGTAGATCGTAACTCCCTACTTTAACATTGACTTATGACAGTTGTATCACTAGGTCGATCGTAACTCCCTACTTTAACATTGAGTTATGACAGTTGTATCACTAGGTCGATCGTAACTCCCTACTTTAACATTGAGTTATGACAGTTGTGTCACTAGGTCGATCGTAACTCCCTACTTTAACATTGAGTTATGACAGTTGTATCACTAGGTCGATCGTAACTCCCTGCTTTAACATTGACTTATGACAGTTGTATCATTAGGTCGATCGTAACTCCCTGCTTTAACATTGACTTATGACAGTTGTATCATTAGGTCGATCGTAACTCCCTACTTTAACATTGACTTATGACAGTTGTATCACTAGGTCGATCGTAACTCCCTACTTTAACATTGAGTTATGACAGTTGTATCACTAGGTCGATCGTAACTCCCTACTTTAACATTGAGTTATGACAGTTGTATCACTAGGTCGATCGTAACTCCCTACTTAAATATTGAGTTATGACAGTTGTATCACTAGGTCGATCGTAACTCCCTACTTTAACATTGACTTATGACAGTTGTATCACTAGGTCGATCGTAACTCCCTACTTTAATATTGAGTTATGACAGTTGTATCACTAGGTCGATCGTAACTCCCTACTTTAACATTGAGTTATGACAGTTGTATCACTAGGTCGATCGTAACTCCCTACTTTAATATTGAGTTATGACAGTTGTATCACAGAGACCGTCTTAACTCTCATACCTTAACATAGACATATGACAGTCATAGCACTGAGACAGTCGCAACTCCCATACCTTAACATAGACATATGACAGTCATAGCACTGAGACAGTCGCAACTCCCATACCTTAACATAGACATATGACAGTCATAGCACTGAGACAGTCGTAACATAGCATTGAGACAGTCGTAACTCCCATACCTTAAAGGGCAAGTTCACACGGAAATGAACCTTTTTTTCTTGTACTTTTTCCACATTAAAAGTGTTAACATAGAAGTGTCATAGACAAAAATATAAAAACATCATATTTAATTAACATATTTTTGCACTAAAACGATTTATATTTTTCACATTTACCAAGTGTTCTATTTCCATAACAAAAACACCATGGCTTATGTCCCTTGCAATATGACGTCATTGGTGCCAATTGATAAACATTATGACGTCATCATGCTTTGTTAGAGCCGCTTCACGTGGTGTAGGTACAGTTTTGTGATTCTAGCATCTCAGATGCCAGCCAGAATTGTGTTATGCTGAGTCACCACTGCGCCGGAGTGTGTCGTAGACAATGTTGTTTTACCGCAAACTGGTCCTTGATATCTTTTGCGTTGAGAATAGACAGGGACCCAGTTGAATTGGCACCAATTACGTCATAATCTAAGGGGGATAACTCAGGCCTATTTCGCTCGTAAAACGAAGGCCTCATAACGGCATATCACTTTCACACTATTGTGAGCTTCCTACTTTCACTGTGAAATAAAATGAGTGTATATTTTCAAACACAGATACTAACTAATTCTAAAATTGCGTTTTGTTTAGAAAAAGAAAGAAAGTGATTTTTGCGTGTACACTTCCCCTTTAACACAGACATATGACAGTCATAGCACTGAGACAGTCGTAACTCCCATACCTTGACACAGACATATGACAGTCATAGCACTGAGACAGTCGTAACTCCCATACCTTGACACAGACATATGACAGTCATAGCACTGAGACAGTCGTAGCTCCCATACCTTGACACAGACATGTGACAGTCATAGCATTGAGACAGTCGTAACTCTCATACCTTAACATAGACATATGACAGTCATAGCACTGAGACAGTCGCAACTCCCATACCTTAACATAGACATGATGACAGTCATAGCACTGAGACAGTCGTAACATAGCACTGAGACAGTCGTAACTCCCATACCTTAACATAGTCTTTATGGAATGGGGCCCATTACAAATAACCTTGCTATCCATGACACTACAAGAGTGATGATGTTTGCAGGTACCTTTGGCGCTCCAGAGATGATGCAGATCCTCCGTGATGAAGACAGTGGTTTCTGTATGACCGGTGCATTCACCTCGACAGGAAGTCAGGTGTCAGTTCTCTCCCCTTCCAATTGCTCCATGCTGCCTTGTCATTGGTTCACAGCAACCCCCAACCCTCTACGCAGCGTGTACAAACCCTTTGTTTTCACGCCTGACACTGTTGACATTGGTACCCAGACAAAATCTCCCGAATATGGCCCAGACGATCCCGCGAGAAGAATTCCCAGGTTTCAAGGTCAAGTTAATCGACAGCACGAGCTTCACAGAGGCCATAACCAGTTCTGTGAACAGCTGGATCATGAGGATGCAAACGCACAGGAGGTTCTGCAGAATCTGAAAAGCCTAGAGACGAAATGTCTGGAAGACATGAAAGAAATGCTTGAACGTTTTGATGGCAAAAATTTTACAGAACTTGCTAGTGTTTTCCCTACTGTTGTTACACAGGAACTGAGTTTGTACAAGTAAACTCAAATCGTAATTTGAACTCTGGTTTGTTCACAGAACCTATGGGTGTTGAAATCATTATCCAAAAGCTAATGAGACAAATCCGGTTCAACAAGCAAACCAGGTTGTCATTTGTCTTAGATGCCATAACTCACCATGCAGGTTTGTCTCCCTTTGCTGCCAGGATCTGCTGATCATTGGTTTGAATTCAAGGCTCATCCGACTAAGATCTTGGAATGGTTGTGGCAGTGTTGTGGGTTCCACCAGAGTGGTAAGCAAATATAACCTGCTTCACTTTAAGATTTCCTCCCTTGTAAAGTAATGTTGAAAACCTTGTTAAACCCATATTCACTCACCATCAAAACATCTAACTGCATTACCTGAACGTGCACAAGAAGAAAACAAGTTGATGGTTATTGAGGATTCTTGATATACAATGAACATGGAGACTGAAAAATGTTGACTTTTCGAAATACACTACTAACTGATATTATGATGTGTATATTTCAACAGCTATGATTACAGAATAGTAAGAATTATCATAATACAGACAGAAACCTATTTCAGCTTAACCCCATCTTTCAAGGGTAGTCAAAGTTAGTGACAGCTGTATGAGGTGCTGTAGTCTAGCGTTCGCTTGTCACACCGAAATCCTTGTTTGATTCCTCACATAGGTACCATGTTTGAAGCCAATTTCTGGTGTCCCCCACTGTGTTGCTACCTTGCTAAAAGTGGTAGAAAACCATACTCACTCACACAGCTATATTATCAAAAAAGTATTTTGGATACAGTTTAAAGTTCAAAATGAAATAATGATTTCAGCATCCTATTATCTTAGTTTTTATCAAAGGAAAAGTCGTTTGGGATTAATTACATGGCTAAACAATTGTACATTAATTCAGAGGCAAAGGGAGTGTTCATTTTGTTATACAAATTAATGTTTTGTGAAATTATAAAAGTCAAGAATTTTCTATTTTTCAAAGCCAGATAAGAATCCATTTTGAGATGGTGATTAATATCTTGTTGGTTAAGATTTCTTTTAAAGAAAACAATGTTGGTATATGATAGTTTTTGGCAAATGTGTGATGTTTGTAACAATCTTTAAATCAGGATGTTGAATATTTTTTTACGATGGTAACTACTAGTTAAAAATTAGTGTGGGAAAAAAATGGTAAAGGAGTACCAAAAATACCATGAGAAAATGTAGAATTGTTTTTTCACTCTTTTCCTAGTGATAACAATGTACAGGTTCATTGAGTTTATTTATAAGTATTTTGCAATTTACAAGTTTATTGACCGATCTAGTCACTGTGACCAAAGCTGTTATCAGCTGTGTTGATGGTGAAGCAGGCAACATATGTACTAGACAGTGCTTCAGACAGCCCTTGTGCCATTCTCACAAAGTCATGGAAATTGGCGCTTAAAACACACACACAAGTACATTTACTGTCAGTGATATTACATGAGAAATGTTAATATTCTATACAGCAAAATGCTGAAAAACATTGCATCTGGCTTAAAATGTTTCATCATTCAATTCTTCATTTCTTTGAATAAAAATGTCAATAGCTATTCAAAGAAATGTGTACCATATACAGTCAAGTCTCGTTAATCTGACAATCGGCTTTATCCAAAACTAATGATGGGAACTGATTAAATCAGTGCTATTTAGACCCGTTAATCCAACAGTCTCGCACCCCCACACACCTAATTTGCAACAAATTACCGAAATCGCTCTCGTTAATCCGACACGGATCAGCTTACTCCATGGTCATCTGCCCGCAAGTACACAGCCCGTGTTTTGATGCGAGACAAGTCGGCTGATTGCTGCATATTACAAAGCAACAGAGATATACTTGCTAAACAATAAACAATTAATGAATAATTAGTGTTTGTATCGTTATCTATTGTGTAGTTCTCCGATTTTCGATCACAAAGATTGATACTAATTAATTCTGTTTATCCTACATTCTAGTTAAGCTGACATAATCATATGCAACCAACTATGTCAGATTAACGGGACTTGACTGTATGAAGAAAAAATGTTGTTTTGCTGCAACATGATGCATCAATGGCTGCAGTGAGGTGTGTTGTTTGGCTGGCACATGAAGGAGTGGCAACCATGAAATATGAGACACTTGCAGCTTTCTGTGTCATTCTTCGGTTGGCCCCCGATCAGATATTGTTGTTGGCACTTGAAAAGTAATTTGACAAGTGGCACTGTTTTCATTCTGGCTGAAGGACTGACTTGACAGTTGTGAATTCTAAGTCATTCATGTTGTGTGTTATGTTTTTCATGTTGTAGAGGAAAGCCTATTTGCTTCATCTTGTGATCTGACTGAAATCCTACATCTTCTACTTACAGATAATGAATTTTAAGATGGCAATTTCTGTCTTGTTGTTTAAGGTATCAAAGATAAAATGTTGATAGTTGTCCATGTATATTAATTCATTCATGTTGTGTGTTATATTTTCTCTATGTTGTAGAGGAGAGCTGGTTAGTTTCTTCTTAAGCACATACTGTAATCCCGCAATGTCCTCTACTTAAGGTTGTAGTGGCAGAACGTGTGCATTGTCAACATGGCTCAGTCCGGAAACTCTAGTGTCCTGGGCTTTTGGTGCAATATGGCTAAACCTAGTGTAAAACCCTGTTCATTTTAATGAAGCTAAGGCCAAAACAAATATATATGTGTTTCCTGTTTCCACAATTCGGAGCCCCAACCCTTAAACAATTTTTTTCGTCTTTCTCAAGTTGCACCAGAATTGTTGTCACAGTCCTGGTATTGTCTGTGTTTTATGCCACTAACATTAATTTGTAGTGCTTCTTTAAAAGTCTTGGTTTTCATTTGAAATAAGACTTTTACTGACGTTAAGTGTCTTTCAAATAAAAGAGAAACCAAAAAACACTCCTACCTACCAACACTACGGTATATTGGGATGGGTTGAAATTGGAAACCCAGGGACATGTATATATTTGTTTGCCTGACAGGACTGAACTTGTTTCAAATGATCTCAATATTAACCTTTGTAGTAATCTACACATTTCACCACTTTTAACTAGTGCTTACAGGAAGGTATTATTTTGCTTTGAGTAATCAGTGAATTCTCATTTCACTTTCTTGTGAGGTATTCCTACTTAAATATACCTTATCAGCTTCTCTCAGGAATTTCTCTGTAGAATATTTCCAAAGTACGATTGAAACATGTTTACCAGTATTTTATGCAAGTAGCATTTTGACTTTGTATTACATATATTTTATCTATTGTATTTGTTTTGTAGATATTTGTTGTTTTCTAGTGAATTATAACCCTTCTTCTATCGAATCCAGTGTTTAGAACCTGGATTTACAACTTTCATAGGTGCTGATGTTGAGGCTGTGCAGAGTTGCATCCCTTTAGCTGCGACTACGTGAGCTCCTTCCCAAAGCGCTACACTTCATTTCTGGTATCATTGCTGCCACCAGTGACCTCACGGCCGGCCGTTACAAGAAGCTTAAAATATCCCTTTTGATCCCAAATGTTGTGACATTCAAATTTTTGTTTATGTCTTTGGGAATGCCATTATAGTGCATTGGGAAAAGGTTTACAACTAATTTTCTATTTCCCAGAAGAATTTACGTTTGTTTGTTAGATCAGATTCGTTGAAGATTGCTGGCTGATGGAAAAGCATCCAACTTCTCCCATACATTCTTACTGTACCAATAACATTATAATGTAAAATAACTACAAATTCAAATGGACAAAGAAAGACAGTAATTAGGGCTACAACAATACAGGAAGGTATATTCTAGTCACAATATGGTAATAATATAGCTGGGGTAAGGGTATTCAGCATCACTTGTTTGTAACATAACAGTCGGTTGGGAGTTAAACTCCATACATGGTTGTAGGCCGCTAAGCACAGTAGGGAGCTGTGACAAGGAAACAATAGTGTAGAGAGCTCCTAAGTAGGGCTATTGCTGTGAGGAGCTTGGCCAATCAAGGCTCTTGCTTACCTAGCCAATGTCTGGTCAGCTGCGCATATATTGGTGCTCTGTATTAAATGAAAGCAAATAAGGACTAAGTGAAATCAACTTGTGAGGAAAAATTACTCTTTCTGAAATTAGCAACAGCAGAGTTATGATGCCTATATAATCACCCGAGATTTTGTGGTGTAGAAATGTATCCATGGTTATTAACGTCCTTATACTTTATGTTTTGGCCGCCGCCTGTGAATCCTGAGTTGCAAATAGGTTATTTATTCATTTTTCCACAAAAATGTGTTTCCTTGTCTCAAAATGAGACATTAGCTTCAACAGGTTGAAAAAATTGTTGAAAAAAAATGTTGCTTTAAATTGTCATGAACTGCAGAGGTATAACCAGGGATAATAATATTAGCGCTTTGAGCATGCACCTTGTGTTTGGAGTCAACGCAGTATAGGTATGTACACATTATTATTATGTTTATTTTTTATTATTATTATTATTATTATTATCGTAAATTATTTGCGATCATGCTTTCATGATGTTTCAGCATCATCGAAACAAAGAAAATAATGACCCAATTGTTACGAACTAATTAGCATGACACAAAAATTACGATGCTCAATAATTTTTGAAAATAATTTCACCCATGTCAGTGCCCATGGGTAATAATTGTGAAACCAGCGTAATATAGGATTTCTGTGATGGCATGATATGCATCAACACCAATATTCAGTTATTGGATATATAATGAGATTTTGCTGTTTGAGGTAATTTGATTAAAGTTCCAGAATATCGATTTGTCTTGCATATGATCTTTCTGGTTGTTATGTGAATGTTGTGTGTTGTAATTGAAGATTTACATAACGGAAACTGGAACATTATTGCACACAAGCTTAGTGTTCTACTTGTTGTAACTGTAAGTTTGTTTTTTGGATGAAAGATTAACGAATGCCCAAGCCCTCTGATTGGTTTGAGGAACAGGACAATTCAGGTGGGACTGCCATGGGGCCCTTGCTTAAACATAAACTTACAGTAGTTGTAGTGTTGTCTGCTATGTGTGTATCGAAATCTGTATCGTCAATACTTGGCAGGTTTTGTGAGCACCAGGATGACCCGTGGCTACATACAACTGATTTGCAGTGTTGTCGCTATTTCTAACCCACGAAGGAAGACCCTGGCTTCCCGTGAAGACCTGTGAGCACTGTTGTAGCAGTCTACTCTACACATTGCTTCAATATCAGGCAACAGAAGGGTCACACGAAGTTCATGCGTGGAGTTGGGCTCATTTGTGACTTCTGTGAGTTATTAAAGGCCCTGTTATTAGTTGACTAACAAGAGACTTGCATTACTGCTCCACCACAAAACCTGTGAAGTGTTGACGAGAATATCTTTAGCGAAAAGCACAACAAAATATACTGATGGTAACAAATAAGGGATCAAAGAAAAGTAGAGGGAAATACGGCTTACACTCAGTACATTTGAGATTGCGCTTACAAATTCAACACATCAGTATCAAATGATGAGATGTGTTTGTGTGCGTTGTTACCAACTCGTATTTGGTAGACAACCCATGATAACACATCATTTAATATGTCTAAAACTAAGTATTTCCTAATTCATGTCCATCAGTATACATTAAGAGAGAGATTTTAACAGGTACAAGGTATGTGCATGGTGGCCAGGTTTCTTTTCCACAACCTGGGGCCTGTTTCACAAAGCGATTGTAGCGCTACGACTGTGGTTAGTCTGTGTTAAACTATAGGAGATATGATAGTCATAGCGCTAGTGTCGCTTTGTGAAACGAGGCCCAGTTCTTTCGAACTGCTGTGAGCATCTGTGTAAGTATGGAAGTTACAAAATGTTCTAGTCCAACGATCACTTTGTGCAAGTGAATCCGAATCACAGAACTAGTTTGTGTTGAAGCAGGGGAGTTATGGCAGTTGTTGTGCAAGCTCTAAGACTTAAGCACTCGATTTGTCAAAGAGCAAAGCTTGCTCTGTGAAAGTGGATTGTGGTTATTTACTGAAGCTTTAGTTGTGTTGTTATTTTTTGTGATGTAGTATTTTCAGATGTTATCCCCAAGACGGTGTACTCTTTGGACATTTATAACCACATCAAGTTTTCAGAAAAAAATTAAATGAAACAAAGTATTATTTTGGGTCTTAGAAATATTATTTTACCTTATCCTGACATATACTCATTGCTTACCTCATCTCTTTCCGAAAAGGTAGTGGAAACGCCAGTGCTGTGTCTAGAGTGGCTGAGGGGTGCGTAGGGTGAAATATTTTTCTATTCTTGGGTGAGGTGAAATGGGGTTTAACGTCGCGTTCAAGATTATTGCACTTATATAGCTACGTGCATGTACATGTGTGTGTTTCTGTGGCTGCTTGTACTAGACCGGACTGATGCCGATTTATAGTGCTAGCTCACTGAGATACCATGCTGCAGTTTAACATGAATACCCCACTCAGACACAGTATACTGACTCCGAGCCAACCAGTCCTTGTTTTAGCCCCATAATGCCAAGCGCCAGAAAGGGTAACAACAAGTACCATCTTTTAATGTCTTTTGGTATGACGCGGCCGGGGATCGAACCCCGAACCTTCCGCTCTCCGGGTGAACGCTCTACCATTAGACCACGGAGGCGGTCCTGTTCTTGGGACAGAGCACAGGAGTTTCCATTAGCTTTTCAGAATGAGATGAGATAAGCACTTTGTACGAGTCAGGATAAATGTAAATTAGGTTTTTACCCTAAAAAAAATATTTTCTGATCTTGAAGCAAAATTTGAAAGTAATCAAAGGTTTTTTGATTCATGGTAGTTAATTGAAGAGGGAGTGATGTAACAACATTCTTTCTAGTAAGAAAATATAATGTTGAAGTTTTATATTCAGTTTTGAACTCTTTAGTGTTCATCTTTGTTATGTAACCATTGTAACTATGTATTGGTGCAATATGTCTGTCTTTTGTTTGTTGTCTATTTACATTGTCATGATGAATAAAATTAATGTAATGAAACATATCCTTCCCTATTGTTTGTTGTTTTTAGTTAAAATGGCTAAATTGGCTATATGTTTGTTTGATGTTGAACATCGTACTGATCAGTATTCCAGCTATATATGACGGCTGTCTGGACTAGACAATCCAGTGATTGACATCACAAGCGTCAACCAAGTCAAAGGGCCTGACCACCAGAGTAACAAGCGTGGGTTGTTGAAAACCAATTCTAACCGGGATCTTAAGGATCAATAGGCCATGAGGTAATAGAATGAAAGACATTTTGCATTTTCAACCACTTGAAAATGATGTGAAAAACAACATTCAACCAAACCCACTCAGTCTAACACAGAATTTTTTCACTGTCGTATCTCTTTTATTACATTGCAGCCTTAATAATGATAATTTACATTAATAAATGTGGATAAATCTAAATGATCTAGTTATCTTTGTTCAAAGAAAAATCACAGATGTAAAAAACTCTGCAAAATTATCCTTTGAGCATTTTGATATAGTTTGTAGTTTGGCTGCAGCTATTTCAGTCTTAATTTGGTGACCTATTTTACATTATGAAGAAGTTTTGAAAAGTCACCAGTGTGTATGCAGTACTCTAAATCTGCTATTGTTATGATTTTGTCTCAAAATTAAACTGGTAAACAATGAAAACAGTGAATGGAATACAGAAGATGTTAAAACCTCCAGACACGTTCACTTTGTTTCTTTCACAAGTAACCATAGTTACATTATAACACAAATCTTTGTTTTTGGCAGTTTAAGCCTTTTAGAGGGTCTGTTTCGAAAAGACTCTGATTGACCTTTCTTGCCAGTTTTAGATTTTGTATCTTTTCCTCCTTCAACATGGTTTGTAGTTTTAGTGGTACCAGTGGCATTCTGCTGTTTGACAGTGTCTTTCTTTTCATCAGTAGCTGTCTTCACATCAGCATTGCCTTCACCTTTTGCAGCCTCACCATCAGCCAGTTCTTGCCAGTGCTTTCTGTTGTTAGCACAACCATCATACAAAGGGGCCAGGGCAGGATCAAAGTCACTGAAGAGTTTGTATATTGGCAAACAGATGAAATCTATGAAACCAACTTGCATCTTTGGTAGCTGATCCTGCTTTTCCCTGTCCATCATTGGGATGGGATTCTCTCCCAAGACATCCTTTTCCATGTCTCCTTGTTCAAAGAATTCACTGGCTACCATTTGAGCCGTTCGGAATTGAATTTCCCAAGGTTTGCAAATGGCTGCCACATCACATGCTGTCATCATCATAGCTGTTAAGAGATCTTTCAGCTCTGGTGTACTGAAATCCTTAACCCCTTTTTCTAAATGGCCCTTGAAATCAGCACGTTTCTTGAAGTAAAGTGCAAGGTCTGTTGATAGGATTGCATGCTCTAGAACACTCAAAGCCTTCCTGTAATTGTCTCCACTGAGGCTCTTAAAGATGTTATTTCCAGGGCTGTTGAGGATCATAATGCAGTGGTCAAAATGGTGATGTTCCATCACTGATGTACTGTATAACATTGCTAATGGAGATTCAGCCTTTACTTGGAATGCATTGTTTGTACCCCTGTGGTCAAGGTCATGACAAAGACAAGCTGCAAGTATAGCAAATATTTCAATATCATCAAATGTCTTTCCAAGTTTACCTGTGTACATGATGGTAAACATACTTTGAAATACGTTGAAGGCATGGCGCCAGTTGTGATAAGTGACTGGTCTGTAATTCTTTTTGACGCTGAGTGTCCATCGACATAAGACATCGTATGGAACCTTGAGCTTTGCCACTGCTCCTACTTCACAGAAAATCTTGATCACTGCCCTGCATGTGTCTAATTCATCCATCTCAGAGTCATCAAATTCGTATGTGTACAAACCCCACTCCTCAGCAGACGGCAAATCTGCCTTTACCAGCTTTTGGGTTTCTTCCTCTGAAGCTGTGGCATGATAGGATAGGACTTCAAGGGCAACCTTCTGTTTTGCCATCAATTTACAGACGTTTTCATACATGATACAGTTGTGAATACCAAGTCCAGTGAATATTGAAAATGCCTCGATGATGTTTTCATCATTCTCATTGAAACCCATACCATTGGACTTGTTAATCAATTGAGTAACACCAATTATTTCCATTTTGCTGTTAAAGATGGGAACACACAAGATACTTTTGGATTTGAAACCACTGCTATCAACAAAGTGAGCATTTCCAAATCTACTTTCAAATTCAAGGTCTGGAATGTTTATTGACATTTTTTCGAAAACTACAAGTTTCGAGACTTTGGTATTTTGGGCCATTGCAATGTCCCCAGCACTTGGAATTTCAATATTTCCGTTTCCCTTTTCAGATAGTACAAAGACAGTTGAAAATCTTACGTCATCTGCAGAAGCGTACGTCCTCTCAACGGCAACTTCATGTTCATCAGAAGACTCAAAGGTAATTTGTGCAGAAAAATCAGATAGTAGATATACACTGCAACGTTCGCATTTCAACAACTGTTGTGCATCAACCATTATCTTCTGTACAAGTTGCTGGAGGCGTGTTTGTTCCTCGAATACCCCACGTGCTAAATTGAGCAGAAGCTGATTCCTCTGGTATTCCTTTATTGACATTTCAAAGAGTTGTGCGTTCATGATGCCAATCCCACAAAAGGTAAGGTACTTTTTGAAGATTTCAATATCTTTGGCAACAAAATCGTGCGAACCATAAATCTTATTGATGATCTGAGCAACACCAATAACCTCTCCATCGTGGTTTACGATGGGCATACACAAAATACTATGTGTACGGTAACCGGTTTTCTTGTCAATGGCTTGATTGAATCTTGGGTCGTCGTATGCTTCTTTAATGTTTACTGTTTCTTTTGTCAGGGCAACATGGCCAGCAATCCCTCTTCCAAAGGGAACTTTAATTTCAGTTTCTTCGTTATGAAGGGACTCTTCAAGGGTTGAAGTCTGTGTGACGTCAAACAGCTTGGACACAAGGTATTTGTGATCGACTGTACCTCTTGCAAGAAACAAACTTCCTCTATCACTCTTGGTCAACAAGCTGACATTTCTCAGAATCTTGTGACAAAGGACGTTTACATCCAGTTCGCTTGCGATGTCTCGCACTAGTTCCATAAAAACGTCATTTTCGTTCATTTCATCCAGTTGACTCGCGGCAATTATGTTTGAAGCAACTCTTTTGACAGGTGGATCCACATTCAAATATGTCTTCAAAATTTTACTTGCCATGACATTTTTGGCAACTGAAGATAACTTGGCTGAGTCGTCCTTCAATCCTTCAATGCTATTTACGACGTCACTAGGCGCATTGGCAATGTACTTTGGCAGGAAAGAAGGGTTGGAGTTCAACCACTCCTCCACATTTTTCTCCGTGACAGACATTTTCGCTTTTGATAACAGTATATGTCTGAAATATAAATGATAATGTGTATCAAATGACGATGTTGGCATGATATAGTGGCGGTATTTTGGATAATTTGCATATTGTTAGAATGGTCATTTAAGATATGTACGGTTAAGTTTTTGATACATTTTGAATGAAACCATGAAAGCAGTGTATCAGTATATCCAAATACAGATTTAAGGTAAAGAATATGGAAAATGAGTCATCAGATTGGAGTATAATTTGGCAAATGGAAATGTTTGTTTATTCTCCTTTTATGAATTAAGAGACATTCTGAACAATACAAACTATTAAAAACGCAAGCTTAACAAGCAATTAGATTCCATTAACTATCAAAGTTACATATATTTTGACTACTCCACACCATGGAATGTTATGCAAATTTTATCAAAATCGTGAAAGAGATACAATAATGATCACGTTTATGTGGAGATATCATGCTGATTGACCTTCGGGAATGACTTATATTGATAATATACCATTGTTTACTGAAAAATGTATGTTTTTGAAGAGGAGCATATTGTTTCTGTTCATCATTTTTTTAAATAAATTCATTATCCTCAACCTATTAAATATAATTATTTTTTATCAATGAAATTAATCTTGTAGGAAAAGATTATATGGCAGCAGCATTTATAGAATAAGACACAATATTAGTCTGGGACGGAGTTCACATTGTTGTGACGGAGTGGAAAATGTCATCAGTTAAAACTTGAACTGGGGTGAACAAAACTTGCCGTATGCAAAATAACAAAATAGGCTTGCATACTACTGACTACAGAAAACATGAAAATAACTGCTTAAGATGTATTTCCATGCACACACAAGTGGAAGATATCAAAATCTGTGTGACGTAGTTGACATGCAGTATACAGGCAGTGTCAGTGTGCAACTAACAACTATTTAACTATTCGGCCTACCTTTAGAATACAGTACCACAAACTTTTCAAACACGTGATCATACCCTATGACGTAATTTGTATTATTACCCACGTGGAGAAGATACAGGTGGTAAGATACTAAATCCGTACGTCACACGTGTGTCGTACAAGGTTGACCTTGTTTTATTCGTTTTGATTGGATAACCGTGACCTCTGTCACACCGGGACTACGTTTTTCATTCATAAAAAATCGCGAGACGTCATTCATTTTGCGATTACAAGGCAGAACTGAAGAAATTCATGAGAACGAGAGATATTTACAAACACTTTATTAAACCAAACAGGATAGTCACACGCATCAAATTCGGTTTGCATTCTATATAAGTTATGCATAGAGCTCCTACAGACATATAATCGAGCTAGATCTATAAATCGATTTACAATGTACGACTGCCGATCGAGCGCGTCCCTTGAGCGTGACGCACCCGACCATTTTCGCAACTTTCAATTTGATTTAACGTAAAAGGATAAGCGTGGTGAAATGAAGTCTGTTTAAACTATCTGGACAGATATCGAGACTTACTTGGGATGATCCGGTTGTGCCATCGGTGTCCCCTTTGAAGCGTATTTTGTGGCGCTGTTTCGGGAGGTGTTGTTCATGGATGAACGAACACGACAGCACGACCAGATCACTTAAAGTTCACAGTTCCGATACAAATCATTCGAAAACTCCGTGGAAGTGTGCCTGACTTCTGATTTTGTGGCCCCAAACATCCCAAATGTGAACAATAACATTCCCTATCTCTAGCGTAAAACGCTGTGAGTGGATCGCGGTTGTCTTTTCTTATTCCGGTGGCGACCTTGCCCTTCGATCGTTCGAAGCTGTCACTGACATGCAAGCAAATTTGAGTTTGTTGATTTTCACGTCTTCAGTATATAGGGTGGTACAGTTAACATGAATGTCTTTGGCGAACAGTCTGATTTCCCTCTTCCAAAATGGGACGGGCATGATATAAATTCAGCTGATAGATCAAGGAAACCGAACCATTTTGATTGCACAGACGGGACCCGGCAGCGTGACCGACTGCTGGTCCGATATTCAAAACGCGGCGCTAATGTGACATTTCAAATTTTCTTATCGGTGTCCTGCGTACTAACAAAATGGCGCTTGAATTACCATAAGTTGAAGACTTTCTTCCAAAAGGATCTTGAGCGTCGGTGCTGGTTTGTTTGCAAACAGAACAGCAGGCGCGTGTTGTAAATGCGTATGCATAAACATGTCAACAATGCCCATATTTGGTCATATATCAATATTAATGCGCAACCAGATTTTGCAACCGGTTTCAGTTTGGTCTGTCAACGAACGAAAGTTGTTATGTATTTACACTTAAATATATATTTAACGTGGGTAATAAATAAAATACCACACTCATTCTCGTTAGATACCATTTTTACGAAACTCGTGAACTTTCTATGGTATCTGACCTCGCTTTCGCTCGGTCAGATACCACAGAAAGTCCACTCGTTTCGTAAAAATGGTATCTAACGAGAATGAGTGTAGTATTCTCTATTTATTACCCACGTGGAGAAGATACAGGTGGTAAGATACTAAATCCGTACGTCACACGTGTGTCGTACAAGGTTGACCTTGTTTTATTCGTTTTGATTGGATAACCGTGACCTCTGTCACACCGGGACTACGTTTTTCATTCATAAAAAATCGCGAGACGTCATTCATTTTGCGATTACAAGGCAGAACTGAAGAAATTCATGAGAACGAGAGATATTTACAAACACTTTATTAAACCAAACAGGATAGTCACACGCATCAAATTCGGTTTGCATTCTATATAAGTTATGCATAGAGCTCCTACAGACATATAATCGAGCTAGATCTATAAATCGATTTACAATGTACGACTGCCGATCGAGCGCGTCCCTTGAGCGTGACGCACCCGACCATTTTCGCAACTTTCAATTTGATTTAACGTAAAAGGATAAGCGTGGTGAAATGAAGTCTGTTTAAACTATCTGGACAGATATCTAGACTTACTTGGGATGATCCGGTTGTGCCATCGGTGTCCCCTTTGAAGCGTATGTTGTGGCGCTGTTTCGGAAAGTGTTGTTCATGAATGAACGAACACGACAGCACGACCAGATCACTTAAAGTTCACAGTTCCGATACAAATCATTCGAAAACTCCGTGGAAGTGTGCCTGACTTCTGATTTTGTGGCCCCAAACATCCCAAATGTGAATAGTAACATTCCCTATCTCTAGCGTAAAACGCTGTGAGTGGATCGCGGTTGTCTTTTCTTATTCCGGTGGCGACCTTGCCCTTTGATCGTTCGAAGCTGTCACTGACATGCAAGCAGATTTGAGTTTGTTGATTTCCACGTCTTCAGTAAAGGGTGGTACAGTTAACATGAATGTCTTTGGCGAACAGTCTGATTTCCCTCTTCCAAAATGGTACGGACATGATATAAATTCAGCTGATAGATCAAGGAAACCGAACCATTTTGATTGCACAGACGGGACCCCGGCAGTGTGATGCGTGTGACTGTTGGTCCGATATTCAAAGCGCGGCGCTAATGTGACATTTCAAATTTTCTTATCGGTGTCCTGCGTACTAACAACATGGCGCTTGAATTACCATAAGTTGAAGACTTTCTTCCAAAAGGATCTTGAGCGTCGGTGCTGGTTTGTTTGCAAACAGATCAGCAGGTGCATGTTGTTAATACGTATGCATAAACATGTCAACAATGCCCATATTTGGTCATATACCAATATTCATGCGCAACCAAATTTTGCAACCGGTTTCAGTTTGGTCTGTCAACGAACGCAAGTTGTTATGTATTTACACTTTAATATATATTTAACGTGGGTAATAAATAAAATACCACACTCATTCTCGTTAGATACCATTTTTACGAAACTCGTGAACTTTCTATGGTATCTGACCTCGCTTTCGCTCGGTCAGATACCATAGAAAGTCCACTCGTTTCGTAAAAATGGTATCTAACGAGAATGAGTGTAGTATTCTCTATGTATTTTGTTGCCAGTCACACCGGCGAAACAATGCCCTGTGACGTCAGGGGTCATCGAGTGTGCATAAGCTCCTCTCAGTGATCTATCATCTCTGCACGAAATGTCATCGAATACGCCAAGCGCTGTGGAGAGTTTTGAATATTTGTTTACTGAATATAGCCTGCGGCGGCGCATTTTATAGCAAGCGCTAGTTTACGAAAGCACTTTTATTTTTTATATATTTTTTATTTCGTTTTTCTCGTAATTCAAGTGGCTAAAAGGGTTATAAATGGGAACTAATATACATATATTATTTTTTCGTTGCACTAATTTTCATTATTATGCACAAGAATGTAGTTTGTTAGGGATATTATAGTGGTGCTGAACACATCCAAATGTCGCCAGTGTTAGGGTAGGTTACCCCGAACTCTATCCTTAACCCTTGGATCCCCTTTACGATCAATCACCCCTTTACGATCATTAGGGTTAGGGGCTAGGTACTCGTTTAGTGGCTATTGTAGATTATATAGCGGCTCCTTATATATTTCCCACAAAAACGTTGAGTGAAAAGGATGAAATGGTTTTGTGTCGAATATTTTGGCTACTGGAAACTGTCCTGGAACATTCACACAAGCCACTTTCACCGGCTACATTTTTCATTACTGATTCAAAAGCGAACTCACCGTTGTATCGTCACTAGTCATGCTTATTCCTCCATCGTTCCTTACTATTATCCACATCATCCATACAGTGTTCCCTACCACACTTTTCTGTCACAAAAATCACCCGACGAATTATTAAATACCATATCATTCATGCGCACTCGCGAGTTCGACGTCTGACGCCTGGAGCCGTTTTCAGTTCGCGGCATATCGGCTCATTCCTCACCACCCGGTATCTTGTAGATTACGGAATGGGACGAGTGTGCCAAATGCCATCGGGATCATTCGTAAGTGTCCGTAGACTAAAGTCACGAGACACCATGCCTACCCGTAACCTTCGTAAGTGTCCGTCACCTATTCGACCCTTTTCGTACAGTTCCGTAACGTCATAGGCATGACTAGGTAAACTTGCACCAAGTTTAATTGTGTGGACGTAGCTCAGTCGGTTAGCTGTCAGGCTAACAATCCGAAGGTAGCGGGTCCGCGTCCGACGGATTCTCACTAAAACTGGTTGCTTGTCTTGTGACATGTGACCTACGGCAGAGATCGTCCTCACGTGAAGTTGTGGAACTGTATTCTAAAGGTGCTCCAACTATTGATAGTAGCCAAGTCCTGTATGAACATATAATACAAGATCTAGTGGACAACATCTGCAGATGACAATGTCCCCCATGTCCCACTGTCATCAGACAGTGGCATTGGCATCAGTTTAGACGCTTTGAACAAGTCTGATTATCTTGGTGGCTCGATGTAAATCTTCCAAGGAACACATCCAATGGGCAAAATCGGCACGAAATGATTTGGAACCCAATGATTCTTCCTATTGGCAGTGCCTGGTATTTGTCCACATGATGTGGAGTGGTTTGAAAGAACTGCGCTATGGAACCCATGCGATACAGCAGAATAAAGGCCCACTTGCACAAAGCGATCTTAGCGCTAAGATGATCGTAACTCCCATACTTTAACATAAACTTACGATAGTCTTAGCGCTAAGACCGCTTTGTACAAGTGGGCCCTGGTCTTCCTGGGTGCCGTTGTACAAAACGATTGTTGTAAGTCTATGTTAAGGTATGGGAGTTACGATCACCTTAGCGCTAAGATCGCTTTGTACAACGGCACCCTGAACATACAAATTTCCCTTTTTGGATACACATTCAGCAAATGAATAGTATTACCCAAACTGCTTGCAATTGCAATAATGATGTCTATCGCCTCCTTTTCGTAGATGCGGTTCAAAGATTCTTTGCCATATTGGTTCCGACAACAAAATGTCCACTCCGTCACATACTTCATCAAATTGCAAACTGATTTGTCATACACACACTTAACAGAAAGAAAATGCAGCAGCATATTCTAAATTAAGCTTTTTATATAATTCACCCATGGTTTATTTGTTATTCATATGTACCAGTAAACATCAAATGTCAAAATTATTACTAAAATGTGGTAAAATGTAAAGTCGTAAATGTTTATTCCTTTTCGTTGATATACTGATGCACTAATACAATTTGTGATGTGAACTAGACCCTTGGGTTTGGTATATACACTATCCCTGTCCTAACGAAATAATTTACTGAAAATAATTAATTCCTGTCAACATACATTCTTCAAAGAATATATTGACTCTGCAGTTCAACCTAAAGAACTAAAAAGAAAATTTATCCATTTATTAGAGCAGTCAAATCGTTTTAAATCGTTTAAATAGTAACAAGCAATGACGCACATGAATAAGCCAACCAGTCATGGTAAACAACTTCCTTAGCGGTAAGCAAGTTCGTCTGCCTTGTTTCATTGAATAGAGATGAAACCCAAGGGAGTATGATGAAAAAGTTCTCGTCGCGTTTTCAAAAACATCATGCCAGCAAGTAGCATATGTTTTATCTATACTAAAATAGATTGAACTAACCTGTATAAGTTAGGAGTCAAGCTATAAAACAGGCGTCTTTATCCGATGCTTCCACCACATTGCTATTCCCATTCGCGTGGCCGGGGAAGCACTGGAATTTCGGCCGAAACTTCATCACTATGGCCGTTTGAGACTCTCCGGCCGTGACGTCATGTTATTATGACGTCACTTCCCTGTTAGCACTGTATTGTTTGACGTCATGGATAGCAACGTATACTAAGCTGGGCCCCGTCTCTAATATCACAAGTTGACGACGCGCATAGGGAGCCGGGAGCCATATTGTAATATGAGAGACGGGGCCCAACTTAGGTTCTCAGCAATCAATTTATGTCGAAAAATGTACGTTCATGTCAAATTCACGTCGGGCAATGATATTTATTTTATTATGTTCAAGTAATAAACATGTATTACGTATTTGCGATGCGGTAATAACCTAATGGTTAATACTGAAAGTAACAAACGTACTAGACGTGTGTAGAGGACATTTTAACCAATGATGTTCTTATTTTAGAATTGAGTTTGGGAGAATATTTTTGCGGGGTAAAATAATAATAAAGTACGATTTGTATAATAATAACTTGTCCATCACTGATGCACATTTGTCAGTGCATCGAATCCTCTTTAACTCGCTTAATATGTTTTTATTTTCTTCGAATACCGTACTTCGTACCCGTCCCAGACAGGGTTGAGTTATATAAAATATCTACGTAAATGTACTAGTAGATTTGAAACAGAAATACAAGACTCTATCCTGTAAATCCAGAAACTGTTTTAATACATGCACACATTTCATTCGTTGGTTTATCGCCATCTTGCCAGATTTCAGATTCATTGCATTCTCAATAAACTACCAATATTTTTAAAGTTTTCTGTGAATATGTAACAGTACCATACAAGAAGAAGCCGATGGGATAAAAATGACAACAAATCTGAAAATGTGCATGTTAGCTGCATAACACCGCAGTCGGCAATGTTCCATGCTGTAAAAATCGATGTTGGACAAACTATTGATCAATATACACTACTCATCTACTGATAAGCATACTGTGCTAGCTCACACGCATACGAAAGTCGTATACATCCCAGTAAGGTATACTGCGCATTGCGGCGCCTTAGACGACGGGGCTCCTCTTGCCTGTAAATTGCTGATAAATGAGTGTTCTTATAACGAATTAAGGTTTTGACAATCATGATTATCGTTTATCGAAATCACTAAGGGTGTATTCTGATGCACGTATGTGTCCATTAGAAAATTAGCTATGAGTTAACCCACCACGATTCAACAAGCATTCGTGTATTCGACGTGGCATGTTCCTTTACAACCGTTCGCTAGGCATTTGGGATCATGTCCTATTCTTCTTTATAGAGGTTTCTTTCGTCTTGCGTGGTCGCGGGCTATTTGAAGTCGACGTAGATCATGTCCCACACGTGCCGAATAGAGGAACGAGCTGTGTTGGCCATGGTCACGTGGTCAAGTGTATTCCGAATAAAGTGGTTATGTTTATCGTCGTCTTGGAAGACAAAATATCCATCAGCGTTGCGTGCAAAGGGCAGCCAGTATGTTGTCATTTCATAATGATAAATAAAGAAAACGGCTGTGCAGTAAGCAAAATTCACAATTTCAATATGGCTCCTATTGCAGCCATCTTTAAAATCGAATAAGAATTTGTTCGAGTTAGAATGAAGCTATTCAAAATGGATTATTGTATTCGGCACACAACAAACATTGCACATCAATGTAGAACATGTAGAACTGTCTCGGTAAAGGGCAATTCTTTTATGTGCATGGCTGCAATTGCATATCAGGCGTCAACCATGATCAAGAATGGGGATCGGAATTCTGTGGGCACTTTCCATATTTAAAACATTCATGTACGAGTTTCATATTTAAAGGCCTTATATTTTCTGAGGAGATACTGAATGTTTCTAAAACGACTTACATAGTAACAGATGGATCAGATCCCACGACATAAGCTAACTTTCAGTAAGGCAAGCCAACCACTGACACTATTAGGTTATGGGTACGGTGGGAATTAAACCACTGACACGAATACAGGTGTCAACTTTCAATTTTTTGTTAGTTGTTTAACGCCGCACTCAGCAATATTCCAGCTATATGGCGGCAATCTGTAAATACTCGAGTCTGAACCAGACAATCCAGTGATGTACACCATGGCCACTGATCCACGGAATTGGGATGCGATGACATGCATCAACCAAGTCAGTGAGCCTGACCACCCGATCCGGTTAGTCGCCTCTTACAACAAGCATAGTCGCTTTTTACAACAGGCATGGGTTGCTGAAGACCTATTCTATCCCGGACGCCTGTTTCATCCATATTATGTACATTGGTCTACTGGTTACTACCCATATGTTTACAGATGCTACCAGACAACCAGGCCATGAAATAAATGTAATAATGTGTATGTTATAATGTGCAAATCCATCTGTTCGAAGCATGCTCAAAGTGCTACATTACTACCAGGTGATTGGATGAGCAACGATCAGTGTGCACTTAAAATTCATTCTCAGCTCCCTGGGGAGTACACAACCCAAGCTGTCTCAAGAAGTGCTAGGTTAACTGTCACATTAAAATATCATCCTACTGGGTACACTTTCACGGCTGGGGGAACAGTTCAGAGGCACCATCACCCATCCAACTTCTCACCCCAACATTTCTCAAGGTTGCCTAATTTGTGGCCTTTGTGCTGTAGCTCACCTTTCAGTCAGACGAGTTCAAACTGAACTTTATCCAATCTTGTGACTGACAACATTCAACTGACACAACACATTTGATGAAATATCATATAGTTTTATTATCAAACAATCTCCTTTGAATCAAAAATGTGTACATACATTTGTTAAGCAATGTAAGCTAACAGTACAACTAACATTTGATTAGGTCTTCACACATCAATCAATATTTTGTCATATTACAATTTTGTCCATTTGTCAAACAAAACCAAAAACAACACTGCAGCTCACCTGCTTATTTATTTTAACATCTGATAATTTACAGCTGAATAATAACAAAAAGTAACCAAAGTTCTTATTAACATCAATATTCCCTCATCAACTGTAGACAATATTGGATGTCAACTGATAACAAACACCCATTTCTGAGAAATAAGCTATGTCAGCTATTTTTCAAAATACCTTCATTGCTTTAAAACATGCTATGAACATCTGGAAATTCTTACATGCAAACATTGATATTTTCCGAAAAACACTAGCCATATTTATTGTGTGTAGGAGCCAGTTCAGCAGAAGAAGTTGGATTAATGCTCTGGATGTGTGGAGAATCTCAAACAGTATGTCTAATGGCTACTGAGAAGAGATGGGTGAGAAGGCTGTTTTCAACACAACTGCTGTTCCAACAGATGTTGCAGCCAGGTTATGTGAAAATGATCTCCATAAGTAAATTCTGAAAAGAGATATTATGTTCAGTGCCAAGGCAAGAACAGACATGGTCTTGCAACACAGATCACACTGACGTTATCATGGTGAGCTAAAACTGCGTAAATAACAGGTAACATTTCTCACCACAAATACCAGCATCAGTTTGTTGTGACCGTAACAACGCTGTGTCATGGGACATATAAGAATATAAGAATATATTCTGATTACAAAATAACATATATCATCCAGTATTCTTGACAGCTGACAACAATGGAATAACAAGTTTGTTTACTATTAGCCAGGACTTTTGTGTACAAATGCAGTATCACAAAATGGCACAATTAGAACATTAATCTTTTTAAAAATTGTCATGGAATCTTACTAAACAAACAAAATATGTATGCTATTTCTAAACACTGCTGAACATTAATGTTGTTACTACACTACACAAAAGAAGTTAAGGACCACCCAATTTTTGTATCTGTCAAATCAATAATAAAACATTCTATTTCGCTGCAAGATCTTTGAGTATTGACCAAGAAATAGACAAAACCAGAGAATTGGTCTGGCATAAAGCATCCAACAAACAACTTCATGTCATCACGCTGGTCTTACTGAACCAAATCCAAGATATGATGAACTCTCGTACTTGGCTTTAAATGTGTTATGGTGATGTTTTTTGGTGAAATTTGTGCATGTTGTAGTGAGTGAGTTTGTTTAAAGGCACCTATTCCAGCTAATATCATGGCTTGTACTATTGTTTGTTTGTTGTTTACTGCCACACTCAGCAATACTCCAGCTATATGACGGAGGTCTGTAAATAATAGTCTGGACCAGACAATCCAGTGATTGACTTCATGAACATCGGTCCATGCAATTGGGATACGATGACATGCATCAACCAAGTCAGCGAGCCTGACCACCCGATCTCGTAAGTTGCCTCTTACAACAAGCATAGTCCCCTTTACGGCAAGCATGGGTTGCTGAAGACCTATTCTACCCCAGATCTCAGGTACATCAAGAATGGGATGCACATATTGTATTAACATTTTATGTGGGGAGTATTTTATTTTTTATTTCACAGGCCCACCGCCCCTACAGAGTAAGCAGCTGGGGAAAAAACATAATAGTAATATAGACCCTCTTAGACAATATTAAATGTTTTCATAAATATCATGTCTACATCAGTATAAGTGATTCAAGAGGCCAGCTGCAGTTGTAACTCCATGGCAGAATTATTTTCATATAAATAAATACATGATTGACATAGCCATTTATTTTTATTTTTATTTTTATTTCGACAGGCCTGGTGTGGAAAAGGTGGGAATGTCGTCTCACGGGGGGCCCAGTCGTCTTACGCCGTAATTCGCTGTGCAGAGTTACATCCCTTGGGCACGCCAGGAACCTATGATAGTGGGTTCGAATCCTGTTTCGTCCCGATTATGTTTCTAGGTTTGTCAGCACCATACCCGTGCTCGTGGGTTTCACTGATATGGTAAATATCTGAGACCTGCATCACTTCGGGCTTTCCTCCCACATTAAGCTGACAAGTCGTGATATAACTAGAATACTGTTAAAAGGGGCGTTAAACACAACTCACTCACTCACAAAGACATGTACTGGCAGAAAGACAAGTGAATCAGGACCAATGTCACCAAGGACCTAAATAACAGAATAATATAAATTATTTATGTTCGAAATGTCACATACAGTACATAAATGAATAAAAATGTGGCTCTGCTCAATATGCTGCAATTCTAGAGATTGTATATATAAATATTTTAGTTCTTTGTAACCAATATGTCTTCACAAACGTATTGATTTGGTTTCACGATTCAAGGAGTGATCGCATGTCTGAAATTAATAATAAACTATGCTACACAAATGTTGAAAATATACTGAAATATCTCATAATGTGAAACAATCTACGAGCAGCTACAGCTGGAACTAATATCTTATTTAAACTGACACGAAGCCTCAAATTCATGTCAATATCAAATACTATTCACATGACAACATCTTCCAACAACACATTCACCGCCAACTGGACATTCAGAATATCTCAATTGAAGTTTGAGTAGTGTATCACTTGCATCTTGTTTATCAATCAATAAATAATAAACACAGGATAATCACAAGGGTGTGATAATAACAAAACAAGGTAATTCCCTGACGAAAATCTTGAACACATTTCACAGGAATACTTAATAATGCTGACATACTATTCTGTTCGGAAAAGAAATGGATATAAAAAAAACAACATTCATCTGTTTTATTCAAATTACCAAGACTAATAAAATATGTACAGTAGAAAGAACAATGTTACCATGGTTACTAAGGGACTGATCAATTAGTTCTCTGGAAGAGATTATTATTAAAAAACTCCCATCTTCCCAATCCCTCAATATTAACTGATCAGCCCCGGAATAAATGCATTGCTAAATAAGCTAAACAACATTTCAATAATTATACATTATAAACATGATCAAATCATAACAATTCAATGTATTTGTTTGAGTTTAAGCTGGGTTGAAATGATTTAAGGTGCTGGTGTTATTCTGTGTCCTGGTTAAAGAAAGGGATACAACAAACATAGCCCAACATTGCTTTGATTCAGTACTAACACAGTTGAGGCGTTCAATGTTTCTAGAGGATACAGACATATTGCAGAAATTATGTGACAACAAACAAAGAAATTATTAACATGGTTGCAGTCTTACTAAAGCCATACACAACTTTTGATTTACTTTTCAAAATCTCATTCTTTTAAACATGACCCAGTCATACGTAAAGTGTCCTTCCTTGATGTCAATCGATATAAGATCTATGGATAATATCTCCACCAAAGGAAAACTTGCAAGTGGAAATCCACACACGACAATCCATATTTGCTATTAAGTGAGCTGCTTTCATAAATGTCACATGACCAACTTAAGAGCAATCTACCGGTAAAAGAAATCTTTATAAACGCCCTACCATGACCTATTATGTACATGATGATCCATATTTTCTTGTGCAAGTCAAAACAGCAAGTCTAGTTCCCTTTGTCAGTTTCAAAGCACCCAATGCACTAAAAACAGCAAATACTGTAACTAATATTCCATCAGCTGTTTTAATAACATTTGCCAAGAGAAAACATCAAAATCGTCACCTTTGAAAACAACAAACATCATTTGAGAAGAAAACAAATAATATTCCCTACTTTCCTTGCTTTAGGGAATAAGATCTGAAAAAAAACAATTATTAAATTTGTTGTTGCCGAGCCTTAACAAAATGTGCTTGACATGGTCCCCAGTGAGAAACTGTGCCTAGTGTCAGAGTACAGTGTTTATTGGGAGCCTCATGTTTCAAGTGTGTGCAGTGCAGTGTCCGAAATAACTGCTTGCCTGCCTGTCCGTGGCTGGTAACTTTTCTGTCGGGCTGCTTGAAATTTTCCTCCACCTGCCTGACTGTCTAGCAGATAATGTTTAGACTACTTACGTATTCAGTTTTGTCATAACTCCTTGAAAATTCTCAAGTAATTCTTTATATAATTTTGACTAAATGAAGACACAATTTGTCTATTTTTTGTTATTGCGATTTTTCAATATTCATAATGTCTGAATGTGGGCAGGTAACTATGAAGATGGGCCGGCAACACATATGGGTCACCTGGTCGACTGACTTGTTGGGTTATTATTTCCAACACTGGTGGAGTGACACTTAAATCAAATAGACTCACTTCACATGACATGATGATAAAAAAAATACATATTTGGGGGGGGGCAGTAATGAGAGGAATTTATGCATCAAACTATCATGTGACTTTTCCCCCTTAAAATTACAAAAAGTTTTCACATGACTTTTGAGCTGTTACCATGGTTACTCTGGCATAACGAGAAAATATTATATCATAGTTTTCCGTATAGTTGCACCCTAATCCCATCTATGTCGGCATGACGTAACTGGGAAATAGTTCAAAAGTATCACACAAATAACACCACCCTGTTTGGTCAAAGTATCAGTCACGCTTAAACACAAGCAATTATTCATCCTCTCTGCAGGGAGAGTTTCTTTTTTTTTATTTTGAAAAATATATCAACAAGTATCTAAACATTCAACAGAGTGCTATTTCTCAGGCACCATGAAACAATTTTTACTTTCCGTAATATCACTGTGTGTCGGCTTAAAAAATATTCAAGCCCTTGTTTACTGAAAATCTAACTACAGATGCCCCGCATAGTAGGAACAAAATAATGTGCCCTTTTTTCGTGTCCAAAAAGTACTGTTATATTTATATATTTGAAAATAATTAAAAATCAGCACCTGTTTATGTTTGAAATTTCAACTGAGCTCCTAAATAATAAAAAACAAGTCCCCTCTCCCAACCACTTCCTTGAAAATCAAATGGTTTCTCTCTAATCAGCTGTTAATGTGAGGAAAACCTGAACCTCTCAATATTGAACACTTTGGTATGGTAGGTTCATTCTTGGATTTTAATCATAGTATTCTGGTACACATAAGGGACACAACTCTGCACAGCAATTCCATTGGCTTAGCAGGGATTTATCTGGACCTGCTCAGAGGCCTATATCCGATATCCGTAAATGTCAGAAAAAGTTTTATTTGAATTAAATATTTCCCAATTCCTCTGAATTAATGTATATAAGAACATGATGAACATTCCAATTTTGAACAAAGTAAAGAGGGCACTTATTCTGGTCTTCCAGACCATCCCTGCTCAGATGACAGAGCGGCCCATGCGTCCTTGTTTGTTAGTGTATCCGTGGATGAGGGCAGACCCTCCACCATATGTCCAGCGCTCAACACGACCGCCTATCCTCATGGGCATTTACAAATTTAGTTTTGATATCTGACAATATATCACAACATACACTTCACCTCAGCTGAACTAGCACCATCTTTGAAACAAACAGATGACCACAATAACATGAAAAGGTTGCCATGGTTACAGGAGAATGGTGCACCATCAGAATATGATCACTTATCATTTAAAATGAAGGATTTTTTTGGGGTTGTGGCCAACACATGTTTATCTTGAGTGCAATCTCATGATTCGACAATTACTTGATGGACATGTTCAAGGCACACACACATATTGTTGTATTTACACAGTGTAATATCGCAAGCAGTGATTGAGTACTAACATGAATAATACACATGAGAAGGATGGAAATATTAACTTCTGAAAAATACAAAACAAATAAACATGTCATAGCAATATTTGTAAGTATTTAATTTCCCTTATTGATGTTATTATTTGTTGTTATAGCTAAAATCGACAGAATTTATCACTAAACCGCCCACATGTTATCAGAAATGAGCGGGCCACTGTAACTTGATAATGCCCTCATATTGCTTGACGACGGGCCATTATCACGCCTGTTGTTAGGTGACGTCATAGGATAGGGATAGGCGATGTCACGTTCAATAGTGACATCATCTGGTTTGTTCTATGATGTCTCCATATTTGTAAAAGTGGGTCAGTGACATTTTTGTTGATTACAGTAAATATTTCAAAACCGATACCGTTGTTTCTTTTTATTTGATAACAAATTCCATCCATTTTAGCTATAATAATGGTAATGCTATTTTTCTGGGCATTATCATTTGCAGCAGCCCTCGGTCTTTTCAACTGCCCTCCTTCGTTGGGCAGTTAATGGAAGGCCTCGGGCTTCTACAAATGATAATGGCCTGAAAAATAGCATTACCCTCATAGTAATTCATGTATGTCAAAATGGCTGAGTGGAGGAGGTTAATTGCTGCTTTTGTGTTTCTGCTATTGCACAGTCAGTAGGTTGCGTAGCCTAGTGGTCAAAGCGTTCGCTCGTCACGCTGAAGACCCAAGTTTGACTCCTGACATGGGTACAATGTGTGAAGACCATTTCTGGTGTCCCCCGCCGTGATATTGCTGGAATATTGCTAAAAGCGGCGTGAAACCATACCCACTCACTCACTCATTATTGCACAATCTGTCAGCTTAATGTGGGAGTATCTAGGTTATTTTACATTGGGTCAGCTTAATGTGGGAGTATCTAGGTTATTTTACAGTGGGTCAGCTTGATGTGGGAGTATCTAGGTTACTTTACAGTGGGTCAGCTTGATGTGGGAGTATCTAGGTTATTTTACATTGGGTCAGCTTAATGTGGGAGTATCTAGGTTATTTTACATTGGGTCAGCTTAATGTGGGAGTATCTAGGTTATTTTACAGTGGGTCAGCTTGATGTGGGAGTATCTAGGTTACTTTATAGTGGATCAGCTTGATGTGGGAGTATCTAGGTTATTTTACATTGGGTCAGCTTAATGTGGGAGTATCTAGGTTATTTTACAGTGGGTCAGCTTGATGTGGGAGTATCTAGGTTACTTTACAGTGGGTCAGCTTGATGTGGGAGTATCTAGGTTACTTTACAGTGGGTCAGTTTGATGTGGGAGTATCTAGGTTACTTTACAGTGGGTCAGCTTGATGTGGGAGTATTTAGGTTATTTAACAGTGGGTCAGTTTGATGTGGGAGTATTTAGGTTATTTAACAGTGGGTCAGTTTGATGTGGGAGTATCTAGGTTATTTAACAGTGGGTCAGTTTGATGTGGGAGTATTTAGGTTATTTAACAGTGGGTCAGTTTGATGTGGGAGTATCTAGGTTATTTTACAGTGGGTCAGTTTGATGTGGGAGTATCTAGGTTATTTTACAGTGGGTCAGTTTGATGTGGGAGTATCTAGGTTATTTTACAGTGGGTCAGTTTGATGTGGGAGTATCTAGGTTATTTTACAGTGGGTCAGTTTGATGTGGGAGTATCTAGGTTATTTTACAGTGGGTCAGTTTGATGTGGGAGTATCTAGGTTATTTTACAGTGGGTCAGTTTGATGTGGGAGTATCTAGGTTATTCAACAGGTCAGTTTGATGTGGGAGTATCTAGGTTATTTTACAGTGGGTCAGTTTGATGTGGGAGTATCTAGGTTATTTTACAGTGGGTCAGTTTGATGTGGGAGTATCTAGGTTATTTTACAGTGGATCAGTTTGATGTGGGAGTATCTAGGTTATTTAACAGTGGGTCAGTTTGATGTGGGAGTATCTAGGTTATTTTACAGTGGGTCAGTTTGATGTGGGAGTATCTAGGTTATTCAACAGGTCAGTTTGATGTGGGAGTATCTAGGTTATTTTACAGTGGGTCAGTTTGATGTGGGAGTATCTAGGTTATTTTACAGTGGGTCAGTTTGATGTGGGAGTATCTAGGTTATTTTACAGTGGGTCAGTTTGATGTGGGAGTATCTAGGTTATTCAACAGGTCAGTTTGATGTGGGAGTATCTAGGTTATTCAACAGGTCAGTTTGATGTGGGAGTATCTAGGTTATTCAACAGGTCAGTTTGATGTGGGAGTATCTAGGTTATTCAACAGGTCAGTTTGATGTGGGAGTATCTAGGTTATTCAACAGGTCAGTTTGATGTGGGAGTATCTAGGTTATTCAACAGGTCAGTTTGATGTGGGAGTATCTAGGTTATTCAACAGGTCAGTTTGATGTGGAGGAACGCCTGAAGTAGTTCTGTTCCCACTCTTAACCACTTTGGGGGACCCCGAGAATGAGCTGACACTTGTAGAATCATCATCAGGGCAATTCACAGGATTGTGGCATCACTAGGGGAAGCAGCTTTGCAGCATCAGAAATTGGCACTAGTCCTGTCGTCCTTGCCAAACTGCCCAATACTTAAGGTATCATAAGGACGAGTAGATATTTTCCATGTTTAAGGGTTTTGCTATGTCATCATTGTGAGGACTAGTGGACTAAAACTGTTAGTTTCTACCGCTGCTCTGCACAATGAGATACGTGAGAAGACTGGGCACAGCAATACTGACTACACTCAATCAAGTCTAGAAAATAACAATTGTAAATAAACATCAACATAGAAAAGTGTGTGACCATAATAAGCAGACATACCATTCCGTTACTTTGTAAATAGAAGTTGTGTATTTCATCAAAACACTCAACCATGGAATATCAGAGTGAATGCTAAGGTTTGATCAAAACGTTATGTTGGCAATATTGTTTTATTTGTTGTTAAACGCCACACTCTGCAATATTCCAGCTATATGACGGCGGCCTGTAAATAATCGAGTCTGGACCAGACAATCCAGTGATGGACATCATGAGCATTGATCCACACAATTGGGGTACGATGACATGTATCAACCAAGTCAGCGAGCCTGACCACCCGATTCTGTTAGTCGCCTATTACGACAAGCATAGCGGTCTTTACGACAAGCATGGGTTGCTGAAGGTCTATTCTATCCCGGATCTTCATGGGTCTAATGTTAGCAGTATTCTAGCAATATCACGGTGGCTTGAGAAAGTGGGTGAGTTGATGAGTGAGTGACTGAAAGGCTTCAACAGTACTAGAGTTGTTTGATACACAGGTGTGGTGTTGACATATCTTAGATCATGATAATGGGGAATCTGAGATTCGACGTCGTCACATTCTTTTAGTGCATTTAATTATCTTGAAAAGGAAACTTATAATTAAAAAAAGAAATTATTTAAAAATTAGGATTAATTTGGCTTCAGTATGTAGTCAGCAATACATGCAATCTATAACAATTATGTCAATACTCAAAATATCAATTCCAACAGTCATATTTTAATTATTACACCTAAACACTTAAAACAATCTTACATCATTTTTGAGCTGGTGCTATTTAATCAACAAATGTATCACACGTGACATAATATCCCCATGATTCTCCCCCTCAACATTGAAGAGAGGCTACACTGTTCGATCAATGTCACCCACCGGTCTCCCATGTTGACTTGGAACAGTGGAAGTCAATATGCTCTCCGACCGATGTGTGTCGACAAACAGCCCCATCACATCAGCTTAACTCTCTTCAGAGACATGGCTATTATATTTAAGTTGACCAAGAAAATGAAACTTTTCAATGAAGAACATACCCGAAAGAAGGAATGCTGATATCTACATCAACACAATCAATGACAAACTTAAACCTTCGCATACAGCAACTCCAAAGTATCTCTTTTACACTGACTTTGTTTATTTACTTGATTTATGCTTTCTTCGACCTCCTTCAATGTGGCACAAAACATACTTTATAACCAAGCTTGTTAAAAATATTCATTAATCATGATATTGAAAACGACCCCGAAGTAAATCCAAATAAGAAGGGAACTAGCTCTTGTCAATGAGAGAAACACTCCAATCAGTATTACAGATGGATTATTGCTGACTCAGGATTAAACAACATGAACTCATCTGTCTGAATGTTAGCACATTCTAAATATTGGGTGCAATTGTTTTACGGTAATGGTTTGAGAACAAATGGGAATATAAACTCTACAATACTGTTTATTGTGTACTTGTGATAACCAGTGCAAAATCAACGTTGGACGATGAACAGAGCTAAGTAGTGCAGTAGGGCTGGGACGGGTAACTCCGTACTCGGTCGGGTGGCTCCTGAGTAGGACTACCACAGGATTACCCAAAGCCGTGAATCATACCGTATTCGACATACTAAGCACCCAGGGCGCTCTCAAAATTAGAAATAGGGGGCTCTTATTAGAATATTATTTTGGTGAAAAACAACAGGGTTAAAAAATCATAAATTTCGTGGTTTATGCTAACAGCCTGAAATGTTTATATACGACAGATGTATTTTTCCAGAATATAATTTCCCACAATTAAGGATGCATATAACACACATATTATACACGAATAAATAAGTCTTGTGTACATTGATCAATCGGAAGGGGTGCTAATTGGGATTGTTCACTAGCCAATATATTAGCAAATATCGCCATGGCGCTTATCACGTTGAATACAGTCATATATTTAAGTGAAGGTAAAGTTATTTGTCATCTTCAGTTGTTTTATGTGTGTATTGAAGTAGTTTTTCTCAATCGGACTTTTAGTACCCAATTTGTCCTAGCTTGTGGCTCCAAGTGTCTATTATTCATTGTCTTGTAAATGGTAAAATGTATCCTGTTGCTTTTTCGTTGCTTCCTAACAAGACCAAACAGACATATGTTAGACTATTTAGGTTGTTGAAGGACACAGTAGGAACCAGAACTGGTACTGAACTTTCGCCAGAGTTGTTTCAGACTGATTACGAGTCAGCAGTCATAAGTGCCATTGCAGAGGTTTTTCCTGATAGTTATATGAGGGGTTGTCTGTTTCACTATTCACAATTTTGTGGCATCAGTTAGTTGATAGAGGTCTTGTACGAGATTACACGAACAATCCACCAATTATTATTTCTATCATTACTATAAATATCAGCTATTAAACAATGTATGAAGCTTCAAGATTGTCTTGTCTGTTTAACCTTCTTTTGGGTCTGTTCATTATTTTAGAGGTAACACAGCACTTGACTTATGTGCAGTCAGCTGTAAATTTGTTTTGATGAGGGTGTAGGCGAAATGAGGTGTAGGCGAAATGAGGACAGGCCGGTATACAGGCAGGGTCGGGCAATAGGGACTCAGGTAGGAGTCTCGTACATCTGCACTCATCCCAACCCTACAGTACTGTAGGCGGAATTCAAAGCAACAAATTAGTAGCCAGTAGCTGTTGATGATGAAGTGGAAAGTACATCTATGTAGTCACAGTAACTGATGCAGTATGAAGCACCTTCCACTCACTCACTCACTCACTCACTCGGCCATCACTAGGGGCTAATACATTGGGTCAGAAAGGCCTTTCTACAATATAAGCTGAGGCCTTTTATTTTTCATAAGTTGGTTTACAAAGTTATTGGCCTAAAATTCAATGTAGGTTGTCGAATGTCTAATAACTTTCAAGATTCAGATTAATACTGCGATTAATATATCAAAAAGAAACTTGTAAGACAAAAGTCAGTATATTTTCTGTCTAATTTCACTTTTTGTTGTTGGTCATTCTTGTAAACCAACTTAAAAAAAGGCCTTTAAAGGTAACATTAATTTCAGGACCTGCCTGAATGTCAGAACATATGAAAATATATTACATGGAACTTTCAGTTCATATCTGTTATCTTTATAAAAATGTTGAAAATGTAAAAAAATCGGTGCATGTGCTGATATACATGTCTAGAAAAAGCTATATCTTCATTCATGAACTAAAATAAAAATATCATGATAATCTTGGTTAAAGAAAAATACAAGAAATCAACATCACAACATTAAAATCCAATCATGCAATGAAGATTATTTTGACTATGTGCAAGAAGACTGTCTACACAATCATAAAGACAGGTAAAGTTTGAACAAGTCACATCCTACTCACATCACGTTCAATGCAATATCAAACTGACAAAAAGGTAACGCTAAAAAACACTATCTCACAAATTAAAGCAATAAAATTTGGCAAAAAGGTTTATACAAAACAAAAACACATAGATCCACACTCCCCCAACCCATCCCACAAAGCAATGAATATTCATTATCAGGGCTACAACAAATAATATATTCTGCCGAGAATGAATATTTCAATTTTCAAAATCAATACATATCAATTATCAGGGCCACCTCCATATCTATATTCTGCCCTGAAAATGAATATTTCAATTTTCAAAATTAATACTAAGATGATGAATGAGACTTATCTCTTATGAACAAAATACAAACTTAATAATTGATAGCATGACTATGATGTACTTTGCTTCTGGTGAACTGTATTTTTTGGGAATACAATAACATTTTTATCAATATCACTTTTTACTGTATTTACAGCTGGTTTAGTATCCTCATGTTCATGTTTTTCAGACGGGACAAGTTGTCCGGATTGTTCTTGTAATGGAGGCTCGGCATCCAGCTTCTTCTCCTCCTTGTCCGGGCACTGCTCCACAACGCGGATGCCGAACGGCTTTAGGTGGTAGATCATGTACTCCATGATGTACATCATGTTGGGGGAGACGTAGTGGAAGGTGATGGCGTGGTCGCTGCAGCAGTCAGGGCCCTGCAATGGGAGTCAGTGAGAGAGTAAGGGAGGACTTCGGTCTTAGCGAGTACGTTTGGGTTTATGACTGCTTTGAACAGTATTCCAGTTATATCATGGCGTGTCAGCTTAATGTGGGAGGAAACGTTTACCACTCGTGTAAAGATCATGGAGTTTATGAAGAACAATAAACTTAGAACTTATGATCGGGAGTAGTAACATGGATAAAAATATTTGATAATGACAACATTGGTGTATAATAATAACTTTACTGATAATTTATAACAATAATGGCTGTAGCCTTGGCAACTTCCAAACTTTCGGGTAGTTAGTGATCTATCGGACCGTCATTCAGGTGATGTTTCTGACAGATCACTATCTGAAAAATACTATCATGAAAGTGTATCCCGTGGATAAGCCGACCCCTTTCTACAGAATCTTTTTTCTGGTCCTCAAAATTCGGCTTATCTGCGGACATATACGGTAGGTGAAACCCATGAGCACGGGTATGGTGCTAACAAACCTAGAAGAATCACCAGCCAAATCTGAGATTCGGGCCCTTGTTTTATCCCATCTTTTAATGTCTTTCAGTATCTTACAGCATATAGGGGCGGTCGGGTAGCCTACTGGTTAAAGCGTTCGCTCGTGACGCCGAAGACCCAGGTTCTATAACCAACATGGGTACAATGTGTGAAGCCCATTTCTGGTGTCACCCGCAGTGACATTGCTGGAATATTGCTAAAAACGTCGTAAAACCATACTCACCCACTCTCTTACAGCATGTATATCCAACAGGAAGAGGTTATTTCTAAGTGCAAGGTGTGGTATTAGACAAGGACCACTTTTGGCTCACACGATCTAAGTAACCCCAGAAATGAGCGTGACTTTTAGAAATTGTCCTAAATGTTAAATGTCAGGGGTGGAAATTAATGAAGAATGTCCACTGGCCTGAATAGTAATAACATATAGCAATGCCTCAAAATGTTTGAAATTCTCCCAGTCATTAGGATACCCTTAAAATAAACAAGTGCTGGCGCTAGTTCCCATCCCTGGATGTGTTCATATAATTGAGAACTAGACTTGTTCATTTCATGTCTCGACAACACTGACTAGAAAAAAGCCTAACAAGTCTGAAAGGAGGATTTCAGAGATTTTCAGGAAGGGTTGATTGCTATTTTTTAACATAAGCAAGTCTTTGAAGTTTCTTGTAGATGAAGATCATGTTTGATAATGACTCAGGTTGTGTCACTGACTTCCTCACAGTCAGATGTTCTCTTGAACTTACTTCAATTTCCAAAAAACTTTTTGTTCACATTTTTAGGGATGCTTATGTAAAAAATTGCATGTGCGACCTTTTTGCCTGAAATTTTCCATGTAGTCTGACTGACAAGAAGTTGTTATCAGTGGTTATAACTTTGAAATATTGATATAAAAACTATCAGACATGTTCATTTTTACATCAATATTTCAAAGTTATAACAACCTCTTGTCAGTCGGACCTCCTGGTACTTGGTTTCCCGCAAAAAAATGACCCAAATAGAGTATTGTATCGTGGCTTGAATATCAGGATACCGTATTCGACATAATAAGCGCCCCGCTCTAATAAGAGCCCACAGAGATATATGCTAATATATTGGCTAGTGGACAATCCCAATTCGCATCCCTTCCGATTGATCAATGTACACAAGATTTATTTATTAGCGTATAATACGCACTCATGTGTTACATGTTCCCTTAATTATGGCAATTAAATTCTGGAAAAATATATCAGTCATACTTAAACATTTCAGGCTGTCAGCATAAACCACTAAATTTATCTTTCAACACTTTTTTTTCACCAAAATAATATTCTAATAACAGCCCCCTATTTCTAATTTTGAGAGCGCCCTGGGCGCTTATTACATCGAATATGATATGTATCAATGCACGAGGTAAGCATGTGTGACAATTCTTTGTACTGCTGACCTGTTTTGCTGGGTAGAAACTATAGCTCCAATACCACATATCAGCAGGCAATATTCCCGGGATCAGGTGATGCTCAGGTACGAACGGATGGAATCTTTCACGCCCAAGTTCATCTCGTGAATCTTCTGCCTTCACCCCCACTTTCTCCAGACACCGCCCCATCTCTAGATCTTCGGCCCCGCCATTGTCGTTCCGACATTTCCCAGGATCATTCACAGCTTTTTCAACAAATCGTTTCAAAGCATCCTTACTAAGGACATATCCAGCGCCGCCACTCATATAGCCTTGGTTAACATACGGCTTAAACCTTCTGCCATAGTATAACGGTTGCTGTGTATCTTTATCACTTAAAAAATGTCGTAAATTTTCTAGAATAACGTACGTATCATCGTCAGCTTTCAGAAACCAGTCGGCCTCGTTAAAATGGTTAGAGTAGACATATTTAAAAGCTTCTTTTGTCTTCGCCCAGAGGTTATCGCGACCTTCAGAAACAGGTAGCTTAATGGCTGGCAGGGTTGCGTCTACTTCTGAACTCATGAAGAGCAACACGTTACAGCGTTTGCCCCAAGTGGCCTTGACGTGCTTGGCCTTGGTCTGGATGTTGGATGGGTTGGTCATAACCCAGCACAGAACTCGAATCTTTGTAGCCAGCTCGTGGGCGATGGCGCTTGACTCCTCTGAAATACAGGGACATTATTTATTGACTGGGAAAGAGTGAAGGGGTCAACCAGTGGATATTCTGGGAGGCCTGGGAATGACATCTTCACGAGGCAAAGGAATTAACTGACTATAAAAATCTAGTTTCCACCCTTGCCGAACTAGGCTGGTATTATGGAGTTACATTTTGGCTGGACTAACGAGTCTATGCATAGTCAAATCAGTATCGCGCACCGAAATCGAAATCCGGTTCGTAAACTGTCGTGCAGATTTCGATCGACTGCAGTATTTGCAAAGCATGTGCACCGCCAACTCGTTGTCAACAGATATTATTCCAAATATTTACATGTTTTTAATCAAGGTGCTCACGTGATTTGATGCATTTTGCGATGTAAGACCCGTTTTATCACAATATAGATCTTGATTATCGATCAGATCGTCCTGACTGGGCCTTACCATTTTGTGTGAAGCAAACGCAAGTGATACGAGAGTTGGAATCTGATTGGTCCATAGGAGAGGCTTAGAAGAGACATAACTGGTAATAGCCACTTGTGGCGCTACGATCGAGCCCAGTAATTCCAGCCTAGTTCAGCAAGGGTGGAAACTGGACTTTTAAAGTCAGTTAACTCCTTGCCTCGGGAAGATGGGGAATGAAGAAGAGATGAACAACTTGCTTCTGAAAAAAATGAATGTTTGCAGGACTGTGTCTGCACCCACTGATTCTAGCATGATTTCCCTATGAGGACGTTCTCACTGCAGACAGACAGACAGACAGACAGACATTAGGACACAACTATATTACACTGCAGACAGACATCAGGACCCAATTATATCACACAGCAGACAGACAGACATCAGGACCCAATTATATCAAACTGCAGACGGTAAGACATCACGACCCGATTATATCACAGAGCAGGCAGACAGACAGACAGACATTAGGACCCAACTATATCACACTGCAGACAGACAGACATCACGACCCAATTATATCACACAGCAGACAGACAGACAGACAGACAGACAGACAGACAGACATTAGGACCTGATTATATCACACTGCAGACAGACTGACAGACAGACAGACATCAGGACCCGATTATATCACACTGCAGACAGACAGACATCAGGACCTGATTATATCACACTGCAGACAGACTGACAGACAGACAGACAGACATCAGGACCTGATTATATCACACTGCTGCCAGAGAGACAGACAGACAGACATCAGGACCTGATTATATCACACTGCTGCCAGAGAGACAGACAGACACTCATCAGGACCTGATTATATCACACTCCAGACAGAGAGACAGACACACATCAGGACCTGATTATATCACACTGCTGCCAGACAGACAGACACTCATCAGGACCTGATTATATCACACTGCTGCCAGAGAGACAGACAGACAGACATCAGGACCTGATTATATCACACTGCTGCCAGAGAGACAGACACTCATCAGGACCTGATTATATCACACTGCAGACAGAGACAAGCAGAAGTCTATATCAAACTGCAGTCACACACACATACACTCACATCAGGACACTACCATATCACAAGGCATGGCCAGCTGTGGCTACATCTACTGATGCAAGCATGATTCTCCTACTTGGGCCAGCTGTGTCTTCACCCCAGGAAAGCCAATTAAACAGTAGACCAGCTGTCTCGACACTTATCTCACTTTGAAACCAGATCCTAAACTATCACAGTATATATCACATTTCTCTGTATATTACTGCCTGACAAAGCTGTAACACAACGGTATATTGTCAAACAACCTACAGACATGACTTTTTTTTTAAAACTCCAGATCAATAGGTGGTTTGGTTTGTTGTTTAACGCCGCACTCAGCAATATTCCAGCTATATGAATGCTCTGTAAATAATCGAGTCTGGACCAGACAATCCAGTGATTGATATCATGAGCATCAATCCATGCAATTGGGATCGATGACATGCATCAAGCAAGTCAGGGAGCCTGACCAGTGACCACCCAATCCCGTTAGTCGCCTCGTACGACAAGCATAGTCGCCTTTTACAGGAAGCTTGGGTTACTGAAGCCCTATTCTACCCCGGATCTTCACGGGCCAGATCAACAGGTGGGAAAATATAGACTGAAAATAGAAAGGCCTTTCAGTCATTCAAAAATTATCTGAATATGTTGCAATGTGAGCAGTGGTAGTCAACATATTGAAGCTTAATATGTGTATGCAACAATATTTTGTAGTGAATTTCCATTTTGTTGTGAATTTCAAACAAAACATAAATTGTGCTTTTTCAGTTTAATTCTTTTTCAACTTTTCATTATCTATGGGAAAAAATTATCAAAATGAATCACACAATTTTTATAATGAGCATGTCTACTGATTCTATGTATGCTGTGATAATATTGTATTCAATCCAATATTTCCCTTCAAGTAATTCACACAAAGGGAGTGAGTATAATAGGGTATTGGGCTAACATCTAAGAGTAATCTCTGTGCCATCAGTTACTAGTTTCAAACGTGATTGCTCTCATCAGACTGAGGGATCTCCTTACATACCCTTACAGTGTTAGAAACTAACAGTTTTAGTCCACTAGTCCTTATAATGATAACATATAGCAAAACCCTTAAAAATGGCAAATTTCTACTCGCGTTATAATACCTTAACTATTGGCAGTTTGCAAAGGACTACAGGACTAGTGCCAATTTCTAATGCTGCCTTAGGCCTTCTGTGCAGGGGTCCCGGAATGGTTTACGGGTGGTGATCACACTGGGCTGGTGATCTGTAGTACCGGTTGACTGGTGGGAAGTGTTTCCAAGACTGTTGGACTGGTGGGGGGACCCCCATGTGTGGGAAGTCAGAATATCTGACAGATGGACTGGTGGGAAATGTCCCCAGGACCGGTGGGGGGACCCCCATGTGTGGGAAGTCAGAATATCTGACAGATGGACTGGTGGGAAATGTCCCCAGGACCGGTGGAGGGACCTCAGAGTATCAACAGAGTACCCGGTAGGTGAGTTGGGTTTAACACTGCTTTGAACAGTATTCCAGCAAAATCACGGCGTGTAAGCCTAATGTGGGAGAAAAGCCTGCAGGTCTTAGATGTTTACTACGAAAGTGAAACCCACGAGCACGGCTAATCAGTTATGGTGCTGACTAACCAAGAAACACAATCGGAGCGAACCGAGACTTAAACCCACAATCATAGGTTTCTGGCGTGCCAAAGGGATGCAACTCTGCACAGCAAATTGCGGCAGCTTAAACGACTTGTGCCCCCTGACATTGAGGGAAAGGATCTGTACACATAAGGCGGACATACCACACATCATACTGTAATTTGTTCATGATATCATACAGTATGTTTGTTTGTTGTTTAACACAGCACTCAGCAATATTCCACGCTGTTCAGATACGATGACACGCAATCAACCAAGTTACCGAGCCTGAACACTTAGAACGAATACCTGATCACTTGGCTTGAAGAAATGACATAGTTCTATTTTTATCAAAAAGAATCCATCCTACATTTGAATACTATTTAAGGAATGGTAAGGGGGAGGGGGCATGAAAAAATATAACATAAACTTGGGGGGCGCAACTGAATATAATACAGCCCTTAGGCCAATCTCAGCGCCCCCTCCTCCCCCCCTATTATTAATTACGAGTCCCTTAAGTTAATACTGCCTTAAATTATAATCTAAATCTTACTGCCTACTGACTTATGGACAATGTTGAGTCCATCTAAAATGAGCACCATTGCCAAGCTGTATCCCAATAAATATCCCACATAGCTTTTGGACTGGTTAATTCAAGGGATGCTAATTGCATCGATTAGGTTCCTGGTATTTCAATAGTGAGTCCCTTTGATAATTACCAAACTTGTCATCTATCAAGAGTGACTCAAATAGGCCAATCATTATTTGTTAATAATTTGTTAAATATGTATCGCAAAGTACAAAGATAATTATTGTTTTATAAAGGACAAGGACCAAATTGGCCCTTTAGCCCCCACACAATCTACACAGAATCTAAAAAATGAATAAATTTAAAAAAGAAACTTGAAATAGTTTTGAAAGATGTCTGACACATAACATTACTAAATGTACGACCAAAACATGACAAAACGACTGATTTTTGTTTATTGTAACCGTTTATTGAAATTTTGAACATGACCAAAGTTGTTTCTTATAGGAGTTGTAGATACAGTTGGTTGGTTTGTTACATACTTACATTCACTACATGTCAGAACAAAACTTTGCAGGCAGCCGAGTTACACAGGAAGTTTTGTTGCTAAAATTCATCCTAATGCACTGATCGATGTGTTTTCCCAATTTTGAACAAGAGGTCACGATCACTGATGACTAGATCAAAGGAATTATTACCACTACAAGGGCTGTAGCCAGACTTGTATGTTACCGATGTGAAAGATCTTGCTAAACCAGAAGTTGGCAATATGCAGAAGACCCCGAGATGCACATAAAGAAGGAATATAGTGTGCGCAGGATCAGGGTCATCGCGTCAATCCCATTATTGTTCACTTATCGGATATTTCAGATTCAATGTCTGAGAAATGTGACTATATTCTTTTGACACGACCCCTGCATGCAGGTGGACAATTGAGCATTGTTGAGTGAGAGAACAAGTTACAGTCTGTTTCGAATTTGTCGTCATTCGTAATAGGTTTGCATTTTTCATATGTAAGCACCTCATTTCACATTTATTTCCCTGACAACATTTCACTGCAAGTCAGAGCCAGATTTGCTAATAATTTTAATGTTAAAGGTAACCTAAAGGCTGGTAGAATATTAAATGATTTGGGGTATTCTTTGTGTGAGTCATGGATCAGCTACTAGATCATATCATTTGTCATTTCATTTCTTTCATATTTAGACCCTCTTCGTGGCCTAGTGGTACAGCGTCCGCCTAGAGAGCAAAAGATCCGGGGTTTGATTCCTGGCCATGTCATACCAAAAGATGTTAAAAGATGGTACTTGTTGTTACCCTGTCTGGCACTCGGCATTAAGGGGCTAAAACAAGGACTGGTCGGCTCGGAGTCAGTGAACTGTGTCTTAGTGGGGTATTCATGTTAAACTGCAGCATGGTATCTCAGTGCGTTACCAGTACAAGCAGCCACACACCCGCGCATGCACGACGTTTTATCTCACCTCACCTCACCTCACCTCACCTCACCTGCGCTGTTCAAAGTGTCTTTATACAATTTCTTCTCTGGTAGGTACTACATTAACTGTTCTTTAAACATTTCCCGATGCAGAGATTCGAACTCGTTAGGCTAGCACTATAAATCGTCATTAGTCCGGACTAGTACACGCGCCCACCCATGCACGTGCATGCAAGTCGCTATATAAGTGTAATAATCTTAGACGCAATGCTAAACCCCATTTCACCTCACAGCTTTCCTATTTCTCACTTTCACAAAGAATGTTATGACTTTCAATGATTTGGGATCATAGCTCTGCAACAAACATATAAATTCTACTCAACAGAGGCCTACTGCCCCGTACCCAGTCAATTGATTACATTTAACAATCAATCAAGCTCACAGATGCTACATGTAGTGTGCTAGTGCACTGTGTTGCCACAGTGTTGTACATTATTAAACACACAATAGATTTACCAAGTTTACCATCCCCTGTGGGAGTACCTGCTGGATGTCTTAAACATTATTAACATAGAACAGACATAACAAGTTTACCTTTACAAGTGGTAGTGTTGCTGGTACCAAAGGCAAGTGACAAAGGCTGGCATGCGTGACGATAAGCTCCTTTGTGCAACAAACAGGGGAATTACAGACTATAAGTTGTAGCAGAATCATGAGGGGTATAAAACCTAACAAGGGACGATTAAACCCCATGCACCCCAATGAATTTTGCTACAACAAATTTATCTTACCGACATGTTTTAATAGGACATTGTAAATGAATTAAAACAAGTTCAAAACAGATAGAAAACAGCTGTTCGATTGAGGTGAGGTTTCCATGTGCTATGTGCTATGTCACTTTCATGACTCGGGGAAAAAAGCATGCAGCTTTTTGCTTGGAAGTGGGGTATACATGGTTTAAGAGATTTACTTTGTCTCTCTGAAATCCTTGTGCAGCCTGTGGTGCTCATGACACAGTATGATGGATTTATTCACCTGCTGAATGATTGAGTATGGTTTTACCCCACTTTTAGCAATATTCCAGCAATATCATGGTGGGGTACACCAGAAATGGGCTTCACACATTGTACCCCTATCGGGAATCGAACCCGGGTCCTCGGCGTGATGAGCGAACGCTTTAACCACTAGGCTACCTGACCGCCCCATTCACCCTCTGAGAAATTTATTCCCCTCTAATGCAGAATACTTCATATTTTATCAAAATCATATGGACCAATCAAATCTCATTATTTTGAAATGGAGGTATGATAATATACATTATGCATAATGAGGTGGTGTATACAAGGACAGTGTTATTAGGCCAAGCAACACAGAGGGGCATATTACTGTCCCAAAGGGAGATAGTAAAGTAGAAAATTCTCTTTTTTTTAGAAAGTTATTGTAGTTTTAAGACACTGTTAACTCCCGAATCCTATATTCTACATCTAGAACACAAGGATTTGATTAGAATTTTGTGTAAATTTAGATGCTCTTCTCACCACTTGAATATTCACAAATTACGATCCTCAAATGATTTTAATTCCCCAAATGTATTAGAAAGTTTATGTGAAAAATGTGAGTTGGCAGTTAAAGAAGATGAGTAGCATTTTTTATTTCGTATGCCCGGTATACAGAAATAGTCGCCAACAATTTATTCCATCATATTTTCATAAATTTCCTTCAGAGGATAAGTTTAAATTGTTAATGGCAATTAGTGATGTACATGGACAAAAAAGAATTGCTCTGTTCCTTAAGAGAAATTTAATTTCTTTATAGTTTGAAACTGAACAAACAAATCATTGTATGACACTTTGTTCCACGCATGCATGCATGTTGTAATGGATGAAATTTCACATTTGTTCTATAAAATATGAATGGATCTTGTGGGCCATGAGACCCATTATACAGAAATAAACACCGTTTAATATAAATCTCTTTTTGAAATGATATTAGCGACTGTCCAACTTGTTGGTTCCGTGCTGGCTCTCAGCTCAGTGTGTAATGCGACAACTTTGTCTTTTACTACAGAATATCTTAAACTAGCACATGTTTAGTCTTTTAGTTTAGAATAGCATCATTTGTTCAGAGTGCAACTAAAACACAAATTGATGCTTGCTCAGGAATGGGAAAAAGGCCATGAAAAACTGTGTACTGCGACAACTTTTCTGTGTCAGAAAACAACAAGGTATTCTATCAGTCTGGGAAAACACAGCATGGAAACTCACTTTATTTATCAAATTTTGTGTTATTTCCCAATCAAATCCAACAAATAATTTTCATACAACCATGGACGTCAATGTCATAGAGCCAGGAGCTGTATAGCTAAACATGCTAAAACACATTCACTCACTCTAAGTTACCTACATGATAGTGAGTGAGTGAGTTAAAATTAAACGTCACATTGGCATTATTTCATCCAAATAGCAAATCTACATGATAAGTTGACTATAGCTGACAAAATCTTGTTTTCCTTATGACAGAATCTGTCACAGGATCTAGGAACATGTGACTTGACTATACAATAAAGTCTTCCACTTTGAGTGAGTGAGGTGGGTTTAACAGTACATGTATTACAGTTTTATCACGGTGTGTCAGCATAATATGGAAGGAAAGTGTGGCAGGACTTCGACGTTTACCACTTTGATGAAACCCACGAGCACGGGAATGGTGCTGACTCATACACTTTGAGAATAATAAAACGTACATTTGAATCTCAGATAATTCCCAAGATATGCTTGTTTGAGATCAAGCGATATCTATATTGTAGATATCACTGCAATGAAATTGCAGCACAAAGCTTTGCAGACCATTGTGACATCATCGGTTACCTTGACGTCACAATCAAATGACATCACTATGGCTCTGCTACTGAAGCTGCTAGCATTTCCTATTACACTTAAGACACTGCTTATTGCTGTCTTCAAACTGGAAAAGTTGGAAGAATGATGTTGGATGATAAATAAAATCTCACCCTTGTGTCTTTTGATATCAAATATATCAACACTTGTTGATAAAAGTGGAAAAACTCCTCGGCAAGCCTCAGAGTTTTTCCACTTTTATCAACTTGTGTTGTTATAATTGATAATTGACTTTAATCATTTTACAGCGTTAGAAACTAACAGTTTTCGTCCACTAGTCCTTATAATGACAACAACAAGACCCTTAAATATGTCAAATTTCTACTTGTCCTTATGATACCTTAACTATTGGGCAGTTTGGCAAGCACGAAGGGACTAGTGGCAATTTCTAACACTGTTTCACTAAGGAACACCCAGAACAATTTAACATCTCAGAACAAAATAATCACCATCATAGTGTCTTGTCACAGACTCTTAGAACAATCATAAAGAATGGTTGGTTGGTCGGTTTGTTGTTTAACACCGCACTCAGCAATATTCCAGCTATGTGACGGCAGTCTGTAAATAATCGAGTGTGGACCAGACAATCCATCGACCTGAGCATCGATCCACGCAATTGGGATCGATAACATGCATCAATCAAGTCAGCGAGTCTGACCACCCGATCCCGTTTGTCGCCTTTTACGACAAGCATAGTCACCTTTCACGGCAAGCATGGGTTGCTGAAGACCTATTCTACTTTGGAATCTTCTCAGGTCCATAAAGAATGTATAGCGTTTAATGTTCTATAAGTATGTTACACTTTGCAAACGAAACTTGCTTGCTACCTGCAACTACGTGAGGATGTATCAAAATTTATGTTAAATTGTGGCAAAATACCTGAATAAACATATTTCTTTTTAAATATTTAAAAAATGTCTGCAGGTTTCATTTATATGAAATTGGAAGATGTTGCTCTATAACATCAAAAGAATTTTTTTATGTTAAACAATATCTGAAACCAAACCACAACCACGAAGACAATGATTTTTTCCTCGACATGTAGAGTTGACAAAGGTGTGCCAGCCTTAACAAATATATACATATATCCACAAATACCATGATTTTGATGATGCCCGCATCAATGTGATAGAAAACATTTAATTAGAAGCAAAAGCTACCCAGTAGGCAATTTCAAACACAGATCTTACTTCACAAAACAAAAGCTGTGTTGCAGATCCCAGATTAATAAACAAAAGTGTTGCAATATGTCGAAAACAAGAAACGACTTAGACACATGTTAGAGAGGCATATCTTTAACGTCACAACGCTTGGACTTCCTGTCAGTAATTTTTCTGACATGCAAATGTGTGTTTTGTAAGAACAAAACCTTGAAAGTGTCACCATATTTTCTCAGGCGATGACAGTTTGAAGACAATGCCATCAGTATTCCCACTCTTTTAATGTGTCAATTTTTTTTAATCAAAACACAAGAAGTATGTCATGTGCCACAAAGTCTTTGCTTATACCAAAATGGACATTATTAGTGTTGTGACATCAGTTGAGCCTACTATTTTCAGCAGGTAAAATGGTGAATTACCGTATTCGACGAAATAAACGCCCAGGGCGCTCTAAAAATTAGAAATAGGGGGCTCTTATTAAAATAGTATTTTGGTGGAAAAAAAGAGTTCAAAGATCGTAAATATCGTGGTTTATGCTGACAGCCAGAAATGTTTATATACGACAGATATATTTTTCCAGGATTTAATTGCCCATAATTAAGGATGCATATAACACACGAATGCGTATTATACATGAATAAATAAGTCTTACATTGATCAATCGGAAGGGGTGCTAACTGAGACTGTTCACTACCCAAAATAATTAGCAAATATCGCCGCGGGCGCTAATTAGAGCGGTGCGCTTATTACATCGAATACGGTAAGGTATTTTGGTATCAGTGAAGATCTGCATATATTTGCTTTATGTTCCCAAACCATTATTTTCACCATTGAACCACTTCAATGAGACACAAATAATTCCCATGTCGTGCAAGCATTATTCAAATTGACAACCCTGGAGAAGATTAGAGACCTTTGTAAGGTCTTGTTCTGAATTTACACATCGATATTATGACATATAAAGTTCTACAGATGGGAAGCCTAAGCATTGTGACACAATAATGACCCCACAGTAAGTGTTGATGTCACTGCATTCTACAATACACTCTCTAAGAATTTGTTTGTCATGATTTCCGTCTGAAATATATTACCACACTAATAATGTAGGAACATCATAATTTAGCAACATTATATAAGTAAAATCAGTATTTGAAATGGCCAAATATCTCAAAATTTCAAAAACTCTAATGCAGGATTCTAGAGTGTCATGGTAGAATGGAGATTATCCAACAGTGTTTTCAATTTAGAGATTTCTAAGATCAAGTTCTGGTTTGAATGAAATGTACAGGTATCAAATCTACTTTGAAAACCTCTGAAATGAAAACACTATAGGTTTATCTACAAAATCAACTATATATTGCCCACTAGGCATACCAGACAAATCCCTTCATCTTGACTGACAAATCAGACTATCAGTGTTCCCATGAACTCTGAGATAATGATGAATAATCCCCAAGGTTTGGTATATACTGATTAGAATTGACTCACCTGCTGTATACAAACGAAGACAGTGACACAACTACAATTTTAACAATAAAAAAATAAGAAGAAAAGAACACAAATTAGCGAACATTTTCAGCCTACATAAGGACTAGAGTATACAGCTAAACTGTGATTAAGGCAACCTGCAGTATACAGGATTATCTTCCTGGATGTGAGAACATCATCAGCTATAAGTATCAGGGATGCAACGTATCGATGACAGGATGATTTCTACACACTAATAACCATGATTACACCACAAACATATATAACCAGTTATTTGTCTGTTATAACAAGATTGAAGACAATGAGGAGCACTGGTACCTTGTTTCTGTTAAGAACCATTAGCAGTAGCAAGGTATTCATTATGTTCATCTTCAGGTAAATGTAAGCAGCACTGTACAATGCTGTACAACCCTAGGTATACTCTCAAATCATATGTTTTCGGATGGCCATGTTTATAAAAAGGGGTGTGGCATCACACAGACATTTTAAATACTCAGATGATTGCCTGTTCTTAAGATAGAGTTGTCTTCCCTTAGTGGGTGAGATGTTTTACAGTTGTTCTTGTGATTAACGAGAAATTTACAAATGTTTCTCAAGCATCCGAAGACCCATTACAAGGGGATACAACCTTAATGTCAAACCCAGGTTCTAAATATTGACTTAATGCCATCAAAAGTCTTCTTTTTTAATTTGGTAATGACATATTAAGAATGACCTGTCAACAACGGAAATAATGGCAACAAATAATGGATAAAGTTAAATATGCCAAAATCACGAAAATGTCCTAATTCCATAAATTTACTTTCAAGAGAATCATTTCAATTTTGTGCATTCATGTTCTTAAAAGGTTATACATACCTGTAAATACTTTCAACACTATTGCACATTAGTAATAAATCCAGTATTTACTTTTTCAATCTCAAGACGTAGCCTACATGCCCTAGATCTCAGAATAAACTTTTTTTCTCCCTTAATACACACCCACTTTCTCTGACAAGAGAATAACCCTAAATTTTAATAAATTCATGATGACAACCCTATCAGCTACCATTTACCACTTATGCTGAAGACGTGTCACGTTCTAGAACTAACTTTACTGATAATAGAAAACACGGCTACCGGTATGACTGTGGGAATGTTCGTCGGCCCAATCCACAGATTGTTCGGGCCCCTTCACGCCGTCCATCTCGCCGTGGCTGTGGGGGCCGTCGGGGATGAAGCCACCAGCGTATGACGCCTTCTGTCGTGGGGCAAACTTCATCCGGCCAGTTATTGATGTTGAAATGGTAAACATGTACGTTACAGCAAATCCAAACAATATACCAACAGCGAAAGTAATGATGCCTTTGCGTGTAACAGCCATGTTGTTGGTTTACCAAAGGGGCATAACTCTAACCGAAGTGCCCAGAATCGATTCCATTTTGTTGTGGGGTTTATATATCGGAGAAGCGTACGTAAAACTATCAACACTCCTCCTGCTTCTTTGGTCCACGATCCCGGCGAGAGGTTTATCAATATTTACCAGATAATGACTAACTGTTGTCATCATCTATGGCTGAACAGTTTCCTGTCCTTACAAGATAATGTCCTTTTTCTATATTTTCATTAGGCATGCAAATATAGAAGCATTCATATGTGCGTATACATTTTCATTCATTTTCCTCATTCATGGCTACGATAACGCACATAGATGAAAGTGATCATGAAACCTTATCGCCGTTGAATTTCTAATAACAATGTTGAGCTGCTCAACACTGTAAACTAGCGTTGAGCTAGAACGGGTATATCTATCAGACGGGTAGACTGGAAATAGTCTCTGTGTCCAAAATAAATTGTCCAAAAATATACTAAAAAACAAGGCATATTTCTCCTCACCGACGAGCACTATGTTCTGAATGAAACAGACTCAGATTCTAGTTTTTAACTATTTAAAAAAAGAAAGAAAGTTGAAAGTTATATTTTGTTGCTGATTGCTTGTTTAATGTAACGTGGGGCATATATTAGAACAAAGACTGTTTAAGTCTATCAGAAGAGCAGCAGATGTGAACGAGGGATGAAGATTGCATAACTCCCTATCAACGAAATTGCAAAAGACACAGAAGTATAACCAGTTTTAAAATATATATAACTCATTCAATAAATATAACTATAGCTAACAGTATATGAAGTGAATGGTTCCCATCACAACATTAGATATACTTATGCATGATATAGCGCCATATTACGTAAATAATATGGCGTCCGAACACATGCCTTACTTATTAACAACATAAAATCAATAAATGATAGCAGTAAGAGGAAGGAGTGATGTTTTGTTTGTTATTTAAATTTGAAATATAAGTTTTACAGCAAAAAGGCTAATACAAGTTTTTGCATGTTACTTTTGATTTTACTGGAACACCATGCGTACATAACGTTTAATAGGCTGCACTTAACATAATAATAAGAAAGTACTGGAATAAATGGTGTGAGAGTCTCCAGACGTATACTACGTTTGGTACTGAGCTGCGGATGAAGTATATATGTCACACACTGGCAGTGTATATTTAAAATTACGTTGATAAAGTTGGCAGAAATATAGTGAGTGAGTATGGTTTTACGCCGCTTTTAGCAATTCTCCAGCAATATCACGGCGGGGGACACCAGAAATGGGCTTCACACATTGTACCCATGTCGGGAATCGAACCCGGGTCTTCGGCGTGGCGAGCGAACGCTTTAACCACTAGGCTACCCGACCGCCCAGGCAGAAATATAGGCAACGCAACACGAGAAAACTAGTTATGTGATTTGGTATTTGAAACTTGTGAAAATGTTCTACATTACTCATACTCTTTTATGTATGATGAAAACAGCGAGATCAAAAGCTTTTTTCGAGCACCTGTCAGAAATGACGTATATACTCTGTTGACTGCCTGTGACGTCTGGGTCACATTTGCGTGCGTTGTTTACTAACAAATGAACCAATATGATTTCAGCCTTAACCACATGAAATTTTCATGATATAACTAAGTGCAGGAAGCATGCTATACATGTTCTTTCTATAAATAAAGTCGACGACACTGAGGTATAGTTGAAAGGCAACACTCCTGGTCTGACTGCAGCATTCAGTACTGTTGGACTTGATATTGACATGATTACATGAAATGTTGTTGAACGCTGCGCACAGCGCTATTCCAGCTAAATGACGGCGCGATGTAAATAATCGAGTCTGGGCCAGACAATGCAGTGATTGATGTGAGCGTCACCTCACGCAGTACGTAGTTAATACTGTTGCACAGACTATAATGCAGGCTAAGCCACCATGTAATATTCTGTAAAGCTGCTCTGTCGAAAGATTATAATAGGTGATCTTAATTACGGTTTTTCGAAATTTGCAATATTATTCATCCAAGAGAAAAGCTTGAAAATCAAGAGAAAATACGTTTAAAATATAAAAATGTAGTTAACACACCTGGGTGATGGTGTATCATCGTACCCGGCGGCTTAGATCGTTGTTTATGAGTGAGTGAGTGAGTGAGTGAGTGAGTTGGGTTTTAACGCCGCTTTTAGCAGTATTCCAGTTATATCGCTTCGTGTCAGCTTAATGTGGGAGGAAAGCCCGAAGTGATGCAGGTCTCAGACGTTTATCACTTCGGTGAAACCCACGAGCACGGGTATGGTGCTGACAAACCTAGAAACATATTCGGGGCGAACCGGGAGTCGAAGCCACAATCATAGGTTTCTGGCGTGCCCAAGGGACGCAGCTCTGCACAGCGAATCGCGGCGCCTTAGACGATGACATCAAAACAACATGAACTCACTCACTCCCCAGAAGGAGCTTACATCGCGTGAATGCTAATTCATATCATTGTATACAAATTATTTAGAAATGAAATACTCCATTGACATTACTAATGTAATTTTTACTGAAGACCTCGGAGATTTTTGGAATACAGTAACATATGTTTATAACGAACATGCTTATAACGAACTTACCCATATAACGAACTTACTTTTTAGTCCCGGTTTTATATATGGTTATAACGAACTACGGTTATTATGAACTAAAATCAGTGGTCCCTTTGAGTTCGTTATAACCGTAGTTTTCTGTGCTAAGTTATTAAAGCTTGAGCTTGGAGTGAGAATGTACGAGCATGGAGGGTTCAGCGAGGACGAAAAGTCAGGAAACTGGTATTTTAGGAACATTGTAATAGGGGTTAGGGAGTAATGAGGGCGTTATCCTCATGCTCCCACAATCAGGCTTTATATCATGTATGACCCATCCATGGAAATGTGCTGGTAACGCAAAAGCAAGCACCATCAAATTATTTTATTCAACCTCAATAAAGTTTATACAATTTTATACAAAGTTTATAACAAAAATAACATGATTTTTTTAAAAAATAAATAAAGACTACTATTCTGTGTTAAATATAGGGCGCGGTTGGGTAGCCTAATGGAGCGTTCGCTCCTAGTCCCAGGGCTCGGTTCCCCCCATGGGTACAATGAGCGAAGCCCACTGCTGGTGTCCCCGTCATATTGGGGGCGGTGGTGTAGTCTTGTGGTTAAAGTGTTCTCTCGTCAAGCCGAAGACCCGGCTTCGATTCCCCACATGTGTACAATGTGTGCAGTCAATTTCTGGCATCCCCCACCGTGATATTGCTGGAATATTGCTAAAAGCGGCGTAAAACTATACTCGCTCCCCGTCATATCGCGGGAGTACTACACGCACAGAAGAAAGTATTCGTCAAATGCTGTGACATCACATACCACTCGTGTTGAAGAGCATGTATTGACTGCCAGTCAACTAGTGCATAGATTTCACGGTATTTTTTCCAATCTCATTAAAATCTGATCAAAGTTCTTGCTGCCGCTTTAGCGATAGCGAAAACTAATATTTGATTTTAATGAGATTGTACTTTTTCAAGTGTTCAAGTCCTAACAAAATCTTGGTCCATCTACCCTCCGGAATCCCATCCCATTCAATTTGGTCTGAAGACCCAAACCTACTGACCTTACACAATTATTTGGTAAGGATGTTCTGTAAAGGCTGGCACAAACTTCTTAAACAGCATGATCCCTATCAACATCAGAAATAAATAACAAAGCCTTATTGAATTCAAAACGCTGATTTAAAATCTCGCACACCCTTTAATATCGACCAAGACTCTTGAATTCCAGTTTTTAAAAAAATTGTACTTTTTCAAGTACTTTTTCAGAAACCCTATAGCCTCCCTATGTTGCCTTACGCTTTGGACATACCCTTCTCGGTAAACCACTAAATGGCCTGGCGGGCCCGTGTGAGACATGCGTATTATGTCGGAGAGCGCACGTAAAATCCCAAAACTCTCCCTCTCTTTCAACCGCTTTTGAGCAATGCGTTCTAAATTCGAGGGCTGGTCGAAACGTTGTAAGCCTGACTAACTTTCAACTACTGGCCATAACAAAGTGAACTAGTCAATGTAGTACATTGTTTGAGTAGCTCATTGTAAGTGTATTTGGTCTGTTGAGGCCGTTTGTTTATTAGTGACAGCCAGTTGAACGTGATAGGGGCCCAAATGGACACAGGAATGGAAAAGAACGAGTGCCGAGCAGTCATCACGTTTTTTTTACTTTTGAGAAAAGTACTCCCCAAGAAATTTATGACCGCATTTTACAAGTGTATGAGGATAAATGCCCAAGCTATTCCACAATTACACGTTGGGTAGCTGTGTTTAATGCTGGGAGAACAAGCCTTGATGATGACCCTAGGTCTTGACGTCCCTCAACTTCCATCAGTGAAGATTCAAACAAGGAGATAGAAAACCTTATACTGCCAGAGAGACGTATTACCATTGCTGAACTTGAGGAAGACACAAGTCTAAGCCATGGAGCCATTGAAACTATTATACATGAACATTTACAGATGAATAAGTTGGGTGCCAAAGTTTCTAAATTCTGATCTTAAGGAAAAAAATACTGACATTGCCAGAGACGACTGAGAGCTAATTGAGGAGGATTTCTGCAAATTCAAAAAGCGATTAGTAACGGTTAATGAAAGATGGGTCTACCACTATAATCCCGAGTCAAAAAGTTAATCCATGACACCATGACACCATTCCACTTCTTCGGCACCAAAGGTCTACACCACACCCTAACCTACACAGTCAGCCAGGTCCTGTCTACACCACACCCTAACCTACACAAACAGCCAGGACCTGTCTACACCACACCCTAACCTATACAATCAGCCTTGACCTGTCTACACCACACCCTAACCTACACAATCAGCCTTGACCTGTCTACACCACACACTAACCTACACAATCAGCCTTGACCTGTCTACACCACACCCTAACCTACACAAACAGCCTTGACCTGTCTACACCACACCCTAACCTACACAATCAGCCTTGACCTGTCTACACCACACCCTAACCTACACAATCAGCCAGGTCCTGTCTACACCACACCCTAACCTATACAATCAGCCTGTACCTGTCTACACCACACCCTAACCTACACAATCAGCCAGGACCTGTCTACACCACACCCTAACCCACACAATCAGCCAGGACCTGTCTACACCACACCCTAACCTACACAATCAGCCAGGACCTGTCTACACCACACCCTAACCAACACAATCAGCCTGTACCTGTCTACACCACACCCTAACCTACACAATCAGCCTTGACCTGTCTACACCACACCCTAACCTACACAATCAGCCAGGTCCTGTCTACACCACACCCTAACCTACACAAACAGCCAGGACCTGTCTACACCACACCCTAACCAACACAATCAGCCTGTACCTGTCTACACCACACCCTAACCTACACAATCAGCCAGGACCTGTCTACACCACACCCTAACCTACACAATCAGCCAGGTCCTGTCTACACCACACCCTAACCTACACAAACAGCCAGGACCTGTCTACACCACACCCTAACCTACACAATCAGCCAGGTCCTGTCTACACCACACCCTAACCTACACAAACAGCCAGGACCTGTCTACACCACACCCTAACCTACACAATCAACCTTGACCTGTCTACACCACATCCTAACCTACACATATCTCTTCAAGATCACAAGATAGACACAATTTTACGGATAACAACTTCTTTAATACTGTGAAAAGCGACGTTTCGGTATAGTGAGTGAGTTAATATTTAACGTCACATCGGCAATATTTCAGCCATATCGTGACGACGTTTCGGTATAGATCCTTATACCGTTGTCAAGCAAGACTGAATGAGGGACATAGTGAAGAAGTGTTTTTCATAGTATTAAAGAAGTTGTTATCCATAAAATTGTGTCTATCTTGTCATCCGTCAACTTCAAAGTAATGCCTATCAAACAATTTCTTTAAGATCAGTGAAGAAAACTATGGCCACTGTATTCTGGGACGCAAAGGGTGTGATCCTTGTTGATTAATCCGAAAGTCAAAAGACGATTACCTGTGCCCACTATGCTGATTTGATTCATCGCCTGCGAGATTCTATCAAAGAAAAGCGGTGAGGAATGCAGACTGCTGGAGTTCTACTTTTTTATGACAATGCCTCTTTTCACACCCCACGACTTGTAAAGGCTGCTGTGCGACAGTGTGTGTTTGAATAGCTTCCTCACCCTCAATACTCGCCAAACCTGGCACCAAGTGATTTCCTAAACTGAAAGAACAACTTCGTGGAAAGCGCTATGACGACATCGATGACCTCAAAGCTACCGTGAATGGATATTTCAGTGTGGCTTCAGGAAACTTCTTCCTGGATGGAATTGAAAAAGCTTCGCTATCGATAAGGGAAGTGCATTGGAAAGCAGGGAGATTGTTGTGAAAATAATAATGAAAAACACTTTCACAATTGTTGGTTTTGTTTGTTAGGCTTAGAACCTTTTGACCAACCCTCGTATGTGTCCCAGGAAAAGTCATGCTCAATTTGTATCCAGTGCATACTATTCTATTATGATGAATATTATTACACTGAATAATAGGGGATGCATAAATACCACACTGTACTTATTCGAACATTGGACACTGATAACATCCGTTACTGTAATTACTAGAACACATTTTCAAGAACTTAGAGAGTAGTTCCAGGTTAATGTAGAACAGTCTATAAGTAGATACCGAGTATAACGAATGTGCCCGGGACGTGTTTGTTCTAATTGTATAGATTGACTGTCATTCAGTGTTTATTGATTAGTTTGTTGTTTAACACCGCACTCAGCAATATTCCAGCTATATGACGGCGGTCTGTAAATAATCGATTCTGGACCACACAATCCAGTGATTGACATCATGATCATCGATCCACGCAAATTGGATACGATGACATGCATCAACCAAGTCAGAGAACCTGGCCACCTGGTTGCATGGCATGGGCGGCTGAAGACCTATTCTAACCCGGATATTGTGTAGGTAAGGATGTGGTGCAGACAGGTCCTGGCTGATTGTGTAGGTTAGGGTGTGGTGCAGACAGGTTCTGGCTGATTGTGTCGGTTAGGGTGTGGTGCAGACAGGTCCTGGCTGATTGTGTAGGTTAGGGTGTGGTGCAGACAGGTCCTGGCTGTTTGTGTAGGTTACGGTGTGGTGTAGACAGGTCAAGGCTAATTGTGTAGGTTAGGGTGTGGTGCAGACAGGTCCTGGCTGTTTGTGTAGGTTAGGGTGTAGTGTAGACAGGTCCTGGCTAATTGTGTAGGTTAGGGTGTGGTGTAGTCAGGCCTTGGCTGATTGTGTAGGTTAGGGTGTGGTGTAGACAGGTCCTGGCTGATTGTGTAGGTTGGGATGTGGTGTAGACAGGTCCTGGCTGATTGTGTAGGTTAGGGTGTGGTGCAGACAGGTCCTGGCTGATTGTGTAGGTTAGGGTGTGGTGCAGACAGGTCATGGCTGATTGTGTAGGTTAGGGTGTGGTTCAGACAGGTGCTGGCTGTTTGTGTAGGTTAGGGTGTGGTGTAGACAGGTCAAGGCTGATTGTGTAGGTTAGGGTGTGGTGTAGACAGGTCCTGGCTAATTGTGTAGGTTAGGGTGTGGTGTAGACAGGCCTTGGCTGATTGTGTAGGTTAGGGTGTGGTGTAGACAGGTCAAGGCTGATTGTGTAGGTTAGGGTGAGGTGTAGACAGGTCCTGGCTAATTGTGTAGGTTAGGGTGTGGTGTAGACAGGCCTTGGCTGATTGTGTAGGTTGGGATGTGGTGTAGACAGGTCCTGGCTGACTGTGTAGGTTAGGGTGTGGTGTAGACAGGACCTGGCTGATTGTGTAGGTTAGGGTGCGGTGTAGACAGGACCTGGCTGATTGTGTAGGTTAGGGTGTGGTGTAGACAGGTCCTGGCTGATTGTGTAGGTTAGGGTGTGGTGTAGACAGGTCAAGGCTGATTTTGTAGGTTAGGGTGTGGTGTAGACAGGTCCTGGCTGATTGTGTAGGTTGGGATGTGGTGTAGACAGGACCTGGCTGATTGTGTAGGTTAGGGTGTGGTGTAGACAGGTCCTGGCTGATTGTGTAGGTTAGGGTGTGGTGAAGACAGGTCAAGGCTGATTGTGTAGGTTAGGGTGTGGTGAAGACAGGTCAAGGCTAATTGTGTAGGTTAGGGTGTGGTGTAGACAGGTCAAGGCTGATTGTGTAGGTTAGGGTGTGGTGTAGACAGGACCTGGCTGATTGTGTAGGTTAGGGTGTGGTGTAGACAGGTCAAGGCTGATTGTGTAGGTTAGGGTGTGGTGTAGACAGGTCAAGGCTGTTTGTGTAGGTTAGGGTGTGGTGTAGACAGGTCAAGGCTGATTGTGTAGGTTAGGGTGTGGTGTAGACAGGTCAAGGCTGATTGTGTAGGTTAGGGTGTGGTGTAGACAGGTCAAGGCTGATTGTGTAGGTTAGGGTGTGGTGTAGACAGGTCAAGGCTGATTGTATAGGTTAGGGTGTGGTGTAGACAGGACCTGGCTGATTGTGTAGGTTAGGGTGTGGTGTAGACAGGACCTGGCTGATTGTGTAGGTTAGGGTGTGGTGTAGACAGGACCTGGCTGACTGTGTAGGTTAGGGTGTGGTGCAGACAGGTCATGGCTGATTGTGTAGGTTAGGGTGTGGTGTAGACAGGTCCTGGCTGACTGTGTAGGTTAGGGTGTGGTGTAGACAGGTCCTGGCTGACTGTGTAGGTTAGGGTGTGGTGTAGACAGGTCAAGGCTGACTGTGTAGGTTAGGGTGTGGTGTAGACAGGTCAAGGCTGACTGTGTAGGTTAGGGTGTGGTGTAGACAGGTCCTGGCTGTTTGTGTAGGTTAGGGTGTGGTGTAGACAGGTCAAGGCTGACTGTGTAGGTTAGGGTGTGGTGTAGACAGGTCCTGGCTGATTGTGTAGGTTACGGTGTGGTGTAGACAGGTCAAGGCTGACTGTGTAGGTTAGGGTGTGGTGTAGACAGGTCAAGGCTGACTGTGTAGGTTAGGGTGTGGTGTAGACAGGTCAAGGCTGACTGTGTAGGTTAGGGTGTGGTGTAGACAGGTCCTGGCTGACTGTGTAGGTTACGGTGTGGTGTAGACAGGCCTTGGCTTTTCATGAAAGCTTTCCCTTTCAATTTGTTTAAAAAAAGCAAGAGATGCATATTTGATCAGTTTTATTAAAAAAGTGTCATTATTAAAACTGTCAAGTGACGCATCAGAATCATAACAATCAACAGCTGTAGAGAGACATGATGCTGCCACCCTCAACTTGGACAAGTACAAATTATTACGCAGCTATAATACATCCATTATGTGTTAACAATATAAAACAAAAGTACCAGAGGTACAGAAGCTCACCTATAATCAGTGATATGTAAATCTTGCTATTTTGTCTTATAACTATGATGCATTACTTGGATACAATGAATGGACTTTGTCATTTTTCAAGTTCTCAGTATATGATAGGTGATATGTGATTTGTGCTAGGTTTTGAATGACCTCATGTGTTTTCTGAGCCAGTCTAAATGTGATTTGTGCTAGGTTTTGAATGACCTCATGTGTTTACTGAGCCAGTCTTAATGTGATTTGTGCTAGGTTTTGAATGACCTCATGTGTTTTCTGAGCCAGTCTTAATGTGATTTGAAATGACAAACAAACAAAATTATAAAAACAGATCATGATAAAACAAATCATTTCACAGGTCACAATCATAGGAAACAAACATGTAACATCTTAATCTTTCCAAAATATTTTTTCTAACAAAACTGACAATACATGTTCAGTTCAGTCAGAGCTCCAGATAGGTTGCATATTTGCATGGAATATGCAAAATAATTCTCAATAATCCAAATTATTGAAAGTTGATTGCATACAATCGTGAAAACTGTTCAAAACCCCCGACAATATAACAGCACTTTGTGTATATTTACATGTATTTCGTAACAGGGGTTTATTTACTGATTGGGTGCAGGCATCACACACACATGGTGGGTTACTGTGGTGAGTTATACACAAAAAGATGATATGTTTATTGTAAAGTAGACATATATACAGTGTTCAAAATAACCCCCTGCCCAAAAGTCCAAGACAGTCTATTTAGCTGACCGATGGTCAGTCTTTTTTAAAAGTTGCACGCCCGATGGTGGGGCTTTTTTGCATTCCCAAAATTACCTAAGCATTCTTGTTTTAATCTAATGTAAGATGAAAATTAACTGTAAATTTTTAACACAATATTGATGAATAAAATTTCAATGAGTTAAAGTTACTAAGTTGACAATCCACCAGTTTTGGGGTTATTTTCTGAGAACTGACATTAAACAGTACTATTCTTGTTTACCCTTTCATTACTTGGATAGTCTAAAGCATTCTGGATTGGCAACATTCTATCTGATCTGGTAACTTTGCAAAGTTGCCACTACGGTTGTCTGACTGTAGTTTTGGGAAATGTTATACACTGATATAGATCACTGCTATCATGGCTATGGCAACATGTTACAGAGTTGGTGCATCTCACAGGTACAAATTATAACCACCTGAAACAGCGTTTCAAGCAGAATGATTTGACATAAATGTCTAATAGACTGGACTCAAGCGAATATAAACATTGAAAGAAAGAAAACCATCAATACTGTTTATGATAAGAAGTGTGTAAATACTCCATGGCTACAAATACTATCTGAAGCTCAGGACCCTGTTCCACAAAGTGATCGTAACGCTACGACAGTCGTAAGTTTATGTTAAAGTATGGGAGTTAGGATCACCTTAGAGCTACGGTTGCTTTGTGAAACGGCCCCAGTTCAGTAGTCTGAAGGTTTATAATATATCTTACAACAATGCTTAGATGTAAAGTAAAATCAAAACTGTTTAAAAAATTTCCTAATTAAAACTATAAACTGTGACATAATTGGTCTTTTCACAACACAGACAAGGAGTATAGGAGAGTACAGGCAAGGTGTATATATTTTTGCCAGTTAAAGTATAGGAATACAACAGTCTGAGCTAATATATAAGACAGCTATGTGATAAATCCCCCAAAACAATGAAGAATGAGGTGAGGTGAGAAGGGGTTAACGATGCGTCCCACTTGTACTAGTCTGGGCTAAAGCTGATTTTATAGTGCTAGCCCACTGAAATACCATGCCGCCGTTTAACATGAATACCCCATTCAGACACAGTGTACTGACTCCGAGCTGACGAGTCCTTGTTTTAGCCCCTTAATGCCAAGTGCCAGGAAGGGTAACAACAAGTACTATCTTTTAACATCTTTTGGTATGACGCGGACAGGGATCGAACTCCGGACTTTCCGCTCTATCCCCAGACCACCACAAGTCATTTATTTCTTAACAATAAGACTGATCGTGACTGTGGTGAGCACTGAACATTGGTGAAAGCCCCAGCCCAGTGGATTCCTGCATCAAAGAACACAAGTCATCAACAGCCAAAGCAGACAGCAAATCAGCCCTCTAAGACCACCAGCAAGTACCTGTTGTTGTAAATGTTAATCTACCCGTGAAGATCCGCGGTAGAATAGGTCTTCAGCAACCCATGCTTGCCATAAAAGGCTACTATGCTTGTCGTAAAAGGCGACAAACGGGATCAGGTGGTCAGACTCGCTGACTTGGTTGATACATGTCATCGATCCCAATTACGCGGATCGATGCTCATGATGTCAATCACTGGATTGTCTGGTCCAGACTCGATTATTTACAGACCGCCGTCATATAGCTGGAATATTGCTGAGTGCGGCGTTAAACAAAAAAACAAAAACATAATGTTAATCTACAGCTTATCCCAAAATATCATGCATATAACTCTCATCTCTTCATCTCATTCTGCTTGTGTAAATGTCTACATCGAAATGTTGCTAAATACAATAATCAAAGTTGTTGACCACAAAGTTGTTTGATTTCTTGTTTACAGTCAAAGCATTAACATCACAATATGAAAGTGGGCTTTCCACATTTCAGGATATTGGGTGCATCTAATTACGGTAATAATTCAATCTCAACAAAATCAGATCCACTACAATACCTGTGTTTGAGATCTGACAACCTCTCCATAGGTCAAGTAAGGTGATCCGGACCAAACCCACTCTGGGAGAACTAGTGAGTGAGTTGGGTTTTAATGCTGCTTTGAATATTCCAGTTATATCACATCCTGCCAGCTTAATGGAGGAATTGATTCGGGTCTTAGACATTAACCACTTTGGTGAAACCCACGAACACGGGTATGGTGCTGACAAACCTAGAAACATAATTGGGACGAACCAGAATAGGTTCAATCATAGGTTTCTGATGTGCCCAAGGGACACAACTCTGTACAGTAACTTGCTGCACCTTAGACGACCATCCATGTCCCGCCATCTGAAGGATAGATTGGTAGGTTTTTCAGCTTGTCAAATATCAGCTTTCTAAAAAATTCAGCTTCATTTCTTTACCACCTCGCCTCGTTTCGATCTTAACAAAGGAAAACCTACAAAGAAAACGAACATTCCCTTGATTGTACACCCTCTTGGGTGTAGATGCCATGGTATATGACAGGGTGTATTGAATTACCACAATATCATAGCTCAGGCTTTAATATTTATCATTTGGAACTGCCCTTTTATGTTTAATTTTTGGATACTGTGATTCTCTTGCTCATACTGCCAGAGACACTGATTGGTTGATCGGAAAGCTAACCTGATGTGACCTAACATAAGGGGGTTGTCCAGTCCTAATGTAGAGAGACTTGTCATTTTAGAGCAAAAGATCTGATTTTAACGAGATTAGATTCTCACTCATCTTAGACTAATCTAAATGATACAACTTGAATTCACAGTAAAGAGTCAAGGGTTGTTTCAAGAAGCTCCAAAGACTGCTAATTATCACAACCTTGATTCCTTCTTGAACAGATTGAAAAGTGTCATTGTGATGGGGTTCCAGGAAGTCAATTCTAGGATTCACGTGTCCTGAAGGTGACCTTGGCATGACCTCAGGTCAACATGACCCCATGGTTATGGAGTGCTGACAGTGTGTGGTCAACCACTGTCTCTTGAGTTCCAGGAAGTCACTTCTAGCATTCACGTGTCCTGAAGGTGACCTTGGCATGACCTCAGGTCAACACGACCCTATGTTGATGCAGTGCCGACAGTGTGAGGTCAACCACTGTCTCTCGAGTTCCGGATGCATCAATATCTGTGCAAGCTGGGTTTCTCATTCTCTTGTAGGCTTCACACAACCTGCGTTTAGAAAAAGATATTATTACACATAAAGCATTTCTCAAGTACAAAAGGTGGTTTTCGAAATCTTGGTTCCATGATCAAAATAAATGGGATGAGCATAGTTGCTTGTGGACCAGACAATCCAGTGATTGATATCATGAGCAACGATCAATGCAACTGGGATACGATGACATGCATGAACCAAGTCAGTCAGCCTGACCATCCGATCCCCTTAGTCGCTCTTACGATAGATGTATTCTACCCAGGATCTTCACGCGTCTGTGCTATGATACAAGTATTGTATTGCTAGGTCATGTATTGATACAAAAAAATACAAATATATATAAAATAATGTGACACTGTAGCTCACCTAATATGTACCCAACATTTCAAACTGTCAACAGCCACTTAACAAAAGCTATTCAAAGACAGCATTTTCTGCACTAATATTCATGACAGGTAAGCTAAAATTTCATGTAATCTCATTAAATCAGATCTCTAACTTAGGGATTGAACCAAACCACAATTCCGCCATATTCTTGCACAGCTGCCACAGCTACCACAGCGCAATTGAAGATTGCATACATCTAACTGTTACACTTTCAACAGTTTCATCTGCATTAACGCTCTCATTTTCTCTGACACAAATAAAAAATGTCACATTGCTTTAATAAACTTTTCTATCATACCCTAAAATGTCAATAATAACTTACAAGACACTTTATTCATCAAAAGCTGTCAATTGAAACAGCGTGTTGCATACTCATGATACTCGCAACACTGCATGGAATCTGTCACTGTGCATAACCAATTCCTATATTGCTGTAAGGAGCTTTGCATCAGCTGACAATGGTGGAGTTTGCAACATTGTTGATCCCTGATTGGCAAAATGAGTGTTCCATCTTTACAACAAGAACACTTCAGTAACGTACAAAAATCTTATTTTGTTCAAACAGTGACCGAGATTGACGAGCCTGACCATTTCTCTGCATTTAGATCTGAGGCCATCTTCAGGAGGCTGTGTCAAGTGAACTTTCTATTTTCTAATGGGATAGGGTGGTCAGGCTCGCTGACTTGATTGATGCATGTCATCGATCCCAATAGCATGGATTGATGCTAATGATGTCAATCACTGGGTTGTCTGGTCCACACTCGATTATTTACAGATTGCTGTCATATAGCTGGAATATTGCTGAGCATTTTTGTTTACATTCAGAATGAGCCGATCAACTTATGTATATACAAAAAATATATATATACAAAAAAGAAAAAGCCAAAAAAAAGCTCTGAAACTACTGTTTCATCAACATAAGTTTTGGTGGGATTCCTTAAATCCTCTTCGATGATGGACTAGTCTTCTACGATGGCAAATGTCTAGTTTTCACGTATTGTATCGGGAATACAAGAAACAAAACTGGTTTGGCCTTACTAACCTTTGTCTGAACAAGGCATCAGTGTCAAGGCTCTGCTCTTCATAGGTCATGGCTCCTTCTCGGAAGTTCATCCTCTGTTTGCGAACATCCTCTGTTACGTTCAGGAACAAGACCACGGTTGGTCGAAGTAGGTCACATGGCCAGTTGTAGGTGATGTGACCTGGAGGGGGCTGATCACTCAAGGATGACTCATTGGCGATACCGTAGGCGGCCGTACTGTGCCAGAACCTGAAGTAGAAGAATTTACTGTAGCAAACAAAGGCTGAATAGACGAGAAATGTGAGTGAGTCAAAATAGTTTTATATTATTCCAGCAGTATCACAGTGGGAGACTCTTTAAGCATTATTCCAGCAATATCACAGTGGGAGAATCTCTTAGCATTATTCCAGCAATATCACAGAGGGAGACTCTCTTAGCATTATTCCAGCAATATCACAGTGGGAGACTCTTTAAGCATTATTCCAGCAATATCACAGTGGGAGAATCGCTTAGCATTATTCCAGCAATATCACAGTGCGAGACTGTTCAAGCATTATTCCAGTAAAATCACAGTGGGAGACTCTTTAAGCATTATTCCAGCAATATCACAGTGGGAGAATCGCTTAGCATTATTCCAGCAATATCACAGTGCGAGACTGTTCAAGCATTATTCCAGTAAAATCACAGTGGGAGACTCTTTAAGCATTATTCCAGCAATATCACAGTGGGAGAATCTCTTAGCATTATTCCAGCAATATCAAAGTGTGAGACTGTTCAAGCATTATTCCAGCAATATCACAGTGGGAGATTCTCTCAGCATTATTCCAGCAAAATCACAGAGCGAGACTCTTTAAGCATTATTCCAGCAATATCACAGAGGGAGACTCTCTCAGCATTATTCCAGCAATATTACAGAGGGAGACTCTCTTAGTGTTATTCCAGCAATATCACAGAGGGAGACTCTCTTAGCGTTATTCCAGCAGTATCACAGTGGGAGACTCACTTAGATTTATTCCAGCAATTTCATGGTTGGGGACTCCAAACATGGGCTTCTGACACTGTACCCACAAGGGAAGTCAAAATCTGTACTGTTGGCTGGACGACTCTTTAGCGACTAAGCTATCCCACTGCCCCAAGGCCCACTTGAGAAAAGATTCATACTGCACACATCATCCAGCATGTCCTACAATGTGCGTACTCTTTTTCTTTGGAACATGTGAGAGGTACCTTACATCTTCAATCTTCCTGAGCAGGGGAGCTAACCAACCGACCAACCATAAAAGTCCATTTGCCACCCTTGCCAAACTAGGCTGGAGTATCACTTGCTTGATAAACGTGTTAGGATCTACATCGAAACGTCGCACTAATTGTAATAAAGAAGTTGTTCATCCATAGAACTTTTCTTTCTTCATCACAGCAACTTCTACATGCCACTGAAAGAAGTTAGGCTGGAGTGTTTTGGCTGGACTAGAGAGAATAAGACATTATTAATTATATCATGACGTTTCATTTCAAATGAAATTTCCAGCCATCGGATATTCCATAAAACCTGCAAATCTAAAAACATGTAAGGTTTATCTCCTAACACGGTACCTATCCATTATGACAGCTTTTTGTTGACATTCCTCGGCAATCTGAACTGCCACAATGTAGTTCCCCAAGGAGTAATATGCTCTTCGGACAATTTCCGGCATAGCATCAAAGGATTTCCTGAGATGTTGAATACAAGGAGGTGGAGTGTAGTATCTCGCTGCTTGCATCTTGTGCTCCAGAGTCTCGGTCAGAGTTGTCTTCCCTTGAATGCAATGACAACAATATCAAATGAAAGATTTCAGGACAACAAAGCCTTGAGAATTTACATTTATACTACATAACTCACAATTCCAATGACCATAAAATAAAGGTCGCAAAATATTTAGTGAAAATCGGTTGACTACTCAAATGCCTTGGATGGTTTGACTAAAAGCAATTAATAAATATAAATATGCCTCAGGACTCACATATTTAAGTGGATGAAAATCTGTTATAATTCAAAACTGGTCTCCATAGGAGATATTGCTGTAGTAAAAAAGCACTATATTGCCCAGCAGACCATTGTGACGTTACCATGACGATGTCACGTTCGTATGAGTGAGTTGGGTATTACGCCGCTTTTAACAGTATTCCAGTTATATCACGGCGTGTCAGCTTAATGTGGGAGGAAAGCCCGAAGTGATGCAGGTCTTAGACGTTTACCACTTCGGTGAAACCCATGAGCACGGGTATGGTGCCTACAAACCTAGAAACATAATCGGGGCGAACCGGGATTCGAACCCACAATCATAGCTTTCTTGCGTGCCCAAGAGATGCAGCTCTGCACAGCGAATTGCGGCGCCTTAGACGCCTGGGACACCCCTGGCCCCTCACAATCATATGACATCACTCATCTCTCTGCTGCTGAAGCTGAGAGCAGTAATGATTACACTAAAGACTCTGCTGATACTGATTACAAACTGAAACTGTTGATGGATGATAAGTAGAATCTCAACCTTGTATCTTTTGATATCAAACATACTTGGCAAGCCTCGGAGTCTTTATTGACTTGTGTAGAAATATTTGATTGAGATTCTCTATATAATCCGTAGCCTTGAGGTAGAGTGTCCGCCTGGAGAGCAGAAGGTCCGGGGTTCAATCCCTGGTTGCGTCATACCAAAAGACGTTAAAAGATGGTACTTCTTGTTACCCTGTTTGGTGCTCGGCATTAAGGGGCTAAAACAAGCACTGGTCGGCTCGGGGTCAGTTTACTCAGTGGGGTATTCATGTTAAACTGCGGCATGGTATCTCAGTGGGCTAGCACTATAAAATCGGCATCAGTCCAGACTAGTACAAGCAGCCGCAGCCACACTCACACATGCATGCACGTCGCTATGTAAGTAGAATAATCTTGGGTACGACGTTAAGATCCAGGTCACCTCCCCTCACCTATTATAGTTACGGTAATTTATTGTGACTAATCCACGCCGTCAGGCATGGAGACACACGATCAACCAAGTCCTCACCACCAAATCGTGACAAATATTATCAAAAGATTCAACAAACAGGCATTAGACATGTACCTGTATCTTCTGTAGGCAAGAACGTCCAATAGACTTTTATCAAAGTCTTGTTTCCACCCTTTCCATATCAAGCCCACTTTCCTGTGCTAAATATGATTGGACTATCGCACATATTGATAGTCCAATCCGAGAATGTTTCACAAAATCATCATCCATGTCTGGTACACCTTCGTATGAAAGTGATTTACCGCTGTCTGTCTTTGTTGACATGTCTTTTTATCTCTTAAACTCCCAAATGATTGCTATGTTTTTATGTCATTGATGTTACTTGATTGACAAGGTTGTAGCAAATGGTAGTTGCCATTTTTGTGACTCTCTACGAAATAAGAACAGCGATCTGTTTGGATATCGCAATTTCGTGATCTACACAAGGTGGTGCCAGGGTCGAGCCAAGAAAAGTAGCCTTGATGTGGCTTGAAGAAACGCTACTGGACACGCTTGCCTCGGGAAGATGATATACCTGTAGCATCCATGCCTTCCACCACAACAAAAGGATGCTTTAACTGAGACTGCAGTGATTCAATGTTGACGCTCCCAGGAAGTTCTTTGTTTCCAATTGACAATAGCTCCCGAACTTCCGGCATATCCGACACCTGGAAACACATTATCACATGTCAACAAATAAACATAGGGATTTATCTACATGATCTAGACTTCCTCAGAGGCTGATATTTGGCCCTAAGTCAATGTCAGTAAAAATTCCAAAATAGAAAATACAAACATTGCATTCATGTTAGTAAATTTATAAATAATGTTATGGCTTTACCAAGGATACTTGTGTTTCACTGATAACGGCACCAATAAAGAGGAAGAATCTTTAAATGCTTACATAACTTCAAAACTTCAATTTGAACACATATAACAATATTTTCCAAATTTTCCTGCTGAGGGCACTTCGGTTTGGAATCCCAAATAACTCCCTGCATACTGGAATTGACTATGGCCGTGATTTCAGTGTGATTGAAAATTGTGTAGATTTCTACACTGTTACACTGGTCAATTGTTTCATCTGCATTGACACTCTCAAAGGAAAATGTCATATTGCTTGAATGAAATAATCTACTGTGCTAAAAAGTCAATAAAAACTTAAACGATGGCTTAATCAAAACAGCACGTTGCATACTCGCAACACTGCATGTGATCTCCCACTGAGCATAACTGATTCCTATATCACTGCATGGAGCTTTACCTCAGCGAGGTGTGCAACATTGTTGATCCCCACTTGGCACAACACGTGCTTTCCTTTACAACACAAACACTTTGCCAACACACGCAAATGTCATTATGTTCAAACAGTGATCTAAAACACCAGTTATTAAAACATATTTTTTTGTTACTTAAATCCGACCCGAAATCAAGCAAAAATAACAATCACGGGTTTATAATTTTTTGTTTCTTTGATCAGATTAGTTTGAGATTGCAGACGAACAGAAAATCACCCTACTTCCCCCTCACATATTAACTAGACTCTATACCAATTACATGATAGTTAAAATGAAATAGAAATTCAAATTGCCAAACAAGGAAAACAATTAAGCAGCAGGGGTAAGAGTGGCATCATGGCAGTCATAACTTGTTTGTTAACGGTCAGTCTGTTGCAAGTTCAACTCCAAGCTTGATTGTAGCCAGTGAGTGAGTGAGTATGGTTTTACGCTGCTTTTAGCAATATTCTAGCAACATCACGGCGGGGGACACCAGAAATGGGCTTCACACATTGTACCCATGTCGGAAACCGAACCAGGGTCTTCTGCGTGACGAGTGAATGCTTTAACCACAAGGCTACCCGACCGCCCGGTTGTAGCCACCTATCACACTGGGGCGTTTTGACTGGTGGCTGCGATAGTATAGAGAGCTCCGCTAAAGGGATATGCCAGTGAGGAGCTTGTACCAAAACATATGATCTTAGGTTTGAATCCCCAATTTGCCCTGATTATGAACCTGGGTTTGTCTGCACCACACCCATGGTCGTGGTCACCAATATGTTAATACTTACTCTGGCTAAAATATCCATTGTTCTTTCAAAACTGTGAAACACAGGGCTGCACGATGGGGTGTTGAACATGGGTGGAATCTTGTATTCATTTGTGCTGGCATGTTTTGGACAGTAAAGACGAAAATGTGAACCTTTTACATCTGATGCATCAGACTCTAGTATCTTCCGCTCAAAAACGTTTGTCTCATCTCTTTGAACAAATGTAGAGACAAGCACATCGTCAGGGATCGTCATGTTTAAGAGAGGTGGGACTGTTGACGTTGTATTCTTTTTGGAGCAAACAAATAAGCACCTTTTGAGATGCTCACCGTCGAGGTCTTGGGAGTTTCTGCTGCCACAAGCGACAGTGCTGTCAAGCCGCGTGCCGAAGGCAAGATGGTGAGCGCCAGAGTCGATCGACCGCTTCAGTCTGTAGAGAGTAATACATGACTGTATATACCCTGTGAGAGCATCGGAACATTCCAAACCAGTTGGTTCGGCCACAAAGAGTGTGTTTTCTGTAATTGTGCCGGGAAGACAGGACGACACTTGGTTTCTCAGTTCCTGATATTCTGAAGCACTTCCCTTGTCAGTATTTTCAGTTTGTATGAAATAAACGGGTTTGTCCGCAAATGATATGTAGTAAGTCATATTGTCCACGCTTCGACGATCAAGCTTTGACTTTGCGAACAGATTAAGACATCTGCTTGCTTTTTGAGACGCCCGCCAGAAATTCGTAAATACGCTCATCGACATATAAGGGGAGGTCACTCCCGTTCGTGGAACACAGCTCTATTTGCAAGCCTGGAAAGAAAAAGTGGGTCTTTCCAGGAAGTTGCACACTTTCAGTTTCGTGCATTTGTGATGAAACCTTTTGCAACAATTACATATTTTGTTGTTGCGTTACATGTACAATTGTTCTAATTCATTCTGATTAATAAAACCAGAGGGTCTTGTGGAATGACCTGCACATTCATACTAACAGTTCACCTAAATGCACCACAAAGTGTCACGTGTACCTGCCAGCTAGTTTTTACACATTACATGAATGTCTTTTCAGTATATGTTATCAATAGTTAATGGTGTCCTCTTTGCGTTTAGCCACGACAATATTTGCAACAACATTGATCGATAATCTACTTTCAAACTCGTAGCAGCATTACATCACCATATATATATACCTGTTGTCACGTTGGCTTGACGGGTGTTTTGTATGTATGCGGCAGTAAAGTATTGAAATACGTTTTTTTATTTCCCAGTAGCTGAACATGGATGAGCAGTTTTGCTTTCAGTTCAGCGAATAATGAATATTTCCAGCCTTAGATAATCACGTGATCATGTTTCCCAGAACGTGGCTACTACGCGATAGCATATAAACGCAAGGCGCGAACCATCTGTCAGATACCCCGATTTCATACGTGGACAGGATGACAGGTTTTCTAAAAGTGATTGCATCGTTCTACATAGTCACATCATTCATACAACGTTGTTGGGCGTGGCTCACGGGAACGTCGTCAGTGTGCTCCCAGACACAAAGAAACTCGACAGTGACGCCTGTGAGCGTCAACTACCACTTCACGCGACGATGCAACTACAAATGCGGTTTTTGTTTTCACACGGCAAAGACGTCCTTCGTTCTCCCCCTGGAGGAAGCTAAGAGAGGACTAAAAGCTCTCAGGGATGCAGGTAAGAGATTTCTTGTGACAGAATGACAAGCTTTATCTTTTACACGATCCAGTTTAGAATTGAAGTCACGATACCCACATTACAGCACAGCTGTCTGTAGCTATAATTGTAATTAGGTCGTGATAGCATGCATGCTTTCACACTTTCTCTATACAGGTTGAGCACTCAACACTACCTTATCTCATCTTTATTAGGTGCAATGCATATGCCCTCATATTTCTAAGGCGCCGCGATTCGCTGTACAGAGTTGCGTCCCTTGGGCACGCCATAAAACTATGATTGTGGGTTCGAATCCCGGTTCGCCCCGATTATGTTACTAGGTTTGTCAGCACCATACTCGTGCTGTGAGTTTCACCGAAGTGGTAAATGTCTAAGACCTGCATCACTTGGGGCTTTCCTCCCACATTAAGTTGACACGCCGTGATATAACTGGAATACTATTAAAAGCGGCGTGAAACCCAAGTCACTCACATTTTGGACTTCCAAAATTGTACCGTGTTGCATGCCGCTGTCAGGTCGCCGAAATGTATGCATCTTATTAAAAAATCCAATGACAATAACCCAACAAAACAAACAAACACCCAAATCCAAATCAGACCCCCCCCCCCCTAGAAGTTAATTTTTTAGAAATTAGGGCCACTCATTTATTGTAATGAGACATTTCTGACCCTTGTACATTTGTATGTACACATATTTTGAATGTATTTGTTTCAAGGTCGACCTCATTATTCCAATGGTAAACAAACATGTATCAACCTGTTCACACTAAATCACCCGTCTAATTATTACATTATCTACATACTTACATATTTACCTACACTTAACATGGTTAATGTCGAACAAAAAAATGAAACGCACAGGTATATTTTAAGTAAATTTATTATAACTTATAAAGTCGATATATTTGATTTACTATCATAGATACAAATATGAAATTTTGGAGCTCGATAGTCACCTGTCGTTGTAATGGCATTGAAAACTGTTCATTGTCATGCCACATAAGGCCACAAGGCTGCGCTGAACTCAGTATCTCCTGGACCGCCCCGGGTTGCAATCACGGCTCTGCATCTCCTCTGGATAAGTGTACGAATTCTGTCCTGCTGAATTCTGCGCCATTCCGCTTGTAACGCATTGGCCAGTTGTGGGAGTGGCTGCGGCGTGTTCTGACGTTGACGTACACGTCGATCGAGTTCATCCCAGAGGTGTTCGATTGTGTTGAGATCTGGACACCTCGACGGCCAGGGCAAGCCGTTGATGTTGGAATTATGAAGGTAGTTTACGAGCTGTGTGGGTAGGAGCGTTGTCCTGTTGAAAACAGCTCCTTCTGATTGGAAGAAGGTGAGGTTGAAGAATTTGATGCATGTAGCGATTTGCTGTTAAATTTCCCTGAACCTCAACCAAGATCTCGTGGTGTAGGATATCCCCCCCCCCCCCCATCCTCCTGAAACCAGGGATGGGTCGTGCAGTCTCCGTAGCTGTGGCATTGCGATGACGTAAGTGCAACAGTCGAATGTAACGATCCTGTGCAGGGGTGGTAACTCTTGGTCGGACGGTTCTCGGACGGTCTGCAGTCGAATTGAACTGTGTGTATCGGTCACAAAGGCGGCAAATGGTGCTGTGGTGGACGTTAAATTTCCCCTCTTTGGATACGTCCTATGGCGTTGTTCCGATTGGCAGCACTGAGTCTCGGCATTTTCGAACTTGAACATTATTGACAATTGAATGACAAATTATTGGCGAGAGAGAGGTACAGTCCGGCAGCTGACTGACTCCGAACCGACCAGTCCTTGTTTTAGCCCCTTAATGCCGAGCGCCAGACAGGGTAACAACAAGTACCATCAATTAACGTCTTTAGGTATGACGCGGCTGGGGATTGAACCCCGGACCTTCCGCTCTCCGGGCGGACGCTCTACCACTAGACCACGGAGGCGGTTTCTGGACAAGGAACATAAATAGCCGTATCCGAATTGAAAATAGTGAAGGCTGTGCTGTAAATGTTGTGGACTTTGTAAACACCCTGATTGTTCGGAGCGCCACGGTATCTACACCAAAGTTGTTTGTTTGTTGTTTAACGCCGCATTCAGCAATATTCCAGCTATATGACGGTGGTCTGTAAATAATCGAGTCTGGGCCAGACAATCCAGTCATTGACATCATGAGCAAAAGCAGAAGACCTCTTACGGTGCAGAAGACATGGATCTTTGCGGTTCCCAAACAGATGTACTATCGAGGGAATGTTGGTATTCTGAGAGGGGTTTCTTTTGAGATCGAAAGTTGTAAAGGAATGACACAACCTCCAATGGCGCATTGTAAGATCATTACGCGGAGAAGTATCGAAGTAAAGGCCTGGCATTAATCAGATTAAAATTTATAAATAAAATATTTGATACCCATACTTCCAACGAAACCGTTGTTTTATGATAAGCTTCAAATGATCATAGTGAGGAACAGGATAACATCCGTGAAGATAGGCGCCCGCCCGGTGAATGGACATGCCAAAAGACGCCCAAAGATGGTACCACTTGTTACCCTGCCTGAGCTCGGAGCCAGTGTAGTGTTTCTGAGCGGGGTGTCCAGCATATCACAGTGGGCTAGCGCTGTAAAACGGGAATAGTCAGGACTAACGCAAGCACGCACGCATGCATGAATACTACTGTCAATGTCATTATTATGTTAGTGCACGCTGTCGCTACGTGTGGCGGTAGCGGGACCTACAAGATCTGATTATTATGAGATTTCTCCCAGCCGTCCTAATAGTATTCGTGTCAACTTGGCCACCTGGTAACTTGTAAATTCCAGGCATGCAGAAGGTGAACTTCTCTGGGGGAGAGCCCTTTCTGGAGGACCGGGGTCAGTACGTGGGCGACCTCGTGACCTACTGCAAGCACGACCTTCACCTTCCCAGCGTCTCCATCGTCAGTAACGGGAGCTTGATCAAAGAGTCATGGTTCGTTGAATACGGTAAATATTTATAACTCAACATTTGTTTGTTGTTAACGCCGCACCTAGCAATATTCCAACTGTATGTCGACGGCCTGTAAATAATCGAGTCTTGCCATACAAACCAGTGGTCGATATTATGAGACTCCATCACAAGGTAAAAGACATCTTCATACATCTACTATATTGCTGCTGCGACTGAGAAACTTGTCCACTCACTTCCCCCTAGTCTGCCATAGTTTGTAGGTTTTTGTTGTTTAACGTCACACTCAAAATATTCCAGCGATAATACAGTGGAGACATGATAATAAATAATCGATTCTGGATCAGACATTCCAGTGACTGATATTATCAGCCACGCTATTCAGGGGATAAAATACGGACTCCATAAGGTATCCATGTTAAACTACGGCGTGTTATCTCGACGGGCTAGCACAATAAAACCAGTATTAATTTGGACTAGTATTTACAAATACAAAGTGCATTGATCTTGAAACCCCATATCAAATAATACTTACTTGTTAAGTGACCCATATGTTAATGACCTTGCCCCTGGGAGTCTGACAAAGAGCGTTGCATTCCAACAAGCCTTGTCATCTATTTTACTTTTAAAGGAAGTCATCGATCGAATCCAAAGGCTAGAAGACCCAAAGTAACATGTGACTTAAAGGCCTCACAATGTTATTATCTCTGTGCACAACGCCAGTGTAATAACTATTAGTTAGGGCCAATAACATTTAATCTAGAAAATAGCACTATAAGTCTCGCTGTGGAAAAAAAACAATCCTAGAAAAAACGCTAAAGTGTTACCTTCAGTGGTTGATAGTGTTTTCTGGTTGACATTGCTCTCTGCTGGGTTGTTTTTACAGGCGAATACCTGGACATACTGGCACTGTCATGTGACAGCTTCAACCCAGAGACTAACGAGCTGATTGGTCGACAACAGGGAAGGAGGAGTCACCTCGACTCTCTGCAGCGAGTCCGAGACTGGTGTTACAAATACAAGGTAAACAGGCATTGTTTGTTTGTTGTCTAACACCGCACCCAGCAATAATCCAGCTATATAACGGCGGTCTGTAAATAATCGAATCTGGACCAGACAGTCCAGTGATTGATTTCATGAACATCGATCTACGCAACTGGGATACAATGACATGCATCAACCAAGTCAGCGAACCTGACCACCCGATCTCACGCAGATGCCGCATGCAAAAGAAAAAATTCAAAGTGACGTCACGACATATGTTTCTTGGAAGGTTTCTTTGAAAGTCAAGTCAAGAGTTACTTCCCTTCCCATACTTTTCTTTTTTTATTTCTTACTGTCTTGTTCACAAACTCGACAGAAAGAAAAGTATTTTTTTGTGAATTTTGAATTTTGTAAACCAAGTAATAAACCCAGAGGCGGAACCAGGATTTTAACAGTGACTTGGCCGAGTGCACAGTTAACAGGCGCCACAGCACACACACTCTGGGTCGGCTGGTGAAACCGCCCTTGGGGGAAGCCTGGAACCTACTCCGTGGGGCCTACGGGTGGCCCAGTCGTCTAAGGCGCCGCAATTCGCTGTGCAGAGTTTTGTCCCTTGGGCGCGCCAGAAACCTATGATTGTGGGTTCGAATCCCGGTTCGTCCAAATTACGTTTCTAGGTTTGTCAGCAACATACCCGTGCTTGTGGGTTTCACCGAAGTGGTAAACGTCTGAGACCTGCATCACTTCGGGCTTTCCTCCCACATTAAACTAACACGGCGCGATATAACTGGAATACTATTAAAAGCGGCGTTAAACTCAACTCACTCACTCACTCACTCACCGTGGGGACTCCAGTTATGATTGAATTGCATGGTGATCACTGGTTGGTCGGAAAGCCGGGGACCTATTTTAACCATGATTCCCACAGTGAATAAAACCCTCCAAATTTGTAAAAGAAAAACATATTTCAAATCTTGTTGCATCAGCTTTTGTTAAAGGGAAACAACACTCCAAGTTTGAAAGTATTGAAAATATGGATAGGCTTTTCCTTCGCTGATTGGCTTTTTATGAACTATGGTTTTGACTGGTTTGACTTGTGTTCGCGCTCTTGTTGCTGCGCTGTGAGACCTGCACATAATAGCAGGTGTATATATTTGTATTTTAGCCTTGTTTGTAAATAAAACTATTTCTAGTTTTGTTTCTGTTGAACTATAGTCAAAAGAGGTGTGTTTTTATCCCATCATTTTAAGTCCAGCCCTCAGTGATCAATCACAACCCAAGCTCAACTACATTCTTTGTCCAGCCCTCTACTGATCAATCACATCCCAAGCGATCCTGTGATTGGCCAAATTCAAACTTTACCTTCTTGCTCTGACTAACTCCATATTACCACCTTCACTGTGCACTGCACTGGGAGTATTCGTAGATCACCACAAAAGGTTAGTTTATAATTTGTCTTTACTTCTAAATAGGATTTAATAGTAATCAAAGATTAGGCATTATAAATAAGCATCTAGGAAGTAATTATATTTACATTGAATAATATGTTTCTATTAATGTTGATGTTTTGAATGAAAGTGTTTTAGAGGCTGAACTTTAACCTAAGCAATAGTGTACATAGTGTATTTTAATATTATTTTGTATGTAAGTTATGAGCATCAATCCACGCAATTGGGATTGATGACATGCATTAACCGAGTCAGCGAGCCATTCGTCACCACTCGCCCCTTTCCGTAACATGCAAGAAGACTCGTCCCCCTATCGATGAATGTTATGTGCGTAAATACGACAAACCAATCAGAATGCGCGTATGATTTCAAGTACATCATCAAAGAATCCCTCAGAAATAATTTTGATTTTACATATGTCTTGCATCTAAAAATATACCCAAAACACAAATAAATGTGTTCAATCATACTGTATAATTCCGCAAGTCCCGATGTGCTTTAAATTGCATCTGAAATATATATAATATATGGGGAAATATATGTGAACCATTAGGCAACGAATTGACAATTGTTTTAGGTATGCCCGTTTGCGCTAAGACGGAACCCGGTCGCAAAAATGGCCACGAGAGGGGCACGATTCGCTATTCGGCTTGTCCCGGAATGTCACGAGTTGGTCACGAATGTCAGCGAGCCTGGCCACCCGATCCCGTTTGTTGCCTTTTACGACAATCATAGTCACCTTTTACGGCAAGCATAGGTTGCTGAAGAGCTATTCTACCCCGGGTCTCCACGGGTCTCCACGGGTCTCCACATAAAGGAATAATATCCAATACATCTGCTGCTGTACAAAGAAACTTGTCCGATGTCACGTGTCTTTGTTACAATCTAATATTAAAAATATATATATAAAGTTTCGGAATGACCAAACGGATCACGTAAGTTTGCTTCACGTGTTTCAGATAGGTGTCAAGTCTCATCGGTCAGCTGAGATAGCACACGTGACAACTTTGTATATGATATCCACGGTATTTTACAAATCCATTGAGTTTGATGACAAAGAGCATTCAATCAACTTATTATTAGCTAATCTATTGAATGAAGTATGCCTTTTTTACATCGGCACAACACGCCCAGATATGGTTGTAATCCGTCTGCTTTATATAAATATATTCATATATAAACACTTACGTTTGGAAATTCCACGATAACAGTGATTAATCAGTCAACGTAGTATCAGTTAACCCTTTGATCGATGTTTTTTTTAGTTAAATGGAATTGGCCTGAAAAATAAGGGTCGTTGTTGAGTATATGAATTGAATTTCATTGTTACAATAATAATACGTACACTTTTTCCGTATACCAAACTATAAATTGTGCATACACATTTGCACACGCAGATTAATTTGCAAGGTGAAAGGTTATAGTAAGCATCATCCAATCAAATGCGAGGTTTCAAGGGGATTCCCCCTCGCTGTCAACGAGGTCATCCAGCTGGCCCCTCGCTGGTCAGGCGCCCAGTTTGTTGGGTCGTTGACGCGCTACTTGGCTTCTGGGCCCACTGGCACAAAGCGATCTTAGCGCTAAGATGATCGTAACTCCCATACTTTAACATAGGCTAACCATAGTCTTAGCGCTAAGATCGCTTTGTGCAAGTGGGCCCTTATGTGGGCTAATTAAAATGGCGTCTGCTAGACGACTGAAAGTTAGATTGTTGTTTCCCTTTAAGAGTCCTACGGGGATTCAAGCTTACGACGTCAAGCGGACTGTAAGTGAGAGGTTATCAAACTCATTATCTTTGTGAAGATTGCCAATCAGACCTTTCCCTGGATTTCAACAGGGTCATCAGAATCCGGAGCACATGCGGCCCCAGTATCTCATGCTATTGACCTTTTTCACACTTTCGCCATCTTGGATCGAAAACGAGGCTTGGAGAGCATAGCTCCATGCAGTGTGAGTCGCATCAGCTGATAGGGAACAGACAGCATGTTGTGCATTTCACTGGTGGACATTTCAAACAAACAAAAAATGGTATCCTTTGTATCTAATACATAAGATATTTCACATTTAATCGTGAGGTCCAACTAAAATATGCCTGTAATACACTGGAATTTGCATTTTGCTGTCAGGATCCCGGAAGTGAATGGAAAAGTGCATTTCGAGATACGTATTTCAGAAATAGATTGTTTTATCATAACCTCGTCGGCATATAGGTACAATGTGACAGTACATTCAATGACAGAAGTTGGGTATCGTAAATAAACCGCATAACATGAAACACGTCAATGTACTTTTGCAAAATTGCTCAGTCAATGCGTGGCTTGGCAAACTCGAGATCAAGATCGAGATCATGTTTATTTCACGTTTCATAGTGGTGTTTGCTGCACAACGCGCTATCGTTTTGCCATGTGTCCAGTTGACAAAAGACACTTTTTCTGCTATGATTTTCATTTTAACATATTACAATGTTAATTATGAAAATAATTCGTGTGTCAAAATAAATATTCAGTAGGGGCGATAACTCTATTCAGTGTGTACAATAAACAGATGATACTTTACTTGTTCTTCAAACATCACTTACTTAACTGATTACTGCCGATTGAGATTGCACCGTGCACGACAAAAGTAATAATGTGTGAACTGTTTAAAACAAGTTAAAGGAAACTAAAAATTGATAAATATAATTAAGGCATGATATTGAAGAAATATAAGAATTGATACAACTATCAACTTCTTGAACACCCTCACCTAATCCTGTATGGTGATAGGTAATTGTATATCAAATGGAAGCTACTAATACATTTATCCTGAATAGTTTGAAAATGTCTTGATCAGATATGAGTACAAATAAAATAACAAAAGATAAAAAGGAATAAACTTCAATTGGTAATCAAGCCAAGATAAAATATATGTATTGGTACAAATTATGTTGATGGAACAATCTGGATTTCTCATATTTAACAAAGAAAAACAAACTTAAATTTTCATATCTTTATTTCTCACAATATAAGTTTTCAAAACTTAAAATGGATTGGGTGTCTTTGTCAGTCAAAAGCACCTAATTAAATTCCAGGAGAAAATAATTTTCTTGCTTGTAAACAAATGGTACAATGTGCTTTTTAAGTGTCTGATAAATATTGGCCATGTTGTTTTGTGAGTGAATAAGGCTTTTCACTTCCTCGTCCTTTGACAGGATGCACATTGTAACTATTGTGTTACTGTCAGCGGAAAGCTCCTCCAGACATCCGTCACCGGATACTAGTACTTCATTGTGTTGACTCGGTGGCCTGAAATGAATAATTCAATAATATTGTATTAATATTCCTACTTCAATAACATTTTTTATAAACAATGCTTATTCACCTTCTCGAAAAATATTGCTTATTTAGAAAACAACATTCTTCTGAAATAGAGAAGTTTAAGGAAAATTAATCACAGTGTGTAACATTTGCTACTTAAGAACAATTCATCTGATATGTCTAAAACTCAAACAGTATATTCTTTGTAAACAGTAAACTCAACAGATGCATCAATTTAATGACAGTGTACTACAGCTCTTTATATCAATGTCACACAGAAATTCACTCTTGTTTTAATGAAACACGTTTTGATATTTGTATTACCTGTATGTATTTAATCATGAAATACTTTGTTTAGTCTGACCATGCTGAAAACATACTTTCGCTAGAGTGAAATAAATAAGATTTTTATTAAAATCAGGTGAAATATCACGTTTTGTCACACCTACAGTCAGTCTGCCTCATTGACACTATGGTTTTCTGAGTAAGGTCATGAAGATCACAAAGAAAATATAAGACTTGAATTTATTTTGTCAAATGCAATGTTTATCTCTTCATGTGGTTTACTAAAGTTGATATCTTGACTTGAAAATATTAACTTTGTCAGATCACAAGATGAGATATTATTAAACATATTTTATTGTCCAAAAAGACAAAGGACATAGCCTTCTCCCTATATACAGTTATACATAATATTGCATAATGAAAATGAACAATTTACAGTTGAAACTTCACATTGTGGAAACATAGTGCACAATATATATACAGTGCTCATATGAAGGATATGTACAATGTGCTTGAAAGTGAAGACAGTGTGCATCTCATACATATCCTAATATTATACATTTTAGTGTTGAATATAGATTTAACAATATTAATGATTAACAGTTTGGAAACAATACTATGCTAGCTACTGAATCTGTTAGTCGTTTCTATAAATTTGTGTACAGACAAGAATATTTTTGTATTCAGGAAAACATCTAAGTTTGGATCACCAAAAAGAATACTATGTAGAGTTTTTTGTCCTCCAAGATTATCGATAGCTGTCAGTAATGTCTCCCTAAAATCATCATATAAGGTACATTCGAAGAAGAAATGGAATGAATTTTCACAAGGAGCATGCTATACAAGGAGCATGAGATAAATTCATGCTATCATCGTTATTTGACAAGGAAAACAAATTTCTTCTATGTATTTATATTTTTTTATTTTTCTCGTTTTGATTGAATTATAAAAAAATATCAAAATAATCAAACCACTTGACTTGATTGAAATAAACTAAAGTTCTAAAGATTGTTAACAATAGTAAAATATTACATCATAACAATATAATTATTGCAAAATGACACAGTAAACTATATTCTTACATATAAATTGATATGATAAATAATCAATAATACATGGCAATTGCTTGCACAAAAGAAATCCTTTTCTTTTAAAAGTTTCAAAACATGTTTGTGTACATAAAGCCAGATGGGTTTCACAATTAAACAAAGGGAATTAATGAGTTATGATTGCAATACGCATGGGAATTAAAAATAATTTTGTTTATACTTTAAGTTTATAGTAATGTCAATATCAATTTATGCATTTGAAATATTTGAATACAAACTGTTAAAGAGTTATCTGTTTCTGTAAATTATATAAAGATCACATGTAGATTGAACATTTACTGGACATTAATTAGATGGATTTTTGTTCATTTCATGACATGATTAAATTGGTACATTAAAGTAAATATCATTTTGGTAGAAATATTAATTGTTACCAAAATTGCAGATCAAACTGTACTTTACTTCAAATATTTACACACCCTTTATGTAATAATTCAGTTGAAATATTACACATCATGCTATCTAATCTGACAACATTGACAATCAAAATAACAACTGTTCACAATCACAACAGCACAAGTAGATCTAGAGGTCTAATATTTTATTGGAATGCATTTGAGTCCATTACAATTTACATCAAATACGCAACTGATGCAAAATTCTGATTTGTTACGATTGTAAATTCTCAGTAGGTTTCAATTTGATACATTATATCAACATAGGCCTATATCAATTAAGTTAGTTTCTGACTAGATATGGTCAAAAGGTGAATATTTCGACTTCAAATACAACCCGCAAAGTTATTTAAACTCACAATAAATAGTTTAATGGTGTGTAAACAATGAATTATTCTTTACAAGATTTCAGTAGCATTTGTATTAAGTCTGTTCAGCTACCATAAACTGCACTGGGAGTTAGGTGGTCATGGATATTTTAAATTGAAATCATAACAGAACGGCCAGACTCAAGTTTATATCGGTAAGGAGACCAGATAACAGTAGAATAGTTTGTCAAAAAGAATAATGTTCAATACTTACGATAAATGTACCGGGATGGTTAAATTGTCACAGTTTGTCCCGATTGCGTGCCTTGTTGACATCTCCATGTGTTTCATGTGCTATCCAGCCTTCACCTTCTGCTCTCCAAGCCTCGCTTTCAAACCGGAAGTAGCGAAGTGTGAAAAAGGTCAATAGCCGTCTAAAGTTTGAATCGGTAGTCAGGATGTCTGATTACGTGTCATCGTGCCCCAATGGTTGTTGTTCATACTTTAATGTCATGTCGCTCGTCTTGTCGAACACTCGGGGTTGATCGTGACGAGCGTGACGAGCAAACGCTTAAAACACTAGGCTCCCAAACTGCTCCTAGGTATAAACAGAGACCATATAATCTATTATATGGTCTCTGGTATAAATGACCCGGTGAGAGGTAAGACAATGGCTAGAAAAAAACACTTAACTCTAAACCTTCTCATGTCCTCACGAGCTGAAGACAAATTCAAACTCAGTCGTGACCAACTCGTATTAATCCGGGACAAGCCGAATAGCGAATCGTGCCCCTCTCGTGGCCATTTTTGCGACCGGGTTCCGTCTCAGCGCAAACGGGCATACCTAAAACAAGTGTTAACTCGTTGCGTAATGGTTCACATATATTTCCCCATATTTCATATATATTTCAAATGCAATTTAAAGCACATCGGGACATGCGGAATTATACAGTATGATTGAACACATTTAACTGTGTCTTTGGTATATTTGTAGATATATGTGAATTCAAAAATTATTCGCGAGGGATTCTTTGACGAAGAACTTGAAATCATACGCGCATTCTGATTGGTTTGTCGTATTTACGCACATAACATTCATCGATAGGGGGACGAGTCGTGACGAATGATTCAAACTGAATATATGTTTAAAACCGGAGTTGTACACTACTGAAAAAAAGATAAGGACTACCCGATTCTCTCATGTTACAATAGTTAATCTGTCATGGTATCGCAGATTAACTATGGATATGTGAAATAATCCGGTGGTCCTTTACCTTTTCTGAGTAGAACATTACTTGATTCTGTTGATGTGAAGGGGTAAGAATATCTAGAGATTATATATACGAGCCAGTGTGTCTTTCCCGAGCGAAAGCGAGGGTAATACAGGAATTCGTACACGAGTTTCGTAAAATCAATGTGACATACATGTGAGTGTAATACTTTCTTTATCACCCATTATTTCTTAATCATTTTTAGCTCCCCTTTAGAAAAATGCAGCGATCACAACCGCTGTCCTAGAAAACCACAATTCGTCCCTTAACGTCAACTTTCTTCAGCTTTGACGTCGTTTCATTCCGACCTTACGTCACAACAATGCCGGCCGGATGACGGAAAAAATACATTGGTGCGCAAACAAGTGATACTTGAACTATACTGGGGCACATACGATTTTTATTAACTCTGTTATTTCTAACCCTATGGGTAATAAATAGAGGTTATCACGCTTGTGTGTTTGGGGATGGTAAATATCCTGCATTAGGAATAAACATTGTATTTAGCGATCCTTGGCGAGGTAAATACATAGTGTTTATTCCTAATACATGATATTTACCATCCCCAAACACACAAGCGCGATAACCTCTTTATCATATAATGTCATTCTTTAATTCTGTACTTGAAAATCGCTTTCCCTCCCTCACAAACATAACCTAAACATTGCGAGTTTTCCTGGAATGCGCGCATTAATATTTATTACGTCACAGGGTAAGTGATGTGTAAGTCGGACAGTGACAGTAGCCAATATAGTTCCAACTGAAATCTGTTTCTTATACAGTGGCGTAGCAACATATACACAAAACAACAATTGTTTTTACTTGCATTTTGCTGCAATCCATCGGTCTGTCCGCTATTACTAGAGTAACTGCCCTTTGTCAAAGGGAAGCTACTCTAACCCTAGTCGAGGAGACGTCAAGGCCACAATCAGACGTTGTCCTGTCCTGTCATAACGATAAGAAGTGCAATCAGATATACAGACAGCGACCAAACGAAACAAGGTAACAATTGAAACATATTTCGGCCAAATCCAACTATTTTAATTTGTGGAAAAGGTTTCAAGTCGCAGAGGTCTACAAGCACAGACATGGCTACTGCTGCCCTCGCAAAATTGTTTCGAAATTTATATCTCCAAAGTTGCCAAGACTTATAAAATGCCTCAGCTACGTCACAGTTAGACACTGATTTTAAGTATATCAGACTGTTCTTTTGATAATGATATGGCCGAGTTGAAGTTATTGCTATTTTGTAAATATTTTAGTAAAGTCTTTTAAAGTCTTGTTTTTGTTTTAGCCTGTTTCTGTCTCAAGCTAGATTACCTGAGCATATTACCTATAAAAAACAACATCTACTGGACTAGCTCCAGTACTTACATAACTACTAACATAACAATAGCCACTTTCAGCTATACAGTCACCAACAGCACAAGCGTCTTGCTTTGTTTTCCTTCCCAGCTTGTGTATCATGTAAGTAAAAGGTTTCTTTTGTATTTAGCTGACTTTGCTAAATTAGTTGGTCACTTACACTTGAAGGAAATCAGTGGATGATATGTTTGTTGTGTTCAGGATCTCTATAAGGTTAGTTTGTGTTTGGTTCATATTTATGTATCTTGTAGATATGTCTGACATGTGTGTATTTAGTTATCTATATATATATCTATACATGTCAAACTGAAAACAGTTTAAAACATAAACTAGTACTTCATAATAAGTATATATGTTATCTCGATATCTTCAGTTATTCTGTACCTTTCCCTATTAATTTGTTAAACACTTTAGTTAAATCTAAACTAAATCTATAATCGAATTTAACTAGCAATTATCCCTGTAGTTTATCCAGATTCCCGATGGTTAATTCTGACTCTATTGCCGAATGACAAGGACGACGCAATGTTTGGTTATAAACACTGAAAGAAGTCCCTACTTGACCTTGATATTTGCATCTCTATCCACATATGACCCAAACGGATGTCGTTTTTATCTGTTGGCTTTATCCTCCCGAGAAACCTACCCATATATTATACTTTCTCGGCAGGATAAAGCCAACGCATAAAAATAATTTGTAATCACATAATGCACCTCTCCGTTTGATAAAAGTATCTTCGCTTAAATTGTTTGATAGGCATTACTTAGAAGTTGACCAAGATCTTTAAAGAAGTTATTATTCATAAAAAATGTGTCTATCTTGTATCTTCGCTTGCCAAGAATTAGTCGTCGGCTCCCTTGTGTGTAACTCTTGTTATGAATAGCAGGCCTTTGTGTTCTTTGTGCGAAGCGTTCGTAAAGATTCAGTCACGTGTAACTAGAGTATGATTTGTCATGATGAGTGTATATTGTGTCACAGTTTGTTTTGTACACACATGACTGACATGCTAATCGCGAACTTGTTGCGTATACTTTGCGTATTGCGCATTGAACCTGCGACCTCCTTCACGAATCAATCAACGGCCACATGTTGTGTACACAAAGCTTGCCACAGTACATGCTGTCTAACATATCCCCAATGTCAAACACAGCCTTTAAAAAGGAAGGGCTGGCGCACATCCTGCGTGTATTGTTGTTTATTTTAGCACACACTACTTCTAGGAAGCATATCTGTTCTATTTCTCTAATGCGCCCCTTAATGCGGACTGCAAGCGACACAGCTGAACGGGGGATATTCTTCATATGATGACAAGTGTTCAGTAGACGGTGATGAGAAAAGGTTGGTTGGCTTGTTGTTTAACGCCGCACTCAGCAATATTCCAGCTATATGACGGCGGTCTGTAAATAATCGAGTCTGGACCAGACAATACAGCGATTGATATCATGAGCATCGATCCACGCAATGAGCGTCGATCCACCTTGCTGTGCACTGACCGATACCCACAATACACTTTATTACCAGAAAACCACCAACGGTAGTACAGACAACACGAACATAAACAGTCAAAAATGATAACAGCACTTTATAATTAGTTGTAGGTTTGTATTGTTTGTTTGTTATTTAACGCCTCAAGCAGAAATATTCCAACTATATGACGGGGGCCTGTAAAAGATTCAGTCTAGGCCAGACAAGTCAGTGATTGACATCATGAGCATCGATCCATGCAGTTGGCATACGAAAACATGCATCAACCAAGTCAGCGAGCCTGACCACCCGATCTCGTTAGTCGCCTTTTACGACAAGCATAGTAACCTTTTACGGCAAGCATCGGTTGCTGAAGACCTATTCTACCCCGTATCTATCCCTGGTGTATGCGTGGTACCAGAATTCTAAAATATGCAAATGTGAACTCTGTGTGTTTAATACCGACCACGAGTAATGTTAGTTTTTCTGAAATAATATTACAATTTCCGATTCCTGTGTTAAAAGGAACACTTGTGCACCAGATAGTCATGCATCGATCCGTAGCACGGACATCACAATATATATTATTTAGTATCATGGGTGATTCTCTGACTTTTCCACGAGCGCGATGTAGGAAAACCTCCCCGGGGCAAGTGTCTCCACTAGCCTATACCAAAGTCTTGTTTGAATTATTTTTAGTATTTCACCTTTAACTAAAAGATAAAAGTACAAATACTTGAACAAGCATGGAATACTCATATCCCCCGCCAATGATTGAGTGTAAGACTGATCACACAAAGTGTTAAAGAGTCAATGACACTGAATAAAAAAACTGATTAATATGCTTTTAGATGACTGGTACCTTTAGCCTCAGTAAAGACTCAGTAGGGTAGCGATGTTACGTTGGTAGTTGGCAGGTTTTCAATTTGTTTCGATGGAATTAGAAAAATATAGAAGCCATAAGTTTCAAAACGTAAACGTCGCCAGTTGAGCATTGTTTATATGTCCCAATTATAAAATGCGTGGGTTAAAAAAATGAACCATTTTTTATCCGAAGTTTTAAGTCCAGTCTGCTATCATGGAAACCGTGAAAGAACAAGGCACCAATTCATGTCTAGACTGATGTCTGTGCAGACAAAGTTGGTCGTTTCCAGTAAATTGCACACTTTCAGTTTCGTGCATTGTGATAAAGCCTTTTGCTACAATTCAGTCACTGTATAGTATATATACTGGTGATGTATTGGTGCTAGGAGTTTGAAAGTAGATTATCGATCAATGTTGTTGCAAATATAGTAAGTGAATGAGTTGGGTTTAACGCCGCTTTTAACAGTATTACAGTTATATCACGGCGTGTCACCTTAATGTGGGAGGAAAGCCCGAAGTGATGCAGGTCTTAGACGTTTACCACTTCGGTGAAACCCACGAGCACGGGTATGGTGCTGGCAAACCTAGAAACATAATAGGGGCGAACCGGGATTCGAACCCACAATCAAAGGTTTCTGGCGTGCCCAAGGGACGCAACTCCGCACAGAGAATCGCGGCGCCTTAGACGACTGGGCCACCCGCCCGTGCCCACTGCAAATATAGACGTTGCTACTGAACACAAAGAGGAAGCTAGAAATTATTGATAACATACGCTCGTATACTGAAAAGAGATATTCATGGAATGTGTAAATACTAGCTGGCAGGTACACGTTAACACTTAGTGCATTTAGGTGAAGTGTATGTACGCATGTGTAGAATTTGATGTTCATTCAACAAGACCACCTGGTTTAATTTAATCAGAACGAATTAGAACAATTGTACATATAACGCAGTCTCTCTCTCTCTCTCTCTCTCTCTCTCTCTTTTATTTACTCAATCCAATAACCTACATGGTACATTTAGAGAATTTGTGAACACGGTACTCATTATGACGCAAACGTTTAATTTTCATATATGAAATCGGGGTATCTGACAGATGCTATCGCTTGATGGCCACGTTCTGGGAAACGTGATTATCTAAAGCCGGAAAAACTCAATATTCGTTGAACTGAAAGCAAAACTACACATCGATGTTTATCGTTTTTCCTCTCCACAACCGGGAAATAAAAAAACCCCCGTATTTCAATACTTTACTGCCGCATACATACAAAACACCCGTCAAGCCTACGTGACAACAGGTAAGTATACATATATATATATATATATATATATATATATATATATATATATATATATATATATATATATATATATACAGTTACTACATAACATACACTGGTGATACTGCTACGAGTTTGAAAGTAGATTATCGATCAATGTTGTTGCAAATATAGACGTGGCTAAACGCAAAGAGGACACCATTAACTATTGATAACATATACTGAAAAGACATTCATGTAATGTGTAAAAACTAGCTGGCAGGTACACGTGACAGTTTGTGGTGCATTTAGGTGAACTGTTAGTACGCATGTGATGAATTTGCAGGTCATTCCACAAGACCCTCTGGTTTTATTAATCAGAAGGAATTAGAACAATTGTACATGTAACGCATCAATAATATTTTATTTTCCAATCTCATGTTCTTCTCGACTCTAAGTGAATTCTTACCAGTTTGTTTCAAATTTGATATGCTTCGGTGCATTCGATAAATATCTGACATTCCATGGCCATCCGAGTGAGTGAGTGAGTTTGGTTTTACGCCGCTTTTAGCAATATTCCAGTGTCCGGCGGGGGACACCAGAAATGGGATTCACACATTGTACCGATGTGGGAAATCAAACCTGGGTCTTCGGCGTGATGAGCGAACACCTATACCACTAGGCTACCCGGCCGCCCCCCAACGCGATCTGAATTAACGCGCCTCCAAATCTCGTGCAACGCAAATACAGCCACAATTGGTCTAACTTGTCACCATAAGATAACGCGACAAAACTAGCGAACTACTGCGTGGAATATACAACATTTCAAACCTGTTTTGATATTTGTTAATGTAAATATGTAAATTACACAATACCTTTCTCTCTTCTAAAAACTTTTCCCCCAGTGCTGAATATAGCTGGCTTCATAAAATACATACACTCCGAGTATGGCACAGCCATGGTTTAGAACTAACGGAAACCAACTTCCCGACATTCAGAAAATACTGTGGAAACATAATTTTGCTTCACGTTTTACAAACGCATAAGTGTTCGCTGAACATGTGTCTCTTTAGTGAAGATACGTATGCAGTAACCAATGCATTATGTTCCAATTTAGCTTTGCAAGAGATGAACTTTGAATATTTCAGGTCGCGTTCAAACTCAACACAGTGGTGAATACTTTCAACAAGGACGAGGACATGACTACCCACGTGACCGAGCTGAAGCCGTGTAGGTGGAAGGTAGGTGTCGTCACCGTCGTCAATTGTTGTACATGGCACCGAGTACAACATGCCATGTTGTGAATGAATGTTGTTTTACTCCACAGTCAGTAACAGTCCAGCTAGGCAGACCCGTGAAGATCCGGGTAGAATAGGTCTCCAGCAACCCATGCTTGCTTTAAAGGAGACCCACGGGGCCGGGTGGTCAGACTCAGGCTCACTGACTTGGATGATGCATGTCATCGTATCCCAATTGCGTGGATCGATGCTCATGGTATCAATCACTGGATTGTCTGGTCCAGACTCGATTATTTGCAGACCCTCGTCATATAGCTGGAATATTGCTGAGTGCGGCGACAAACATAGTCGCCTTTTAGGGCAAGCATGGGTTGCTGAAGACCTATTCAAACGGGTCGCTTTTAATATTTCTCAAAGTAAACTGAAGTTAATAAGGACCAAGTTATCGTACGTAGGGCTGAGACTGTCTTAAGTCTATTTTAAAGTACATTGAAGTTACGATAGCCGTAGTGCTGCGATCGCTTTGTTAAACGGGACCATGGGCTCTTAAACGAGGATCCATGTAGCGTTTAACCAATCTCACTCACTCACTCCAGGTTTTCCAGTGTTTGGTGCTGGAGGGGGAGAATGCCGGGGAGGATGCGCTCCGTGATGCCGAGAAGTTCGTCATCTCAGACGAGGAATTCCGGGATTTCCTCAGCCGCCACAAGGGAGTTCCATCACTCGTGCCCGAGTCTAATGAAAAGGTGAGACTTCCACGCCATTCGTCACCACTCGCCCCTTTCCGTAACCCGCAAGACGAATGCTATTTGCGAAAATACGACAAACCACGCAGAGGTAAATCAGGTAATTGACGTGAGGATTGTGAGAATATGTAAGAAATACCATCTTCCCGAAGCAAGAGAGCTAACTGACTATTAAAGTCCAGTTTCCACCCTTGCCGAACTAAGCTGGTATTATGGAGTTACATTTTGGCTGGACTAACGAGTCTATGCATAGTCCAATCAAAATCGTTTACCGATATCGAAATCCGGTTAGTAAACTGTCGTGCAGATTTCGGTCGATTGCAGGATTTGGAAAGCATGTGCACCGCCAACTCGTTGTCAGCAGATATTTTCTTTTCATGTTTTTAAACAAGGTGCTCACGGGATTTGACGCACTTCGCGATGTTAGACCCGTTTTATCACAATATAGATCTTGATTATCGATCAGATCGTCTTGACTGGGCGCCGCCATATTGTTTGAAACAAATGCAAGTGATACGAGAGGTGGAATCTGATTGGTCCATAGGAGAGGCTTAGAAGGGACATAACTCGTAATAACCACTGGTGGCGCTACGGTTGAGCCCAGGAATTCCAGCCTAGTTCGGCAAGGGTGGAAACTGGACTTTTTAAAGTCCGTTAACTCCCTTGCCTCGGGAAGATGGGGAAATACTCACCGCTGTACAGAAAGGTCTTGTCCGACTTTGTCGAGATCGGATTATATTGAGGGAGGCATTATTAAAATATCGGTTTTAAATAAAAATATATCCTATATATAAAGTTAATATATATTTCAATATAGAACTTGTACATTTTAGTAACATCCTTAAAGAGTCTGTACATAATGTTGATATCTCATATCAGAAATAAACGACTCGTGGTCGTTGTTTATAATGCAATAAAACGCTGCAGGGAGAACAAACCACGAGGGGCGCAAATCTTAAATATACCATGGATAATCCTGGATGCTACGAACGTTTCGTGGATTGTGGACCATGGCTTTTTCAATTGAGTAATACATATCCATTCAAATAATGCTATGGCGGAAGTCAGATGCATATTTCCTTATCTTTTTCTCACATGAGCATTGCATACTTCTTTCCAGCAAACGTTTTAGAGATACAGTAAAATACGTTTAGAACGAACCCGCTTATAACGAACTGACGGATATTACGAACTTAATTTTTGGTGACGGTCATTTGCTGTATAGATGCTGTATATATACTTATAACGAACTACGGTTATAACGAACTAAAATCAATGGTCCATTTGAGTTCATTATAACCGTAGTTTACTGCATATGAGTTGTTTGATGATTCACTAATCATATTTCAGATGCAGAATTCCTATCTAATTCTTGACGAATTTGTAAGTATACAATGTGTACAATATGTATTTTGAATGTAAACACATAAACGACATGTTTAGATCTAAACATGTTCACGAATGTGTTTAATCTTAAACGGAATAATGTGGTGTGTTCTTTCTAAACACGTTTAGGGTCTAAACACATGACATCTTCTCACAGCCTTAACACCACCTAAATACAACATTCATATAATCTAAACATGGTTAGAGTTTAAACATGGAGGGGCGATACGTGTCTTTCCCACATTTAGACCCTAAACACTTTTAGCTGTTAAACACCGCCTTTAACATGTTTAGACCATACATACGTGTGTGTTTAGAATCTAAACACTCTGTTACAGTGTATTCAAAACCCTTTAATCGCTATTAATATCTGCTTTATAACTCAGTGGGAAGCGGGTTAGAATCACAAGCGCCCTATTGCAGGTGATAAGTGGATAATTGGGACTGTAGGTCGGGCTCGGGCTTATAACGCGTCATTATACCCCTTCGATTTGGGACGTTGCTCATTATTTCAACCCCTGTTTCGTCTGGCACACAGTTATCTACAATATTGCTGACTGGCGCTAATCAACGTTCGCTGGAATCTAGACGACGGACCTGCCCAATGCTCCAGTCCAGACGAGACGCACAGTTGTCCCTTGGGGAATTGTTTCTATGTAATTGGTCTAAATAGGTTGTAATATTTTTCTCTATCATGTAAATAGATTAAGGTTATCAAACTGATTTGAAAAAAGCGCGCGGATTATGACTGGATGATGGGCCGGAACATATGGCATGACTTTGACAGATTAACTATAGTCATAAAAAATGCGTCATGGCTTTGACAGATTAACTATAGACATTTGAAAATATATGGCATGGCTTTGACGGATTAACTATGGTCATATGTAAAGATATGGCATGGCTTTGACCGATTAACTATAGCTATATGAAAATATATGGCATGGCTTTGACGGATTAACTATAGTAATATGTAAAGATATGGCATGGCTTTGACAGATTTACTATAGCCATATTAAAAAATAGGGTGTTGTTTAAGTTATCTTGAGTAGTATATGTCAGGTGTAGGCCTGCCCGTAGACCCGTGGCAGATAGAAATCGTGTCGGGCCATTAGTTTCAAATTTGTATGGGTCCTTGTTGCCTGCAATGAAAATAGCTGTCGATTTATTTGTCCCAGGAAGCTACAGTTTTATTCAAGTGAGGTCCTGAAGAGTTTAGTCAGGGCCTGCAGCTTCTGAAATTTGTGGGTCCTGTTGGCAGTATGGCATTATTTTTAGTTCAAACACTGTAGGTCCACGGAGCGGTCGGGTAGCCTGGTGGTTAAAGCGTTCGCTCGTCACGCCGAAGACCCGGGTTCGATCGATATCCCACATGGGTACAGCGTGTTAAGCTCATTTCTGGTGTCCCCTGCCATGATATTTCTGGAATATTGCTAAAAGCGGCGTCAAACCATACTCAGTCACTGTGTAGGTCCAATGTACACAACTCTGTCATGACATCCTTTTCAGATGAGGTTCCTGGATTGTCGATCTGGTTCAAAACATCCGTCCAAATCCCTGCTGGATATCGGAGTACAACAAGCTCTGGATTTCAGTGGATTTGACGAGAAGATGTTCCTTGCACGAGGAGGTCGCTACAAGTGGAGCAAGGCTGACATGAGTCTCGAGTGGTGAAAACAGGCTTCCATCACACAGGGATGGGAAGATGCTCATGCGTAATGTACGGGCCCTGAACACACACACACACCTCCAAATAAGATAAAAATAAAATAAATAAAATAAATAAATCCAACCGGTTATTATGCTGTAGTTTTTTAAAATTAGGCTTCTCCTTTGTTATTGTATTTTGAAGCGCTAACAACCGTTAGTATTAATTAACAGGTCGGCCCCTAAATCATTCTCATGAGAATTTCATTCCATCTTATGTGTTATTGTGATGGGCGTTGAATTGTTATGGTAAGTTAAATGCACATTTTGTGACTTCAAGACTGTTTGATTTGATGCTTACCAAACGTTTTGCTATCTTTTTTCAAACCGTTGCAGTGTGCGGCCGTCATGTTTTTGTTACCCATGACAACCCAGGCAGCTGTGACACTGAATATATACATTGGCAGCATTTTGTATTATGCTAAATATATTTTTTTCGATTCAGTCTTATATGCATGGAGATTCCTTGTTAGAGGCGCATGGTGTAGTTTATATGTATATAGGTGTCGTATTCATGAACTAGACTGTAATTACAGGAGGACTATGTGTAGGTCAGTTTCCAAACAGAGACTTGTTAATGGTGTGTGGTGTAGTGATTAGGGGTTGCATTCACGAACTTCCCCTCTAACACCAAGCATTCGCTAGATTCCCCCTTAGCTGGCATCTTCCCAATGCAAAGGGACCCGCGAAGATTCAGGGGTAGAATGGGTCTTCAGCAACCCATGCTTGACGTAAAAGGTGACTATGCTTGTCGTAAAAGGCGACTAACGGGATCGGGTGGTCAGGCTCGCTGACTTGGTTGATGCATGTAATCGATCCCAATTGCGTGGATTGATGCTCATAATATCAATCACTGGATTGTCTGGTCCATACTCGATTATTTACAGACCGCCGTCATATAGCTGGAATATTGCTGAGTGCGGCGTTAAACAAAAAACATACCAACCAACTTTTACATTTTCAACGAAAACATCGCAGTTGTGTTTTAACAACGACGTAACGAGGAAATGCATTGTTCTTGAGTTATCCGATTGTTATTCGTTATTATGGACTGTTGGTTCCGTTTGTTCCGACCAAATATTTGTCTTGCTTAGTTTCCATTTTGTATCATATATCCAATGAGGTGTCTATTGGATCAACATGTTTCTCTATTTTTTCAATATAGATTTAAGTTATACTTAGGTATACATTTCGTTTGTGTTTTGTGTCATAAATGTACTTTTACTATTTTTAGGGCATCAACATACAGTTTCAGTTTCCCCTGGTGAAGAAGACAACATCTTCCCGAGGCAATAGAGTTAACAGACTAACAAAGTCCAATTTCCACCCTTGCATAGTCCAATCAAAATCGCGTAACAAAATCAACATCCGATTCGTAAACTGCCGTGCAGATTTCGGTCGACTGCAGAATTTGCAATGCATGTGTACCATCAACAGATATTTTCCCAATCACATTAAAATCAGATCTAAGTCATCGCTGCCGCTAAACAAAGATCTGAGGACATCCCATTACGGGTCACGTCAGAACGACCTTTCGCGAACTTTGACCGACCACTGAAATGACTAACAGGAAGTCGACTTCAGCCAATTAGAAAGCAGCTTTCTCGAGCTTTACGGCACCCGTTTCAACCTGGCGGCTTGCATTTTAGACTACGCTTGAAAAATATGTTGACACATTTCTCGATTAAAATTTGGAAAGCTGAAAAAAACGAACATTCCGGGAAATCTGATATATGCTTGATATTGTATGACAGTGCTTCCCACGTACTGTGCAATACCTTCTCCGTTCAAATGTTTAATCCACGGAAGCGAGAGATAGACGGTAGTTTTGACGGCCGTAACTGTCGTTCGGAATACCCCGTGTTAATGTTTTCGAGGTTGGATGATTAGAAAACTGTCACTTTCACGATCTGGTAAGCGACGCTTTGATTAGTCGGATGAAAGGTCGTTCTGGGATGTCCTCAGATCTTTGTTTGGCGATAGCCAGAACGAAGATCTGATTTTAATGAAACGATATTGTCCAAATCGTTTAATGTTTTTAATGAAGGTGCTCACGTGATTTGATGCACTTCGCGAAGACCCGTTTATCACGATATAGATTTTGATCGTCTTCACGCAGCCATTTTCTTTGAAGGCAAGGATGGTAACTGGACTTTTACATTCAGGTAACTCCTTTGCTTTGGGAAGATGAGAAGGGAAGTGATTCGTGATTTGAGGGAATGTGATGAGTGGAGAAGGACGTGATAGTTACCCATGTGTAACGCTGTAAGTTGAGCGAATGCTTACCTCATGTCACTTTAAGGAACTGGTCAATTATTACAGGTGAGACAGCGATAGAAACTAACAGTTGAAGTCCACAGGTCCTTATAATGATAATGACATGTAGCAAGACCCTTTAAAAGTGAAACATTCTCTTAGCCCTTATGATAACTTAACTATTAGGAAGTTTGGCAAGGACTGTGTGACTAGTGTCGATGCTGGGGATGGTGGTGTGTCAGGTTTTTGATGCTCAAATGTACTGAAAATGATGACACCCTCACCCCCAACCCCCCGCCCGCTAATACGTGTTATTTTTTGTGGACCTCCACTGATTCCCCCTGACTCTCTCATCTAATTAATGACCGGCCCCTTACTTTTGTTGTTTTATTGTTGTTTCATTGTCCATGACTTGCGCGGCCCTGTCATGCATTCTTATCCTTCAGGCAGATATTAAAAAACATAAAATCAGTCCCACTGTTTTTAATTCTGTAACACACTTGGCGCCTAAAGGGCTGGCCAAGGCGATGTAGCTCTCTGTGCGGAGTTGTGTCCCTTTCTCAACCAGGACCTGCTTGTCACGTTTCAATCCCTGATTATCATCCTTTGTCTGGATTCTTAAACATCTGCTTCAAACCCTATCCACATTTAAATCTGACAGGCATTATGAACCCTGTCGGGTTTCAGGTTACAATGTGCCTCAAGCATTATGCTGTTTATCGTAAAGGCCAGGTCTTGGGTGATTGTGTGTCATTGTGCCCCATAAGAGATGGCACATGTAGTATCAATCACTGGCTTGTCAGGGTCTAGACATGGCGCTGTAGATGAAATAGTGTTTGTAACGTTCACTCACTCACTCATCTAAGACTGAGATTATTTTGAGGTTATTATTTGTCCCTACCGCACATCAGGCAGAAAGGAAAGTCATGTTGGAAATGTCCTTTTTGCACATTACCATGTCATTTCTGTCGTATTCTTCTGTCAGACGCGGGAACGGGGAAGATCCGGGGTAGAACAGGTCTTCAGCAACCTATGCTTGCCGTAAAAGGCGATTATGCTTGTCGTAAGAGGCGACTAACAGGGTCGGGTGGTCAGGCTCGCTGACTTGGATGATGCATGCCATCTTATCCCAGTTTCGTAGATTGATGCTCATGATGTCAATCACTGGTTTGTCTGGTCCATACTTGATTATTCACAGACCGCCGTCATATAGCTTGAACATTGCTGAGAGCGGCGTTAAACAACAAACAAAAATGTTAGACGTGGGGAGTCTTTTAATTTCGCGCAAGCCGTTGTCTCGGGGTCTCGGTGTCTGGAGGCCGACGTGTATTATGGCCTGGCGCCTGTATAATGCTGGCACTGTGACAACTCACTACCTTACCGAATCCCAACATCTACAGTCATACAAAGGGTACATATGCAGGAAACGTATCTTCATGCTGCAGTATTACAAAACCGGCTTCCATTTTTGGCCAGAGCGTATGACCCGGCGTCAATTAGGGGCCAGGCGTTTAATAGAGGAAATACGGTATATGATGAAGACATTTCGTTTGTAGTATGCGTTTTCTTTCCCACATTTTGATTTTTGATCCTCTCGTAATAATGTCTTGTTTTGCGCATATTTGCCCAGTTGCATTGAAAACGTGTGGGTTTATACAGCCGAACGAGGTGAAGTGAGTTGGGTTTAACGCCGCTTTTAACAGTATTCCAGTTATATCACGTCAGCTTAATGTGGGAGGAAAGGCCGAAGTGATGCAGGTCTCAGACGTTTAACACTTCGGTGAAACCCACGAGCACGGGTATGGTGCTGACAAACCTAGAAACATAATTGGGGCAAACCGGGATTCGAAGCCACAATCATAGGTTTCTGGTGTGCCCAAGGGGCGCAACTCTGCACAGCGAATCGCGGCGCCATAAACGACTGGGCCACCCGTGCCCCCTCCGAACGAGGTGAAGGAGCGGAGGAATGTAATAGAAGTCGGGTCATACCCCCTGGGACACATGGGGATCCTGTTGCCTTTACACATCATCAGGGAGTATGAGAAATACATTAATTACAGTTACACCAACCCATCCAGCTTTACGTTTCTTTGTTTTGTTTAACGCCACGCTCAGCAACATTCAAGCTGTATGATGATGCCAGTAAATAATCAACTCTGGACCAGACAATCCAGTGACTAATAACTCTTAACAGGGGCTTTACGTAGGTGTGATGTTTTGCTCAAGCCATGACTCACAGCTGAAGTTGATTTAACACAAGTGTACAGTTGAAATCACAAACTCAAGTGATGCTGCACGACACAGGTCCACAAAAAGCCAAGAGTGAGTATGGTTTTATGCGGATTTTAGCAATATTCCAGCTATCAATGGGCTTCACACGTTGTACCCATGTTGGGAATCGAGCCCTGAAGAACGCTTTGAACACTCGGCCCCTAAAAGCCAAGAATGACTGCCGTAAATTGTTTGTTTTTTGTATAACACGGTTCTCAGCAATATTCCAGCTATATGACACCGGTCTGTAAATAATCGAGTCTGGACCAGAAAATTCAGTACTTGACATCATGAGCATCGATCCGCGCAATTGGGATACGATGACATGCATCAACCAAGTCACCAAGCCTGACCACCCGATCTCGTTTTCACCTCTTACAAGCAGAGTCGCCTTTTACAGCAAGCATGGGTTGCAGAAGACCTTGCCACTCTGGATCTTCACCAGTAGGGAGGCGGTCCCCATGGGCATGGTAACGTTGCTGAAAGACCAGAGATTGTAACTGGGACAAATCTAAGCGGATCCTGGCCCAGCTGAGAGAGACTACACACAGTTGTCTGAGATTTATACGAAGTGTATTCTCCATATAGCATACATATCACAGACAATGATACTCTATTCACAGTGTCGTTCAGTTGGACGGAATGTACAGTTAACAAATAACAATATGTGAAAAATCAGACATTAAGCCAAACAATTTTAAATACCTGTGGCACATTTTTTACCAAAAAATACCTGGATGCAGGAGGAAAAAAATTAATAAAAAAATCAATTACTCCATGTCCGCAAATCATATTTTTTTGTGAAACACAAAATCACTTTTCTGGGTTCATTTTTCGAGAAAAAATGCTGAACTTTTTGCTGGAGTGAGCAGGACGAACAATGAGAGTGACAACGTCAACACAACTGTCAATATTGTGATAAAAGTTTACACCACTATTTCCTGTAACCAGTTGGTTACAGAATTTTTCACATTTTTGTAAATGGCTGAAGAGTAAGTCAAACAAGTAATTAAAGTTCGTCAGAGGTAAAAACACAACACTCTACATCCGCCAGCCACTTACACGTGTATACTTCCTGATCCCAGGCAGACACTTGAAGGACCACTTGAGTGAATCTGTCATGGGGAGTCGGGTCAAAGGGTCCTCGTAAACACAATCTAACCTCGTCAAAAGTAATCAATCGCTTTGTTGTATCGAAATTCACTGTAAAGTTTATGAATCCTCAGTTTCATTGTAGTAACTCGGCTGCAAATCGTGACGCCATCTTGTTTTCCAGCAGATCAGTCAATAGTCATCACGTGACAGTCCATACTGATCATGTGACGAGGCAATATTCGAGGTCAGTGTAAGTCACATGATTTTGGGGTCAATGTTCAAATGTAGTGTTTTGTCATATGGTACAGATTAACCAATGGAATTGCAAGATTCTTAATAGAGGTATGATAACACACAATATAATGACACATCAACTAATGATAAAATAACAGATAGCAGTTTACAACAGATCTTAATCTTGTGAATATGTTGAGAGAGATTTCATTTTATAAGTTATCATCCAGTGACAGCCTTATTTGTTTACAAAGACTCACAAAGTATGTTGGTAAAATACAAAATAATGTAATGAAAATTGTCTGATGCTTAGCAGCATTAGGTGTCATAATTATATTGGTATTGATAAATTCAGCTTGTAAGAGACTGGGTCAAACGTACATCAACATGATCAATATTTCCAGAGGAAAACAACCACAACAGTACAAATAGGACATGGCCTGCTGCAATCTTAAACAAATGTTTTCTGGTGTCCGCTTCCTGGGATGAAGTCAGGGCCATCCCCTTCTTACGAGAGACCAGCTAGTCACCATGGCCTTCCGGAGACCAGACAGTCGTCTTAGTAACAGAGACCAGATTATCCATCATGCCGAGACCAGTTGCGATGGTAACAGGCCAGTCGCCATGGTAACAGAGAAGGGACAGTCACCATGATAACAGAGACCAGACAGTCGCCATGGTGACTGAGACCAGGCGATCACGCTAACACCTCCCAGAGGCCAGACAGGGTGAAGCCGTCCTTGAGTTTCTCCACTGCAAGACCAAGTTCTTCGGAGTACACAGGCTCTCGGTCCCGCTCCTTGTCCCCATCAGCAAAGTAGGCCTGAAACACAGGGTCATCTTAGTCTCTGAAGACAGAACGCTGACAGAGTAGATCAAATCTAACTCGAGTTACTCTAAAGACAGATATTTGACTGTGTAAATCAGTTCTAAATTGAGATACTCTTTGAGCAATATTCCAGTTATATGATGGGGGTCTGAAAATAATTGTCTGGAGCTGACAATCCCGTGATTGACATCATCAACATGTATCTAAACCTTTGGTTTGTTGGTTTGCTGTTTAACGCCACACTCAGCAACATTCCAGCTATATGATGGCGGTCTGAAAATAATCGTGTCTGGACAAGACAATCAAGTGATTGACATCATGAGCATCGTTCCAAGCAATTGGAATATGATGACATGCATCAACCAAGTCAGCCTGCCTGACCACCTGATCCTGTTAGTCGCCTCTTTGGAACTGTTTGGTTACATTTGTTTTGGAGATACAAAATTAAGAAATGCTGCTCCGAGTGTTTCTTTCATTTCGAAGCCTCAACACTGATTAGAAAGTTAACTGAAGTGATGTAGAGGAGTTGAAAGAGCAGGTAATGACTGGCTGGCATTGATTTGACATTTCACTTCATGTCACTACAGGGGCGGTCGGGTAGCCTAGTGGTGAAAGCGTTCGCTCTTCACAATGAAGACCTGGGTTTGATTCCCGACATGGGTACAATGTTTGAAGCTGATTTCTGGTGTGCCCCGCCTTGATTTTGCTTGAATATTGCTAAAAACGGCGTAAAAACCACACTCACTCACTCACTCACACACTCACTTTGCAACTCATGACCACTACTTACAGCAAATGCATCGGTGCCTCCATCATTCTCAATCTCAACGTCATCTGTCACTCTCTCCAGGGTCAACTCCTCCATTGTCTGGGGCTGAAACAGTGGATCCATTACTCTACAATTCATAGAACCAGTAAATTGGTAAACAAATCATAGTCAGTAAGGGGCAGGAATATTTTGTTCAAAGGCTGGAAAATAATAATTTTCCTCAGAGAATTTTTTCACTTGTCATGATGGATGAACTGACAGAAAAATGTGAAAAAGAATTGGATGGCTTGAAGTGGGCTTTGTTTGTATGAAGACTACAAATTGAGCCAATCGGCAATGACTTTAACAAAGCTGTCAGGTACCATCAGCTGATAAGGCATCGTTGATCTACATGGAATAATTATTGCATGTTTTCTGTGATATATTTATATTGGGTAATTATCTTGATGCCACTCACAATGTAAGTTCATATCCTTCATGTTATTAATTTAATTTACCAACAACAAATCAGCAAGATCACCAAGCATCCATGTTTTTAAAGTTGACCACACAACAGAAAAGCAGCAGTGTTGTTGGGTATTTTAAACACTGGTGTGTGGTTCCTACCTTAGAGTCCGTCTCAAACTCCACACCAAATATGGGACAGGAGCTGTACACGCGATGGAGGTTCTGTATTTCCTTGGCTGTATCCTTCAGCTTCTCCACCGGGTCGATCCGGAACCCCAGCACGTAGCCCCCGCTCTGTCAGCAGAACAGGAGTGAGTGAGTGAGTTGGGTTTTAAACGCCATTTTGAACAGTATTCCAGTTACATCATGGCATGTCAGCTTAGTATGGGAGGAAAGTGATGCAACCTTGGTGAAACCTTTAAGTCAACTAACCTAAAACATAATCGGGGCGAACTGGGATTTGAACCCAAACCACAGGTTTCTGGCTTTCCCAAGGGACGCAACTCTGCACAGCGAACTGCAGCACCTTAGACAATTGGGCCACCCCTGTCCCCTCAGAACACTGGACAACAGCGGAGTGAGTGAGTGAGTGAGTGAGTGAGTGAGTGAGTGAGTGAGTGAGTGAGTGAGCGAGCGTGTGAGCTAGCGAGTTTAATGCTGCTTTGACCTGTATCTAAGTTAGCAGCCAGCCTAATGGGCGGGGAACGCCCAAGGTGACACAGAGATGTGTTTGTCACTTTAAAACCCATGGGTATGGTGCTGACAAACCTCGGATCAACACAGAGGGAGTCTGGCATTATATCTCACGATAAGTGACTTGTGGTACAATTAACGGCTAACCGCACAATGAAAGAGGGGCCTCAGACCATGTAGGCCATTGTGCCACCTCAGATAACTCTGAATGGTAGGAATGTTTAAGTTAAACAACACTGAACATAAGCAAGTTTAACGCCGCTTTGAACAGTATTTCAGTTATATGACAGTGTGTCAACTAGATGTAAGAGGAAAGCCTGAATTGATGCAGGTCTTAGATGTTTACAAGAGGTGAAAACAAGAGTACAAGCATGGTGCAGATAAACCTAGAAACATAAGCGGGATGAACCAGAATTCAAACCCAAGATTTGTTTCTGGTGCACTAAAGGGAGGCAACTCTGCACAGTGAATTGTGGCGTCTAGATAACAGGACCACATCTTCAGAAAACAGTGAGTGAGTGAGTGAGTGATATCACGGCGAGGGACACCAGAAATGGGCTTCACACATGGTACACATGGGGGGAATCGAACCCGGGCCTTCGGCGTGACAAGAGAACGCAGAAACAGCGAGTAGGTGGCATGCATAAGGTAAACATCGATGAACACAACGTTTCATTTATGGTCTGTCCTGTAACATTGCAAAGCCCAAAGAGTCTGCTGTTTCTCAATAATAATTTCCTTTGTGATATTTCTCAAGTAGCAATCATGGCAAAAAGCCCTACAGTTTCCACTTATTAAGGGATCATTTGGATAGAGATAAACATATTTTGCAAAATTATGTCTTGACCATAAAATTTAAGGCTTTTGAAATATCAATAACTACAAAATAGACCCAAGCACAGTGCCCATGCAAACTAATTGCCTTGCCATGATCTCGACCTGAGATTTAACTAGGATTCATAAACAAGGTTTAATCAGTATTCAAACACACACAGCAAATCCTGGCAGCCAAGGGATGTAACTCTGCATAATGGTTGTTTGTTTGTTTGCTTGTTGTTCAACACCGCACTCAGCAATATTCCAGGTATATAAAGGCAGTCTGTAAATAATCAAGTCTGGACCAGACAGTCCAGTGACTGATACCATGCCCATTGATCCACGCAATTAGGATACGATGACATGCATCTACCAAGTCAGCGAGCCTGACCACCCGATCCCGTTATTCACCTCTTACGACAAGCATAGTCGCCTTTTACGGCAAGCATGGGTTCCTGAAGACCTGTCCTGATCCCCATCTTCACGTGTTTACTCTGCATAACAATTTGCAGCAACTGGAATCTAGCCTACACACACAAATCCGTGGGTGGGAATCAGTGGGAGTGCATGTTATCACACACGGTGGGAATCAGTGGGAGTGCATGTTATCAAACAGGGTGGGAATCAGTGGGAGTGCATGTTATCAAACAGGGTGGGAATCAGTGGGAGTGCATGTTATCACACACGGTGGGAATCAGTGGGAGTGCATGTTATCACACAGGGTGGGAATCAGTGGGAGTGCATGTTATCACACACGGTGGGAATCAGTGGGAGTGCATGTTATCAAACAGGGTGGGAATCAGTGGGAGTGCATGTTATCACACAGGGTGGGAATCAGTGGGAGTGCATGTTATCACACAGGGTGGGAATCAGTGGGAGTGCATGTTATCACACACGGTGGGAATCAGTGGGAGTGCATGTTATCACACAGGGTGGGAATCAGTGGGAGTGCATGTTATCACACAGGCCATACATGAAGGCACCAACCATTGTGGAGGTCTCTACTACAAGAGCAAGTCCAAACTTGGAATCCCGGATTTTCACAGTTTTCTGAAGAAAGAGATTGACAACAATAAGTATTACAATACAGATAATAAATTCTACTTTTAATGACAACCATACGGTCAAATCAGCACCTATATTTTTATATTTAGATATTGAACAAAGGTAGTTGAGAAAATAGATGTACAGCAGTGATTAAAAACTGACATTAGGACCCAAGCTATTTCATAATCATTTTCTTTCCTCTTCAAATCTGAAACAACTTCCCAGCTTTCTATGAAACTGATAAGTAACAATCAGTCTGTACAGGTGAGTGACAGTGAGTGAGTATGGTTTTACGCTGCTTTTAGCAATATTCCAGCAATATCACGGCGGGGGACACCAGAAATGGGCTTCACACATTGTACCCATGTCGGGAATCGAACCCGGGCGAACGCTTTAACCACTAGGCTACCCGACCGCCCCATATGTACAGGTAGGATATGCTAACACTTAATGACTTACCATTTGCAGGTAGGGTATGCTGACATTAAATGACTTACCATTTGCAGGTAGGGTATGCTGACATTAAATGACTTACCATTTGCAGGTAGGGTATGCTGACATTAAATGACTTACCATTTGCAGGTAGGGTATGCTGACATTAAATGACTTACCATTTGCAGGTAGGGTATGCTGACATTAAATGACTCATTCACGTTGGCGTGCCACACCAGCCTCACGTTAGTGATGTAGAAGGTTCCCAGGTTCCCCTGTTAGGTAATGACAGATTGCCTGTTATGGTGTCATGTCTAGGTATACATTTGATAAATATTGAAGAATAAAAGTAAAAATACAATAAACATGACAAAAAGGTACAAAGAAATTCTTGTGAAGTTTGAAACTTGGTTCAATCCATTGTTTCTTGATTCAAAGAAAAAAAATATTTCTGGGAAAGACACGTCAAACGGTTACCGAAACTAAAATATCTGAAAGTGCATGATGGGTACAATGTCTACAGCACCATGCACATCATCATCAATACTTCATGGGGTTGTGTACATTCTCACCACCAAAAGAAACGCAAACCATAGGAACATAGAGAGAAGTACATTAAAAAGCGATGTTTCCAACGTGTACCAATTAATGACAAAACTAACAATCAGCCAAGCGTTACCAGAGTGTCTTTATTCTTATCATGATATGCTGCATCCGATTTAAAAAACTTACATGCTACTTTACACAAGACAAATGGTGCATCTCAAGTCACGGATCCATGATGTCACGTGTGATACGTTCATGAGTGTCGGTTCACACAACATACCAGTATGTTCATTTGTACATCAAACCAATCTAATATCTCTTGAATATTAATGTACATGTACTGTATTCATGTTTCTTTTGTCGGTGAGTATATTCAATCACCCATGCATACATGGTACAATGGTGACGCGGGTCTAATTATAGTCCGCTAACGATAATGAGGCCAGATGCAACTTACAGAAGTTAATTAAGCCCTACTATGTGCATAACCTTTGGGTGAACCCTGCCGTTGCCTGCTATCAAGCAATGTGTACAGTTCAGTGTCAAGATGAAACATTGACGTCTACGTTAAAAACAGAGCATTCATTGGTCCTAGTTTGTTGGTTTGCTGTATAACGCCAAACTTGGCAATATTCCAGCTATATGATGATGGTCTGTAAATAATCGGATCTGAACCAGAAAATCCAGTGATTGATATTGTGAGCAACCATCTACGTCATCGGGGTACAAGGACACCCAATCAACCAGGTCACCCATCGAGCCTGACCATCAGATCCAACTGGTCCCCTCTAACACCAAGCATTCGCTAGATTCCCCCTTAGCTGGCATCTTCCCAATGCAAAGAGACCCGTGAAGATTCAGGGGTAGAATGGGTCTTCAGCAACCCATGCTTGACGTAAAAGGTGACTATGCTTGTCGTAAAAGGCGACTAACGGGATCGGGTGGTCAGACTCTCTGACTTGGTTGATGCATGTCATCGATCTCAATTGCTAATATTGAGGTAGGAACCCAGTCCATCAAAATGCCTCAAGATAGTAGATATAATTTAAATAATCATATATTAATATTGCGATAATCATGATAATTGTATTGAAATATAACGTTACATCAGTTTAATATGGGACACCAAGCCTTCCAAACCTACAGCATACCATGATATGATACACTAATAAATATGTACATAATATGTTTGGAAAATACTGGAATATTGTGCTTCTTAGAATCATGCATATTTTCAACTTGTTGGCAAAGTTTACTTCAGTAAGATGTATATTTGAAATTATGAAATTAGCAACTGTTTCCTGAGATAAAGTGAAAGTATTTGCGACCGTTTTCCTGTGCATGAGTCTACTACACATGCACTGTGACAACAACAACATCCAACAAAATGGCCGACTATGCAGTTGGCAAAAATGTGTGAGGGAAGGTTTTTTTAATTCATGTTCAGAACCAATTACAGATTGGCCAGTACCATCACTACTAATGTTGCATGTTCATGTATTAACTTCTGTCTGTGGTTTTGTTTTCTCATGATAAAAGAGGTTTACACGAACAGTGGCCATAGACTACTGGTATGTACAACATACAGTTTGTATTTAATCAATTCTTATCCTTGAAGTAAACATTGTATATTTGTAAGATATTGGAAGTTGTACCCTTTTATTTTTCTAATCCATTGAATATAAAATGACTTGGCAGATGAAAATATAATTCGTTTCATTTTCGTATTTTTGCATTTATATACAAAGCTTGAAAAGAAAAAGGTGTCCGCCTAGACACTCCCACGTACCTGATCACTGGACAAGTTCCACACACCGTTCACCTGGTTGTAGATCTGTTCCTGGGGTAGGAGGCGCAGGTGCTTTTCTTGTATCAGGGCTCCGCGCAGCTTCAGGTCACGGTACAACTTCGATGTTTCATATGCCCTGTGATGAAGGATACAATCAGGGCATCACTTACACTATATGTTTCATATGCCCTGTGATGAAGGATACAATCAGGGCATCACTTACACTATATGTTTCATATGCCCTGTAATGAAGGATACAATCAGGGCATCGCTCACACTATATGTTTCATATGCCCTGTGATGAAGGATACAATCAGGGCATCACTTACACTATATGTTTCATATGCCCTGTGATGAAGGATACAATCAGGGCATCACTTACACTATATGTTTCATATGCCCTGTGATGAAGGATACAATCAGGGCATCACTCACACTATATGTTTCATATGCCCTGTGATGAAGGATACAATCAGGGCATCACTTACACTATATGTTTCATATGCCCTGTGATGAAGGATACAATCAGGGCATCACTTACACTATATGTTTCATATGCCCTGTGATGAAGGATACAATCAGGGCATCACTTACACTATATGTTTCATATGCCCTGTGATGAAGGATACAATCAGGGCATCACTCACACAATATGTTTCATATGCCCTGTGATGAAGGATACAATCAGGGCATCACTCACACTATATGTTTCATATGCCCTGTGATGAAGGATACAATCAGGGCATCACTCACACTGTATGTTTCATATGCCCTGTGATGAAGGATACAATCAGGGCATCACTTACACTATATGTTTCATATGCCCTTTGATGAAGGATACAATCAGGGCATCACTCACACTATATGTTTCATATGCCCTGTGATGAAGGATACAATCAGGGCATCACTCACACTGTATGTTTCATATGCCCTGTGGATGAAGGATACAATCAGGGCATCACTCAGACTATATGTTTCATATGCCCTGTGGATGAAGGATACAATCAGGGCATCACTCACACTATATGTTTCATATGCCCTGTGATGAAGGATACAATCAGGGCATCACTCACACTGTATGTTTCATATGCCCTGTGGATGAAGGATACAATCAGGGCATCACTCACACTATATGTTTCATATGCCCTGTGGATGAAGGATACAATCAGGGCATCACTCACACTATATGTTTCATATGCCCTGTGATGAAGGATACAATTAGGGCATCACTTACACTATATGTTTCATATGCCCTGTGATGAAGGATACAATCAGGGCATCACTTACACTATATGTTTCATATGCCCTGTGATGAAGGATACAATCAGGGCATCATTCACACTATATGTTTCATATGCCCTGTGATGAAGGATACAATCAGGGCATCGCTCACACTATATGTTTCATATGCCCTGTGATGAAAGATACAATCAGGGCATCGCTCACACAATATGTTTCATATGCCCTGTGAAGAAGGATACAATCAGGGCATCACTCACACTATATGTTTCATATGCCCTGTGATGAAGGATACAATCAGGGCATCGCTCACACTACCGTATATCGCTGTATATAAGGCGAGTTTTTCATACCTAAAATGAGGGGGCTAAGAAGGGGGGTCGTCTTATACACGGAGTTGAAGATCTCACATTTTTTTCCACTGGCGATGTCAACCAGCGTCCGATAGCCAGCCCAGCATTTGACAATAAAACTTCGCATTTCGTCCTAAATAACTGTTCCAATAACTATTTCCATACATAAACATGATTTGTATCTCTTTTCCTTGAATAAAGTTTAATAATTTCTGCAAATAAAGTTGAAATGACCCTCGCCTCGATGCAGATTGTCAAACCACCTGACACGGTAAAACAATCAACATCCGTGAGCAGAGAGCCGTAAGTACCGGTAAGCATTTGCATATTGCACATGTGACCTAACATGTGATAACCGGTGAAGCTGAAATCAATTCCCGCTGTTTTTACAATTGTATTAACAAGTGTTGGAGACGGTGTGTACAAGTGATTGTGGAATAAACACGCTGAATGTGAAGCAAACATTAGCCTAGTTAGTTACAACATAGTTAATTGGCGATTAAATTACTCACCATTGTCTCTTATATGTTATTACTTCATAAATGATTTTTATTTTACGGGCACCAATTTGGTGTCGTACCGTGTAAACACAAAATGGCAACGTGTGCTGGAGTTACACACGCGACCTATCATTGTAAAAAAAAAACAACGCAAGATAAACATATTTTTATTGCATATATAAGGTTTGTGTGCTCACTTGTGATGTGTGCGAAATACGCATCAGTCAGAAAGCGCGCATTAAATCTCCAAAGTAACTAACTAACTAACTTGTGATGTCCGTGTGCGAAATACGCTACAGTCGGAAAGCGCACGTTAAATCTTCTATATCAGTCAGACTTGTGATGTGTTTCATTCCCGGTCGCCTTATACACGGAGTATAGGATTTTGGGTTGATTTTTAAGGCGTGTACAGGGGGGTCGTCTTATACGTGGGGTCGCCTTATACACAGCGATATACGGTATATGTTTCATATGCCCTGTGATGAAGGATACAATCAGGGCATCACTCACACTATATGTTTCATATGCCCTGTGATGAAGGATACAATCAGGGCATCACTCACACTATATGTTTCATATGCCCTGTGATGAAGGATACAATCAGGGCATCACTCACACTATATGTTTCATATGCCCTGTGGTTAAGGATACAATCAGGGCATCGCTCACACTATATGTTTCATATGCCCTGTGATGAAGGATACAATCAGGGCATCACTCACACTATATGTTTCATATGCCCTGTGATGAAGGATACAATCAGGGCATCACTCACACTATATGTTTCATATGCCCTGTAATGAAGGATACAATCAGGGCATCACTCACACTATATGTTTCATATGCCCTGTGATGAAGGATACAATCAGGGCATCATTCACACTATATGTTTCATATGCCCTGTGATGAAGGATACAATCAGGGCATCACTCACACAATATGTTTCATATGCCCTGTGATGAAGGATACAATCAGGGCATCATTCACACAATATTGAAAATTCGTAATACTACGTCTCATCTTAATAACTTTGTTGGTGTTTGAAATTAAAAGGGTTCTAGAAACCTTACAATTATCATATTGTGTATTTATGGATGACACGACTGGTCTTGCTGAAATCCTATGTCATTCATACTATAGTAATAAGGACAAAGGAATGACACTTTTTTCAATAATTTGTTTGTTTGTTTGTGGTTTAACGCCGCACTCAGCAATATTCCAGCTATATGACAGCGGTCAGTATATAATCGAGTCTGGATCAGACAATCCAGTGATTGACATCATGAGCATTGATCCACGCAATTAACATGATTAAGATCGATGACATACATCAACCAAGTCATCGAGTCTGACCACCCGATCCCCTTAATCGCCTCTTGTGACAAGCATAGGTCTTCAAAAAGTTATAAATGTGAACATTGTGAACATATGAAATGGAAAGTAAAATATGTGTGTTTCTGTGGGTTTTTTTTATGCAAACAAATGACAAATTACAAGAAACAATAACTAAACAAGCGTATAGTCAACGAAGTCATCTGTATCCCTACGCCCATTTTAACACGTTATGGTCCCAAACCAGGTAACTGACCCAACATTTCTCATAACCCATGTCAAAATAGCTGCAATGGAAATTCTAAAATAAACATTTCTAAAACTCCTTAATATCAAATGGCACCAGTTCAGTATGTGCTTTATATATAGACATGCAATGTTTGGCAAGGAAATATTCAACAGTTTATTTGTTATACTCCATAAGTGAACCCACCCTATATTAAAACTTAAATCCAACTTGTTGCCATGGAAACGTAAAAAATAAAAGAAATAAAAAATTCCTAAGTAGCAAAAGGCACCAGTTCAGTATGTGCCTGGTAGACATGCAAAGTTTTGTAAGAAAGTATTTAACAGTTTTTGAGTTTCGCTCCGGAAAAGAACACTATCTTTATAGAACCTAAGTCCAACTTGTTGCCATGTAAATGTAAAAAATAAAAATTTCTAAAATTCCTTAATAGCAAAAGGTACCAGTTCAGTATGTGCCTGGTAGACATGCAAAGTTTTGTAAGAAGTTTTGAATGGGTTTTGAGACACAGTATACTGACTCCGACCTGACCAGTCCTTGTTTTAGCCCCTTAATATATAAATGAATACAACACACAGCATGCACAGACAGAGTATACTGAATACAACACAGAGACACAGGATACTGACTCCGACCTGACCAGTCCTTGTTTTAGCCCCTTTATATATAAATGAATACAACACACAGCATGCACAGACAGAGTATACTGAATACAACACAGAGACACAGGATACTGACTCCGACCTGACCAATCCTTGTTTTAGCACCTTAATGCCAATGCCAGACAGGGTAACAACAAGAACCATTTTGTAATGTCTTCTGTGCTCTAGGCAGACGCTCTATCCACTAGGGTACAGAGAAGCTACACATGTTGATGCGTGTGTACATGTATTCTTACACGAGGAAACCTCAACAGAGGACACTAAATGTTCATCCCAATGTAAGTTCAGCTAAGGTCATAATTGAGCCCAGGGTATTTATCCTAATAGAATGGCGATATTATACCCTGGATCAGTGAGGATGATGTCTGAACCTACCTGTGAACTGCTATGATTGAGGTGAAGAGCCGTGGAGACCCGGGTATCTGAAACAGCAAACATCAGAATAGCACCGACTCCTGGAACAGCACATGCACAGGTCAGTATTGTTTGTTTGTTTGTTGTTTAACGCCACACTCAGCAATATTCCAGCTATATGATGGTTGTCTGCAAATAATCAAGTCTGGACCAGATAATCCAGTGGTTGACATCGTGAGCATAGATCTACTGAATTGGTATACGATGACATGAATTAGCGAGCCTGACCACCCAATCCAGATAGGTTCCTCTTATGACAAACATAGGTTGCTGAAGACCGATTCTAACCCGGAATCTTCGTGGGATGCATAGGTAAGGGATGTAGCATAAAGAAATCTTTGAAAAGTATTCCAGCCCATGGAGGACTTTACTGAATGTAGTGCAAAGCCAAGAGTGAGGCTATGAATGACCATTGAACTGATAAACCAAGAATCATTGTCAGGACAAATCTGGAATTCAAACTCATTATCAGCTGATACGGTTAAGGAAGGTTAATACATGTACCAAGTACCAAGTGCATGCACAAGGTCAGGCTTACAGGACTTCTGTGAGTTACACACTGCCTCATTTCATTGCCCGACTAAACCAGAGTCATCAGAACTAGACAAATTCCCCCACAATAGCAAAAGGCACCACTTGAGCCCCTGGTTAATACAGGTACCAAGTTTGGATGAAAAATCGTTCAAAATTTTCAAGTTATGCTCCGGAAACGAAATACGCACACACCAGATGATGACTAAATCCCCCCAATATATATGGTGGGGATTATTAAGTGCATTCACCCCATATCAGCCATGATCACAGATGATGATGAACATGATGAAGGATGGAGACATCAGTAATACAGTGAACAGAAAACATAAGGGATCATAAATATTTAGGGGGTGATTGTTTTGAAGTGAAGATTGAGCACAAAATATCATAAAAATATCCCCCTAAACATTCAGGAAATCTAACTTTTTTCGTTAAGCATGCTATAAATATGGAAGGTTTTGGGCCTCGATATGACATCTCCTGAAGCAAGGGAGTTAATTGACAGTAAAAGTCCAATTTCCACCCTTGCCGAACTAGGCTGGAATTATGGAGTTATATTTTGGCTGAGTCCAAACAATATCTCGTAACAGAATTGGCATGTGGACATTGACAGATATTCTCCAAATCTTTTCATGTTTTTAATCAAGGTGGTCACATGATTTGATGTAGTTCGGGAGATAAGATCGTTTTATTACAATTTAGAACTTGATTATTGATCAGATCATCTTGACTGGACACATCCATTCTGATTGAAGCAAATACATGTGATATGAGAGGTGGAATCTGATTGGTCAATATCAGGGACATAGAAAGGACATAACTCGTAATAAACACTGGTGGTGCTACAATCAAGCCACGAAATTCCAGCCTAGTTCGGCAAGGGTGCAAACTGGACTTATATAGTCAGTTACCTCCCTTGCTATTAACTACGGTATTCCTTATTCTTGTCCCAGTATTCTTAACAGGTAAAACAATACCGGTATTCATATTTCCTCTCTTGTTCCTCAATAGCTAACTGAATATGTTGCCCTGAGCACAGCATATCAAGATAAGCTTGTCTCAGTTATACATTAGCTTGCTGTTTAACTAGCTGTAATGCTTTATGCAAATGTCTTTGTGGGTTTTGTTGGGATTGGTGATTGGTGATATCTGTAATGATATTTCTTAAAATTCCCCCTAAAACAACAAATACAATTATTTTGGTAGTATGATATCTCCAAATTTTCACTGCAACTTAAAATGACAGCAATTTTTAACAATAATCAAACTCACCAAGTTTGTAAAAATGAATTCAAATCTTGTTGCACCAGCTTTTGTTAAGACAAACAACGCCTCGGTAGTGCCTCTAAGTTTCTGAAATTAGAGTAAAAAAATCAGAACAACTTCTAAATCGCAAACAACATCTGTTTGAGGGAACATTGCAGAAAAAATACAACAGAAATGCAGGGTTCACTCTAGGAATTTTCTGACATGGGGCCTCTATTTGAAAATTTCAAATATTCCAGAGGTCTGCTTATACAGCAAAATGTTTAAATGTCCCATTGTATTTGAAAATGTTGGCCTTTTTCAAATTAAGGGGATAAAAGCACATGGCTCCACCCTAGAATAATCCCTGGAAATGTCTCATTAAACATGACATACAGAGTTTGTGAAAGCATCATTACAACCCTGCACTCTATTGTGTCGAATACAAAGTATTTCAACCCTGCAGTTTGACAGCTTGTCAAATAATAATGGCATATCATGGTCACACATTGAGGACTAGTGGCAGGTCCCACGGCTCCAGAGCAGGATAAGTGAGCAATGACGGTGCTTCATCTGTCTGACAGATGTTTATTGGAGGAATTTTTGTACACTTGTGTTATTTCACTTTCAGTATAGAGCCAGGACGGCATACAGTATTTCTACCACGGGTGGGACGATACATCAACTGTGCCATCCGAAACATACCACGATACCTTCCTCACAATCTAAAATGTATCACGATACTTGTATGTGCACTTATATAGCGACGTGCATGTACGTGTATGTGTTTGTGTGGCTGCTTGTACTAGTCGGACTGATGCCGATTTATAGTGCTAGCACACTGAGGTACCATGCCGCAGTTTAACATGAATACCCCATTCAGACACAGTATACTGACTCTGAGTTAACCAGTCCTTGTTTTAGCCCCTTAATGCCGAGCGCCAGACAGGGTAACAACAAGTACCATCTTTTAACGTTTTTTGGAATGGCGCGGCCGGGGATTGAACCCCGGACCTTCCGCTCTCTGGGCGGAGGCTCTACCACTAGACCACGGAGGCGGTCGTTGGCAGTGTCAAGTATGGTGCAATAGATGAAAATATTTATGTTTTAACTACTCATTTTGACTAGTTATTAGTGGTGTAACATCTATTAAAGAATACATTTAAAGTAAGAATCAATACTGTTTACTTAGTGTGTGATTGTGATCGATACTTGTGTCGAGAAGTAAAAACTTGTGATCCACCAATTCATTGGCGTTTCGTCCCACTACTAACTTCTCCCAGACACAAGAACTCATTCAACTGATTGTCATTTACTGGAGAACAGAATGCTGTTGTAGAAGAATATTATTATCATGGTTATTTTTAATTATCTTAATTCGTCGTTAAAGTCTCACTGTGAATGGTGTTCGGCCATGCTTGATCCAGGACAAACAGTTACAATTTTCAAAAGATCTTGTCACCCCATCTGCTTAAATGTATCTATGTTACCTAATCAACATGCTCAATTAACCAATTTTTATCAATACAAGTGTGACAACATTAACTCAACTTACCGACTGTGCTTGTTTGGACGATATGTTGATGACACAGTTGAAACCAATAGCTAAAACAGAAAAATAACATTATTCATGTACATCAAGTACATCTGAACATGTTTGTTTATTTGTTTGCTGCACTCAGCGATATTCCAGCTATATGTTGGTGGGCTGTGAATAATAGATTCTGGACCAGCAATACAGTGGATGAGTGAGTGAGTGAGTATTGTTTTACACTGCTTTTAGCAATATTCCAGCAATATCACGGCGGGGGACACCAGAAATGGGCTTCACACATTGTACCCTTGTCGGGAATCGAACCCGGGTCTTCAGCGTGACGAGCGAACGCTTTAACCACTAGTCTACCCGACCGCCCCTACAGTGGATGACATCACATGCATTGATCTACTTGATTGGAATACAATGACATCGCAATCACGGAGTCTGACAACCCGATCCACTTAGTCACCTCTTTCGACATCTATAAGTTGCTGAGAACCAACATTCTCTCTGTGAATCCCCATAGGAAGCATGGTAATGAGTGGGTAAACAAAGAAAACATGTCAAGGGACACAACTCTGCACAGCTGACTGGGATACCTGCAGTTAGCAATGACACAAGATTCATGTAAGTTATATGTTTAGGTTAGTTTGTTTGTTGTTTAGTGCCGCACTCATCAATATTCCAGCTATATGACGGTAAATGATCTGTAAATAATTGAGTCTGGACCAGACGATCCAGTGATTGACATCATGAGCATCGATCTACGCAAATGGGATGTGATGACATCCATCATCCTGACCCGTGAAGATCCGGGGTAGAATAGGTCTTCAGCAACCCATGCTTACCGTAAAAGGCGACTAACAGGATCGGGTGGTCAGGCTCGCTGACTTGGCTGATGCATGTCATGGATCCCAATTGCGTGGATCGATGCTCATGATATTAATGACTGGATTGTCAGCGTAAAACAACAAACCAACCAACCAACGACATGCATCATCCAAGTTAATCGCTCCTTACAACAAGCATAGTTGCCTTTTACGGCAAGCATGGGTTGCTGAAGACCTATTCTACCCCGGATCATCATTGGATGTTATATGTTTATATATGTGTTTAGGGATTTTATTTAATGCATTTATAGTAAGGACAACAATAATTTTATTTATAAAGCATCAGATTCCATTCATCAAGTTCATGCTCATGGTGCGCTATGTTATAATCCTGGTCGATGGATCAATGTGCGCATACATATTTCATTCCCATGGGGAGCATTCAAGTTTCATTGTAAGGTGCTGAAGGTCTTTATTCACACATTCTACCAGGTACCCATTCACTGCCGGGAGAGCAGAGGCAGATTTCACACATTCTACCAGGTACCCATTCACTGCTGGAAAAGCAGAGGCAGATTTCACACATTCTACCAGGTACCCATTCACTGCCGGGAGAGCAGAGGCAGATTTCACACATTCTACCAGGTACCCATTCACTGCTGGAAAAGCAGAGGCAGATTTCACACATTCTACCAGGTACCCATTCACTGCTGGGAGAGCAGAGGCAGATTTCACACATTCTACCAGGTACCCATTCACTGCCGGGAGAGCAGAGGCAGATTTCACACATTCTACCAGGTACCCATTCACTGCCGGGAGAGCAGAGGCAGATTTCACACATTCTACCAGGTACCCATTCACTGCTGGGAGAGCAGAGGCAGATTTCACACATTCTACCAGGTACCCATTCACTGCTGGGAGAGCAGAGGCAGATTTCAAAACAAAGTGACCTTTCTAAGGAGACACCACATGTAGTGTACCGAAACGTTAGAAAGACGGTCACCCATCTGACTACTCTTTGCGGCTAACTCTGCCTGATTGTTGCTACTTACACAGATTGACTCTAGGGACGGACATGGAGTGCCAGATGATCCGCAAGTTAGAAACCAGCAATCGACCTGTGCAGAAATGACATGCACATTCATAACGAGCCACATCATACATCAATGCACAATTTATATTTTGTGATAAGCATGTCATAAAAGTACAAAAATGGAAATTAATTTGAATGTTTGATACATATTGCCATATATTTAAGATTTGACTTTTAGTGCATGATTATCAGCTTCATATTAGTGACAAATTGACTTTAAATTTGAAGTTATATTACTCCCGATTCAGGAGAGTTGCTAGTATGGGTTGCTGGGAGCCTATACTGTCTGAAGACTGACTGTACCATAGGGGTGATCTGACAAGTATATATTTACTTAAACATGCAGATGAATTCAACACTTACCTCTCTCGCCATTGTTTCCTTTGGTGTCTTCCACTGCATCAAGTCTATCAATCAGTTTCTCTCCTGGTCGCATTCGCATTTGACTGGAAAGAGAATAGGTGAGATCACATGGCTAGGTGACTACTGATTAGTACAGAAACAAAATGTTTTTTTATGAAACAGCAATATTTCTACACACATCACAACATGTCTATATGCAAGGGCGGATTCAGCAGTTTTAAAAGGGAGGGGTCCAAAATATCAAAATCATCTCGCAGTCAATTTTATTGCCTCTAACATACATTTGGTTGTCAAAAGGGGGTTGAGGGGTGTGGTGTGAAGTCCCCCCCTCCCCGCCCTCTGGATCCACCTATGCTATATGTCTATTGCCTAATGGTGAGAATTCTTACAATGTCTCTAATAATACAGTTCCATCATATTCCTACAATAGTAATACTCTACACAGCGAATAATTTATGTGAGACTAAAACATGAAATATTCACTATTCACAAATATGGGAGTACAGCATTTTACCAGGCACACTTTCTCAGATTTTAATTAGCACCACACAGAGGACTGAACATGAGTTTCAGTGGCAGTCAATGGCAAAGATGGGGTGTGGTGATATGTGGCTAACTTTACATCCAAGATTTTTGCACTTACACAGCGATGTGCATGTACATGTGTGTGTGTGTAGCTGCTTGTACTAGTCTGGGATAATGCCGATTATATAGTTCTCGCCCACTAAGATACCGATACCATGCCACAGTTTTACGTGAATACCCCACTCAGACACACTGTCACACAGTAAACGGACTCTGAGTCGACCAGTGCTGGATTTAGACGCTACATGCCGAGCACTAGGCTGGGTAACAACAAGTACTATCTTTGAACGTCTTTTGGTATGACGCGGGCAGGCATCGAACCCATGACCGTTCGCTCTCTGGACACCACAAGACAACTGAGACGGTCAAGACCCCACCCCAAGAAGAATGATCAGATATCCCCCTTGCAACATACGCGACGACACTTTGAGATAAAGGTCTTATTAAATAACCATTGTTCCGCTGCTTACTTCAGCACAATAATGTTGTAGCATCTTGTTTTCTATGGTCCCCAAACTGACTGATATAGTGTGTTTGCATTAGTTACCAAAACAATCCCCAAACAGAACAAGATATAGGACTGATTTCGAAGGTCACTTTCTTCACTGAAAGAAACTGGATTAGATATATATTTGCGCCACCGTGTGAAGCTATAGATGACATGACTCTACCTCGGATTTATGTCAAATCGAACATCTCTGTCTTCCCACAGTACGTCGGCAGTCATGTTGAGTTGGAATCTCACCGGAAGCGGAAACCGCACTGTAGATGAATTTTCAAAACGTAGAATGGATTACATACGAAATACGATTCTTTTACGAAACGAAATATTATGTGACGTTGATTATATATATATATATGTGCACAGGTTTTCATAATGTTGGTTGATACTCGTTATCGTGTTTTCATGTTAGATAAATGAAGTTTTCAATCGTTAGAGTTTTATGTTTTCATATTTTGTATGGAAATAGCAATTCAAACTATTATCAAGTGTTCTACGTATAAGCACTTGAATGAGAAATTAAAGTACTCATGGAAATGAAAAAACCCTGTTTTGCTGGATTTAATAATCGACACAAAGCATTACGTAGATGTAAATACGAAATAACAAAACAACTGGAAAAGTACTAGTCTGGATTTGCTAGTTTTATCCTCAGCGCTCAATAAAAAATGTACTTTACAGGAGGTAATTTGTAGGCACTTTCAACATTCAAAAATAAAACTAAGTCCAAATTGACATGGCAGAAACAGGCTATAGGCATTATGCAAATTAGCCTGGAAAAAAAGTTATCAAAACAACAATAAAAATAACAAATATGTTTATGTACATAATAATAATGACATGTAAGTTGTTGTTTGAGAAGGGAATATGTTACTTTTACGTTCTGATATTTTGACGATGATTCACTATCCCACAATGCCACTCACAAATCACTAACCACTGATAAATCACATGCACGTGGGTTTCAAGCACCTGTCTTCACCCGTCGTCAAGGTGTCATAGGTCATGGAAATTCACCTTGATCTACTAACACCTGGTTATGCTCAGTTTCACAATAGTCTGTTTTGTTCATATCTTTACACATTTTACGTGTAAAAAGACATAAAAACCTTTGATACACTGTATTTGTGCCAAGGCCCAATTAATACTAATTGAGTTGTTTGAATATTTATATATTTTGTATATTAACTGCATTTATTTAAAATCTGAGATCGAAAAAACAGTTTATTTTTCATTTCCGTGAATATTATCGAGTTTGACAAAAATCTAGCAACTACAGATCCGATAGTTACTACAATCAGCCATGCATGAGTTTCAGCAGGCATGTACTTCCGTGTCCGTCTGCGTGTCCGTCCGACAATGTGACGCCAGTTCAGTGACGGAACTGAAACACATGTGTTAGCGAAAAAGCATTGAGTTGGACAGAAATGCTATAGCACTAACACATAAGTGTATACATTACACTGACATTATCATAAAATCTTTTTCTTTTTTTACCATACCTCTCTGCGCGTATATTAGAGAGGTTTCGTATCCGAGCCAAAGATCGGATGAATGAAAGTATATTGCGGTACTAGTGAAATTGAATAGGTACGGCTATTGCAATAGTTGGGTAACCGTATGGTTAAAGAGTACCTTATCCTAAAATTACGTGTGTACTTCAGAGAGATGTAAAATGAGAGGATCGGCAAATTATTTGATTTTTATTTGCTCATACTACGAGCGTATGGATACTATCGACAGGGTGTATATATTTAAGAAATAAACGACTCGAGGTCGTTGTTTATCGTACAATAAAACACTGCAGGGAGAATAAGACATGAGGGGCCGAAAAGTTTATTCTCCCTGCAGTGTTTTATTGTACGAATACGAGTCATCTTTTTAAAAATATTATTTACAGCCTCTTTAAGGATGATGATGAATTGTACAAGCTTTAAAAACATTATTTTAATAATGATGAATCTTAAATCGAATCCGACCTCGGCAATGTCAGCTAAGTCCACTTTATGAACAGGTAGATACTTCCTGCATAGTTTCACAATCCTCACGTCGATTACCTGTAGCTTTTCTCCCAATACCGAGTGTTATATCTCTCCCGGTTTTCGATGCGATCGTGTTTTTTGTGTACGGGAAACGACACCCACTCGTCGTTTATTTCCTACAAATATACAAAGGGAGTTGTTTACCGTACAAAAAATCACCGCCGGGAGAATAAACAACGAGGGGCGCACTCGTTGTTTGTTTCTTATATGAGATATCAATATTATGTAAGCTCTGAGAATATTAACCTATTATAATAATAATGACTTCACGTCGATTATCTGTACATTTTCTCACAATACCGATTGTTATATCTCTCCCACTTTTGGATGCGATCGCTCGGCCACTGTATTAATCTGCGTTGACCAGTTAAATCATTTGACAGTTTCATCTAAAAAATAACGCAGTCCAACATACGCTACGGACACCCCTTTTCAAATTATTTAGCCGTTTCACACATAAAGAAAACGTGTGTATGAATGCATCAATAGCCTACATATCGATTCATAAAACATGGTTGCCGACCGGTCACAAATAGAAACTGTAAAACGTATCGATATTTCCTCTATTTCATGCTGAGTCTCAAATACACGCCGGGTCCCCCCCCCCCCCGCGAAATTCATAGGTGGCCTGGCGTCTAATAGAGGAACTACGGTAGCTCAATATCGGACGTTTTTGGCGACGCAATGATGATCTAGGCCATAACCAATTGCAACGATGGAAAGAACAGTTTTAGCCCACTAGTCCTTGTAATAATAACATATAGCAAAACCCTTAACAAAGTTCTTACGCTGCCGTAACCCTGACTGCTTCAATGATGAGATTACAGAACTTTACGAAGGCATATCTTTTGCATACAAATGAAATGTTTATGAAACTGTTAGAGATATGTTCAATGGCGAACAGATTCGGAACAGGCAAATTCGTCATTGAAACAACCGACAATTAAAGTAAAATATAACATCATAAAGTGTTTGAAGGAACTTTATTCACAACAACATGCTGTTTACAAAGCTTTTTTTTAATTGATATTCATTGCCATTTACGTCAACTAACACCACAAGGATTTGGCATCCTAATTTAATTTAGAACCGAGCGCTTTAGCGCGAGCTTTCAGATGTTTGAATAAGAGGTATCGACTCTACAGTGGCACGACATGAAATTTCAAAACACAGAAGGTTTATCTCCTAAATAAACCATGCTCCGTTCTCAATTGTTCGGGGCGGTCGGGTAGCCTAGTGGTTAAAGCGTTCGCTCGTCACGCCGACGATCCGGGTTCGATTCCCGACATGGGTATAATGTGTGAAGCCCATTTCTGGTGTCCCCCGGCCGTCATATTGCTGGAATATTGCTAAAAGCGGCGTAAAACCATACTCACTCACTCACTCTTAATTGTTCTTTGCGATTTACCGCGTAGATATCTTACCACTCATCCTTTATTTCTCAAAAATAATATGAAATGGGTGAAACCTAAAAGTGAACTCAATATGAAATGGAAAATACTGCTCTTGGGTATATGGATTGATTGAAAATAATTCCTATTTAAAATTTTAAATAATACATAACACTGATTGGGTTCTTCAAAGATTTACTGTACTGATATTATCTTATTCTTTATGTGAAAAAGATCCACAGTATGTGCAATGTTAATTGTGAAACCTGAGCTGAGAATCACCATTTAATATTCGTTGGGTTGGGAAGTGAGGTATACAATCGACCATTCTTTTATATTTATCGGATAGTGATACGACAATTATCGGTTTGGTTTATCGTATTAGTCATACCAGCCATTTTATTATGATATCCCATTTCCTTTGGGTCTTAAAATGACATGTTACCATGGAAGTGAATATTATTTCTCATACCCGTGAATATACGGGGTAGAATAGGTCTTCAGCATCCCATGCTTGTCTTCAGAGGCGACTAACGGGATCGCGATAGAGTGATGCTTGTCATCGTATCCCAGTTGCGTAGATCGATGCTCAAACGGCGGCGTCAAACAACAAACAAACAAAAATATTTCTGTGTCATATGGGGTTTAACTTTGCGTCCAAGATTGTTCCACTTATATAGCAATGTGCATGCGCGCGCGTGTGTGGCTGTGTGGCTTTTAGTTCGGATTAATGCCGATTTTATTGTGCTAGCCCACTGAGATACCATGCTGTAGTTTGACATGAATCCCCCACTCGGACACAGTTTACTGACCTCGAGGCCGAATTTGCACGAATATTGTTCACATAAAGGGAAATATAACTACTGCAAAGTTGAATTCGAAGTCATCCCCCTTGTCACACAGCTTCGTGGAGAGTGTTTTGTAACTCTGAATCTTTATGCATAGATCTTAATATGAAACAGATGAGACAATCTCAGTGGTCTCATTCATTTCTCTCGTTCAGGTGGGTAAATCAGCTGAGAGTGACTCCATAAACACAAGCTAAGAAAGACCGGATATAGTCTGATTCGTACAATGAACTCTTCTTCTAGCATGGGACCGCCTCCGTGGCCTAGTGGTAGAGCGTCTGCCCTGAGAGCGGAAGATCCGGGGTTCGATCCCCGGTCGCATCATACCAATAGACGTTAAAAGATGGTACTTGTTGTTACCCTGCCTGGCGCTCGGCATTAAGGGGCTAAAACAAGGACTGGTATACTGTGTCAGTCTTGATTAAATGTACTCCCGAAACAAATAATTACAAAGTAAACATTGAAATGCCCGGTGTTAGTGTTACAGAAGCCTAAACCCAAACGCGTTTTGAAATGTACGCTTGATTGTTGCCGTTACATTCAGCACCGTTACAGTAGCATCAACACACAGCTTGGCAGTTAACGCTAGTATCAATTAAATTGTGAATCAACAAATATTGTCATCTAACGAACCAATTCAAACTGTTAATCCTCCATAGGCAATATGCTGAATATCTGTTATGAAGCTGGAGCAAAATTAATTAGAATTCACAGATACTTTCAACACCAATGAGGCTCGAGTCTCGCAATTACCATATGTTCCATGTGTTTACGCGTTAAACAACAAACCAAACCAAACCAAAAACGTGCTAGATTGTAGTTGGTAGACACTATCTGAATACTGAATATTTGAATACACAATGAAATTAACTGTAATCAGTTTTTTCTTTCAAGGATTGTATGTAGTTTATTGCTGCCAAATTATTAATGTTACGATTCACTTTTCACTAAACCCTTACTTCATTTTAACCATTAACTTAACTTACTGTATAATCTAGGAGAAATGTTACATTTTATGTGTAAATGATACTCTCGTAAGCAAGATCTTATTACAAAAGGAGTGCGTGTGCTCACATCTTATGACAAAACATAACTAAACGATAAGATGCACCAATACATTAACACCGTGAAATGTAATAAATATATATGTATCTTCCAATATAAACTTTACTGATTTACATTTCATCCACTAAGTAGAACGGATTTGAGGAGCATTTTCAAATGGAAATATTTGACTGCTTTACATTTCAACCACTAAGTAGTACGAATTTGAGGAGCATTTTCAAGTGGAAATATTTTATGGCTTTACATTTCCACCACTAAGTAGTACGAATTTGAGGAGCATTTTTAAGTGGAAATGTTTTACTGCTTTACATTTCAACCACTAAGTAGTAAGAATTTGAGGAGCATTTTCAAGTGGGAATATTTCACTGCTTTACATTTCAACTACTTAGTAGTAAGAATTTGAGGAGCATTTTCAAGTGGAAATATTTGACTGCTTTACATTTCAACCACTAAGTAGTACGAATTGGAGGGGCATTTTCAAGTGGAAATACTTTCCTGCTTTACATTTCAACTACTAAGTAGTACGAATTGGAGGGGCATTTTCAAGTGGAAATATTTTACTTTCATCGACTATCGAGTTCACCAGGGGCCTGTTCATGTTCATGACCCAAAAGGCTGGAATGGTACCAGAATCGATGCTCGTGTGCGCATTAGTAAGTACTCGTCAAGAACTGTAAGAATTTGCGGCTACCAATAAAATAATAATTATAAAAGTTCCGAACGTTTCAATTTCAGGTGGTTCCTGGTTGTAGACATAGTTCCATCCTCAAAAGACATTTGGGTGGAGCAAGTTACAATGTATAGTTATAGTCTTTCTTCTCTTCGAAAAATTGCCATACAATTGTCCGCCATGTCTGCAAAGGAAGGGAGATAATTCAAATGAACACGGGAGATAACTCTCCGAGTACTCAGTTAATAATTCACAACTCAAGTTGTTATCGTTCTCTACTCGTACTCAGGAACATGGGTAACCGTTTCAGTTCTGATTAGGGGCGAGGTGAGGTGAAATAGGGTTTAACCTCGCGTTCAAGATTATTGCACTTATAAAGCGACGTGCATGCACGTGTATGGGTGTGGCTACTTGTCCTGGTCCTGACTGGTGGCGATTTATAGTGCTAGCACACTGAGATACCATGCCGCAGTTTAACATGAATACCCCACGAGACAATCCAATGATCGATATCATGAGCATCGATCCATGCAATTGGGATACGATGACATGCATCAAACAAGTCAGCGAGCCTGACCACCCGATCCCGTTGGTCACCTCTTACGACAAGCATACTCGTCTCCTCGTTTGTTGAAGATCTGTTCTAACCCAGATCTAAACGGTTAGTATGCCAATGTAAGCACTTTTGAGTAAATATAATGTTGAAGTAAATATGAATTATTTTATATTATAATCAATATTGAACATGTAAACAGAGGAATTATGTATTATATATCTTATTTGAGTCATATATGTGCTTATTAATTCACTTTGCAAGTTTTGCCTCTGAAGATATTTGATTTCATGAACAGATATGAATCTTTCACTGTTGCAGCTCAGAGATGAAAATTTGACGAATAACTGAAAATTACAGACTGAAATTAGCTGTTGTTTGGTATCTCGTTTGAGAAATATAGTTTTAACCTTCAGTTTTGCAAAACTAATACACTTAATCAGTTTTTTGACTGAGAGGTAAAACCTATTTTCTACATGTCTCCTTTATCTATAATGATACTTGAGAGATTAATGAGGTTATATTGGGTTTAACGTCGCGTTCAAGGTTATTGCAACGTGTGTGTGTGTGTGTGTGTGTGTGTGTGTGTGTGTGTGTGTGTGTTCGTGTGTGTGTGTGAGAGAGAGTGAGGCTGCTTGTACTAGTCATGACTGATGCCGATTTATAGTGCTTTCACTTTGAGATACCAAGTCGTAGTTTAACGTGAATACCCAACTCAGGCACAGTATACTGACTCCGAGCCGATCACCTTTATGCCGAGCGTCAGACAAGGTAACAACAAGTACCATCGTTTAACGTCTTTGGTATGACGCGGCCGGGGATCGAACCCCGGACCTTCCGCTCTCCAAGGGGACGTTCTACCACTTGACTACGGAGGCCGTCCTTTAGAGACTCGGACATGTGACCTGATAACATTCCCATCCTATTTCACAGTATGTAGAGTACACCATACAATAACGGATTTCGGATTGTGTGGATAAAAGACTATAGTCCTCACCGCTTTACATTGAATCACGAAGTTAGGTAACTTCGAGTGGCTATATTTAAAAGCGCGTGCAGCATACGAACAGTACCAGTACGAAAAACCCGTGCAGATGTAAATGAAGGAGTGAATATGGTTTTACGCTGCTTTTAGCATCATTCCAGCAATATCACGGCAGGGGACACCAGAAAAGGGTTTTATACATTGTACCCATTTGGGGAATCGAACATTGTCATCTTCGAACGATACCCTATCGCACCTTCTTGATTTGTCTCTCACGTTTATGTAAAAGTGACAAAACATTTTCCATATTCATTAAAAATTCTGCTAAAAGCAGAGTCGATTGAACGATTCCGACTCTATCATGAGAATGTTACAATACTATCCTTTGCATTTGAATGATAAACATATACAACAATTAGTCATATATGACTTGAAGATTCCTCGATGTGTTCAGTATAATCGGATTGTTGGATGTTAACACATGTCACTACTTTGTTTCAGCAATAAACAATTTTGGAATATATTGTGTTCATTTTCGTTTCTTTGTAATTATACAGCAGTGTTATTTTGTATTGAGATATTGAGGGCAATGTGAGTCAATTGTGTTGCATATCTATTGCTGTTGGTTAATGGCCAAACTATCCAGCAGGTTGGTACTTTCTTTGATTTCCCATGTGAAGAAACAAACGACGGTTGCACCTATCTATGGGTACGTATGTGACCGATGTAGTGTGGAGGTGAAAAAAGGTCCAAGCAGAGATCTATTATATGGATCTGGTCCAAGACACTGAATACAGTGTGAGAACGTTTTATTTCCGGTGTCTGATAACACACCCTGAAACAATATATCTTTCACTAAATACAACGTCATACAATATACTTGAGGCTAAAACACAGTCCATTACACAAATAAGGTGAAACATGAATGACAGATTATATGACAATTAACAACAAGGGGCGATAACTCCTTGATTAACTCATGCATTTATATGAAATATATGTGGTACAAACACAGACATCTTAATGCAAAACGCATGTCAGATGAAATAGATGTGATTCTCAGTATCACGTAAACATGAATGCAAAGTAACATTAGTCCTACCCGGTGTATGGCACTATGGTGATCACGACGTTATCTCCGCCAAGCCAGAAGTACCAAGCGTACCTAAAATCTGTGTACACAATATTTAACATTAATTTTACAGTAAATACAAATCAACAAATCTATTATCATTACAAATGCATGAAGCACATCAAGGCTAGGCTAGGCTAAAACCACATTCGTACTTGCATTCACATATACTCTATTCTTCCTATCATATATGAAATTAGTCAGTCAGACGCTCAAACATGCAATAATTCAGTCATAGGGAAAATATAAATACTTGAATGAATTAGATGAGTTATTTGATAGTTTTATATTAAATTCTATACTCCGAAATGCACTAAAACCTGGCTAAAGAATTATTTACACTTAGGTTTTATTTACCATTGTTACTGTTGAATTTACTGGTTATATTTATACACAAACAATACACATATAACTAAAAACTGTGCACATTTATAAACCAATGTAAAAGATTAAACTAACCTCTGAGGTACTTACAACTCTTTATGACTCCAATCTATTACAGTCATGCTGGTGCAAAGGGTTAATGTGAAGTGCATATTTGAATTAAGAAAGAGAACAAGAGTTTGAATGATCCAATTGGCGTTGATTATATTAGGCCATGTGATAATGTGGTAGCCCTTCATATCTACCCTTAATTATATAAGAATGAAACTTACTATGGAGATAATAATAGACCCAACTCTGAAACCTTCTGTGTCCTCATGATTATAATCTGTTTCAAAATGACCAAACCTGTTGATAGAAAAAAATACATTCATCAGTTCAAATAGGAAATGATATACCTGCAATTTTTAAAGCAATTGTCAGTATACAAATATCAACGCAACGCTTAAATGACTTAAAACAAATATGTAATAACTATATGATACAATAATATGTATCTGCCACACGTATACAATTATTACCGTGAATATTCGGTATTAATAATATCAAAACTGGGACACACCTTGCAACTGGATTGCCTGTGTATTTCATACGGTGAGGTGAAATAGGGTTAACGTCGCGTCCAAGATTATTGCACTAATATAGCGACGTGCATGCACCTGTATGTGTGTGTGTGTGTGTGTGTGTGTGTGTGTGTGTGTGTGTGTGTGTGTGTGTGTGTGTGGCTGCTTGTACTAGTCTGATGCCGATTGATAGTGCTCGCTCACTGAGATACCATGCCGCAGTTTAACTAAAATACCTCACTCAGACACAGTATACTGACTGCAAGCCGACCAGTCCTTGTTTTAGCCCCTTAATGCCCAGCGCCAGACAGGGTAACAACAAGTACCATCTTTTCACGTCTTTTGGTATGACGCGGCCGGGGATCTTCGGCTCTCTGGGCGGGCGCTGTACCACTAGACCACGTAGGCGGTCTTTCATACGGTGAAATGCTGGTATCTGATATAATATATAACGGCAACACCTTAATGTTTACAATAAATGGATGGCAACACAGCTGCCTATGGAATACTGTCAGGGACATTCTCGCGATCTCGCATTCTCGCGATCTCGACCTTTGGAAACGAGCTAAATATGCCCTTACAGTATTCCATAGGCTGCCAGGTATATTACTGTATTTTTAACGGGGAACATTTCTCAGTGTAGACTTCCCCAGAATACACAATGGTTTGTCTGTTAAAACTTAATTCTACTATATACGTGGCAAATGCTGCAATACCGATATCCATTGACGGCTGGATCACAAGATATAAGGAACAAAGCGCTCATAATGACATTTGTTGCAAAATGATAATAATTATAATTATAACAAGACCGTAATGTATACAGTTTGCTGAGTCGTACAGTAGTCGTTATGATGTTTACGTCAGTAAGGACTACTCGTATCTTCAATCCTAGAAGTATATCCCCATACAATGGGACTTGTTAATTGACAACGTTCATACTTTAACGTGGAGGAAGGTAATAAATTCGATGCATTTTGAAGAGTACACCCATAACACTTAATTTAGTATATCGAAATTAACAGCTTTGTGTTTCAAGTTGACGCAGTTTGCAATATGTATAGAAATGTAATTCTTTCATCACCATGGAACAATCTAGATATGCACTGTGTGTTTACAGCATTTCATTTTCGGACTGACAACGTTGGTAGCAAGTAGTTCCCCGAGATGATACCTCAAGTGCTTTGGTTTTGGTTTACCATACCGTTGATCGCAACGTACAGGATCAATATGATCAAGGATATGACTGAGTTCAGAACATATGCACAAGAACAGCAATGTAATCATGACAATCTTCTTGCTGAAGTGAAGCCATCCGGGGCTATTCATTGCTTCACTACATGTTTGCAGCTTGCTAGTTGCAGTCATGTAAGATTCCACCCAAAGGCTCTTGTATGCAGGATCAGCATGGCATCAAAAGGTGTACCGTCCGGTAAACCTAAGAATTCACAGAGTGACGAAGATTGGATTTGTTGGAAAAAAACAAATTTGGTATGAATTTTTGTGTGTTCTTTTTAAGATGAGTCACGCCGTAGAATAACTGTTTTTCCTCAAAGGCTGTCCGTATTTGTCCGTATTTTCGTCTGAGTTTCCCCTCTCCCTGACATTGTATTCCGACCTGAAATAATATAAGATAATTGTATTTCAACTTTCCCACCGCTGTGGAGGATTATGCCCCAATGTGATACAAGAATACTACTGCCATTGCACATTCATAAAATATCTGGTCAGCTTAATCTTTCGTCAGCTATGTTTATAAGAAATTCGATTCCGAGGCAAGGCAACTCCATCTACGTTAAAAATTATTACCTTAAAGACTGGTACCAAGCGTTTAAAACTTTCAAATGCCTTAATATCAGCACTTGCTGGCTGAGGGAGGAGATGAGAAACACATACAAATATGGATTTCCTGACTGGTACAATTGTCACTGATGTGGATATTTGAATGAGTGGAAGTCATCTAAGTTTTTTATAACTGACTTTTTTTCTGAAATACCCAGATTATGTCAACCTATTGAGACAATGTAAGTATCAAGTATTGTTGACATTAATAGGCTTTTACACGAGATAGTCCTTTTCTGAACCCCCAATTCTCAACTGACATTAGATTTAATTAAAATATTTTTTGCTGAAAGGGACAAAAAGTGCACAATGTGCAATATTTAGCATTAAAATTTACGAAAACGTTTTAATGTGCAGTGGAGTTTTGAAATGCGTTTTGACGACCTGTTCAGAATTATTTTCTGGCATTATGACCTTTGACATCCATGCTTTTTGCATTTCGAGCAAATCATGATAAATGAATGCACGTGTAAAATGTTCGTTAGCCGACATGTGCGTGCGCTCACGCGTTTTCGCATCCAGAAGATAGCGTTTGTCGGTATATGTTTTAAACATACCGGCTGCTATATTGCCTTGTTCGACCGCAGACAACAACACTGTGACCACATGACAATTACCAGGTTGTCAGGAATTCCCATTCCAGCACTATTCCAACACTATTCCGGCATTATTCCAAACCCATTTCATCACTATTGCAGCACTATTGCAGCACTATTCCAACACTATTCAAACAACATTTGCATACCACCCAACACCACTTAAACACCTTTTCATCACTATTCCAGCACCATTCCATCACTATTCCAACACTAATACAACACTATTTCATCACTATTCCAATACTAGCTCAACACCATTCCATTTCTATTCCGACGCCATTCCATCACTATTCCAACATTATTCCGACACTATTCAAACACTATTCCAACACAATTTCAACACAATTCCATCACTATTCCAACACTATTTCATTCCTATTCCAATACTAACTCAACACCATTCCATTACTATTCCGACGCCATTCCATCACTATTCCGACACTATTCCAACACCATTCCATTGCTTTTCCGACACTATTCCAACACTAATACAACACTATTTCAACACAGTTTCAACACCATTCCATCACTATTCCGACCCAATTTCAACACTGTTCCAACACCATTCCATCACTATTCCAACACTATTCCATCACTATTCCAATACTAGTTCAACACCATTCCATTGCTTTTCCGACACTATTCCAACACTAATACAACACTATTTCAGCACAATTTCAACACTATTCCAACACCATTCCATCACTATTCCAACACTATTTCATTACTATTCCAATACTAGCTCAACACTACTCCATTACTATTCCGACGCCATTCCATCACTATTCCGACACTATTTCAACACTATTCCATCATCATTCCGACCCAATTTCAACACTATTCCATCACCATTCCATCACTATTCCAACACTATTCCATCAATATTCCAGTACTAGCTCTTCACCATTCCATTGCTTTTCCGACACTATTCCAACACTAATACAACACTATTTCAACACAATTTCAACACCATTCCATCACTATTCCAACACCATTCCATCACTATTCCAACAACATGATACAACTGATGTCATCATATACTTTCGTGACCCCGCCTCTTTAGCAGAATGTGGACAAAGGCAACTAAATCGAAGTTGTTCTGATAAATATTGACCTCATTTAGTATAAGAGGTGTATTAGTGTTGTATTCATTTCGCAAAGACGAATGGTACGTCTTTCTCAAATTCGTGGGTGAGGAAAAAAGATTCGAAACCAGAAACATCCTCATACTCAGTGAAGGTCCGAAAGACTTTCTCTATCCAATCACAACGACGTTGTGCCACCAATGCGATTACGGCACGGAGTCCCATTCATTTTACAAAGCATTTATTTAATAATTCTCTCCTTCTCCTTTAATTATTCTCTCCTTCTATAGTCTTCTTTATTTCAGGCGCAGGGTTCTTGCTCAGAGTGTCCACCAAGAAGCACTTGTGTAAAGTCTCGAGGTGGCGAAACAAAGTGTGTCCATGATGGTGTGTAGTATAGATAATAGCCTGGTAGAGATTTGCCTCATGTCTTACGCTCTACTACCGTTCCAGTATTTCGATGCCTACAGCCAAATATATATCCCGATAAAATAGCGAATATCATATAAGTTACGAGGACTTACCGAATACCTCTCCCGAGTGAATCCGTCTTTTAAGTACCGGGCCTTGGCGAGACCAGGGCAACGTTATTTCTCTAGGGACAGGCGATCCGTTATTATGAGTTGCGTGTACGTTATTCTGTTAATTAGCCATAGTCATCTTTTCTGAAAACATGTATAAGAATTTCCCGATCGCAAGGGGAGACATCTGTAAGTTAGTCTATTGTTGGGACGACGTCACATTACATCGTTTGTGGTCATCAGATGTCATACTTATGTTGTCAAAAGGCATAACTTATCATTCGAGGGCATTGATTACTACCATGAGACAGAACTGACAAAGTGTTTCGTTTAACCCCGCATTTAAAAACTAGTCCAGTTGTATAACGTCATGTTAGCTTAATGTGGGAGGAAAGTCCAAAGTGATGTACGTTTATCCGTTTGGTGAAACCCATGAGCACTGGGTATGACGAAGATATTCCAGCAATATCACGGCGGGGGACACCAGAAATGGGCTACACACATTGTTCCCATGTCGGGAATCGAACCCGGATCTTCGGCGTGACGAGCTAACGCTTTAACCACTAGGCTACCCGACCGCCCCGCACATTGAAGGAAAGTTTGCAGTGTTTAGGTATAGGTATAGGGAGAAACTCGAATATTTTTTTGGGGATTTTAAAATATAAGAATGACATTATATGATAAAGCAGTTATCACGCCTGTGTGTTTTTACGAATGTCTTGTACCACTTTGGTAGCATACTTTTATTTTATTCAATTAGAATTTCTCGTTTCTTAAATGATTTGATTATGTTTTTGGAATTTACTTGTTTTCTCGTTATTTCTGTTATGTTTTCGTAATTCTGTATATTGTTTTTTCGTTATTTCAATTTTATTAAAACTCGTAATTTCGATTGTATATTATAAACTTGAAACAACGAAAAATATTTGAAATTTCGACAAATTAATCGAATTAACGAGAAAAATGCTTGAAATAATTGAAACAACGTGAAAATAATTGAAATAACGAAATGATTCTATCAATAAATTCTGTTACCAAAGCGGCAACATTAGGCTTTTGTGTGTTTTAGGATGGTAAATATCCAGTTTTGGGAACAAAAGCTGTGTATTTAGCTCACTTACAGACAGATGTGTTTGCGCGTTTGGTTTGATAAGAATAATAACATTCTTTTGGAAGAAATGTCTCATGATTATAAAAAGGGTTTTGTCGCTTTTATGTTCAGAAGTACACAGAAAACTACCAAAGAAGGAAATAACTTCAGCTCAACCACAGTCCTTTCACATAACAAAGAGAGGTAATGTTTTGTTGCTTGTGTGATTGTAGGTTCTGTGTTAAATTGCAGCTATAATATAAAATATTCCTTACCCCTTAAGCACACGGTTAAACATATATATTGCATTAATAATCTTTACATGGACAAAGAAAAGGAATATCATTAAATAATTGAGGTGAAAATCTTTTGGTTTTATACAAATTAAGAAATTCTAGGTCTACTAGAATCCTGACACAAGTTAAACACTTTTTGTTACAGATTTCGAAGAGAATTGGAAAACAATCTCGCCTCAGGAGTTTCGGAAACATCCAGTATTATCTTTCACTTGGAGCCCAACAATTGCTAATACCTTCTATGGTCTTACGGATTTGGGTAGCAGTGAAGTTATTGACACTTACATACTACAAACAAATAAACATGAGAAACAGTCTACCACGAGACTTATAACCTCTTCCAGTCACTCCACAGTAAAAATAACGTGGACAACACTCGACACCGGACAGTGTATGAAAAATAGCAATATGTTATGCATCTATCAGTTTGGAGTGAGTTCAACTAGGAAACTGCATTTACGTGCTTTCCTTGAAACAGACAAAAGACCAATTGCACTGATTGTTGAGAAGGAAGGGTCAGTAATTGAAGGGTATGTACATTTTTGTTTCTACTTCTTTTCATGAACCAAACTAGAGACCAACTGAATTGGTTTTAGAAAAGGATCTTGAGGGTCAGTAACTAGGTATGGACATTCTTGTTGCTACTTCTGTCCGTGTACCAGAACCCGTGAAGATCCGGGGTAGAATAGGTCTTCAGCAACCCATGCTTATCGTAAAAGGCGACTAACGGGATCGGGTGGTCAGGCTCGCTAACTTGTTTGATGCATGTCATCGATCCCAATTGCGTGGATCGATGCTCAAGATGTTAATCACTGGATTGTCTGGTCCAGACTCGATTATTTACAGACCGCCGTCATATAGCTGGAATATTGCTGAGTGCGGCGTTAAACAACAAAGCAACCAACCAACCGTGTACCAGACCCAGTAGCCAACTGAAGTGGCTTCAGATACAAAGGATCTTAACGGGTCTGTAATTAGGTACTCGTACATGTACATTCTTGCTTCAACTGCTTCACGTGTACACAAGAAAAGAGTCCAATTGAACTGGTTGAGGAACTGGATCCTCAAGGATCAGTACTTGGGTATGAGCATTGTTTATACTCAACTAATTAAAATCAGATTGTCACTGATGCTTCAAATGTGAAAATACTCTCCTTTTACCCAAGATTTACGAAAGAGTCCTTGAATGAGCTTTGGCCAATGAACTAAAATTATGTGCAAATAGCGTACGATGCTCTTTGAAGTGTTCGACATCTACCCGTAACAAGGGAGTTAACTGACCTTAAAAGTCCGGTTTATCGGGAAGATGAGTGTTCGATCGAATCTAAACAGTTGTGAAAAGTGGACACCAAAGGCTGGAGCTGCTTGAAAATTGCTCAGTATACAGGTACAATTGCCTATTGGAAAGTTGAAGTCATCCCCCTTGTCATACTGTCTTGTTTTGTGACTCTGTATCGTTATGCATAAATCAAAATATCCAGCATTTCTTGTTTTCTCAGTAAGTTCTAAATGACATTAGCTTTCAACCTGTGACAAATTATCCTGAACATTTTAAGCCAGATACATTATCTATGGCTGTCACGTGTAGTGACACATTACAGTGTACATAGTTGAAAAACTGAAAGGTATTGACAGTTTGTTTCTGAAATGTTTCGAAAGGTTTTGAGAGTCCACATGGTATCAATTCCACTTGCCTCAAATATTTTCTGTGAATATATATACCATGCAGTAAAGGATATTTGGTTTTGAGGTAAAACACATTGAAAGTAATTTTGTGTGGCAAGAATATTTCCGAAGAACTCAAACTCCCAAACACTCAATGTGACAACCATGAAGCACGTGACCTCGGACACCATGTTAACATTGTCACACAGGCTCAGATGTGAACCGGTACATATTGCCGTGGAACCAAATGCACAAGGACACTTTATTAAATACATTAAATCATGTTCATGCGACGTTTGCAACGTGCTGAACCCAGGTTCACTTTCGACTTCCATGACCGAAGGAATTGAGTTTGGAGACTCCTCATGAACGTCTTATTGACGTTAAAGTTTTACTGGGGGTGGGTCTATTATGGTAAGTGGTGATATGACAATGGCAGGCCGAACTGCGTTCCATATTATCCATGGCAGAATCAAACGTCAATACTATCGGGACAACATCATTGCGCCATTTCCACAAATGTTGGGCAACGTTGCATCTAATGCAGGTGCCCATCATCCCAGCATCGTGATCAAATTCCCCCAACAGCAAAATATCTATGGCCTGCCATGGTCAGCATTCAGTCCTAACCTCCCCCCCCCCCCCCCCCGAACACTTCTGGGACGTCATTTGCAGACGTGTACGTCTTCTTCAAAATTCACCCAGCACTCTCAATGAACACAGTGTTTCTCTCACTGATGAGTGAACAACATGAGTCAAGCTGACATTGGTCGACTCACAGAAGCATGCCTCGAAGAATTCGTGCATGTCTTACAACAGGGGTGGTTTTACCCGATATTAGTGACATTGGCTACAAAATGCAAATTTCGAGCTCTTAAGTGCGCCACCATCTTACACAAACTATTAGAACCCAATAGATCTGATCATCTATATACAACACAGCGGATATAATAGTTTATTTATGTCATTGTTCGCAAGAGATTCAGCATGGCGAGGTAGGTTACTTGCACCTTCTCTCTTTCGAACTTTTTGTTTGGTTTTGAATACTTGATTGTTGAGCTTTTCAAATGCACAATCATTGTCGAGGATACCCGTACTTTGACTGCAGATATCTGTCAAAGCTGAACAAAACATACCATGAAATGAAGAGGGTTTGTAATTGCTACCATCTCCCTTCTTGAAATTATGACAGTGTATGCACTCTTCTTTTTGGATCCAAGCTCTGCTGGTGGATTCGAGAGGACGAGTGTCATCATTTGCACTTATGAACCCTGCAAACGTTTCATGGTGTACATTGTGTTATGTAGTACGTTTTGTTTGATTGTAATGAACAAATTTATCAATATCAGAATGCTCATATAGTTGCTCAGTACCATCCTTTATCAGTTCAGCGATCAAATTACGGGGCACTAATATTACCGTGTCTGGTATTTCGGCTTGAAAATTGTCGTATCTCTCCAGTATAGATACGAATATTGAACATTTGATATGTTCCAAGGGAGATACAACGGATATAACCTGCCCTGTGTCTGTTTCGTTGATAATAACAATTAGGCGAACAACAATCTCAAGGGGCATGATTCTGTCCTACTAAAGCACAAGAACAAAAATGACAGTCAGAAAAATGTAGCCAATCACTGACCTTTAATTGACTCGCACAATTGTTTTTCACCCATAGGGATGTGAGGAATCATAGTCTTTTCAAACCTATGAAGTGTTAGTTTTTAGTCCTCAGTTTTTAGGCAGAAAATGTTCTAGTATCTGTGTTGAAAGCAATATGTTTTAATTTAAACTGTTACTTTCATATCCATGCCCCATTTCATTAAGCGATCGCAGCGATACGTCTATCAAAACTTATCTATACACTTGTTAGATTACACTTATATTTTTCAGAAACTATAGACGCAAGGCATCTTCTTATTTATTCGTCTGCAACAGGATCTTTGGAATGGCCGTGTACATTCCGACCTTCAGCACAACGCAGAAGTATCTAATAAAGGAAAGCCAAGCTGGATTTACGCTGAAAGAGACAACAACGAACTATAGTAATACAAAGCTTGAGCACATAAAATGGAACAAAGCCGGTTCATTTGCCTTTGCCTGTTCTAACATTAACATGTTTATGATTAGGTATGTAAATGAAATTGAACGTGAACTATTCAAAGTTTTCAAATTTTTTTATGGAGACTTGACGTGTGCCTGGTCTAACGCATCACTTTTTGTAATGACAAAATCAATCGATAAAGAATGGCACGTATACAATTTCACAGCCAAAAATCATGTTGATGATGATACAGCTTGAGGATGGGTGAATGAGCTTATTTGTCTCATCGTCATCATTATTCAAGCTAATTCACAGGGGTCTTTAAATATCCAAGTCTGTGCCAGACACGAAGACATACAATCAGTCAACTCATTCAACTTGACAGCCGATCCTCCGTCGTCTCAGATCTGGTTCTGTGGAAGAATACCAACTGGAGATCTACACATGAACCTCCCAAACTCAACGGCTTGAAAGGCAACATGGAATGTGTGATTCAGCTGTTTTTAAACCAAACTATGTACCGTGTGGCACATGTCTATTTGTGGACATTAAATTTCTGCAGTGATTGTTTGTGTCGACATTTGCTAGATAGAATCGATCGTTTTACACATACCACATGTCAACATTAAAATTGGTGTTGCTTATTGCATGTGTGTTATATCCCATTGAGAGAAAATACAACACGTCAACGCCAGCGAATAATCAGTCTCGATTATCAACATAGATATTTGTATTATTGATGGAAACAGTTGGTTATCATATATACAGTGAAGATCACGCATTGACATTTCCCTGGTTAGTAGCTGACAATAACTGACATTCAAGCATTTTGCATTGGCTGACATAGTTCCTAGTGTATTTCACTTCTTTATGTGTTTATAATGACCGCAAGATACTTCAATTCATTAATAAATCGCTTCATGACGTTCTTGCATGGTACTAAAGTCCATTTCCGATTTCGACTATCTCGCAGGACATGAATAGGACATGAGAATTGTTAAACATGAGATGGAAACGAATATTTCGACTTTAGGCAAGCGAAAGAGGTGCTGTAACCCCCGGCAACGAGACTTGTCTGAATTCAAGAAGCAAAGATTTGGCATTGTGGTGTTTGGTTTCAACCATAGTAGTGTCTGTTTCTATTGCTGTCGTTCTAAATGTGGTGTTTAGTTTTAAACATAGTATCTTTTTAAGTTTTATCGTATCTGTTTCTTTTGCTGTATGTCAACTTATTTCTTATTGCCCCCATTGCCACTGTTATTATGAACTTATTTTCCACACCAGATGATGACCGTTTTCAATACTACATTACCACATGCAAGAAATGACTGAAGTTGTTTCCAACAACTGGTAATATATATAAGAGCAATAGTCTTGGACGCGACGTCAAACCCCATTTCACCTCACTGACCAAATGCGTCACAATGGAATTCCCTTTCTGCACATCAGTATTTCTGTCATCAGTATAACGTCTTGATTAAATGTACTCCCGAAACAAGTAATTAAGTAAACATTGAAATGCCCGGTGTTGGTGTTACAGAAGCCTAAACCCAAACGCGTTTTGAAATGTACGCTTGATTGTTGCCGTTACATTCAGCACCGTCACAGCAGCATCAACACATAGCTTGGCAGTTAAAGCTAGTATCAATTAAATTGTGAATCAACAAATATTGTCATCTAACGAACCAATTCAAACTGTTAATCCTCCATAGGCAATATGCTGAATATCTGTTATGAAGCTGGAGCAAAATTAATTAGAATTCACAGATTCCTAAATTTCTGTTGAAAATAATCAGATACAATTGCACTGGAAAGTGTGATGAAAACACTTGCTCATGCAGAATATTTTTGTCTACAATGTACCTCAGCATGTGGACAATGCAAAGAGATGACATGTTCAAATGGACCAAGTCATGACTTTTCTGACATAACTGAATAATCGTCTCTTCATGTACAGTATACGAGTGTGATTATAAAGACTTTCTTGAACTTTAGACATTTAAATTGATAGTAAGTTTGACTTGTAAACTGTAGTATTGCAGGGTTATATCCTCTTTATAAGCCCGTGTTAAGTATTTTGTAGTCTGATATGGAACAATTGCATTTTTTTCACATTTCGGGCAGCCGTAATTTATTTCTGTGTAAGATTTCACTTCAGAATTGTTATATATATATTCCCCTGTCTGGATCCTATGAAGTTGATTTTAAATAGAGTCATCAGCCATGTTTAGATTTTGATTGATTCTTTTTTTTTAAAATTTTTCGATTTTCGTTTGTACTGATGGCGGCCATCTTGGATTTGACCTATTTTGGGTGTTTCCCCATGTCAAATTTTGGTAAACTATTTTTTTTTTTAAAGTAGACCTATCAAGGCAGTGAAATGTGTTAAAAAACCTTTTCCGTCAATTTTGTTGAACCTTCATGAAAAATAAACCTTTAATTACCGGACTAATAGGCAATATGCTGAATATCTTTTATGAAGCTGGAGCAAAATTAATTAGAATTCACAGATACTTTCAACACCAATGAGGCTCGAGTCTCGCAATTACCATATGTTCCATGTGTTTACGCGTTAAACAACAAACCAAACCAAACCAAAAACGTGCTAGATTGTAGTTGGTAGACACTATCTGAATACTCAATATTTGAATACACAATGAAATTAACTGTAATCAGTTTTTTCTTTCAAGGATTGTATGTAGTTTATTGCTGCCAAATTATTAATGTTACTATTCACTTTTCACTAAACCCTTACTTAATTTTAACCATTAACTTAACTTACTGTATAATCTAGGAGAAATGTTACATTTTATGTGTAAATGATACTCTCGTAAGCAAGATCTTATTACAAAAGGAGTGCGTGCGCTCACATCTTATGACAAAACATAACTAAACGATAAGATGCACCAATACATTAACACCGTGAAATGTAATAAATATATATGTATCTTCCAATATAAACTTTACTGATTTACATTTCATCCACTAAGTAGAACGGATTTGAGGAGCATTTTCAAATGGAAATATTTGACTGCTTTACATTTCAACCACTAAGTAGGACGAATTTGAGGATCATTTTCAAGTGGAAATATTTTACGGCTTTACATTTCCACCACTTAGTAGTACGAATTTGAGGAGCATTTTCAAGTGGAAATATTTTATCGCTTTACATTTCAACCACTAAGTAGTTCGAATTTGAGGAGCATTTTCAAGTGGAAATATTTTACTGGTTTACATTTCATCCACTAAAAAAAACGAATTTGAGGAGCATTTTCAAGTGGAAATATTTGACTGCTTTACATTTCAACCACTAAGTAGTACGAATTTGAGGAGCATTTTCAAGTGGAAATATTTTACGGCTTTACATTTCCACCACTTAGTAGTACGAATTTGAGGAGCATTTTCAAGTGGAAATATTTTATCGCTTTACATTTCAACCACTAAGTAGTACGAATTTGAGGAGCATTTTTATGTGGAAATATTTGACTGCTTTACATTTCAACCAATGAGTACTACGAATTTGAGGAGCATTTTCAATTGGAAATATTTGACTGCTTTACATTTCAACCACTAAGTAGAACGAATTTGAGGAGCATTTTCAAGTGGAATTATGTTACTGCTTTACATTTCAACTACTAAGTAGTACGAATTTGAGGAGCATTTTTATGTGGAAATATTTTATGGCTTTACATTTCAACTACTTAGAAGTAAGAATTTGAGGAGCATTTTAAAGTGGAAATATTTGACTGCTTTACATTTCAACCACTAAGTAGTACGAATTTGAGGAGCATTTTCAAATGGAAATATTTGACTGCTTTACATTTCAACCACTAAGTAGTAAGAATTTGAGGAGCATTTTAAAGTGGAAATATTTGACTGCTTTACATTTCAACCACTAAGTAGTAAGAATTTGAGGAGCATTTTAAAGTGGAAACATTTGACTGCTTTACATTTCAACCACTAAGTAGTACGAATTTGAGGAGCATTTTCAAGTAGAAATGTTTGACTGCTTTACATTTCAACTACTAAGTAGTACGAATTGGAGGGGCATTTTCAAGTGGAAATATTTTACTTGCATCGAGTTCACCAGGGGCCTGTTCATGTTCATGACCCAAAAGGCTGAAATGGTACCAGAATCGATGCTCGTGTGTTGGTACCAGAATCGATGCTCGTGTGTTCATTAGTAAGTACTCGTCAAGCACTGTATGAATTTGCGGCTACCAATAAAATAATAATTATAAAAGTTCCGAACGTTTCAATTTCAGGTGGTTCCTTGTTGTAGAGATAGTTCCATCCTCAAAAGACATTTGGGTGGAGCAAGTTACAATGTATAGTTATAGTCTTTCTTCTCTTCGAAAAATTGCCATACAATTGTCCGCCATGTCTGCAAAGGAAGGGAGATAATTCAACTGAACAAGGGAGATAACTCTCCGAGTACTCAGTTAATAATTCACAACTCAAGTTGTTATCGTTCTCTACTCGTACTCAGGAACATGGGTAACCGTTTCAGTTCTGATTAGGGACGAGGTGAGGTGAAATAGGGTTTAACCTCGCGTTCAAGATTATTGCACTTATAAAGCGACGTGCATGCACGTGTATGGGTGTGGCTACTTGTCCTGGTCCTGACTGGTGGCGATTTATAGTGCTAGCACACTGAGATACCATGCCGCAGTTTAACATGAATACCCCACCAGACAATCCAATGATCGATATCATGAGCATCGATCCATGCAATTGGGATACGATGACATGCATCAAACAAGTCAGCGAGCCTGACCACCCGATCCCGTTGGTCACCTCTTACGACAAGCATACTCGTCTCCTCGGTTGTTGAAGATCTGTTCCTACCCAGATCTAAACGGTTAGTATGCCAATGTAAGCACTTTTGAGTAAATATAATGTTGAAGTAAATATGAATTATTTTATATTATAATCAATATTGAACATGTAAACAGAGGATTTATGTATTATATATCTTATTTGAGTCATATATGTGCTTATTAATTCACTTTGCAAGTTTTGCCTCTGAAGATATTTGATTTCATGAACAGATATGAATCTATCACTGTTGCAGCTCAGAGATGAAAATTTGATGAATAATTGAATATTACAGACTGAAATTAGCTGTTGTTTGGTATCTCGTTTGAGAAATATAGTTTTAACTTTCAGTTTTGCAAAACTAATACACTGAATCAGTTTTTTGACTGAGAGGTAAAACCTATTTTCTACATGTCTCCTTTATCTATAATAATACTTGAGAGATTAATGAGGTTATATTGGGTTTAACGTCGCTTTCAAGGTTATTGCAACGTGTTTGTGTGTGTGTGTGTGTGTGTGTGTGTGTGTGAGAGAGAGAGAGAGAGTGAGGCTGCTTGTACTAGTCATGACTGATGCCGATTTATAGTGCTTTCACACTGAGATATCAAGTCGTAGTTTAGTCGTATACCCCACTCAGGCACAGTATACTGACTCCGAGCCGATCACATTAATGCCGAGCGTCAGACAACGTAACAACAAGTACCATCGTTTAACGTCTTTGGTATGACGCGGCCGGGGATCGAACCCCGGACCTTCCGCTCTCCAAGCGGTCGTTCTACCACTTGACTACGGAGGCGGTCCTTTAGAGCATCAGACATGTAACCTGATAACATTCCCGTCCTATTTCAGAGTATGAGAGTACACCATACAATAACGGATTTCGGATTGTGTGGATAAAAGACTATAGTCCTCCCCGCTTTACATTGAATCACGAAGTTAGGTAACTTCGAGTGGCTGTATTTAAAAGCGCGTGCAGCATACGAACATTACCAGTACGAAAAACCCGTGCAGATGTAAATGAAGGAGTGAATATGGTTTTAAGCTGCTTTTAGCATCATTGCAGCAATATCTAGGCAGGGGACACCAGAAAAGGGTTTTATACATTGTACCCATTTGGGGAATCGAACATTGTCATCTTCGAACGATACCCTATCGCACCTTCTTGATTTGTCTCTCACGTTTATGTAAAAGTGACAAAACATTTTCCATATTCAATAAAACATTCTGCTAAAAGCAGAGTCGATTGAACGATTCCGACTCTATCATGAGAATGTTACAATACTATCCTTTGCATTTGAATGATAAACATATACAACAATTAGTCATATATGACTTGAAGATTCCTCGATGTGTTCAGTATAATCGGATTGTTGGATGTTAACACATGTCACTACTTTGTTTCAGCAATAAACAATTTTGGAATATATTGTGTTCATTTTCGATTCTTTGTAATTATACAGCAGTGTTATTTTGTATTGAGATATTGAGGGCAATGTGAGTCAATTGTGTTGCATAACTATTGCTGTTGGTTAATGGCCAAACTATCCAGCAGGTTGGTACTTTCTTTGATTTCCCATGTGAAGAAACAAACGACGGTTGCACCCATCTATGGGTACGTATGTGACCGATGTAGTGTGGAGGTGAAAAAAGGTCCAAGCAGAGATCTATTATATGGATCTGGTCCAAGACACTGAATACAGTGTGAGAACGTTTTATTTCCGGTGTCTGATAACACACCCTGAAACAATATATCTTTCACTAAATACAACGTCATACAATATACTTGAGGCTAAAACACAGTCCATTACACAAATAAGGTGAAACATGAATGACAGATTATATGACAATTAACAACAAGGGGCGATAACTCCTTGATTAACTCATGCATTTATATGAAATATATGTGGTACAAACACAGACATCTTAATGCAAAACGCATGTCAGATGAAATAGATGTGATTCTCAGTATCACGTAAACATGAATGCAAAGTAACATTAGTCCTACCCGGTGTATGGCACTATGGTGATCACGACGTTATCTCCGCCAAGCCAGAAGTACCAAGCGTACCTAAAATCTGTGTACACAATATTTAACATTAATTTTACAGTAAATACAAATCAACATATCTATTATCATTACAAATGCATGAAGCACATCAAGGCTAGGCTAGGCTAAAACCACATTCGTACTTGCATTCACATATACACTATTCTTCCTATCATATATGAAATTAGTCAGTCAGACGCTCAAACATGCAATAATTCAGTCATAGGGAAAATATAAATACTTGAATGAATTAGATGAGTTATTTGATAGTTTTATATTAAATTCTATACTCCGAAATGCACTAAAACCTGGCTAAAGAATTATTTACACTTAGGTTTTATTTACCATTGTTACGGTTGAATTTACTGGTTATATTTATACACAAACAATACACATATAACTAAAAACTGTGCACATTTATAAACCAATGTAAAAGGTTAAACTAACCTCTGAGGTACTTACAACTCTTTATGACTCCAATCTATTACAGTCATGCTGGTGCAAAGGGTTAATGTGAAGTGCATATTTGAATTAAGAAAGAGAACAAGAGTTTGAATGATCCAATTGACGTTGATTATATTAGGCCATGTGATAATGTGGTAGCCCTTTATATCTACCCTTAATTATGTAAGAATGAAACTTACTATGGAGATAATAATAGACCCAACTCTGAAACCTTCTGTGTCCTCATAATTATAGTCTGTTTCAAAATGACCAAACCTGTTGATAGAAAAAAATACATTCATCAGTTCAGATAGGAAATGATATACCTGCAATTTTTAAAGCAATTGTCAGTATACAAATATCAACGCAACGCTTAAATGACTTAAAACAAATATGTAATAACTATATGATACAATAATATGTATCTGCCACACGTATACAATTATTACCGTGAATATTCGGTATTAATAATATCGAAACTGGGACACACCTTGCAACTGGATTGCCTGTGTATTTCATACGGTGAGGTGAAATAGGGTTAACGTCGCGTCCAAGATTATTGCACTAATATAGCGACATGCGTGCACGTGTGTGTGTGTGTGTGTGTGTGTGTGGCTGCTTGTACTAGTCTGATGCCGATTGATAGTGCTCGCTCACTGAGATACCATGCCGCAGTTTAACTAAAATACCTCACTCAGACACAGTATACTGACTGCGAGCCGACCAGTCCTTGTTTTAGCCCCTTAATGCCCAGCGCCAGACAGGGTAACAACAAGTACCATCTTTTCACGTCTTTTGGTATGACGCGGCCGGGGATCGAACCCCGGATCTTCCGCTCTCTGGGCGGACGCCGTACCACTAGACCACGTAGGCGGTCTTTCATACGGTGATATGCTGGTATCTGATATGATATATAACGGCAACACCTTAATGTTTACAAAAAAATGGATGGCAACACAGCTGCCTATGGAATACTGTAAGGGACATTCTCGCGATCTCGCATTCTCGCGATCTTGACCTTCGAAAACGAGCTAAATATGCCCTTACAGTATTCCATAGGCTGCCAGATAATTACCGTATTTTTAACGTTGAACATTTCTCAGTGTAGACTTCCCCATAATACACAATGGTTTGTCTGTTAAAATTTAATTTTACTATATACGTGGCAAATGCTGCAATACCGATATCCATTGACGGCTGGATCACAAGATATAAGGAACAAAGCGCTCATAATGACATTTGTTGCAAAATGATAATAATTATAATTATAACAAGACCGTAATGTATACAGTTTGTTGAGTCGTACAGTAGTCGTTATGATGTTTACGTCAGTAAGGACTACTCGTATCTTCAATCCTAGAAGTATATCCCCATACAATGGGACTTGTTAATTGACGACGTTCATACTTTAACGTGGAGGAAGGTAATAAATTCGATGCACTTTGAAGAGTACGCCCATAACACTGGATTTAGTATATGGAAATTAACAGCTTTGTGTTTCAAGTTGACGCAGTTTGCAATATGTATAGAAATGTAATTCTTTCATCCACATGGAACAATCTAGATATGCACTGTGTGTTTACAGCATTTCATTTTCGGACTGACAACGTTGGTAGCAAGTAGTTCCCCGAGATGATACCTCAAGTGCTTTGGTTTTGGTTTACCATACAGGTGATCGCAACGTCCAGGATCAATATGATCAAGGATATGACTGAGTTCAGAACATATGCACAAGAACAGCAATGTAATCATGACACTCTTCTTGCTGAAGTGAAGCCATCCGGGGCTATTCAGTGCTTCACTACATGTTTGCAGCTTACTAGTTGCAGTCATGTAAGATTCCACCCCAAGGCTCTTGTATGCAGGATCAGCATGGCATCAAAAGGTGTAGCGTCTGGTAAACCTAAGAATTCACAGAGTGACGAAGATTGGATTTGTTGGAAGAAAACAAATTTGGTATGAATTTTTGTGTGTTCTTTTTAAGATGAGTCACGCCGTAGAATAACTGTTTTTCCTCAAAGGCTGTCCGTATTTGTCCGTATTTTCGTCTGAGTTTCCCCTCTCCCTGACATTGTATTCCGACCTGAAATAATATAAGATAATTGTATTTCAACTTTCCCACCGCTTTGGAGGATTATGCCCCAATGTGATACAAGAATACTACTGCCATTGCACATTCATAAAATATCTGGTCAGCTTAATCTTTCGTCAGCTATGTTTATAAGAAATTCGATTCCGAGGCAAAGCAACTCCATCTACGTTAAAAAGATTTACCTTAAAGACTGGTACCAAGCGTTTAAAACTTTCAAATGCCTTAATATCAGCACTTGCTGGCTGAGGGAGGAGATGAGAAACACATACAAATATGGATTTCCTGACTGGTACAATTGTCACTGATGTGGATATTTGAATGAGCGGAAGTCATCTAAGTTTTTCATGACTAACTTTTTTTCTGAAATACCCAGATTATGTCAACCTATTGAGACAATGTAAGTATCAAGTATTGTTGACATTAATACGAAAATACAGGCTTTTACACGAGATAGTCCTTTTCTGAACCCCCAATTTTCAACTGACATTAGAATTAACTTTAAAATATTTTTTACTGAAAGGGACAAAAAGTGCACAATGTGCAATATTTAGCATTAAAATTTACGAAAACGTTTTAATGTGCAGTGGAGGGTTGAAATGCGTTTTGACGACCTGTTCAGAATTATTTTCTGGCATTATGACCTTTGACATCCATACTTTGTGCAGTTCGAGCAAATCATGATAAATGAATGCACGTGTAAAATGTTCGTAAGCCGACATGTGCGTGCGCTCACGCGTTTTCGCATCCAGAAGATAGCGTTTGTCGGTATATGTTTTAAACATACCGGCTGCTTTATTGCCAAATGAGAAACAAAGCCTTGTTTGACCGCAGACAACAACACTGTGACCACATGACAATTACCAGGTTGTCAGGAATTCCCATTCCAGCACTATTCCAACACTATTCCGGCATTATTCCAAACCCATTTCATCACTATTGCAGCACTATTGCAGCACTATTCAAACACTAGTCAAACAACATTTGCATACCACCCAACACCACTTAAACACCTTTTCATCACTATTCCAGCACCATTCCATCACTATTCCAACACTAATACAACACTATTTCATCACTATTCCAATACTAGCTGAACACCATTCCATTGCTTTTCCGACACTATTCCAACACTAATACAACACTTTTTAACACAATTTCAACACCATTCCATTACTATTCCGACCCAATTTCAACACTATTCCAACACCATTCCATCACTATTCCATCACTATTCCAATACTAGCTCAACACCATTCCATTACTATTCCGACGCCATTCCATCACTATTCCACCACTAGTCCATCACTATTCCAATACTAGCTCAACACCATTCCATTGCTTTTCCGACACTATTCCAACACTAATACAACACTATTTCAACACAATTTCAACACAATTTCAACACCATTCCATCACTTTTCCAACACCATTCCATCACTATTCCAACACCATGATACAACTGATGTCATCATATACTTTCGTGACCCCGCCTCTTTAGCAGAATGTGGACAAAGGCAACTAAATCGAAGTTGTTCTGATAAATATTGACCGCATTTAGTATAAGAGGTGTATAAGTGTTGTATTCATTTCGCAAAGACGAATGGTACGTCTTTCTCAAATTCGTGGGTGAGGAAAAAAGATTCGAAACCAGAAAAATCCTCATACTCAGTGAAGGTCCGAAAGAATTTCTCTATCCAATCACAACGACGTTGTGCCACCAATGCGATTACGGCACGGAGTCCCATTCATTTTACAAAGCATTTATTTAATAATTCTCTCCTACTCCTTTAATTATTCTCTCCTTCTATAGTCTTCTTTATTTCAGGCGCAGGGTTCTTGCTCAGAATGTCCACCAAGAAGCACATGTGTAAAGTGTCGAAGTGGCGAAACAAAGTGTGTCCATGATGGTGTGTAGTATAGATGATAGCCTGGTAGAGATTTGCCTCATGTCTTACGCACTACTACTGTTCCAGTATTTCGATGCCTACAGCCAAATATATATCCCGATAAAATAGCGAATATCATATAAGTTACGAGGACTTACCGAAAATACCTCTCCCGAATGAATCCGTCTTTTAAGTACCGGGCCTTGGCGAGACCAGGGCAACGTTATTTCTCTAGGGACAGGCAATCCGTTGCGTGTACGTTATTCTGTTAATTAGCCATAGTCATCTTTTCTGAAAACATGTATAAGAATTTCCCGATCGCAAGGGGAGACATCTGTAAGTTAGTCTATTATTGGAACGACGTCACATTACATCGTTTGTGGTCATCAGATGTCATACTTATGTTGTCCAAAGAAATAATGTATCATTTGAGGGCATTTATTTCTATCATTCGTCAGAACTGACAAAGAGTTTCGTTTAACCCCGCATCCCAGACGTGTTCAACAGAAGAAAGGTCTGGGTTCGTTGGTGGTCATGGCATTCTATGGATGTAGATAAGCTAACTTCAGTTGTTTCTGAGAAAACTTGCCCCCATTGCACAAACAACATGGACCGAAGTCCGTAAAAAATAATTTACAGGACCAATTTTCGAACTCAGTCTTGACAAGTATCTCTTAGATAAGCATGCAGACTTTTATTCATATAACTTCAGTAGTTTCTGAGAACACTTGTCTGAATTTCACGTGGTATGCACTAAGTTGAAAATCACGGAGCAAGGGACATAACTCTGTAAAAATTGAATTTACGACATCAATTTTCGAATTCATTTGAAATCATCACCAGTTACACCAGTGTGCAAAATTTCAATTCTCTGACTTCAATAGTTTTTGAGAAAATTTATCCCCTTTGAGAACCGGACGGACGGAAGGACAGACGGACAGACAGACAGACAGACGAACTCCGTTCCAATATCCCCCGCCCCACTTTCTGATGGGGGATAACAACGAAGATTCATTTACGAACAAAATTAAACAATGTTCAGTAAAATTGGAGGACATGTTTCCTACAAACCCATCTCCATGCAGTATTTCTTCATGTGGCTAAAAAATGGCAAAACTTGTCCTGTTTAAATAACTGATCCTGTATTCAAATCTAACTTTACAGGTGAAACATACTGCACAAAACCTTTCGAAGACCTCTCATGTTAATCTAAAAACGTCATATATGGCAATGAATGTGACCTTTGTTTATTGATTTATACTATGTTACAAAATCACTGGATGTTCGGGTCCATCCGTCACTTGATTGTCTGGTTTGTTTACAGGCCGCCGTCGCAAGGGAGAAGTGTTCCTGTGCGATTTTAGAATATAAGAATGACACTATATGATAAAGCAGTTATCACGCCTGTGTGTTTTAACGAATGTCTTATACCACTTTGGTAGCATACTTTTATTTAATTTAATTAGAATTTCTCGTTACTTAAATGATTTGATTATGTTTTAGGAATTTCCACTGTTTTCTCGTTAATTCTGTTATGTTTTCGTAATTCTATTGTTATTTCGTTATTTCAATTTTATTAAAAAAATAAGTTGAAATAACCAGAAAATAATGGAAGTAATTCGAAAAAACGTCGTAATTTCGATTGTTTATTAAAAACTTGAAGTAACGAAAAAATATTTGAAATTTCGACAAATTAATCGAATTAACGAGAAAAATGCTTGAAATAATTGAAATAACGTGAAAATAACTGAAATAACGAAATGATACTATTAACTAAATTCTGTTACCAAAGTGGCAACATTAGGCTTTTGTGTGTTTTAGGATGGTAAATATCCAGTATTGGGAACAAAAGCTGTGTATTAAGCTCACTTACAGACAGATGTGTTTGCGCGTTAAGAATAATAACATTCTTTTGGAAGAAATGTCTCATGATTATAAAAAGGGTTTTGTCGCTTTTATGTTCAGAAGTACACAGAAAACTACCAAAGAAGGAAATAACTTCAGCTCAACCACAGTCACTTCACATAACAAAGAGAGGTAATGTTTTGTTGCTTGTGTGATTGAAGGTTCTGTGTTAAATTGCAGCTATAATATAAAATATTCCTTACCCCTTAAGCACACGGTTAAACATATATATTGCATTAATAATCTTTACATGGACAAAGAAAAGAAATATCATTAAATAATTGAGGTGAAAATCTTTTGGTTTTGGTTTTTCTACTAGAATCCTGACACAAGTTAAACACTTTTTGTTACAGATTTCGAAGATAATTGGAAAACAATCTCGCCTCAGGGGTTTCGGAAACATCCAGTATTATCTTTCACTTGGAGCCCAACAATTGCTAATACCTTCTATGGTCTTACGGATTTAGGTAGCAGTGAAGTTATTGACACTTACATACTACAAACAAATAAACATGAGAAACAGTCTACCACGAGACTTATAACCTCTTCCAGTCACTCCACAGTAAAAATAACTTGGACAACACTCGACACCGGACAGTGTATGAAAAATAGCAATATGTTATGCATCTATCAGTTTGGAGTGAGTTCAACTAGGAAACTGCATTTACGTGCTTTCCTTGAAACAGACAAAAGACCAATTGCACTGATTGTTGAGAAGGAAGGGTCAGTAATTGGAGGGTATGTACATTTTTGTTTCTACTTCTTTTCATGAACCAAACTAGAGACCAACTGAATTGGTTTTAGAAAAGGATCTTGAGGGTCAGTAACTAGGTATGGACATTCTTGTTGCTACTTCTGTCCGTGTACCAGAACCCGTGAAGATCCGGGTTAGAATAGGTCTTCAGCAACCCATAGCTGCTGTAAAAGGTGACTATGCTTATCGTAAAAGGCGACTAACGGGATCGGGTTGTCAGGCTCGTTAACTTGTTTGATGCATGTCATCGATCCCAATTGCGTGGATCGATGCTTATGATGTTAATCACTGGATTGTGTGGTCCAGACTCGATTATTTACCAACTGAAGTGGCTTCAGATAAAAAGGATCTTAACGGGTCTGTAATTAGGTACATGTACATTCTTGCTTCAACTGCTTCACGTGTACACAAGAAAAGAGTCCAATTGAACTGGTTGAGGAACTGGATCCTCAAGGATCAATACTTAGGCATGTGCATTGTTTATACTCAACTAATTAAAATCAGATTATCACTGATGCTTCAAATGTGAAAATACTCTCCTTTACCCAAGATTTACGAGTCCTTGAATGAGCTTTGGCCAATGAGCTAAAATTATGTGCAAATGGCGTACGATGCTCTTTGAAGTGTTCGACATCTTCCCGTAACAAGGGAGGTAACTGACCTTAAAAGTCCGGTTTCCGTTAACACCCTTGCCTCGGGAAGATGAGTGTTCGATCGCACCTGAACAGTTGTGAAAAGTGGACACCAAAGGCTGGAGCTGCTTGAAAACTGCTCAGTATACAGAACAGTTGCCTATTGGAAAGTTGAAGGCCTCCCCATTGTTATACTGTCTTGTTTTGTGACTCTGAATCTTTATGCATAAATCAAAATATCCAGCTTTTCTTGTTTTCTCAGTAAGTTCCAAATGGCATTAGCTTTCATCTTGTAACAAAGTATCCTGAACATTTTAAGTCAGAGATGTAACATTAACTATGGCTGTCACGTGTAGTGACACATGCCAAGTTCATTAGGGATTGATGTTGTCCCGTAAGTCTACAGTGTACAAAGTTGAAAAACTGAAAGGTATTGACGGTTTGTTTCTGAAATGTTTCGAAAGGTTTCATGGTATCAATTCCACTTGCCTCAAATATTTTCTGTGAATATATATACCATGCAGTAGAGGATATTTGGTTTTGAGGAAAAACACATTGCAAGTAAGTGATTTGTGTGGCAAGAATATTTCCGAAGAACTCAAACTCCCAAACACTCAATGTGACAACCATGAAGCACGTGACCTCGGACAGCATGTTAACATTGTCACACAGGCTCAGTTGTGAACAGGTACATATTGCCTTAGAACCAAACGCACAAGGACACTTTATTAAATACATTTAATCATGTCCATGCGACGTTTGCAACGTGCTGAACCCAGGTTCACTTTCGACTTCCATGACCGAAGGAATTGAGTTTGGAGACTCCCTATGAACGTCTTATGGACGTTAAAGTTTTACTCGGGGTGGGTCTATTATGTTAAGGGCTGATATGACAATGGCAGGCCGAACTGCGTTCCATATTATCCATGGCAGAATCAAAGGTCAATACTATCGGGACAACATCATTGCGCCATTTCCACAAATGTTGGGCAACGTTGCATCTTTCAAGATGATAATGCAGGTGCCCATCATCCCCCCTTGAACACTTCTGGGACGTCATTTGCAGACGTGTACGTCTTCTTCAAAACTCACCCAGCACTCTCAATGAACACAGTGTTTCTCTCACTGATGAGTGAACAACATGAGTCAAGCTGACATTGGTCGACTCATCAGAAGCATGTCTCGAAGAATTCGTGCATGTCTTACAACAGGGGTGGTTTTACCCGATATTAGTGACATTGGCTACAAAATGCAAATTTCGAGCTCTTAAGTGCGCCACCATCTTACACAAACCATTAGAACCCAATAGATCTGATCATCTACAACACAGCGGACATAATAGTTTATTTATGTCATTGTTCGCAAGAGATTCAGCATGGCGAGGTAGGTTACTTGCACCTTCTCTCTTTCAAACTTTTTGTTTGGTTTTGAATACTTGATTGTTGAGCTTTTCAAATGCACAATCATTGTCGAGGATACCCGTACTTTGACTGCAGATATCTGTCAAAGCTGAACAAAAGATACCATGAAATGAAGAGGGTTTGTAATTGCTACCATCTCCCTTCTTGAAATTATGACAGTGTATGCACACTTCTTTTTGGATCCAGGCTCTACTAATGGGTTGGATTCGAGAGGACGAGTGTCATCATTTGCACTTATGAACCCTGCAAACGTTTCATGGTGTACATTGTGTTATGTAGTACGTTTTGTTTGATTGTAATGAACAAATTTATCAATATCAGAATGCTCATATAGTTGCTCAGTACCATCCTTTATCAGTTCAGCGATCAAATTACGGGGCACTAATATTACCGTGTCTGGTATTTCGGCTTGAAAATTGTCGTATCTCTCCAGTATAAATACGAATATTGAACATTTGATATGTTCCAAGGGAGATACAACGGATATAACCTGTCCTGTGTCTGTTTCGTTGATAATAACAATTATGCAAACAAAAATCTCAAGGGGCATGATTCTGTCCTACTAAAGCACAAGGACAAAAATGACAGTCAGAAAAATGTAGCCAATCACTGATCTTTAATTGACTCGCACAACTGTTTTTCACCCATAGGGATGTGAGGAATCATAGTCTTTTCAAACCTATGAAGTGTTAGTTTTCAGTCCTCAGTTTTTAGGCAGAAAATGTTTTAATATCTGTGTTGAAAGCAATATGTTTTAATTTAAACTGTTACTTTCATATCCATGGCCCATTTCATTAAGCGATCGCAGCGATACGTCTATCAAAACTTATCTATACACTTGTTAGATTACACTTTTATTTTTCAGAAACTATAGACGCAAGGCATCTTCTTATTTATTCGTCTGCAACAGGATCTTTGGAATGGCCGTGTATATTCCGACCCTCAGCACAACGCAGAAGTATCTAATAAAGGAAAGCCAAGCTGAATTTACGCTGAAAGAGACACCAACGAACTATAGTATTACATGGCTTGAGCACATAAAATGGAACAAAGCCGGTTCATTTGCCTTTGCCTGTTCTAACATTTACATGTTTATGATTAGGTATGTAAATGAAATTGAAAGTGAACTATTCAAAGTTTCCAAATTTTTGTCTGGAGACTTGACGTGTGCCTGGTCTAACGCATCACTTTTTGTAATGGAAAAATCATTCGCTTTAGAATGGCACGTATACAATTTCACAGCCAAAAATCATGTTGATGATGATACAGCTTGAGGATGGGTGAATGAGCTTATTTGTCTCATCGTCATCATTATTCAAGCTAATTCACAGGGGTCTTTAAATATCCAAGTCTGTGCCAGACACGAAGACATACAATCAGTCAACTCATTCAACTTGACAGCCGATCCTCCGTCGTCTCAGATCTGGTTCTGTGGAAGAATACCAACTGGAGATCTACACATGAACCTCCCAAACTCAATGGCTTGAAAAGCAACATGGAATGTGTGATTCAGCTGTTTTTAAACCAAACTATGTACCGTGTGGCACATGTCTATTTGTGGATATTAAATTTCTGCAGTGATTGTTTGTGTCGACATTTGCTAGATAGAATCGATCGTTTTACACATACCACATGTCAACATTAAAATTGGTGTTGCTTATTGCATGTGTGTTATATCCCATTGAGAGAAAATACAACACGTCAACAACGCCAGCGAATAATCAGTCTCGATTAATCAACATAGATATTTGTATTACTGATGGAAACAGTTGGTAATCATATATACAGTGAAGATCACGCATTGACATTTCCCTGGTTGGTAGCTGACAATAACTGAGATTCAAGCATTTTGCATTGGCTGACATAGTTCCTAGTGTATTTCACTTCTTTATGTGTTTATAATGACCGCAAGATACTTCAATTCATTAATAAATCGCTTCATGACGTTCTTGCATGGTACTTAAGTCCATTACCGATTTCGACTATCTCGCAGGACATGAATAGGACATGAGAATTGTTAAACATGAGATGGAAACGAATATTTCGACTTTAGGCAAGCGAAAGAGGTGCTGTAACCAACGGCAACGAGACTTGTCTGAATTCAAGAAGCAAAGATTTGGCATTGTGGTGTTTGGTTTCAACCATAGTAGTGTCTGTTTCTATTGCTGTCGTTCTAAATGTGGTGTTTAGTTTTATACATAGTATCTTTTTAAGTTTTATCGTATCTGTTTCTTTTGCTGTATGTCAACTTATTTCTTATTGCCCCCATTGCCACTGTTATTATGAACTTATTTTCCACACCAGATGATGACCGTTTTCAATACTACATTACCACATGCAAGAAATGACTGAAGTTGTTTCCAACAACTGGTAATATATAAATGTTTCGTGATAATTGTCAAATGTATGTTTTTGAATATGTGTCCCGCTTTGTTAAAATATTAAAGTATGCAGTTATTATTTCAAGCGTGTATTCCGTAATATTTGCATAAGTATACGTAGTAATCAGGTTACATACAGGTTAATCAGGTACATCTGTCACCGCCTCTACTGCCGTTATAAGGACTGTATGAACAGCCGTTGATGTGGATTTTATACCCATTCAGCAAGGGGGCCCGCATGCCTAAATGCAGGATCCTGTGCTGCACGTTTTTTACAGGCGGTTGCGTTTGGATGAAGCTGTAAAATTGATCCCCAAACGCAACGTTTATGTGCTTTTCATGTGTTTTCGTGAATTCTAGACACATCATCTTTTTGTCTGACTTATTTGGTTCTCATTTAATGTAATTATTTTAGATATTTGGCAAAAAGTGGTTTTGCATCTATGTCAAGTTTCTTTTTTTGAAGAGTATAGTTAAAATTGCAATCGGGATCTTCCAATGGTGCTGTGCTATGTTCACATTTTGGTGTGTATATGCGCGCGTGTATGTGTGTTTGTTTGTGTGTGTGT